>NW_027203381.1:51064892-52264892 GCF_024711535.1 Dipodomys merriami
GGTGTCTGATTTTTTGGTGCCAGTGCTGGAGTTGGAACTCAAGGCCTGAATACTCTCAGCCTGCGTACTCTCTTAGCTTTTGGCTCAATGCTTGTGCTCTTGAACTACAGCTTCACGTGTGGCTTTTTGCGGGTTGGTTAGAGGTAAGAGTTTCATGGACTTGTCTACCTGGAATGGCTTCCATCCAAGATACTCAGATTTTCCTGAATAGCTAGGATCATAGGCATGAGCCATCAGCCCCTGGCTCTGATTTTTTTTTTTTTTTGGGTCCGGTCGTGGGGCCTCAACTCTGGACCTGGGTGCTGTCCTTCAGCTCTTCAGCTCAAAGCTAGCACTCTACCACTTGAGCCACAGTGCCACTTCTGGCTTTTTTTTCTGCTTATGTGGTACTGAGGAATCGAACCCAGGGCCTCATGCATGCAAGGCAAGCGCTCTACCACTGACTGGCTCTGATTTTTTAAAAAAGGATTTTATTTCCACAGTTGCCTGCATTTGCAGATCAGCTATATCAGATTATGGCTGTTGTGCTCCTAAGTGATTTGGAGTCTAAAGATGTGAATATGGGTAGATGTCTGATTTTTCCCTTGATTTTTTTTCCCTCTTGTTGCTCTGTTATAATTGGCCCATCTGCTTTTCTGCTTCCAAAATTATGTTTCCCTTTCCTCTTCTCTTGCTATTCTTTTATTTCAAGGTTTCTATCAGTCTAATATAGTTTGGGGGAAACTAGAGTTTAATGCCCTTAATAAAATTTGAAATACAGATCAGAATGAAGAAGAACCAAAAACTTCTCTTTGTATCTTGAGCTATAAAATACACACCCAAATTCTGATAAAAATGTAGGCCCACTTTTTAAAAAGGCATTCCCATCCAATGACATCATTAGGCCAGGGTTGGCTTTTATGGATGCCTAAACTTGTCATCTGCAGAACTTAGTCAAGGACAACTTTTGTTATGATACCAAAATCAGAGCAGGATGATGAGTTTAATTCATGTAGAGATATACCAGGAGCCTACAGGTACATGGCATTTAGGATTTAGGTTTCATAAAAATCTTAGGCCCAGTGCATGTACATATATATACATATATATATATATATATATATATATATATATATATATATATATATATATATATCTCCCTGCCCTTCTTGATTCCCCTGGATGGTATCTACTTCCTTCATATAATCTTTTGAGTGGTAATGGGTTCTGAGACTAAATTCTGAGCTCTTCTTTGGTCTCTACCTGGGAATTCTCCCAGGCTGTGGATTAAATTCAGCCATTGGTGGAAAAATTACCTACACATTCAGAACCTCCAGATTTCCACCTAATCCTTGCCTTGCCTCCTGAGTTCCAGATTCCTATATTTGGTTGATGATTTGAAATCTTCACTAAGGTGTCTATTGGGAACCTCATTTTTCACATGTGCAAAGTAGAATTTATGCTCCCCTGTGCTCTGATTCCTTTTCATCTCATTTACAACTGAAGGAGAAAGAATTGTCCAGCCATGGGCTCAATCTTCAAACTTTGTCTCTCCTTTGTTTCTCTTTATGTTTCACCTCAAATCAGGATTGATGGCTTGCCATGTCTACATTTAGTATGTATCTAAAGTAATTCTGTGCTTATCACCTCAGCAGTGGTTCAGCAAATGATTAGTACTACTTTCCTGTAGGACCCTGATCTAAAGGATGTCCCTTTAGAAGCCATTACAAAGTGCCTTCAGTAATCTTTAAAAATATAAATCCAGTTGTGTCATTCTATTGCCTGTCAATCTCAGTGTCTTCCCTTTGTGTTTGTTATAAATATCCTCTTCTTCTTGTCCTGGCTGTATGCTCCATGGGACCTGGCTTCAGCTTCCCTGTTTGGCTCCTGCCTTTTCCTCTTGTCACATGTGCTAGTGTATCATGAACTTTCTTTCTAAACCATAGTCACTAGCCTCATTTAGGCCTCTGGGTCTTTGTATCTATTTGTCCTTTCCCTGGACTGAAAAGCTTTCCCAAGAAGCTAATAGATTTAACCATAGCTGGATATCCAGAAACAAAGTACTAGCACCAAATAAAAGCTCCATGGATGTCAAACTTTAGTTCTGTAATTTCTTTTTATAACACCTAATGTCTAGTTTAGAGCATAAATAAATCAAAGGTCTTTTTGTGTGTGTGCCAGAACTGAGGCTTGAACTCAGAGCCTAGGTGCTGTCCCTTAGCTTTTTTGCTCAATTCTGGTGCTCTGCCACTAGAACCACTCCTCCACTTCCAGCTTTTTTGGTGGTTAATTAGAACTAAGAATCTCATGAACTTTTCTATCTGTGCTGGCTTTGAACCATGATTCTTAGATCTCAGCCTTCTGAGAAGCTAAGATTAAAGATGCGAGCTACCAGCATCTGGCATAAGACATCTTTTAATCACAGAGCAGGAGAAGTGACTGGGAAAGGTAATAACAAACCCTGAAAAGGATTCAGAGAGGAAGTGGGTGCCCCACCCTCATAGCCCACCCCCTTGCCACTACAAGAGATGACTTTTCAAGATTTTGGAGGGAGGGAGAGAGAGAGAGAGACAGACAGACAGATACACAGACACACACAAAGAGACAGAGACAGAATTAACGTGATATGCCCAATATCAGAACCAGAGATAGAGACCAATGAGAGGTCAAGCTAGTGGTATGAAAACAGGCCTTCTGATAGCCTGTGTCATGAAAAGTAGCAGGTGGTATCATCATACTGGAAGGGCCATACAACCATATGTGAAAAAAGTTCCTATAGATCGGGAACTCACATTTTCTCAGGAATGTGGACATTGCGGGTGGCAGACGATGCGGGTGGGAGGGGATGTTTAAGGGCTGGTTCTTCTAGCTTATTAGAGTTATCCATAGCATGCACTATGCATTTTCACACTCCCTGATGAAGGTCATCATATTGTCCACTCTGGCAGGAGTTTTTATATCAGGGAAGATAGCAAATGTTAGAAATCAGGGCTTTTGCTCTCTTCATCCCTTGGGGTTGTAGTTTACCAGTATTCTCCTGGGACAACACCTGCTATGACTGAGCAACTTGCCCAATCAGAGGGAAATTGAGGCGTCCAAATAGTAATTTAGTTGATTCCTAGAACAATACATTTTATTCCCTGCATGTATGAGGTTTAGTTTCACATTGGGAATGGTTTGAGATGGGGATCTCCAGAAGCAGATACCAAGACAGGATACTTGGATGTGAGTGATTTGTTAAAGGAGAAATAAGATATAGAGTAGGAAGGCAAGATGGGAAGGAGCCATGAGTGGACGGATTTGGTGCAGTCTTTTGTGAGGTCCATGGGGAAGCTTTGGACCTTGAGCAACTCTAGTCTGTTTTGCCTCATGCCACTCTGCTAGCTTCCACTGACCTTTGTTATATGATTGTTGGCTGAGGCTACTTGTGAGGCCTTACACAGTACCTAAAGGAGTCTTCTGAAGGTCCCAACATGGAACAGGTCCATGTTTTTAGGATAGAATCAGAGCAATGACTGTGCCTGGAAGTTGAGATTGTCCTATCTACACTCCCTGGTTCTTGACCCATTATCATCACTGGTATGTGTTAAGTCCCTTACCATATCCCATTTGTGCTCCAGGAGCTCCATTCCCATGTGACTATCAGGTAAGGAACAATACACATTATAATAGGTGAGTAAAGGTTTACCTGTAACCCTCACATATTGGGATGTGTTGCAGTTAAGTCAGACAGGCTTCAGAAATCCACCCCACATGAATCTGGGGGAAAGAGTAAGGGCTAGCCCCCACTCCCAAAGAAGAGGAGGAAGACACCAGTTGCAAAGCATGGCCCAGGTACCTCCAACAGTGAGTCAGCTACACTGGAAACAGAGCGGGGGGGGGGTCCATTGGGTCCCTTATATTTTAGAGAATCCCAGAAATTGTCAGGGGAAGAACTCTCAGCCTGTGCTGAGGACAAGTAGAAAATTTCTGACATTAGTGAAGCTGTGGTCATTATTCATGGCTGTTCATGACAGCAGTACCCTGTGCTTGCAGAAGCCAGTTTTGGAAAGCAGTGATAGATGGCAGGGATTCCAGAGCTCCACTATAGGAGCATCTCTCTAGTCTCAGGCTTCAAGCTGGACACACAAGTGGGGGCTAAGAAGGGTTGACACCCACTAACAGGACAGGTATTTAGTTCATTTTGGTCCTGGTTGGTGCCCAGGAGTACCACTTGCAAACTCGAGTGAGAGAAGTGAAATAGGAGGAAGCTTTATGTTATTAGTGCTGAGATAGAGGTCTTAATCTGATGTGAACAATGCAATTCAATTCAAAACCTATGCCGCCTGTGCCGGTGGGCATGGGCCACTGTCTTCCTGGCTTGGGCTGGGCTATACCTTGCAATAGGAGGCTTTGGCCTTCTGAGCTTGCTGAACTGGATTTCAATATATGTCATTCAGACTCAGGAGACAGTGGAAAGGAATGCAAGATCACTCTGAAGAGAGGAAAGACTGCAAAGGCTGCTGTGGAGACAGTGACAAGAAATGGAGAATGCTAAAGGCCTTTTGAAGTGTGGATTCCAAACCCTTTTGGAGTCCTGGCTGTCATTTCTTAGCCTTGGGGTCTGGGAATGAAGATCCCAAGGCCACTGTCATGGCATGAAGGCCATTGTCTCCTCTTTCTCTATCTCGTACTTGAGAACTTTCTCATCATTCCTACCTCTTAGCTCTCTCTAGGCTGGGTGATTCCTGTGTATTAGTTTTTGTTCCCCTTTAGACCCGGAGGGTTGTAAGTTTACCCTTGTGACAGCATTATTATAGAGCTTGATAATACCAAGAGCTCAAAGTTTTAAGAGTAGCCTCAGAGATATTTCCCTAGGTAAGGTAAAGTATAGCCATAGCTTCTGACCATAACTGCTCACTGATATCAGGCTTCAGTTGATTTTGGCCATGTGATGGTAGAAGAAGTTAGAACAGAGTGTGTATGTGGGGGGAATATAAGCAAAACTTTTTAAGAAATTTGGTTGTAGAGCAGAAAGAGTATAGTATCCTGGTGAGATACCTTATAGTGTGACAGGAAAATCTTGACCAGAAGGTGTATGCCTGGTAGGTCAAGAGTAACCATATGGGTTATGGCCCACAGTCCTGACTGTGCAAAATTTGAAATGATAGATTTTTGGATCTTGAATCCCTATATGACAACTTTGTTGTCATGATTAGATTTGAGGCACATGCACCCGGTAGTGACCCAAGCCAAAGCAGTGCTGCATGACAGTCATATTTTTCAGGACTAGTTCCCATGTGGTCTAGATCTCCTCTGGAAAATTATCCTCCAGTGGGTCCTGAAAATGTATACGTTTTGATAAAACACAACATCCCTTCATCAAGATAATTGCCAGCTTTGGGGATCCACTTAGACACTGTAGGCCATCAGGGCATCTGGTTCTGGAGCGTTTACTGAGGTGACTTCAAAAGAAATGAGCTGTGGAGAGAGCGGGGAGAAGCACAGACCTCAGGAGCCGTTCTGAGTTTGTAGGTAGTTCTGAGTGGCAGTTGCTGGGGGACAGTTGATGGGGAGCAGTTAGAACCCAAAGCAGTTAGAAGAGGCTGGTTTCTACAAACGGGTGGAGATCTGAGAGGCAGACAGTGCTGCAGAGCACAGTGGCTGGGATAAAGGAAGTCTTGACTTTAAAATTGCTTCATGTCCAGTCTGACAACAGAGAGCCAGAGGGACCAATGCTGTCCTGCCCCAAGAAGCAGCCAAGGGGGCAAAGTAGGCATCAGAGTTGAGCTGTTCTGCCATCTTCTAGCCAGGCAGCTTCTCATCCTCAGAGGTTCACTTGGCCACTTCCTAGCTTGGCTGTATGTAGATTCAGGCAGGGGAAAGATCAGATACTTCTATAGCTATTCTTAGTACAGGTGAAGCATCTGGCCAAAATGTATTGGATTTGTGCTTCATTTCCTTAATTACCTGAATTGAATGAATAAAGAGCCTGAGGAGTACACCTCATCTTGCTTGTTTTCAAGTGGGTGGCAAGCTAGGGGTACTACTCTTATTCATTGTTGCCTGACTCGAAGTTGTTGTTCACAAGGCAGCTAGAATTAGTCTTGAACCAACCTTGCTCATAGCCCCTGGATGTCCTTTCAGCCTTCCTTGACATGAAGGCCAATTCTTCCCTTCTGCTTCTTGTTGCCAGTCCTGGGGTGCTGTCCTGGGCCAGCCCTTGCAGCAGCCCATTCCTTCTGGAGGAATTTCTACTTTCCCCAGGAAATCTTCCAGGTATCTGCAGAAATACCACTGCTTTCAGGTGTTTCTGGGTCTCAGTGTCTCCCTGCCCTGTGCTGTTGCTGCTTCCTATCACCTCAGTTATAGACCACATCACAGGAGCATTTGTGTTTTACTATAGTGGGCTATTGGCAGTACCCCCTCACCAAGCTCTTAGTACGCAAATAGAGTGCATGCATAGGTGGTAAATGACACCCTAGTTTCTCTTCTTTGTAACCTAGTCTGTCTTCTGGCAAAAGGAAGATCTCACCTGAGCACCAATCTCTTGTTTACAAGTGTTGGTAGCTTTGATTTTGCCAATCTGAAGCTGCAGTCTTAGTGGGCTTTCCTAGGGTTCCAGGTATCTCTTAAATGCATAGGCTTGATGGTCCTTGATCCCTTGAACAATTCAGCTCTTTCCTAGACTGTGGTCTTTGGTCACTTATTTTCCACAATAGATACCTTCCACGCCTGTTGCTTTGAAATATTACCCTCTGATTTCACTTTCTTGGAAAAATTTTTAGGATTCATTTTGTCATTCAATTTTTGTCACTTAAAAATATCTTCTATTGGTGATGTGTGTGCATCTAGTTTTCCATCAAATACTTGAGTTTCTTTAAGGGTAAAGACCACAAGTTTTGAACTTACCTACAGAGTACCTAATGAGCACATAAACCTCAATAAATGATCAAAGTCTTTTAATATTTTACTTTAATAATTTAACAAATAAGTAAAACATTGATTCTACTAGAATAGTGAGGAATGAGGATGCATGTGCAATTCTTTAAAATTATTTTCAATCATTCAGTAATATTGATATTGAAATCACTTGATACTAATAAGCATTAATTGAATGACTTTTTAATCTTTTAACACATTGCAGGGGCAACCTATGGGGCTAATCTTTATTCCTCAATGATCTTAGATGTCCTAACAATAAATAAGAGAACATGGAAATAATGCTAGCCTGAGTCAGTAGTTTTGAGTGATTTTTGAGTGTTCCTGTAAGTTACCAGTTTATTTGTCTGCTAGATTGAGCTCAACACAACCACCTGTTAATGGGATGGGTTGCTTTTTCACCACAGGTCTCAGTGGGAAACATGGCATTTGGGGGATGGAAGTTTGTGCCACTGCCATCATTCCAGGGATGTGATACATGAACAAAATAACATCTACTTTAAAATAGTTTTCACAAGGGACAGGAGGAACTCCAAGGAGAAGCTTGTATATAAGCCTGAGTCTAATGGGCCCTGGGTCTAGCTTTGTGGTGAAGTGAAGCAGAGCTGTAACTTTGAACATAGAACTTTTCTGATGCTGCTTGTCTCAGCTATAAATGTGAGAAGTTTCCCTCTAGTTTTGACATAAGAAGCTTATTTCCTTCTCATGGCAACTGCCTCTCAAGTTCACCATGATGAAGTGGAAAATGATCTTGTAAATGAGTCTTGCTGCCCACTGTAGAGACAATAAAACTTATCAGGAATTTAAGTTTAATCTCAGAGATTCACGGGCATTAGGAACAGATTAAAAAAAAGTCTCTAATATGGGGGCCCATTGAGAACCAGAGCTTAGATCTGGAAATGTGGCTTTACCTATAGAAAGATATGGCCTCCAAAGATTTTGTGGAGATGATCTATATGAAGACTGGCCTCCAGTTAAAATCATCTGCCAAAGTAGAGTGGCAGAAAAAATAAATGAAGATGTAGTACTTTATATTTATTTATTTACTTTATATTATTTCACCACTACATGGCATTGGGAATTTGCCAAAGATTGTTGGACAAAATTAATAGAGTTGAAACAGATGATCCTTTTTAGCTTTGTGAAGCTAAAATAATAGGTCTGGGAGAAGTTTCTGACCTGATTCTAGCATGCCAACCCTTCTCCCTTGGTTTACTGACTCAATCTTTGTGGCTGTGGCCCCAATTGTTATAAACACAACCAAATCATAGGAATTGAGCAAATAAATACTGGAATAAACTGGCAGATAATGATTCTCAAGCTTGCTTGGTCTCATTAAGTCCCCTTTATCTACAATGGAAACATATCCCTATTTGTCATTTTCACTAAATGAATGACTCTAAATTGTGCCTCCACCTTGTAAAATGCAAGAAGGTCACAACCGTACAGGACTTTCCACTATTTTTTTTTGGCACAGCCAGGCATCTTGAAGCTTGAGGAATGCTTTTGTGAGTCATTCTAATTTTTTTAAACCAACACAAGATTTTTATTAAGAATGCCATGACTGATAATGATCAATATCACTAATAATGATGGTACCAACATATGAAATAGTCTCAAATATGCTATGTCCATACAATTATGCCTTCTTTATAGAATCTCTGAGTTAATATATTCACTAGATAATAGTATAATGATATCAGTTCACAAAGTTTGACTTTGGAGTAATGCAAACTATAGTAGTTAAGATTCTTGGTTGACAAGTAGCAGAAACACAACTCAAACTTATTTGAGTAAACCAGGAGTTTACTGAATTAGATAATTCAGAAATCTTAGGATGCAATGGCTTCTATCTTGACCACCACATACAGGAACTCAGATATTAAGATTCTTATTGTGTATCACTGTCTCTCTGTTGGCTTTATCTTCAATTGGTTTTGCTACTGTATGGTGGCAAATATGGCTTTCCTCATCATACAACTAGTTTCCCAAGTCCCAGAGTGACATCTTTTTTTCCCCTGCTAATTCCAATGAAATTATTGAGAAGAGGTCTGACTGGGCCAACTTGGATCACAGACTTTCTTCTGAATCGGTCACTGTGGTCTTGGAGAGAGAGGAAATGTAAGGCATGTGCCCCTTTCCAGGGCAGGAACAATGATAAATCCTTTCTTCTCCCGAAGCACAAGAACTATAAATGAGTTACTTTGTGTGTCCCCACATGGACCCTGGCCAGGAAAAACAGTTCCATACAGAGTTACACAGCTAATGTTCCTTTCCAAGCTCTTTTGATGTTCTCAGGAAACCTGAGTGGCCCCTACAATCCACTAGGAAGCACTAGTAAGTTATAATCACTACAGTGATTGCAAAGGAAGGAAGAGGTACACACTGCTTTTGGTAAGGATGGTTGATGACATGTATCTTCTACATGGGTTCTTTCAAGAGACTGATTTGGCTCAGTCATTTCCTGAAGTGTGTTTGCTGAGAGGCAATAATTAACAAGGAATTCTTTGCAACTGGAGTCATATTTTATTTGAAGAAACAGGGATTTAAGAATAGGTCTGACATCACATCTTACACACTCAAAGACAGTCAAATGAAGGGACTGGGAGAGTGGAAGAGCCTTCATTCCCAAGGCAGAGGCTCTGGGTTCAAATTTCAGCCTCTATTATCATTGGCTTGGTAACCGAGGCCATTCCATGGTAGTCAATTCACCTCACTTTTCTAATGGGCGAAACACCACCAGCTTCTATTGTGGAGGGTTCTGTGGGGATGAAATAAAATGATGTATGGAAGGAATGTTCTTTAAAAATGGAAGTGATTTCTCCAACATAGCTCAGGTGTTTTTTGATTTAAACTAATATATGTTTTAAGCTAATTTTTAAAATTAATATATAGGTTTGTCTGAGCAGGTGAATTTATGTGTTTTAAATACATTGCTCCCCTAGAAAAGTTCATATTTTGTTCAGTCAAGATAAAACTACTTATTTATTTGGTTATATTTTGCTGCCCCCAAATGTTATGGTATCATGATTCTAAGTGAGGCACCAGCCCTTTCCTGGCCATTTCCCCACCCCCCTCTCCAAGATTTGGCACAAGGACAGCATGGTTCTAGGCCACCCTGAAGATAGACCCATGTACAGATTGATAATGTGGTATGTCTCTGGGCTCATGAGCGTCCAGAGTCTCTGAGAGAATGCTATCATCCTAAATAAACATAGCCAGATTTCCTTACTCTCCTCCTCCTCCTCCTCCTCCTCCTCCTCCTCCTCCTCCTCCTCCTCCTCCTCCTCCTCCTCCTCCTCCTCCTCCTCCTCCTCCTCCTCCTCCTACTCCTCCTCCTCCTCTTCTTTTTCCTCTTCCTCTACTTCCTCCTCCTCCTTATGCTAGTATCTGGGCATTGTCTCTTAGCTTTTTTTTCCCTCAAGGCTAGTGCTTTATCACTTGAGTTACACCTTCACTTCTCAATTTTTGGAGGTTAATTGGGGATAAGCATTTCATGGATTTTTCCTGCCCTGGCTGGATTCAAACCACAATCTTCAGATCTCAACCTGAAGTAGCTAGGATTGTAGGTGTGAGTCACCAATGCCCAGCTACCAAGGGCAAGTTTAAAGAATTTTATAAGATGTCTTGGTGAGGAGGAGCCACAGACCAACTTTGGGAACCTAGGAACAATCATGAAACATTGCATGTGTGTGTGTGTGTGTGTGTGTGTGTGTGTGTGTGTGTGTGTGTGTGTGTGTGTGTGTGTGTGTGTAAGTGGAACCCTACACTTTGTAAATGGGACTTTTCTTGGTTGCTTTCCCATGCTTAGTCTCAGATTTGCGCCTTATAGGAAGCATTAGCCTTTTATGTATATTGAGCTTGGTGAGCTCAGGCAGAGTGACCTGGAGGGGAGATGGAGATGTGCGTGGCATGTCAATCACTGTGGCTGTGACAGGAGGTTAAGTCTAGGAAGGATCCTGGGGTCCTGCCACAGCTACTTGGTCTTTGCTACCTGAAAAACTAAGCACTCTCTCTGTTTATTTCATGGGTCCCTTTTTGCCTGATTCACCCTTGTCAGAGAGAAAAGCTGATTGACTGGGAAAAGATAAAAATAAGAGAACTCTAAGAAGACAGGAGGGAAAAAGCTGCCTTTTTCTTTATTCTTAGGAAAGTTTCGAGTTATTTTTAAATGTGTGTGTGTGTGGCTTAAAAGCTTATTAAAAAAACCTTCATAGGAGGAAAGGAATTCACAATATGGTTTAGGAATCCACTGCTCTTTAGTCTGAGGGAAAATCCTCTATTCAGGAGGAGGCTTGGACTTTCTGTGGATACTCTCTTACTATCATGTTGGCCATGTGACCAGCAGCTGGCAAACAGCTGGTCTAGGTGCTCCATCATGACTTAGCCCCTCTGTCCTCCCCACCTGTCTGCCCTGAGGTCAGACCCTGAGTCAAGTGCTCCCATTGAACTTTGACAAGATGAAGAATTCAGTTCACACTGAGAGAGAAAAAGAAGAGGGCAGCATCTTTTTGAAATATCATTCTCTCCCTTCCATCTTCACTAAATCTCTGCTACCTCCCCCCCTCATCTTTTTCTCCCTCAAAATATTTCCTCTGAAGTTCCTTTCAAACCCAACTCACTTTTCTTTCTGTCTCAGTTCTCAAAATCTCCACAGCTTACATTCTTGTTTGAAACAGAAGTTTTTTTTAATCACATATGAAATTCTCATGTGGATCTGGAAAGGGGAAACTCTCAGGTAGTGAGTTGCCATCTGGATACAGAAGTGGTAATTGACTGTGAGCTTTCCAGTGCCCCCAACTACTAGGGACCTAGACCCTCATGGGTGTGCTTCCTTTTGACCCTCAACTAAAGTAAAAATCTGTGTTTCTGTGTATAAGAAGTAAAATAGCAAAACCAAAGCCAAAAGCCACAGCTGATTTCTATAGACTATAGAGGGTGAAATACAGGCCACTTTCACAGAGGATTGTAGAGTTTGGTAGGTGACACTGGGTAGGGAATGGCAAAGTTGAATGGCTTTGTTGTGGGGGTGGGAGGAGAAGGAGGGAGGACCTCAGAGTCTGGATGTACTGGGTGAGGGAAACAAAGACAATATCATTTCCTCACGAAAGCCAGGTACTGACAAGTGACTTTGATCAAATTCGCATTCAGATGTCCAGAGTGGATGTTTAGGTTTCAACACAGTGATCTGGTGGGCAGTGAATTCCCTGCCCACCACGGAATACTTTGTGGAAGCACTGCTCACCTGTGCTTTTGTGCAGGTGGGTTCTTTGGAGACACTTGAAGGTTAAGTTTCATGGCTTGGCTACTGGGATGATCATGACAGGATGGGGGTTCCTGGCAGTGGAACTGAAAATGACAGTGAAATATCTTTGGAAATTTACAGAAATGTGGAGCAGCCTCTTAGTTTTCTCTAGCCTTCAGGAGTGGGCAGGGGATAAGGTTCCAGATGCTTCTATGTGGCCCAGGTTTCAGAGCTGGCTGTGGAAGGCTCTGCAGATAGCAAGAACCCCTTTTATTTATTGGTGCCTCTCACATTTGCTCTTGGTTTGGGGTGTATCAGTGCAGGACCTTAAACAAGAGAGTATTCAGAGGGCAAAGCTCAGGCTAATGCCTTGAGTGCCTGTCTTGGGACCTCCTGAAATTGGATACCTTGTTGGCACAGCAAATTACTATCATTATTATCATTTTGTCGGTCATGGGGCTTGAACTCTGGGCCTGGGCGCTGTCCCTATGCTCTTCAGCTCAAGGTGAGCGCTCTACTACTTGAGCCACAGTGCCACTTCTGGTTTTCTAGTAGTTTATTGGGAGAGTCTCACAGGCTTTCCTGCCAGGCTTTGAATTGTGATCCTCAGATCTCAGCCTCCTGAGTAGCTAGGATTACAGGCATGAGCCACCGGCACCCGGCTGGTAGCAACATTTTGTTTAAATGTTTTATCTCCCTTAGTTTAAGAGGGCAAAGTACCTACTGTTCTGTTTTTTTGTTTTTTGTTTTTGGTTAAAAGGATAAAAAAATAAAGTTCATTCTAAGTGCAGCCATCTAGTACAGGGGTGACTATCTATCCAGACTCTGCCCTTTAGAACACTGCTTGTGGATTTCCTTCCAGTGTGTGTGAACTGGAGGAGATAGTCTCTGTCTACTGCACATGACTGTTATGAATGTTAAGTGAGGAGACATCAAATGTAAAGCCTTTGCTTAGGGATTAACATGAGCACAAAGAGAGACAGGCTGCAGTGGTTACTTTACTTTTAATATCTTTCTATGGGATCCATGGGGAGACAGTGGGGGTGCATCAGTGACCTTTTGTCCTCAGGGCGGCTTGTTATTTTAATCGAAATCACCCTGACATTCCCCAAACAGGCTTACTTGTTTCTCCCATCTCATGTCTCTATGCAACAATAAGAAAGGCATCCATCCATCCAACCCCTTGTTTTCAAGCATTGATTCCAGTCCCAGCCCCTTCATGCACAACTTAGAGAATTTGAGTTAATTGCTGGGATCCAAGTGCCAGCACTTCTGGGATTCCCAACCCTGCGTGCCTGCTCCTGACAGATCTGTGCCTTTTAACTCCTGTGCTACTTGGCGTCTCCTGCATAGGCTTCCTGTTCCTTGGAGAACTTTTCCACCTTCTGCCCCAATTAACTTGACAGGAATTTAGGAAAATTCTTTGTAATATTGGAATAAAAAGTTAGCTTGGGATCACTTGCTGCCCCTGGACCCCTGCTCCATTCTAGTAATAAGCAAATGCACGGTCAGACATCTCAAAAGACAAACAGAACAGGTGTATCTCCAGAGGTTTGCCTCAATATGCTGTCCCAATCCAAGGACATGACAAATACAAATGTCACTGTAAAGATGTCGACTTCTATTCGTTAACTAGCTTTGTGGCTATGATTAGGATCCCTCTCCCTTTCTGAAGATATCTGTTTTCTTAAAGTCTAGATTTCTTCTCTGGGCTCAGAAGGTTCTGCGTGTTCTGGTTCTCGGAGTTTGGCTCAAAAAATTTCCCTGTGGATTACCTTTTCTCTGGCCTTTGTTTTATATGAGGGATGGTCCCTATTATACCTCCTTGTCCTAGGAAAACTCTTCTCCAGGTTTTTTCATATTCTCTCCATCCTGTAGAGACATATCAGTCAACAAGGGCATTGTTGAGAAGGTAAAGAATATATTCTCCCAGACTTTGAGTGGCCAGTCATTTTCCATTCCAAACTCTCAGCCATCTCTCCCTGCATTTGTCTTTCTTTAGTTGTCTCTTTGGGTATGGTGTCTTTTCTTCACTAGGCTGGAAGGCCAGCAAAGGAGGGGGCTGGGTCTTCCAAGCTCCTATCTTGCTGATAACTGCAGTGAGGTCCAGCATACAATGTTCACTAAAGTCTACTGGGCCATATGCCTCGCTTCTCCAACTGGATTGCAAATTTGGAACACCAGAATGAATAACTCCATCTTACTTTCTTCACAGCACCTCATGGTGCATAGTCAGTGTGAAGTGCATGCACATTTGTAGATTGCTGAATGTGATTGGAAGGGAGACTTCCAGAGCAATGGGTTTTTCAGCTGTGTTGAAGATTACATTATATGCTATGCAAATAAGTTGGAGTTTTAGAGGGAGGGAGAGCTTTGGTTTGGATTCCAATTCCACTGCTGCACTAACTAGCTGTGAGTCCTTGAGCAAGAATTTTAGGCATTCTCCAAACTTGAGCAAGTCGCTCAATTCCTATTAACACTTGTTTCTCACATCTGTGAACACAGGTAATTAGTCCAGGGATGTATTTGGGGTTCCTTTCCACTTCTAGATTCCAGACCTGGGTTCCTTTCTGGAGGCAACACCAGTACCAGCATCATTTAGCTTCCATGTGGTTTTCTGAACAGGCTTAATTAGATGCTGGCAGTGCAAAAATACTCCCATGCTGCCCATGGCGGGGGGAAAGTTGGAGGCCAAAGAAGGGGTGGTTACACTAGAAGTTGAGAGATGGTAGGAGCAAGTGGGGAGTTAAGAGTCCTGAAATATGCCTGGCTCTGTGGGTTCAGGGCTCATTATGCACGGGAAGTATAAAACATGGTGTCTTGCTCTCACAGGAGAAGGTTGCCTGAGATGTGGTGATGGAAACGAGGAGGGGCAATCAGGTCAAACATGTAATCCTGCGGTGACAGTCCACGCTGCACATGAGTTGCCTGTAGCCTCATAGAGGAGGTGGAACTGCTTCAGGAAAATGGTCCTTGGGAATACTGCAGCTGGTGCCACAATACACATGTGCTGGGGAGGGTCATGAGCTTTGGGGACTTGGGAGATGGGGCTTCCTGGATGGACTTGGTGAATAGCACATGGACATATAAAAATAAAGGTGAGATTTAGGGGCCTTCCATTGTACTCTGAGGGAAGGCACCTGGCTGTGTCTCCTTTAACTGCCTTTCCTGGCCTCTGTGTTGGGTTCCAACTGTGTATTTTTCTCTACTCTGTTCTTTAGCCAAATCCACAATAGGGCTTAGGGGAACATCATAGGTCCAGGGAACTGGAGCTCATGGGAACTGTGAGGGTTCTTAGGCTTGGTCTGTCTGGGGTGACCGGAACTCATGTACCTACTAAAATGCTGAGGGGCTTGCCTACCTTTCTTTTTTTCCCACCTGTTCAGTTGTTGTAGTTTGTGTGTTGGGGGGGGGGTGTAGGCTTCTGCCTCAGTTTCTCCATCTGGCAGTAAAGACACTTGCTAATACCGGAGCACTGTTCTGAAAGTCCAAATTGAGTGTTGTGTGCCAAGCATACAGAGCCTCTGCCAGACTTCTCAGTCTAGATGGCAGGAGCTTGCCTCTACTCCCTGCAGTTTCTGGAAACATGTAACCTCACAGTGTTCTGCTTCCCTGTTTTCTTTCAGTGGTACTGGATTTGAACTCAAGGCCAGAATACCATTCAAGTCATTCCTCCAGCTCTTTATTGCTTTAGTTATTTTTTGGATAGGGCCTCATGTCTTCCACCTGAGTTGGGCCTCTGTCTGTGATCCTTCTTCCTATGCCTCCCACTTAGCTGAGATGACAAGTGTGTGCCCATTGTGTCCTGCTGAAGCTGTGTACTTGATGTTGAGGCCTAATTCTGTGGCAAACCACCCCTGGTATCCATAAGCCTGTGCACCAGATTTTAATTTCTTTCTTTTTTTTTTCAGATTTTAATTTCTATTCTTTGTAGATGGAAGACTCCTCTCTAGGGACAACAGGATCATTTTTCCTCTGGTTACAAGCTTTCTCAGACATGTTTCTTCCTTTTTTCTTTTTAAAATACATTTTTGTTATCTTTAGTTGCACAAAGGAGTTTCTATTCAACGAATTTTATAACTACGATTCATCTTGATCAGTGTCCCCCCTTTCATCATTCTACTCCATCCCTCGCAACCCAACCCTTCCCTCAGTTTTCAGAATTGAATTTTATCAGACATGTTTCTTTTTTCTTACCTGGGGCTTAAAAGTCACAACATGTTTCATAGTGAAACTGAAACTGCCTTGAGAAGGAATACGACTTCATGTTTGAAAATCATCCTAAACTCTATTTTGCTAGTATGGGAGGCTGATCAGAGCTTAAAAAAAATAAACTTACCTAGGACTCTAGGGGAGATATACTGAAAGGGAAAGTGAACAGATCCCCTGAGTTGAGAAAAACATTTATGCCCCCTCAGATGGGGGCATTTAGTATGGCCATTCTTTTTATATGGGTTTATGTGTGCCAGGAACAGTTTTTTGGGGGTGGGGTGGGTACTCGTATCTCTCAACATTCTTCAGTCTTGATCTTTTGGCCATTGTTGTTCCTTTGTTTGGACACATGAGGAACGAGATTCTGAATTGAATATTTATGAAAAATAGGTCTCGAGGATATGATGTGCTACGTGAATAAGGATCTATCCACATTTCATCCACTATAGAAATATAGCATCCTCGGTAGAAAGGTAATTTGAAATTTACTAGGGCCTGTTTGATATTGAATCTGTTTTGTAATTCTCTTGGGCATAGCTGGCCTCCAAACATCTTTGGGGACAGAAAAGCTCACTCTCTTTTAAAAGAGTTCCATATTTGATGGCCCTGTTAGACAGGTCTTACTCTGAGCTAAAATATGTCTTCTCACACTTCTTCCATCTATACTTTAATTCGAATTCTTCATTTTAGGGACATGTGCATTTAATTCCTTATTTTATCCTGAGTTCTCCCAAAATCAAAGTCCAAGGCTGAAGGAAGGGAAGGCTAGGGTTAATGAGTGTAAGACACAGTGCCATGGAACTTGCTTTTGCCAAAAGTGGCTTCTCAGTCCAGGGAACTGTGTCCCTGAGAAAGAACCAACCAGACTTTAGGATGGTTCCTTAGTAATGGGAAAGTGGCTTCTCAGTCCAGGGAACTGTGTCCCTGAGAAAGAACCAACCAGACTTTAGGATGGTTCCTCAGTAATGGGAAAGGGAAAGAATTCAGAAACTAGCTTTCAAATTAGGGTGTTGACTTCTGGCTCCTGCGTGTGGGTATGAGTACTCAGCGGTGTCAACTTCACAGTGGGAGGCAGGAGGCCATGGCTAGGGACGAATGCCTTTCAGACTGTCTGCTTTAAGTATGTCAGATCTTGGTGAGCCTAGCATTTTGTAGCTTCCATGGGGAGGATGATTTGAGAGTGTCCAGGGGGACAATAATTTTGCCAGGAAAGCAAGTCTGAACTGAACTGGAACTGTCCCAGGCAGCCAGGATGCATGGCTATCCTCCTCAGAGCTTACAGAGAACTGGGTCAAGGCTTTCTGAGGCTTTGGGACCCTGAAGACTGGCAAAGAGAGTATGATACAACTCTTGCCCATGTGAGAGCCCACGTAGAGGGATCACTAAGTCATTCAGCAGCGTGCCCACCAGCGTGCCAGATCCTGCACTTATCCCAGGGTGACAATGAGTAACACCATGAGCCAGGGGCTTCTCCTAGAGCTTTATAGTTTAGAAGAGTAGGCATCCGCTCAAGAAGAACAAGAATTGCTAATGACAATTGTGTAGTTGTAACCCCACAGATGAAGAATACGTAAAAGGATTTAACCTTGGAGAGAGGATGGTCGTAATAAGACAATTGATCCTAAGGTTTTCACATGAAAGTTTGAAAAAAGATGTGCCAGGTTGGGCTGGGTGGGAAAGTAGGGTTGGGGGAGTGAGTGATGGAGAAAGAGACTGGGAGATTTGAAGTGGACCAAGGTTGATGTGCAGACTCCCAGACTGGCTGGCAAAAAACAAACAAACAAACAAACAAACAAAACCCCACAAAAAAAAACTAGTGCCCAAGAAGATATGAAATGTGGCCACATGTCTCTGGGATATGGTGTTGAAGGCCAGCCCAAGCCAGGGTAGATGAGACTGGGGCCAGGCCAAAGATCACATTGTGTAGTATGTTGGGATTTGAACTCAGAGCTTTGTGGTTGTTAGGTAAGCCACTAAGTGCTCAAGTCCCATCCAGGTTGTGACTTGGATTTAGGAAGAGCAGATAGAGGGAGCCCAATCTGTGATTGGTTAGGAGTAGATGGTTAGGGAGGTATATTTTGGCATGACGTATCAGGCAGGAGATAGTAAGTGGTGCATTGAGGCAGGGAGGCTGGGTGACAAGGGGGAAGGGAGAGGACAAGCTCTAGTCTTAGAACACAAGGCTTGCCCCTGTGCTTGTGGAAGACAGGAGGGAGGAGCCTTAGGGGTGGAAAGAGGTCCTGCGGTACCCTACTTGGCCTTGGAAAGGTGAGGAATGGGTTGCCCGCTGCTGGTTACCTGGAAGATCAGGGCTCATGGAGACAGAATGGGGATGAACTCTTTAACAGGAACCTCAGAAGTGAGATAGGGGAGCTCCAGGCTTGGGGTGAGCCTCAGGTGGTTTTGTGATTAGCTCCTGTGTGCAAAGGCCAGAAGAAGGAGCTGGGAACCTCTGGCTGGGAATGAGAAAGCGAACAGAGAATCATCACTGGGAGCATGGTATTGGTACGGACACTTAGAAGAAGAAAATTCCCCGTGTACAAGAGGGGAGAAGAGGCCCTCAGACCCCATCTCACATGCCCACATCTGCAGGCCAGGCTGGGTTGGAGGGGATAGAGGCTGAGTGGAGGCTGGGGATGCAGGAAATGGGGAAGGTGATGGGTGGAGGGTATGGGGACCAGATGGATGGCCTGGGAACCTGAGGTATCCCTAGAGATTTGCCCTGGGCAGGACACACTCTGCTCTTAAGTGAATGGGATCTTCCCACAGCTTCAGATAGACTGAAGTCAAGAATGTGATATGATGTTTGTCTGAGGACTTGTGCTTTGTAGGAATACCTGAGATTAAGACATGCCCCTGTCCAGGGGAGATGAAGCTGTAAAGTAGGGGGTGGACAATGCTTGCAAATATTTACCATATGTGGGCACTGTGCTGACATCAAAAACCATGTTTCTGTTCTCTGCACTAAGCTGCTCTGGATTTAGTCAAAAAGGGTTTCTAACCCTTCTGTTTATCCAACTAAAAAGACTTTGTCCCATAAATTACACTTTTTCTGCTCTTGTCTGGAGATCTGGAATTTGCTTTCACAAAAAAAGCTCACTTAAAAAAATATATATATTCATTATCTTTGAAGTTCTGAGAATGTCCATTGCGCCGTGGTTGAAGGAATATAATCCATACCCATACCCTGCAGAACTAAAGTCTAGTGTTTTTTTACTTTTGTGTTTGTGGGTTAGGATAAAGGTGGGGCGAGTGGTAGAGGAAGGTCCTGGGTGCCTGTGTGCAAAGTGGCAGCTGCCCCCTCCCTTGGGTTTGGATGTCGCTTTTGTCTTACTTAGGTGTAGCTCCAGTGGCCAGGTTATCAGAACCAGTCTTGGGAGCTTGCCAACATGTGACAGACACAGAGAAGCTTTTCTGTAGAGCCCCAGAAATTGGGAGGTGATTCTAGAATCTGTACTAACATCTGTGGCAAATCACTGTTGGGTGAGAGGTACACTGCTGGGCTTCTGCCTCGGATTGCATTGATCAGGAAGTTTGATTTCAAGGTATTGGACTTGAGTAGATTCCTTTGTGTGGAGTACAAGAGTACTTGAAGTGGAGAAGTTAGTTGTAAATTTAGAATTTGCATACTCTCTTGGTTTTCAAAAAAAAATGCCCCACCACCTGGTATTGTATTTCTGCAGGAATGGTCCATTTGGCTGTATGGATTTGAATTGGGATGAATTTACACCCTGAAACCACACAGAGTACTTTTGAACTAGTGTTTTCTGTTCTCTGTGAGCCAGCGATCCTGCCCCATTACTCCAGTGTGTTTACATTGCCATTGTCTGGAAATTAGTGATTTTGGGGTATCTTTATCAGTTTTAAAGACTCACTATTGAATTTTGCTATTGAAACTCTTAAGCTGAGTCCTATTTCTGCTTTTATCAAACTTCCTGTTTGCATTGAGGGGAGGGAAGAAACCCCTGCTGTCAGTTTTCTTAGGTGGGTAGGGGAAGTGCTGTTTTTATCAGCTCCTAGGTCTCTCCTCTTAATTACTTAGTTAGGAAGAGATCAGACAGTGCACACATTTTGGAAGACATGGCTTTTATCATACTGGAATGGGAATTGCCTAGCTGAGGACATACATGATGGCATACATGGCTTTTTGCTATCTTCCTCAGTAATTCCCAAGTTATGAGCCTGGGTGACTCTCCACAGAGTCGTAGTAGGAAAGACAGAAGAACACACCTGGAGAGTTAGCTTCTTGGAAATCCAAAGGCATACTTTTCTTGGCTCCTTCCTATTGGCTGTAGGTTTTGTTGGTAAATAGCTTAGTATCACTTGGAGATGGGGGTGGGATGGGCTTTAGAATCAAATGGTATTTCTGCTTTATAAAATGTCACCTACCACCGGCATTTAGTGAAGCTGTCCTTCAGGATTCACACTCAAGTTGGATGCCCCTCAAGCCCCGAGGGGTAGGGCTGTGCTACAGAGTGGCCTGGGCTCACACCCTCCCCTCCCAGGAGTTGCCTCTAGGTGTAAGCTGCTTCTCCAAGCTGATGAAAAAATAAGATAGTCAATTGGATGAATTCTAAGGGCCCCTCTTGCTCTTTATGTAATGTAGACAGTACCATCCTTACCTTCCAGGCGTTGCAATGCAAGGAGCGTCTTTACCTGAGCTACCAGCTGCCCATGTGGTTAAAATATGCAACCTGGACTGGCTGGTTATGCCAATTTACCAAAAGTCATGTCTGGTAACTTGCGATGAGTGACCAGGTGTGCTGAGAACACGAACACACACCAATACCCACGCCTACCCACACCTGCCCACATACCCTATAGGTTTCCGCCCCTAAAACTTTGTCTTGGCTGAGGCCACTAGTGCCCCATCACTATTCGTCACTTCTCAGCTGCACACTCCTTCCCTGCCATAAAGCCCAAAAACTGTGTTTAGAGTCCTTCATTCCTGAGTCAGCCTGCTACCTACTGCTGTCGCACTCAGAGCAGATGGTACTAGTCATCCCTCCTGCTGTTTAGAGAAAGACAAAAGGTAGGAAAGGGACAGACCTCACCTGTCACGTTGAACTTTTTCCCCATCATGATTTCACTTGTCCCCAGTTGGCCCCACCAATCCACCCATCCAACTGTCTCCTATCCCTGAATACCATGTTTTCAGTTTGCATGGTGCAGCTCCTCTCGCTTCTCTCTTTTACAGCCATGTTTTCCCTTCCAGTTATCCTTCCTCCGTTGACTGTAGTGTGAGTGCTGCCTTCACTGGTTCAAGGTCACACACAACCCATCTGTGGCAGGTTGCTGCCAATGGACACTTGGCAGCTCCTGCCTCCTTCTGCACAGGGGACCACCGCAGTCCCCAGGCTCCTGGCCACTGTGCTCATCCTTCAGCTGCTTGTGTGCAGCATTAAGGGCTCTCATTGCCTTTGTTTCTCCTTTGGATTTGGCCCCAGACTCTCTGTGTTTTATTCAATGCTTTGATAGAAATGGAGGAGGAGAGTCTGGAAGCCCAGTGGGTAGTGCCTGACATGGACTGACTTAAAAGCCATCAGTAGAGGGGATTTGTCATTCAGATTTCCTAGGAGGAGGCTGTGGTAGGGCTCTACCAGGTGACACATGGAAATGAAATCCAGGTTCACTTTTGGGTGGTGGTGGGACCTAGGTGTGTGTGTCCGCTCAGAGTTGGGGGGTGCGGGGTGGGACTGAACCTCTTGCTGGGAGCTAGACCTGGAAGACCACTGAGATGCAGGATGGGCGTGTTTGGAGGGCTCCCAAGGATGGGAAGATCAAGTGAGCTTATTAGACCAGGTATTAGGGAAAAGCTCCCAGCAGCAACAAGAACCAATGTCAGCAAGGAGAGGTGGCTGAGCTTTTCAGGAGGAAGGCCTTCAAGGAAGGACTGTAGGGGTATGCGTAGGACACACCACCAAGAGAGCCAGCCACAGTGTGCTGCCAGAGCCTGCTCTGCGGGAGGTTGAATGCCCTGAGGAGGAGTAATGGGGTGGGAAGAAGCAGGAAATGTTAATCAATACCCTAAAAGTACACCTCAAAGAGCTCATTCAATCCTACAAAGAGTGGCAACATAAACTGTTAGGCCAGTTCATCTTCCCCCTCACCCTGGTACTTGAGGGAGGGAGAAGTAGGCCCATGATGATGTTCAAGTGGTCACAGGGGATAAAGAATCCACATTTGCTTGCACTTTCTGATTCTAATGTGGGAAACAGGTAAGTTTTTTTGTAAGAAACTTGCAAGGGCTACAGATCACCTGTTCTTTATAAAGTCCATGGATCAACATGAAAAACCTCTTAAAGTCCATGGATCAGCATGAAAAACCTCTACGAGGTCATCAAGTGAACAGAGAAGAAAACACTTGTGTTTGATTTCAACCCATATCAATAACATTGTAGGCATTAGAGTTTGGAAAGGAGCATGTAGCAGATGTGGGTATTAACAAGTCTTCTCATTTTATCTCCTATTTAATAAAATAGAATACACTTATTAACATAAAATCTAAGTACATCAATTTTCTTAGTTCTGGTATAATTTACAACTTAATAAGGAAAAGACCATTCCATTCTTCCTTTAAGTGGTATTGTTATCTCCATACTTGCATTGTGTTGCAGGAAGAGCAAGGCTCAAACAAAGTTCCTGGGCCACTTTTGGGAAGCAGGAACTTTGTTTCAGGCTGGCTGTCTCAGGGAAGATAAATTTCAAAGCCTGGGTCTCCTGGCACAGATAATTAGGGATAAACACGAATGTGGGGATCCCTCTGGCACCTCCTGTACACTTAACCTCCTTTGTTGGAGAGCTCTTGTACACCCTTGAGAAAAGCCAGAAAACACTCATCTGTGGGTGTTCTAACAGGAACTCAGACAGCTGGGTTCCCTTCTGTGAAAAGGGAATGAGAAAGAGGACCAGTGAAGTGATGTCTTTTGTCCCCTGGCATCCCTAGGGCGATGGGCCCTTACAATTGTTTTTTGTCAGACAGCCTAAGACTGTGGGTTTTGAACTACTCTGTGGAGCCACAGATAGTTTCACATTTGCTCACACATTTACACAATTAAAGCAGTTCTCCCCTTGTGGGAGTGCCCTGAACTCATGACTGTCTGTGAAGACTTTACCCAAAGGCTTTCTGTGAAGACAAGCCCCTAAACTGAAGGCTCTATGCTGAGAGAAGCCCTGAACCTGACTGACACCCCCAATAGTTTACTCAGAGGCCATCAAGTTCCCCTTCTGTTCCCGTGGGACAGACCTACCCGAATTGACCCCAGGGATCTCACCTGTTTCAGTGGGTACCACCCCTGGGTTCCTGGACCCCATGTTTTCCTCTGCGTTGACCTGAGGAGGCACCCAGCTCTGGAGGAGTCACTACCCACAACGGCTGGACTAACCCTGCCAGTGGCACCTTGTTGGGCCTATGTCTTCCAGACTGGGGTCCTGAGACTGGCCTGTAAGGAAGGTGAAATAGCCATCTAGGCTAGGGCCCCCCTTCCAGGCCATGCACCAGAAGTGCTGCAAAACAGTGAAGCACAACAAAGACACTGGGCCACTTTTGGGAAGTAGGAACTTGGTTTTTAGGCTTAGTCTTAGGGGAGATGATTTTCAAATCCCCAAGCCTTGAGCCAGGTGTTTGTTTCCTTTTTATAGGCCCCATGTGTGACCACAGCTGGAGCAGCTCACACTCTAATTGTGATTGGCTAAGGGGCTGGCATAAAGTTTGAATTTGATGCTCGGGAAGAGGGATAAGAGGTAAACGAAGCACCAACCACAGTGGCTCCCAGCAGATGGTAAATAGGAGGTGTGGTGGGAAAATAGTCTTTCAAGGACAGGGCTCCCCCCTGGAAGCCTATGTCCAGGCTTTGTTCCAGTCTCAGAAATAACTGTAGCAAAGCAGATACCTTCGGGGTTTGTTAACACCTCAGGGTAGGGGATTTCTGACAAATTTCAGAAAATAGTGAATGGGAGGAGGTTATTAGGAGAGGCTCCATCAACTGGAAATAAATGTTCAGGTGGGCAGGCACACCTTACAATTTCCACAGTAATTATTAAAAAATTCCCTTTTAGAAAGCATGTGGAAATGATCTATCATTTCTTTGTGCTAAGCAAAGTCTGAGTCTTCAGCATATCACAGGCTATTGAATAGAAAGTTCAGTATGTCCCCACCTTAGAACCAAGGACCTTTGTGTGTCTGAGAACCTCCCCACCCCCACCCCCTGCCCCCTTGCCTCAACAGTTGTAAGTTCCTTAGGGTGTCTTCTGTCCCCTTGTGGCTTGCTGTACAAACTTCTGTAAATTTTTTTATTATGAAGTATATTAGTTATTTATTGATGCAATAAAATGGTTTTAAATGTAAGATCACCCATGATTTTCTTATGTGGATTCAGGGGCCCAAATGGAGGCCATAAGGTTGCTGTCCAGACCCAGCCACACTGCATTAGGACAACTTCTAATTGACTTCTGCCTCTCTTGAGGATCCACAGCATCTCCCATTTAGGGTGGTGTTGGTGGAGGAGAAGGCCCTACTTTGAAAGCTCAAAAACCTATTAGTTACCTAACACAGCCTAACAAATGGCCCCACAGGTTAGATGCTTAACACAATTTCAAAATGTCTCACCTGAGTCACAGGTTGGGACTTTCAGGTCATTGGAAGGAGGTCTCAGATCCTTGCCACATGGACTAGTGCAGAGGGCTGCTAACATGGCCTCCTAGTTTCCACAAGAATGGGTGATCTGAGAGAGCCCAAGGGCATGTCCAAGGGCTATTACCTCGCTGTGGAAGTCATACGCTGCGATGCCTTCCATGTCCATGTTGGTTCTGTTTGCTGTGGATGGGGAGGGGGCCACACAAGGGTCTGAATCCAAGGAAGCCAGCAGCACCGATGATTATCTTCAGTGTAGCCACTGTAATTCACCATCCAACCCCAAGCAAAGCAGAGTCTTCTCAAGATTTCTACCCCTATCATCTCAATATGCCCAGTGTGGCCTTATCTGCATGAGGCCCAGATATCATCGAGGCTTCTGGTCTAGTACTTCACAATCTGAGGATCTGTGAATTAGATCTGGGTACCTGTTATAGACCACAAAAGAGCCCCTTGTTCATAAGCAGTTCTGAAACCCACCTGGGCATATTTGTAAAGTTACTTGAACAATATTTGGCTTTCTGCATACCTAATAGTCTTATCTCCTGGTCTCCTGCCCTGCCTTCTCAGGCATATTATCTACACCTTTGTCCATAGCTGTATTTGATAACTGATTCGCTTCTCAGCCTTGCTGCCTGTAGATATTTGAGGGTTCAAAGGCCACTTTTCATTTGGTACCCCTCTGTCCATTTCAGCTCCAGCTAGAGGTGGTTCTTGCCAAATACCCTTCAGGTCTTGTGGGTCTCCTGCCTTTAGTGGGCTAGTTCTATTGGGCAATGGTCACTTTTACAAAACAAGCCTTTCTTGAGGTTAGACTATGCTAAATGGAGGATATAGCTCCTGTAGCTCCTTGGAAGCAGAAATGCTGCTGTGTGCTTGCCTAGTTCTTGGACGTGGTGAAGGAGCTTGGCAGATAGCTAGGGACTCATCTTCACACCAGGCTTTCCTGAGGGCTCCGGGCCTGATCTTTCTTATCACAAGAAGACCGGTTTTAACTATAGTGTCTTTTGCCATCTGGAGAGGCTGGGGGATTTTCAAACCCAAATAGTTCCTGATTCTTTCCTGTTTCAAAGGGAGATTTCTGCTTTATTCCTGTCCCATTGTGTACTGAGTGAGAAGCAGAGCAAGAAGCCCTGGCCCCTTTTCAACGTCCAGCTCTGCTAACCAGGTGTGTGGTGTGTGCTCTTCTTTCTGCAGATGCCATTGATCCTAAATAGTTGCCACAACAGAGCCTACAGGAACTGCTTTTCTACCTTTTTTTTTTTTTTTTTGCAAAAAGGGAGCATTTTCTTTTCCTGTCAAGGACTTTTGGTGTATGTTAGCTGGTATTGGTGTTTATGTTGCTATGAACTAAAGCTCCTGGATTTATTGAATTTCAAGTCCCACCTTGGCAGGGTTAGAACCCATGATTTCAATGGCCAGGTGTTGCCCACCCCTGCCTTTTGCCCTTACAGGCAGACTTTTCAGATGTTACCACTAGCAGTGCCTTCAAAGTCCTTTCCTAACATGTGTAAGAGGCTGTCTGGCTTCTGTTCACTGTCCAGTCTACACTGTGGGATGCAGCTCTCCATTGCTGTGATGTTGGAAACACACGACCCTCTGGTGTCAGAAAATGAATAGACACACATGTGATAGATATCATTAAGATGTTTTATTCCTGTACAGAAGGGTGTGCTGTCACCCTTGTCAGAGCTAGGCAGGCACACCAGGTGGGGTGGTCTGCTTGGTTTTTACCCCAACTCAAGAGTGATGTTGTCCCTTCTCCTTGTTGCTTAAGGAGTTAGGTTCACATTCCATTGGTAATCGGCTACCAAGGTGATGGGGTGATACAAGGAAGGGAGAAAGCACCCTAACCACCAGTAAAAGGCCTCTTATGGGTGTGTGTGTGTAGGGCTGTGTTTACTGGAGACATAGATGTACATTTTTCTCATCACAGAAGGCTGGGAATGTGACTTGGAATGGGGCAGCTGATGGTTACAATCAGAGGAGGTTGGTAAAATCTGTAGAAAGTTCCCAATCAAGGGGGAAGGTCTATATTCTAACTCCATTGGCAAGGACCATACCCTTGATATGGCTGTCTGGTCATAATTAAAGTCATGATGTGAATAATTCTGGGAAATATCAGTTCCAGGAAATATCAGAATATTGACTTGTTACAGGATGGAAACATTTTAGTTCAACAGAAAAGATTTCTTTTTGCACTATTTTCCTCTTTTCTTTATACTTTTCCATGCTTCAAATTTTTGAGGAGTAACTGACTAAGGTGCTCAGGAATCTCTAGGAGGAAGGGTACTACTTGTATAGAATGGGGGTGGCTGATTAGTCAAGGTAGTCTCTAGAAGCTATTGAACAGTCCTTAACTATAGGAGATTAGACAGTACCCCACTAAGATCAATACTTCACAGACTATCACAAGTAAGGTCGGAATAGATGCTATAACACTCCTCCCTTCCATCTTCCAAACCACTGTCCTATAAGGTGGATGAAGCAGTCATCTGTTCCTTTACTTTTGGGTAACTCATTCACCGTGGTGGTCAGGCCTTGCAATGCCTTAGTTTTGTTTCATTGGGGGTAGTGTTGTTAGTATAAATATGCAACATTGCACCCCAATCATTACACAGACTTCTTTCTTTTTTGCTAGTATCATGTTGAAGGCTAACTTGTTCTTCCAGGCTGGTAGCATCAAGCTGTTCAGATATTTCCTTGATTTCATCTCTGGTATAGTTAACAAACCTTTGCTGACTATAATGAATCCAATCAACATTTTTGTTGACTACAGACCACCAAAACAGGACTAACTTGAATCCTGCTGCTATTTGATTTTGGCTAGAAAGCCATTTGGTACCCCTCCCCTGGGAACCCCAATAGCATCAATATAAATGTGAAGGAACCTCTGGGAATGCTTCTATTTCCTTTTTTTTTGATGATGTCCCAATGTATGGTTTGGTGATATGAATGCCAATGTGAAAAGGACTGCCAATTATACCAAAGCACGGATATTTGCTTTCTTGAGAATGGTTTGACAGAATTATTTTTTTTAAGTTCCCAAGTAAAGGTGTCCACAATACCACCAGACATTGTTTCTGCCCACCAAGAATGCACCAGGCCTGTTGAAAAGCCAACCTTTACTGTATCCCACTAGATTTAATCATATTTATCAGGTTTTTATCATTTTCCCCCTTGATTGGTAAGACCTGAAGGTACAAGTGACATCTGGAGAAGGTAGTTTGATAGTTCCTAGGGGCTGACCCACAGGACTCTGTCTTTAGGAACACCTAAAGGACTCATCAAGTTTTAGTGTCTTGGAAAAGAGCCATCCTACACTGCATGCCTTCTGCATTGGAGGACTGCCCCATGGGAACGGGACAACTTGAGCCCTCTGGTCTTCTTGTCACAGAAACGGAACAGTTGTTCATATTTAATGTGCAGACAGATTGATCCCTTCTAGGCATTGGTGTCCCTGTACCCAATTTTAAAGGTTACTGTCTGCCTTAGATCTTGGTGAGATAGGAGCTTGTGTAATAATATTCTTTCTTTTATGGTAATCCTTAACCTTCCTATTGGATTCTTTTCAGTTCATCTATCCCAATCCCATACACTCTTCTTACTGTGCTAAAATCCCAGGGTAAGTTTTGGAGTTTTATATTTGGTAGCACACCAATAATCGCTCTCTGAGTTCCATTAACCTTTCTCAGATATATAACACCCTTTGGGCTCAGGGTATATAAATACTTATGGACAAATGATTTTATAAACATAAATACTTATGGACACTCTGATTTGCAAGATTTCTGTGGTGTATTATCTTGGTACATACCAAACTCAGTGGTTTGAGGGGATTCATATTAGTAACATTAATGACTAAGGGGACCTGAACCCACTGGGTCTGGGTTTTGAGGCTTCTATCCATGGGTTATTAGGGATGTTAACTGGGGAATCAGACAGAGAACAATTACAATTTTTATAGTTAACTTGATACTTACTGGGTTTTAGATGACAGTCCAATTTTTTTCTTGGTCTAGAGCTGGAGTTGAGAGTTTCCTTTACATGGGTATGATGGTCAACTCTTTTCAGCAGTCTTAAACAGCAGTTTCTGTGGTTAAGAATACCAGAAAAGGGCCCTGTTTCAAGCTTATTCCCTTGTCTCAAGCTTGTTTTTCTTCTAGGTTTTGATCAGCATGTAATTACCAGGTTGATGAGAGTGAATGGGAAAGTCAAGTTGAGGGGCTTGTGCCAACAGTTTACCCCTTCTATTTTTTTTTTTTTATAAGAGTGAACAAAGTAGAAGACAATCCAAGTATATAGTTGTGGCCTCAGAAACTGATTGGCTTGCTCAGGGACTCCTAAGAGACCTTCTAGTAGAGGTTGCAGCTTTCTTTTAAGGTTTTTGACTTCAGGACTAGTGAGAGGGGCATTAAGAAATCCAATTTTGCTATCCCCAAGGGGAACCTCTCTCAAGGAAAAGATGGTAAAAGGGTAAAGATGGAGAAGGAGACCTTGTGTGTATGTGGCAGGGATGGGACAGGTGAGGGGATGAGGTGTGACAGAAAACTGTCTGACTTTAGAAATGGGTAAAGTCAGGCCCAGGTTGTAGCTGCTGTCTATGCCTGGACCTGAAATCAGTGCCTTGGGGACCAGTGCTTCACCCAGAGCATCAACTGCCTCTACTTCCCCAGACTGCTCAATAGTGGCAACTATTCTCCTTTTGTTGTCCTCAGAGCAGGAGTGTAGGGACAGGGAGCCTCTTCTTTGAGGAAGAGAAGTAAAGCCCATTACATTGATCCCTATAGAACAGCAGAGCCTCTTATACTAGGGGTTCTGGGGCCCACTCCTGGAATGTTGGGTGGTATGAGGAGCTATGCAGGCAGGCTCCACCCTTCCCAGGGTATCCTGCCTGTTCTATCCAGAGAGAAATCAAGAAGTCAGAGGCATTGTTTTCAGGGCGGGGTGGGGGGGGGGGATAATGAATAGGGGATTGGAGGGAGGAACAGGTCCATTGTTTTCTATATTATTTGGAAATACTTTCTGCCAGTGGTTGCTGGTAGGTTTTTCTTTTCATCTTTTTAACATTGTATTTTGTAGTTTGATGAACGAAATATTTAAATTTTAATGAAATCCACTCCATTAAGTACTCTTTTGATGCTTTAAGAAATTTATGCTAAGATTTGCTTTATGGCCTAAAAATGTGATCTGTTTTGGAGAATGTTCCATATGGTGCTGAGAAGAATGTATATTCCAATGCTGCTGGGTGAAAGGTTCTATAGATGTCTGTTAAATCTAGTTGGGGTATGCAATTATTTAGTTCTGAGGTTTCTCTGTTGAGTTTTTGCTGGATTGATCTATCCATGTTTGGATCAATGTGTGTTTTTAGGGTTAGTAGTTATTTGATGCTGATATTCTTAGGAGAGGATCACAATGGCTCAATAACTATGTGCATATGACCATATAAAATGTTGTATATTGAAGGCTGGGAAGGTGGCTCAGTGGTAGAGTGCTTGCCTCGCATGCATGAGACCCTGGGTTTGATTCCTCAGTACCACGTAAGCAGAAAAATCTGGAAGTGGCGCTATGGCTCAAGTGGTAGAGCGCTAGCCTTGAGTTGAAGAGCTGAGGGACAGCATCCAGACCCAGCATCAGGCCCCATGACTGACAAAAAAAAATGTTGTATATTGAAATGAAATCCAAGAAATAGAAACAAAAGGGGTTTTAAAATTTAACTTTTGCGATTATTTCTTTTTCCTTCCCCTCCCCCCCTTTGGTTTATTCCTTATTGTCGCCACTTTTGATTTCTGTATCTTTTGTCTTATATATGAGTTTATTTGATTTGGGGAAGAGAAGGGAATCACAGAAATGGTGGGACAAAGGATGAACCAATTCAACACTGATACTCACTAGACAATATATTGGAAATGAACTTTACAACTTGGAGGGGATGGGCCAGGAGGGGGAAAAAGTGGTAGAAAATGAGGGGGTAACACTGTTCAAAAAGAAATGTACTCATTGCCTGACTTATGTAACTGTAATCCCTCTGTACATCACCTTTACAATAAAATTTAAATGAAAAAAAGGAATTCATGCTAAACAAGAGTAAGAATTTTGTTTTCTTCTAGAAGTTCTATGTTTTTCACTTTTAGATTTTTGATATATTTTGAGTTTTTTTTTGCATGTATGTTTACTTTTTCATTGCTGTATAACTGCTGTATTATAAATCTAGTCTTTGTGGGGAAAATTCTTGTCTCTTGTTTTGCTGCCTTTTTTTTTTTTTTAACATCTATTTAGGTTTTTTTCCTAGATATATTAAGCTTAGTTGGTTTATGCATTGACCTTCATGTTAACAATACACTGTCTTTTCATTGATTTCTCCCTTTATTTTCTCTTATTATAGTTAGATATAATTTGCTCAAATAGTTCTTCCCCTATTTTCTTCTTAGGCATTAATTTGATATGCCCTCATAGAGGGGTCAGTGCCATTGACTTCCTACAATGCACTGCTGCCTTCTCCTAGAGTGTTGGTGGTGTTGATTTCCCACAATGCACTGCTTTCCTCTCCTAGAGGTGTTAGTGCTGCTGAGTTCCCATAATGCATTACTTTAGCTGCACTCCACAATTTGAATATGCTTCATGTTCATTTTCATTCAGTTCAAAGTACTTTACAAATTTCTGTTCTTTTTCTTTGAACCATTAGGGTAAGTGCAGTTTTTTTAAATAATTGAGAATTTTTCCATATACTTTTTTGTTAATTTCTTCTCTTGTGGTATTGGAGATTGAATTCAGTGCCTAGTGCAGGCTGGGCAACCACTCTATTGCTATATTATCTACCTTCTTGGTTTTGCTTTCCAGTTGAATTTTGCTGTGATTAGAGAATATTCTTTGGTAGTAAAAGTTTCACATTAGGCAATGCTTTTGACTTACTCCAACAATATTTGACAATCATCTGGGTATTCAGACCATTTGCATTCAAAATGATGAAGGAATTGTCCTGATTTAAAGGACCATCTGTATGTCTGTGCACCTGTGGCTCATGCCTGCAATTCACGCCTATAATCCTAGCTACTTAGGAGGCTAAGATCTAAGGATATCGGTTCAAAGCCAGCCCGGGGAGGAAAAGTCTGAGAGACTCTTATCTCCAATTAACCACCAGAAAACTGGAAGTGGCTCTGTGGCTCAAGCGGTAGAGTGCTAGCCTTGAGCTGAAGAGCTGAGGGACAACACCCAGCCCCAGAGTTCAAGCCCCACGACCGACCAAAAAAAAAAAAAAAGGACCATTGTGTGTGTTTTATTTTCCCATTATCTCAGGTATTCATTGTTACCTTTTGCCTCGCTTTTGGTTTTATTTTAGTTTAGCTTAGAAATGACCATTTTTTCTTTCTAGTACTGTCATAACTAACAATGCCCTGTTTAAGGTATAGTATACATCTTTATAACTCTCTCCCTTCAAATAATATAAAAACTTGGTGAATCCCTCATGGATTCATGGACTTTGTGCACCCCCTGTCCCCCCCCTCGCCCCCCACATTCCTCTGTTAAAGCCATGGCCCAAAATGTGACAGTGTGATAGGAAGTAATTGGGATATTCTCAGGAGTGTGGGATTCTTGTGATAGGAGTTATGCCCTTATAAGAAGAGGCCAGAGAGCTGCTCTGTCTCTCTTCATGCATACCATACCCTGGAAAAGCCATAGGAACCCATTGTGAGAGGCTGGCCACCTGCAAGACCTGGAGAGGCCTCATTAAATACTGACTGGCCAGCACTGCACCCTACTCTAGCCTCTAGGACTGCATGAAAATAAATTACCGTTGTATCAGTTTACCCAGTCAAAGGTATTTTTTGAAGACAACCTGAGTAGAGGAGACAGCAGCCTTACAATTGTATCCTGTCATTTCCCTTTCTTCTCTTTGTGCTGTGGTTGTGTTTGTTTTGCTTCCAGATATACGAACTCCACAGTGACCTGTGGTTATGTCTACCTTTGTCAATTACTTTTTAGAATTTCTTAAGCATGTGAAATAATATTGCTGTATCTGTCTACTCATGGATTTGCTGTGTTCATTGCTTTTGTGTAGAGTTAGGTTTCCATCTGGTATCATTTTTCCTTCTTGTTGAAGAGTTTATCTTTTTCTGTAAGGTAGTTCTGGGGATAATAAATTCTTTTACCTTTTGAAGTCTTAAAAGTATTTAACCCTTACTTTTGACAGGTATTTTCTGTGCACTAAATTTCTACACTGATAGTTTTGTTCCTACAGTGCTTTAAGCCTGTTGTTTTACTGCTTGTGGCTCACATAGTTCTTGTTGTAGTCAGGAAACCTGCTGCTTACCCTTTCCTTCCTTCCCTCCCTCCCTCCTTCCCTCCCTCCCTCCCTTCCTTCCTTCCTTCCTTCCTTGCTTCCCCTCTTTTTCTTTTTCTTTTTTTTTCTTTCTTTTTTTAATTACTGGGGACTGAACTCAGGCTCCATGCTTGCTGGACAGTTGCTCAACCTTCCAGACCATCTATCATTATTTCTCTGCCCACCATGCAATGTTTTAGCATGGCTGCATTTAGAATCTTCTCTTGTTATTGATTTTAAGCATTCTGATTGGGAAATGATATTGGGGGTGAGGGCTTATTGAGCTTTGTCAACAAATTTGGAAAAATAATTTGGCCATTATTTCCTAAAATATTTTTTTCTGTCCTCCCCTTACCAACTTTCACTCTTTTGGAGACTCTGGTTGTATTCTGGTTAGGCAGTCTGATGTTGCCTCACCCCTAACTGGTGCTGTACTCAGTTTTTGTGAACCATTAAAAAAATTTTTTTTGTTACGTGTTAAGGTTCACTAATCTTATTTTGGTACCATTTAATTGGCTGTCCATCTATTTGTAGTAAAAATGTTATTGGTGACTGTTGATCCAAGTGGCATTATGAGAAATGATACAGATTGTACTTTGCTCATATTTTAATTAATTAGAGATAACAGTCTTACAGACTTTCCTGGATTTGAACCATAGATTCCCAAATCTTAACCTCCTGAGTAGCTAGGATCAGAGAAATGAGCCACTTGTGCTTGGCTAGAGTCATTTGTTTTATGAGACAGGATCTTGTTATGCAGCTCATATTGGCCTTGAACATTGTATGTAGCCCAGGCTGACCTGGAAAGCATAATCCTGATTCTGCCTCAAAAGTGCTGAGATGACAGGCGTAAACTACTACATATTCCTTCCTGTAGTCTTTCAATGAAGCTTTCAAATTTGAATTTTTAAAAATTAGGTTTGGTTGCTAATATAAAATTACATTTTCTGATTATTTCTGGCATAAAGAAATGTAATTTTAATTGGTCTAAAAAAACCTGTCCAATTTTCTAACTCTATTCTAATAATTATTTTGTGAGTTCTTTAGTGTTATATATGCATCATCTGCTTTATTTTTAATTCTTTAACTTTCCATTTGTTTATTTCATCTTAATTTATTTTTCTGGGTTTATTATTTTGACCTAGGAACTCAATTCCATTCTAGTTTAGTGGTATTCTCATGTTATTTCTAATTTTAAAGGACAGCTTTATTGAGGCACAATTTATATACTATAAAATGCATCCATTATGAATTTGATGATTTGGGCACATTTGTAGAGAGTTGTGTCCCTTTGCCTGGGCAACTATTGACCTATTTTTATTATAAATAAAGATAAAAATAAATGGAAATAAGATGAATTAAAGTTAAGGAGCAGGTACTATCCACCTATAAGAATGGCATGAGTTAGAGAAATATGCACTGCTACAAACTGTTGGGGCTGTGTGAAAGAGAGGGTCTCTACAGGTTGTGGATGGAGAAGTAACAGGAATAGTCACTGTAGAAAGCCCTCTGCCAGAGCTTCCTCCAGTTTTGCAGAGGCTGCCGCAGTTGATAGCTTTGAAAATTCATCCTCTCAGGATAGGAGCTTCTCTACATCTTTCACCCAGCTTCCTCCATTGTTAACATTGTGCATTACTGTGATGCATTTCCCAAACTAAGAACTGAGCTTAGGGCTGGGAAGGTGGCTCAGTGGTAGAGCGCTTGTCTTGCATGCATGAGGCCCTGGGTTCAATTCCTCAGCACCACATAAGCAGAAAGAAAAAAACCGAAAGTGGCGCTGTTGCTCAAGTGGTAGAGGGCTAGCCTTGAGCTGAAGAGCTGAGGGACAGCGCCCAGGCGCAGAGTTCAGGCCCCATGACTGGACCCCCCCCTCCAAAAAAAAAAAAAAAGAACTGAGTTCAACGTACCATTAGTTGCAGTCTTTATTTGGATTTCACAAGGTTTTGGCTTTTTCCTTGGTTGTTCAATGTGTTGTGTGACATTGAATTTTTTTGTCAACTCATTTTCTTCTGGACTTGGGCAGCTTCTCAGTATTGTTTTTCGTTGCATTGATGGTTCCTGAGGAGCATTGGCTGGGTATCCCACAGGCTGACTGTCTTCTACTCTAGTCTTGCTGGAGTCTAGGCAGAGGTTATGGGCATTTAGAAACAATGAAACAGGGCAGAAGAGTCTTTCTCATCCAGCATGCCAGAGATCCATGTGACCCACAGGTCAGTGCTGGTGATATGAGCCATCCCTTGGTTAAGGAAAGAGTTGGCCTTGTTTGCTTTGGGAAGACACAACCAAACTCAATCAACAGATAGCTCAGATTTTATCTGGATATACATACCCAGATATGTGTGTGCATATACACCTAGGGAAGACTGGAAGTACTCATGGTCTGTAACAGATGTTTACACCTGACCTCCACCCAAGAAGGAATGTCTGGACTAACCAGAGAGTAGTTGATACTCAGGAAGTCACCCAATAGCATTTGGAGTTTGGATTCCCTTAAACCCACCTTGTGTTTCTCATTTCATTTGCAAAGGAATGACTAACATTTGTGAAACCAGGATAGAAGAAGAGAGGTTTCATGTATAGAAAAAGCAAATAATCTGCACAACCTTAATCATGATGTTTTGGACACTTAACAACAACAACAACAGCGACAAAATACCTCACCGTCAAATCTAGAGGATATGAACTTGTTTTCCCTATGGTTGCTGCATGGGTTCTGGGCACAGATGTAGTCTGTTTCCTGTATAACCCATTTTTCTTATTCATTCCTCACTTGATGGATGTTTAGGCTACTTTTGTTTTCAACTGACATGAGCAGTGCTGTTAAAAACATCCACAGGTGGGGCTGGGAAGGTGGCTCAGTGGTAGAGTGCTTGCCTTGCATGCATGAGGCCCTGGGTTCGATTCCTCACCACCACATAAACAGAAAAAGCTGGAAGTGGTGCTGTGGCTCAAATGGTTGAGTGCTAGCCTTGAGCTGAAGATCTGAGGGACAATGTTCAGGCTCCATGGCCGTCAAAAAAAAATCCACAGGTGGATCCATAATTTGTTGTTTACATTTCTGAAGACCACATCTAAGAGTAAATGGATGGGTCACTCAATAGCCCTTATGTTTTCATGTGTAGAGGGACTGCAGAGCTGTTTCCTGCAGTCGCTACCTTGTTATGTATCCTTTACATAAACATGTGAGGCACTAATTTGCCTACATCCACACCAACATTTGTTTTTCTGGTTTTGATTATAGCTATGGTGGTATCTGTGCAAATGGTATCACATGTGCTTTTGACTTGGGAGCATTGGAGGTCTTTTTTTGTGTAGTATTTCCTTAATCATCTGAGATTCCATTTTTGCAAGGATTATGGATTGTCAATTTATGGATAAAGGTTGGATTGGAGTAATAGTATCTGTTGATAAAGAAGTCAGCTTCACTGTCAGTCATGAGATGCAGGATCTTCTTGCTGTGAGGAACCATCACAACTCCTCTCAGCAGCACTGGATTACGATAGTTTCATACTATGTGCATGCTGCCACCTTCACAGTGTGTGTCCTCCCAGCCTGCTTGGCACAGACTATTCCAAGTCACTATAATACAGGGAGATAGTCCCTGGACAGCCAACAAGAAGCAGGTGTGTCTGCCCCATCATGTAATCCTATGTGTTCTGTCTATTCTGTAATGGATATTCCTTGCTTGTCCCTCAAAATTTACATTATCCACTTAGTATAAATTTATGTTTTCATGAACAAAGCTTCTAGACTTACCAAATTTTGAGTCTCATCCATGGTTGCCTTGGAAGGACTAGACCAAATGATTTTACTGGCTTTGTATGACCTGCAGGCCAGATGCTCTCCATCTGTGTTCTGGAGGTAGACTTCTTTTTGAAGAGCCTTGTGGTTATTTGGTGTTATTCTTTGTTTGTTATATGGAATAAGAATCTGAGTCCAGTTTTCTGCATGTAGATCTGGAGTCAAATTCTTCTACACATGTGTTGCAGACAGATTTTCCCGCAACATTTGCGAAGCTCTAGGCTTCTCCACAGGCTTTACTTTGTGATTGCTCAGCACCGACTTGGCAGAATTTCTACAGCTACTTGGAACATCTCCCTTCTCTTCTACATCCTTTCTTTGCCTCGCTAGCTGGCAGCATTCATTTTCACCCTCTGGAAGTTCAAGTTTGCGATCCTGGAGCTGTCCACTTGGTTTTAGCTACTTTGTGTTACAGGCACTGGAGGACACTGCTGGGGAACAAACCAGGTAAATAGAGGTCTTTTTCGAAGGACCAAAATATCTCCATTTTTTGTTAGATTTTTCTCCTCACTCCAAATTACCTTTAAACTGTTCTTTTACAAAAGGATGTGGCATTTAAAATTGTTCTTATCTGGTCGAATTCAAGTTCCTGAACCTTTTGATTCGTGATTACTTCTCAAATAATAGTACTGCTCTGTTTCAAATTAATGTATCCATCATAAATGCTGATGGAGAATTCTAAAATTAATCTCAATGTAGGCCAGACACATTTAGCTTATTTACCATTTTCCTCTTTATGTCACCTTTCTGTGTCCCTCCTTTTTTTTTGTAGTGTTGGGGTTTGAAAAGAGGGCCTCACTATGCCACTGGAGACACACATACAGTCTTCTTACTTATTTTAATCCTAGGTATGTGCCTCAGCCACTATCTGCTTGCTTTTTGGCTTCTTGTTCTTGCTGGGATGAGCAGGCATGCATCAATGTGCTCAGCACTCATTTGAGAAGTGTGTCTTGGAAGCTTTTCTACCTGATGCAGCTTCTAATTGTGAGCCTCCTGATCCCAGCCTCCTAAGTAGTAGCTAGAATTATAGGCTTAAGCCATTAATACCCAGAAGCATGCACCAATGTGGTCTGTACTCAGTTGAGAAGGGTGTTTTGGAAGCTTTTCTACCTGAGGCAGTTTCAAACTGTGATCTTCCTGAACTCAGCCTCCCAAGTAGTAGTTAGAATTAGAGGCTTGAGCCATCAATATTCAGCAGCCCTCCATCTTTTTTTTTTTTCTTGTTGGTCGTGGGTCCTGAACTCTGGGCCTGGGCACTGTCCCTCAGCTCTTCAGCTCAAGGCTAGCACCCTACCACTGGAACCACAACTCCACTTCCAGCTTTTTTCTGCTTAGGTGGTGCTGAGGAATTGAACCCAGGACCTCATGCATGCGAGGCAAGCACTTTAACACTGAGCCAACTTCCCAGCCCACCCTCCATCTTTTACTGCCAAGATGGGCGCTTTTTTACCCTTTTGTTTTCAGGTCAGATGAACATTGTTCCTCATTAGCCTTGGAATTTCCATCCATTTCTTCTATGTTAGTTCCCCATTTACTGATTCCCACGTCTTTCTCATGGCTTCTTTCTCAGTTTTGCAAAAGCATCCTTCTCCCAGTTTCAGTCACTGGTATATGATATTTGAGAGCTTGCACACCTGGACAGATTTTTTCCCCTCTATTAGGACTGATAATTTGGAGAGCTTTAGATTGAAATTTGGGAATAAATTCCTCAGAATTTTGGACTGCTGTATGGTCTAACAGATTCTGGTGTTTTTGTTTAGAAGGTGGATAAATTGTTGACTATTTTTTGAGAATATTTTTATGTGTATTTTTGCCATGGATGGTGGAATAATTCCCATTTGAGCATGACATAATTCTGTTACACATTGTTGGTTTTCTCCTGCTTATTTTTCACAGATAGTGATTTTATATGAATCCATACAATAAGTGCACACTATTGGAATGATGATTTGTCCCTGTGTACCTGTCTGTTTCTCTTTGCATCTTTGCATGCGGAGCAGTTCTGGGTCTGTGAGCCTTACTTTGCTTACGTATTACTTTCTTTGACAAAGTTCTTCAGAGTCTTTTGTTCTAAATGGGATTCTTACTCAGCAAGTAGTAATACACTGGTATCATTAACTTTTCCCTCTATTTGATGGTTTTCTTGGATGGGTGGTAAATGTTTCAAAGGATTTTTTTTTTGCTTGTATACACTTAAGGTATATTTCTGCCCCCATGGCAGTTTGTTGTGCCTTATCACTGTCTCTGGACTTGCATTGTCAAACCCTGTTCTCTCTTACATCTGCTTACATCTGCTTGCTCTGTATCAGGGTCCAGAAGGCTGGTTATTCTGCTGATAATATTTTGTTGAAGACATTTGCATCTCTGGTCACAGGAAATGGTTACATGGGCTTTTCCTTTCTTGTCATGTCTTTGGCTATTTGAGTATTAGGTAGTGCTGATCTCAGAGATTGAGTTCTGAAGTCATCTTTTGGCTTTCCTATTCTGAAGAGAAATACAGTGGATATGGGTGCTTTCTCTTTTAGAAGGCCATTGATTATTGATTGTGAGTTTTCCTAGATTGTAACTTTTCAAGGAGTGGTTCCATTTCATGTCTTCATGGCCACTTGAGTTTTAGCTGCTTTCCACTGACTGGATTGCATTGGAGGCACCACCAGGTAACAGTCCAGGTGAATAAAGGTCTTACTCTGGGTGATTTGCTTCTTTCAAGGAAGGGAAGAAATTTGTGGGCACAGAGTTGCTCCTTTTTCTTTCTTCTGTAATGAGGTCATTTATATAAGAACCATGAATGTAACAAGAAAGCAAGTGGAAGAATGGTCTAGAAACGACTAGATAAACATTTCTTACACATCTGTGGGATTAAACTCCTTCCTCACTTTCAGTGATGCACATGGCTACTTTTCATCTATGTCATGTAACTTACACAGAGGCATGATCCTAGAGTTGTCATGATGGAAAATGTCATCAGAGCATCGACTCTGTATGATTACTGGTAAATTCTTTGAAACCCATCCAAACAACTGTTTTGATTAGACGAATTTCCTTCTCCAAAGAAATGAGTAAGTCATGTATGCAACAAAACTAGATACAAAACTATTGAACATGGCTGATGTGACATCATCTAGTGGTGTAGGTGGCCTGAGGCTCTGGGGAAGCAGGACTCATCTGGGCACTGGGCCACCTCTCATGCTGTCTTGATCCCCTGGGGCCCCCACCCCTTCCTTAGCAGAAACCTCACTTGGGTGGCACCGGGACATGATGCACATATCTATCAACTTGGAAATCTGTTTGAACTTTCTTCTTTTTCTTTTCTCATTGACCTTAAGGGAATATGGCTTCTTATTTATTTTCAATTTATTTTACATTTTTTTTGGTGCATGCTGGCTTGAACTCTGAGCCTTGTGCTCTCTTGCCTTTTGTCACTCATAGCTAGTACTCTACCACTTGAGCCACAGCTCTAGCACTGTTTTTTTGCTGATTAACTGGAAATTAATTGAAGTCTTGGATGGGTCTTTCCTGGGTTAACTTCAAACTGTGATTGTCAGATCTCAGCTTCCTGACTAATTAGGGTGGACAGGTGTGAGCTGCTGGCATCCAACTGCTTCTCCTTTGCTTTGAGTGGATTAGAATGACTTTTGCGTGGATGGAATCCTGTTTGCTTTTTCTGAGTGACTCCCTCCAGAACTGCTTTCAGCTGGCAGAGAAGAAACAAGTTATCATTTATTTTCATAGAAAGAATTGTCTGGCTGTGGAGATGGCCCTCTGGGAAATCTCCCAACTTGCTGTGAGACAGGATCACCATCATTAGAGTGTTGTCATGACGTGTCCTGAGAGCAGAAAAAGAGCCTGGCTAGGCAATCAGGGCAAAGACCACTCCCATAGAGGCTCTGCACCCCTCACCTTGAACAGTCCCTAATGCAGGCTCCTAGACATTCCATCACTGTGGCTTTGAGCAGTCACACATCTGTGCCTGGGCATCACATCATGGCCCATAGTCCCTGGAAGACTTGCATGGAAACAGCAGACTGATTGGATTTCAGAGGTGTGTGCTGGAATAGCACCCAATCTAAAGGACTAAAGGACAGATGGGGGCTTGTGCAGGCTGATTGTGTCTGGGGGCTGATATGGCACAGGCTGTCCAGTGATCTTGAGGGTCATGTAGTACTTTCCTAAGACCTCGTATTAGCCCTGTGCACAACACAGTCCAGGCACTGCCCTCCCTGGAAACCTCTGTGTTCTATCCTGAGCCCTGCTACCTTTTACTTCAATAAATCTTTGCCCATTTACTTCTCACTCTGTATGTGTGGATGCACTAATTTGTTTTCCTTCTAATCACGTGTGTGTCTGCATTCTTTGGGACCAAGGAGACAGAGGATCTGATTCAAGTGTTGCAGGTTTTTTTTTTTTTTTTTGCATCAACTTTCAAACATCTGGTGAATACGGAATGAGGAAACAACATCTCAAGAGGTCACAGTCATCATCTCTGGAAGGACCTCTTCTCCAGGCTGGGTGGTAATGGTTTCAGGCTATTGGTTCTGATGCCATCCCTTGTCCAATGCTCAATCTTCCATCCAAGTCTTAGCTCTTACCTTACCTGTGGTCATGTAACTGAAACACCAGTGAGACTGCTGCTGAGAGGAAAAGGCCACAAGGGAAGGATTCAGGAGGTGTGGTGGTGAATGGGAATGGCTGAGGTCCAGGGGCTCTGGCAGCTTCAACTTCTCCACGGTTTGACAGTGCTTGGTTGTAGTTCAGTGGGAGTAGTATCCTTTCATTTTCCCCCTTTTTAGCAAAACTCTACTGTTGCTGTGTGTGGTGGGAGAGTCCAAATATATGCAGCTGGATGGGAAGCTCCTTATTTGGGCCCTTGTTTTGGACAGGTTGCTCACAGTATTGGAGTCACTGCCATTACTCTGTGGCTTTTGGCCTTGGTGTTATGAGAGGGACACTGGGAGGACTAGAATGGGGTGGTGACAAATGTGTCTGAGCTGCTTCCTCATTGGGCTGCGGACTGTCCATGAATCACAGCAGCTTCTGCTGGGATCTGCTGCTGGTCAGGATGTACTTTGTACCTGGACCTACTGAAGACACTGGGTCACATTTTGCTTAAAAAAGGGAGACATGACCCAAAGAAGGACACTTTGGATTTCTGCCAAACTATAGCCATGGTTAATATTAAAGTCAAACTTCAACTTTGGACTGGCTTCTTTCAGACTGAACAATGGTAATAGTTCCATGTGTCCTCATGTAGGGACTGTCTAATGGGTCTGCCATGTGGGGAGTGGTGGGGCCTGCATCTGTGATAGTGGCTCATCGATATCTCCTGATGTTTCTACTAAGTTTTATCATGGTGTCTTCCTTCCTTCCTTCCTTCCTTCCTTCCTTCCTTCCTTCCTTCCTTCCTTCCTTTCTTCCTTCCTTCTTTCCTTCCTTCCTTCCTTCCTTCCTTCCTTCCTTCCTTCCTTCCTTCCTTTCCTTTCCTTTCCTTTCCTTTCCTTTCCTTTCTTTCCTAATGTTATTTTCTCTTGCAAAGGAAAAGTAATTGGGGAAAATGGCAAAGTCATTCAAGAAATAGATCAAAATCTGGTGTGGTTCAGATGAGAATTGAAGTAGACAAAATAAATGACTAGAGAAGATTTAAGTATTTAAATGTAATCTATTCACTTTTTTGTGTACCAGTACTAGGGCTTGAACTCAGGGCCTTGCACTCTCACTTGGCCTTTTCCAATCAAGGCTGGTACTGTGTCATTTCTGCCATGGCTTCACTTTCTGCTGATTAATTGGAGATAAAAGTCTCCAGTATTTATCTGCTTGGGCTGGCTTTGAACCAGGATCTTCAGATCTTAGCCTTCTGAGTTAGATAGGATTAAAGGTGTGAGCCATCTGCACCTAGCAAGGGTTTTGACATTTAAAAATGTTATTTTTACAAAAAGTAGAGAGAGCTGGGCGCTGGTGGCTCATGCCTGTAATCCTAGCTACTCAGAAGGCTGAGATCTGAGGGTTGCGGTTCAAAGCCAGGGCAGGAAAAGTACATGAGACTCTTATCTCCAATACACCACCAGAAAACTGGAAGTGGTACTGTGGCTTAAGTCGTAGAGCACTTTCCTTGAGCTGAGGAGCTGAGGGACAGTGCCCCAGACCCAGAGTTCAAGCCCCGTGACTGACCAAAAAAAATGTAGAAAAATGTGTTTCAATATGATATAATTGAGTGAAAGTCTCTTCTTTCTTTATTCCCAAGACTACTTGATTTATACACTAAAGTGATCCTGGAATAATTTCTTAGAAAAAAATCCTGGCCTGCGATGACTACTTTCCACAAGAAGTGGTGCCATTTATTTCACTCCCAGTACCATTAGCTAACACTCATTGAGAACAGTATTGCTAAATAAGTGGGCTGCAAACTTAAAGAGAAACTTCTCTGAAAAGGAAAGAAGAATGGCCAATAGACACAGGGAAAAATGCTCAACTTGTCTGGTCATAAAAGAAATGCAAATCAAAACAACATTGAGATTCGACCTCACCCCAGTTAGAATGGCTAGAATCAAGAAATCTCATAACAGATGCTGGAAGGGGATATGACCATGCTGCACTGTTTTTGGGAGTGTAAACTTGTTTGACCACTCTGGAAAGCAGTATGAAGGTTCTTCAAAAGACTACACATAGAGCTCCCCTATGACCCAGCAATCCCACTTCTGGGCATTTACCCAAATGATCATACACAAGACCGTACTAAAGCTACCAACACAACTATGTTTACTGCATTATTTACCATAGCTAAGATATGGACCCAACCCAGATGCACCTCAGTAGATGAATGGATCAAGAAAATGTGGTATACATACACAATGGAATTCTATGCCTCCATCAGAAAGAGTGACATTGCCCCATTGTTAGGAAATGGAAAGACTTGGAAAAAATTATGTTAAGTGAAGTAAGCCAGGTGCAAAGAAAATGTAGGACCATTTACAATGAAGTGTATCAACATGAACTCCAAGAATTGGAAACAAGAGCTTCTTATTATGCCCTATATGCAGTTCTTTTTTTTCTGTTTTAGTTTCCTGTATCCTTTGTCTTGTATATAAATTTAACTGATCTGTGGAAGAGAAAAGGAATCACAGAAATAGCAGGACAAAATATGATCTAATGCAACAATGATACTCACTTGACACTATGCTGGAAATGAACTATACAACTTGTAGGGAGGGGATAGAAGTAGGGAATGGTAAGCAGGAGAAAATGAGGGAGGGCGCAAGGTTTTTAAAAATAAATTTACTCATTACCTATATAACTAATTCCCTCAATCCTCACCTTTGCAATAAATATGTATAAAAATGGATATAAGAATCTTGTTCAGAGACAAAGAACTAGGAATGATGGGACTAAAGAAAATGAAGAAGGACTTAAGGGCCAGAAATAAAGGAAAATAGGTTGAGGTGAAATTAGGAGAAAGATGAAGAGATATATTGAAAAATGAGAGGAGAAAATAAGAGTAATGTAAAGAAGAAAAAGAACAGAAGGAAGAAAACTAAGACTTAAATTCAGAGAAAGAAGAAAAATTTAAAAGGAAGGTAAAAATTTAAAAAGTATGTATAAAATAATAATACTAAAATTAAAAATACTAGGATTGAGAAATAAAAAATTGAGTAATCAAAATATAGCCTGAAGTTAGTATGCATATAATTAAGGAGGAAACCTTAAATCACTGTCGGTTGTGTATCTAGGAATAAACAGAACAGCAATGAAGTAGGAAAAGGGGGAAAGAGGAGAAAACAAAACAAAAATATAGAAAAAAATAAAATTTAAACTTAGAAAAAAAAAGCCTTCAGTTTTGTTGGGAGATCTTGTGTCTCCTTTATGTCTGCTATCCAATCTCTTGATGGAGTCTTTGAGTTCTTTGTGGTGGTCAGTTTTCCTTTGCCTTAGTGGTTTCTCAAATCAGTTTATTTGAGCAGGCAGAAAAAAGTTCTGTCCCATAATCTTGAGTCTTTGTGTTCCTCCTCCTAGTCTCACTCAGTGGGAGAGGGGTTCTGCTTTGTGTGTAGTGCAGGAAGGAGGTGGCTGGTTTTTGTAGGTTTGAGTCTCTGCAAGTGAGCTTGAGTGTGGGTGAGTTGTGGCATGTGTGCAATGAGTGGCTTTTCCCAGAGGGATGAGATTCTGAGACATTCTTTTGGGCCCAGCCTGAAGCTGCTCTTGGCTTTTATGGATTATTCAGTTCTTTTTCATTTTTTTTCCAGTGAGATTTTACAAACCTCTGGCTTTTCAGTTCCTGAAGCTGGCTAAGCTGCAGGTTTAGCTGCTATATGACTGGAATGTCTTTATTCGCTGCATAGGGTCGAGGCTGCCTGTCAGTGTGCCTACCCTAGTAAAGTTCTTCCTGGGAGGAACTTTCATCTCCTGGGAGGGGCAATCTGCTCTTGGGCAGAGCTGACTCTCACTGGTCAGATTCCTTTGCACTGTTGAAAAATGCTGCCGAACTTGTTGCTTCTCTGGCCAGTTACCTGCTAGGCTCTATGCTAGTATCAAAGATGGGTTCTCCTCGTGTGGGATGTTGGGAGGGCTACCTTCCAGAAGCTGTTTTGTGAGAAGGAATAGGGCTGGCTTTTATGGGGGTCCTCATGCTTTCCCTTTGTTTTTCAGACCACTCACAATTGGCATCCGTCCGTGGCCAGCAGGATGTGGATTTCTGCTCCTAATCATCCAGTTGCACTGGAGGTGAGTTGAAAGCCATGCACATTCTGTCTCTGGTGCCTTTGTCCTAGCTCTACATGGTTGCCAATGTGCCACTGCCACCGACATGTGCTCAAATTTGTCTTCTTAAGCAGACTGCCTGAATTTTTCCTCTCTGGCCCAAATCTCTACTATTACAGCTCACTTGGTATGACTCCCAGCTGTACCTCTGCCATCTTCCTCTTATCCCTCCCTCTGAAAGTCTTATTACTTGAAATAGCACTTGAAGTTTTAGACTCTCAGTAAGTCAGATTACCCTCTATTTTTACCATCTGAAATGCCCCTGAGTTATCTTTCAATGACCCTATGCTAAAGGTTTGGTCCCCAGGGTGGTTCTAATTAGAGATTGTGCTTGGTGTAGTCATTCACACTTACAACCCAGCTTCTTGGGAGGAGGTGGAGAATCATGCTTTGAGTCTGTCTTGAGAAAACAATTAGCAAGACTCTATCTTATGGTAGTACATGCCTGAGTCCCAGCTACGTGGAAGGTCTAGATAGAAGGATCCTGTTCCAAGACTGCCTAAAGCAAAAAGTGAGAGTGAAGTAACTGAAAAGTGACTCCAAAGGGACTAAATGTATGGCTCATGTGATAGCAATACTTTCCTAACAGGTATGAGGCTCATTATTCATCTCTCTCCTCCTAAAAAAAGATTAGGCCTAGTGGGAGACCTTCAAGTCATTGGAGCAGATTTGCCTTTGAAGGTGGTCCTTTCCTCTTCCTCAGTTTTGGTTTTTGTCTCCTGATGTAAGCAGATCTCCTCCATCAAGTACTCCCTCCATGATGTGCTGTGTCAGCACAGGCCTAAAACAATGGGGTCAACTGATCATGGTTTAGAACCTCTAAAACACTGACCCTAAATAAATTGTCTCTTTATACATTGAAATTCCAGATTCCTAAAAACCCATCAATGTTCCTGCCCCATCCTTTCTCATCAGGGGCTTTTTGCAGGGGCTCTTGCATATTCTTTTTTGCATCAGTCCAAAAAGATCCAAAGCAAAAAAGGAATGCCTTAAGGAGATGAAGACAACAATGAAATGTCATGTCCTTCTTACAACACAAGAGGGTGCTGTTGACTAAGGACAATTCCATTTTACCCGAGAATTTTCAGCCTCTTCAAAATGTCAGGAAAGTGAAATACTGTATATAGACAGCATTTGTTTTGAGGAATTTCAGCTACCCTCCCCATATGTCCTTTGTGACATAATCAGATGGAGAAGCAACTCAGACCTCTAAAAGTTATTTGTTGAAAATTCATTGTTCTTTTTCTGACTTTACAAGTCCACAGTTTGAATGCAATTTGTTTAACATTTCTTGGACAGGTAAGCGTATGTCATCTGCTGTTTGAGCTGTCTACTTAGAAGTGTGTCAAGGAAAGTGATTTTTACAGGATTATTGAAAGCAAAACAATTGTAGGAACATTGGCTTTGTAACCCACAGATAGCAATCCATCCCCTGCCTCTTTATATCACCTTCAGTATCTGATCAGGTCCCTCAACCTCCACCACCCTCCCCCCTCTCCTCATCCCACCAGAGTGATGGCTGATTGTCCTGGCCTAACTGTCTCCAGCAAGAATGTTGTTATATGAGTATAGTCTGAGTCTCCTTTATTTTTTTTTAAATTTAATTTAATTTTATTTGTGAACATACTGTACAGAGGAGTTACAATTACATGGGCAGGATAATGCGTACATTTCTTACCAAGCATTGCAGCCTCCTCCTGTGTTTACCCTTCACATCCCTTCCCAGCCTCCCCCCTCCCCCCCAATCCCAATCCTTCCCCCCCCACCCCCGGACCGACGTTGTAAAGCTCGTTTTGGACATGACAACTTGTACTTCTCATTGTTGCAACAGGTCCACCTGTATCCTTAAACAACTGGTTTTTCCCCATCTCCTCCACAAGTTATACTGACATCAAATATAGTGAAAGCAGGGGTTATACTGTGGGGGAGGGACATACAAAGCAACAAAGAGATAATCTTATAAATGCGTTAGAAACACATGCATGAAAGAAAAAAACCTTAAAATACACATCTAAGGGTTCATTTTCCTGACATCACATTATCTGACCTTTTCCGCTTGTGAGTCTCCTTTATTATTAATTGATTGATTATTAATTAATTTTTTGCCAATTCTGGGACTTGAACTCAGGGCCTGCCCACTCTCCCTTGGTTTTTTCACTCAAGGCTGGCACTTGACCTACTGCTTTACTCTGTCCTTTTGGTGGTTAAGTGGAGATATTAGTCTCATGGACTTTCCTGCTCCTAACTGGCTTGGAACTGCTATCCTCAAATCTCAGCCCTCAAATCTCAGTAGCTAGGATTACAGGTGTGAGCTACCTGCCTGGTGGTGACTCCCTTTATCTCTGATGATTTCTCTCAGGAACTGCCCATCAATGGACCCCTCACCTTCTGCACTGGATGAAAGTTCCCATTTGGCCTTGCTATATAAGAGAGCCCAGTTCTCTTCCCAACTAGACTGTCATGGGCAAGTCTTTCAAACTATGCTCTGACAGTGTCAGTGATGACTTGGCTGTGCTTCAAGCAGTAGAGGACCATCCATCATGGCAAGCAAAAAGTCTTGAGTTCAACTGCCAGTCCTGCCAAAGTGAAAAGATACAGATTCTGGAAGAAGAAAGTAATCCATCAAAATAGTGGTGGACAATGCTATACCATGCTTCAGGTGACACAAGCAACTAGAAAAAGCTGAGAATGTCACAGATACCTTGGAATCTGTGTGGGGAGGAGATCACAGGGCTTTTGCTTCCACAGTAAAGGGAACATAGCTTCCTGGGTGAAGAGGACAGGAGAGAAGAAAGAGAAGAGTCAGACGAACTTGGTCAGTGGAAAGAACAGAGGTAAAACCTGCTGGTCAAGTCCTCATCAATGTGTCCAGGTGGAGAGAGACTCAACTGAATGTCATTAAGAGAGAAAAGGTGGCTGACCTGGTCAGGAGAAAGAAGGAGAGCATGTCCTGGCATTAGCTATCATGCCAACCTGGACTGTAAAGAGGAAAGAGGGACGTGACAGTAGGGGACCCTCTTGATGCAGGACAAGGAAGATGGTGACCTCTAGATACTTATTCTAAGACTTCAAAGAGTGAAAACTGTCCTGTTTGTTAGAGGGTGGACTGAGCTTGTAGCTTCTTCTGAAGCTACACAATCATTTACTACTAAATCCTGTGTATTCACATTAGAGAAATTAAATTCTAGGAATTAAATGTCTTTTTGTAGCCTAGAATACGTTAACATTTTGGAACCTATTTTGGTCTTTCTGAAAATATTAGAGCTTTCCCCTCTCTCTCCCTCCTTGCCAAAAAATCCTACAGTTCCCTTCAGTAAAGAGAAGCAGATGCACTCCGGAATCACTTCCTGTCCCCTGGGCTGTGTTCTGTGTTTCTGTGTGTATGGTGTCCTCACTTCTCCATCCATACATCGATGGCTCCACTGGGCATGGCCTTTTTTTTTTTTTTTTTACATGAAGCAATGGAATTACAAAATGCTTTTTTGTTTTTGTTTTTGTTTCAAAATGGAATGTGTTCTGAAAATCTGTTGTTTCTCCATCTAGGTTCTTTGGTTTTAATTTTGTAAAATTTTTTATTAAGTAGTTATACAAGGGGTTACAATTCTGTAAGTCAGGTTATGAGTACAATACTTCTTGGTCAATGTCATCCATTCCTTTTTTTCTTCACCATTTCCCCCTGCCCTGTCTCTACACTCAAGTTGGTTCTTTGGTTTTTACTTATATATGTTTTTGGATTATTTTTTTGGTCTCTATACTGGGGACTCTTAAGGAATTAGTACATACACATTCTGATAAGTACAATAGTCATGATAGATGGTAGTGGTCATGGTTTCCTGTTAGTAAAGAATGTAGGAAACTAGGCATGAATGTACAAACTGTTTGAATCCTGCTTCAGTTCATGTGGGTGTGTCTACATGATGACAAACTTTGACAGGGAATAAATCATGTATAGTGTTATTAGTACTAGTGTGCCCCTTCCACTTCAGTGTCAGCCCAAACCCATCTTTCCTTTTATGTTTGGAGTGGGGGGAGAGTGGTCAGCAGCAATCATCAAACAATGGGATCTTCTTAGTGGTGGCTCATCTGACTACTGGCCTGCCTGCTTCACAATATGACCACTTGGGTCCTGTAGAGATGGTCTCACTCCTCACTCCCATCCCCTCAAAGTTTCACTTCCTGTCTTGTTGGGGCCAGGGGAGAGGGGTCTGGAGCCTCCTAGTTGGAGGTTGTCAAAGCTCTCCGGTTGCCTGTCTATAGATGGACAGGCTGTGAAGTGGGGCAGGGCCCAGGGGCTGTCACTGTGGTGGTTTGGAAACCCTTGCCTCTTACAGGTGCAGCCTTAATGTTTTCCTGACATCTAGTAAGAGCAGACCCTGCACAAAGTGGATATCAGAGTTAATACTATGAGGAGACAAAATAATGAACATAGTTTTACCATTGTCTGCATTTCACCATTTGAGTACATCCTTAAAGAACCCAGAATTTTGGAAATTGTATACTCTCTAGCAACCCTGTGTGAATTTTTATACAAGCACTGTTTTATGAGTTATATAAAATATTATAAAAATAGAAAAAGACTTCAAAAGCAAATGTTGAGAATCATTTCTTCTTCTCAGAAGCAGATCTGGCCTTGAAGTGAAAAACCTATGATCTCTGAGTCAGAGGCTGGAGGATGACCATAACCTCAGTACACTTTTGGAGAGTTATGTCTGTTGCCTTGGCCAGGAATTTGGAATCTGGACTGTTTTCCTGTTTAGTTTGGATAGGAGGCAGTATGGTAAAGTGAGGGAAAATTACCATGTGGAGTGGCAGGGGACAGGAAAACTAGCAGGACTCTACCTACTTAGAATTCAAAGGGCAAATAACTTTCTGTGTCCTGCAATGTTACAGGAATCAGAGAAACTATTTTAAAGCCTCTAGCCACCAGAACTTATTGTATTACTTCTCTAAGCCTTTCTTTGGGAGTTATTACTTAGGGCTTATTTGAGGTTGGCGTCCTTCCTCAGTCAGGTATCCCTGGTGTTCAGCATCTCTGCATGGTGCAGCTCCCCTATCAGTGACACAGCCAGTCCTCTGCCCCTCCATCTTGACACTATGCTTGTATCCCACACCCAGCCTCCATGTTCTTATCCCCAAACCTTTACCCCAATCCAGCCACCTCAAACCATAGTCCTTGAGCTGTCAGGAGTATAAGTTTAGCTACTGAAATCCTAGCTACTCAGGAACTGAGATCTGAGGACTGCAGTTCAAAGCCAGCCCAAGCAGGAAAGTCTACAAGACTTTTTATCGCTAACCATCAAAATCAGAAGTGGAGGTGTGGTTCGAGTGGTTGGACGCCAGGTATAAGCAAAAGAGCCAAGAAAGAGTGACTGAGAGGCTCTGAGTTCAATCCCCAGTACTTACACAAATAGAAGTGCAAAGCAATGTGATGTCCACAGCACTTACTTGGGATCTGCTCGTCATGTTACAGCCACTTCCTTGTTCTCAGCATTCAGGATCCCTCCACCACACCCGTCTTCCTCCCACCTCAGGGCTGTGTCTCCTATTCTTCCTTCTTCCCCTTTCTTATGTACAGTGTCTGTGACACTCTACAAACATTTATAGGATTCCTGAAAAGTGCTGAGCAGAGACAACAAAAAAATATCTCTAATTATGAAGTTTTTTAATTAGGGAGAAAGCCAAAAAGATTCTCATTCTAGCTTCACACCACGGTGTGTTTGCTAGGTGCACCTGGGAGATCAGGGGATTGTACTAGCCAAAGGGGAGATGTTTACATTTGCTGCTTGGAGATGAAGTTCATTGGTCCTGAAGACCTGAGGCAGGAGTTGGTGCCAGAGCTCATTGGTGGAGGCTCTATTCCTGAGCAAGTACTATGCTCAGGGCAGTTTGTCTGGATTGTAGAGTTCTCAAAGGATATTAAATATAAACTAGGATAGAGAAATCTGTGCATATGTTTGAGGTGTGCAAACTTGAAAAGCAAGGGTGTATGTCCAGCAAAGGAAGAGACATTCTCTAGAGACAACTTTCTCAGACAGACATGCACCCCTCCTCAGCTCCCCTTCATTCCTTCCCGACTCCAACTTTGTGTGGATCTGCCAAGAATGATGTCATCTTGGTATCAGCAACTTGCACACTTTATTTCCCAGCTTTTTCCTTTAGTTCTGGACACTGTTTGGGGAGGGAAGGACTCAGTGTTACTTTGGGGCTGAATCTGAGTCATTGCCTTGTTTTCTGCTGTTGCCACTGGAAGTAGGAGACCTTGGCTGAGGACAGTGGAGTTGAAGGGCTCTGGATAAATGCCACTGGCACCATCCACAGAATCATCAACAGTTTGAATGAGTGAGAGCTTTCGTTTGAACTTCCTTTTCCTCATTCTATGTACAGTGCATCAGATTTTATTTTATTTTTTGGTCAACCTTCTACGTAATCATCAAAGACACAAGCCACATTTCTTTAGAGTCTATTCTCCCTTAGTATCCAGAATCCCCAGAAAGAAAGTAGGGGTACTCAGAGGCCCCATCAGAAATTAGGAAGATGATCAGGAGTGTAGTGAGTGAGCTTAGGGATCAGGCACAATTCTTGCCTTTCCTCTTCTTCTCTGACCAAGCTCATCTCATGGAGACTATTGGGTCCCACCACCCAAGTTTGGCCAGCATTCTTCTACCATGTGGCAGGTTTTCCTTCATCATTTGCCCATGAGCACAGAGCTATATATCTGAACTCCTCCAGGTCCCAACTATGCAAACAGATGTAAGGCCTTCCTGTACTTTTGCTTATTGTCTGGAAGTCTGCAGGTTTTCAGTAGTTGTGCTGGATGACACACTCAGAACAATCCATCATTAAAGGAGTCTCTGCCTAGGCTGGTGTGGCCTGTCATAGCACACCCATTGGGAGAGAGCATGTGCAGAAGCCAGATACAGGGCATGGAAGAGAACATATCTCACACAACTGTGTGCCCCCTTTCCCAATCAGAACCTTCTAAAAATTCCACTGTATTTCTTGTACTCATGCATCAGCATTTCCTTCTCAGAGGGACTTACTAATCCCTAGGCTCAGGATCTGGCAATAATTTGATTTGAGTGGCTGGCTATCTGCCAGGGAAGTCTAGTATTCAAGACTTCAGCTTTCCTACTGTGAAACAACTTCTGGCCTTTGACAAAAACCCCACAGCTACAGGGCACCCTGCCAGGAAGATTCCAGTGCCAGCAACTGGACTTTGCCCACTTGATCTACTTTTGTATCATTTGGACATAGTGCATAATGTTGGTTTTCTGTAGCTGTATATAAGTGCTAACGATGTTATATGCTGCATTTCCTTTGTATTACATTCATGTCAGTATGATTATAGATTTGCTTCTCCTTTAAGCTTAAGATTTAGAGAGTTTAGCCAGTGGTGGTATTACAGTACAGGGTTTTATGTTGTGGCTGTGAATTTCTTTATTCTCATATAAATCCCTTCTAGTTATAAAAGATAGAGTGATTTTTTAAAAAAATACTCTAGTCCTGAGCTAGGTGTGGCACACATTTTCATGGTCCCAAGCTACTTGGAAAGCTGATACAGAAGAATCACTTGAGCCTAGGATTTTCAAACAGTCTGGATAACACAGTGAGATTGTAACACACACACACACACACACACACACACACACACACATATACACACAAACAAAGAGAGAGAGAGAGAGAGAGAGAGAGAGAGAGAGAGAGAGAGAGAGAGAGAGAGAGAGAGAGAGAGAAAGGGAAAGGGAATATCATAGTTCTGACTGTATTTGTGGGATAACTTTTCCAGTTACCTAAAGTCATCTATAGTCTAAAAGTATTAGTAAAAAAACTCAAGAAATATGCAATTCATAAATTTTATTACTTTAAGTATTTGTCTTTTTTATGGTGCTGAGGATCAAATCCTGGGGCTTTTAGATGCCAGGTGAATATCTCATGTTGAGTTATACATAACTTAAAACTCCCATAAATTCTTGGCACTGGTGACTCAGGCCTGTAATCCTAGCTATTCAGGAGGCTGAGATCTGAGGATCACAGTTCAAAGCCTGCCTTGGCAGGAAAGTCCTTGAGACTCTTATCTCCAATAAACCACTAGAAAACCAGAAGTGGTGCTGTGGCTCAAGTGGTAGAACGCTCGCCTTGAGCTGAAGAGCTAAGGGCAACACCCCAATCCAGAGTTCAAACCCTATGATGGACAAAACAAAAACAAAACAAAACAAAGATAAAAATCCCCCAAACTCCCATAATTTTAAATTACTCACTACTCTGAGTATGGTGCAGGTGAAATCTACCACCTACATTTTCTATCTTGCCTGTGTCCAGCTGTGGGCATCACCCACCACTAGCTAATTCATAGAAATAAAGTCAGTGGTTGTTCATTTTCAAGACCTATCATTTGATTCTGTGTGGAAAATTGCCAGCAGCTTGCTTACATACTGACTTTTGGATGTGATAAAGTTCATGCATTGGAAAGCCATAGATAAACAGGACCCATTAGAAGGAGAGTGATTAGCAAAGGGAAGAACAGACCCAATAAACTGAGAAAACAGGTGAAAATGGACATGCCATAAAGCACACAAACATTCCTGTTACAGAAGAACAAAGAGGAGGGGCTGTGGAGGCAGCCAAAAGCCCACTGCTAACACTCACCTTCAAGAGGTGCATGTATTTGAATTACCCAATAAAAAGTTAGGTAAATTGGCAACATCCAGGAGAGAATGAGAACTCTATTTTTTGGCTCAGTGAGGAATTAGGGAGAGAGATATTGATGCTTGAGATATAAAATGGCTGTTGTAATCTGGGAAAGTGTGTCTGCCTCCAGACAGTCACCTGATCTTTTTTTTTATTGTGAAAATACTGTACAGAGGAGTTACAATTACATGGGCAAGATAATGAGTACATTTCTTATCAAGCATTGTTGCCTCCTCCTTTGTTTCCCCTTCCTAATGTGACCGTGCAAGATCACCATTATAACTTCCCTTTTGGTGCATTATTTTGGGTCCATCCTTTGAGGTAGGATAGATGTGTTTCTTACACAGCCTGTCATCATCTTGATTGTCAGATCTACTACTGCATCAGGGCACTACGGGGTTCAAGTCCCTTTTTTCACTTCCTAGTATTCCCAAAGTACAAGAGTGGAGGTGTTGGCCATTGGTGAACCACAGAGAGGCTGTAAGATGCTTCCTTGAATGAAAAGCTGAAAATACCCTATGATTTTGAGAGACTATATATCTACATTGTCTTCACTGCAGTCTACTCTAACAACAATCTTATTAATCACTATTTTTTTGCTGTTGTTTTCTTTTTATGTACCAGTCCTGGGGCTTAAACTCAGGGCCTGGGCACTGTACTTAAGCTTTTTTTTTTTTTTTTTGGGTCCGGTCGTGGGGCCTGAACTCTGGGCCTGGGCACTGTCCCTCAGCTCTTCAGCTCAAGGCTAGCGCTCTACCACTTGAGCCACAGCGCCACTTCCGGCTTTTTTCTTTTTGCTTATGTGGTGCTGAGGAATCGAACCCAGGGCCTCAGGCATGCAAGGCAAGCGCTCTACCACTGAGCCACCTTGCCATCCCTGTCCTTAAGCATTTTTATTCAAGGCTAGCATTCTATCATTTGAGCCATAGTTTCACTTAGGGCTTTTTGATGATTAATTGGAGATAAGAGTTTCACAGGCTTTTCTTCCCAAGCTGACTTTGAACCGCAATCTGCAGATCTCAGGATTATAGGCCTAAGACACTGGTGTCTAGCAGTGACCGTTATCTTCACATGTTCGAAACAGCTACTAAAGCACCAATCATCATATTTTCATTCCAGCAAGTAGGTGAAGACCAAGGGAAGATTAACTGATCATCTGAGTCAGTTTTGTGGATGATATCCTTCTGTATCTCCTTTGCCACTTCCAGTTGCAAAAGGAGCTGTGATTTTAAGTTGCAGCTGACTGACTGATATCATCTTCAAATACTGGGCCCCTGTTCATACAGATGAAGAAAAAGTTTGAGGTAGTGATTTCTGCCTCTAAAACTTCTCATAATTTGAATATGCTAATGTACATTGCTACTTTGTCCTTCCAAGGGTCTTAATATGCAGTTCAACTCCAACTGAGCTGAGCTGCTGTCCTACTTCAAGTCTCCAGAATACATTTTATTTGTTTAGCAATGATTGGGGAATCATCTCCAAAGGGGGATTTCTGCTTCTGACTGAAGCTATATACACAGTGTGACCTTACACACAGATTGGTTTTCTTTTAAAAATGGTACAAAATAATGGATTTTATTATGATATTTCCACATATGCATGCAAGTACTGTAATCTTATTCACTTTCTAATCCTGTTCCTTGTACACCTGCCCATCCTTCCCTCTGTGTAGCCCTTTATGTTTGTATGTTTGATTATTTGTATTTATTGATCTAGAGTCCACATATAAAAGAAAATGTGGTGGTTGTTCTCACAAGTCTGACTGATTTTCCTTGACTTTCTGATGACCAGGTCCATTCATTTTCTTGCCAATAATACACTTTTATGGCTGAATAATGCTCCATGTGCACATACACATACACTTATATAATATATGTAATTTTCTTCCTCCATTCATCTGTTGATGGACATTTGACTGGCTTCATAAATCTCTACTATAGTGCTGCAGTAAACATGGGGTTCAGGCATCTCTACTGTATGCTGACTTAGGTTTGATTCAATATGTACTGCTGAGTGATAAAACAGGGTCATAATGATAGTAGTTCTATTTTTAGTTTATTGAGGAATCTCCATATAGAGGATGCATTAATTTACAATCCCAGCAGCAGTGTATATGTTTCATTTTCCTGCATTCTCACCAGCATTTAATCTTTCCTTTTTCCCCTTTTTCCCTTCCCTCCCTCCCTTCCTCCCTCTTTCTCTCCCTCCCTCCCTTCCTTCCTTCCTTCGTTCGTTCGTTCCTTCGTTCCTTCGTTCGTTCCTTCCTTCCTTCCTTTCTTTCTTCTGGTTCTGGGCTTGAACTTAGGACCAATAACTCTCCCTTAGCTTTTTCACTCAACCACACTGGGAGGCAATTTGAGTCTAGGTCCACAGTTTGGGACTTGGGGAATCACTCTGATTTAGCTTTACTTGAGCCCTGACAATTCCAAATCTTTAATTCTCCTTCCTTATTATGCTGAGTAATCTATTGGCTCAGGTTTTTGCTTGCTCCTGAAGTGCAATTAACTTTCAGCCCCAGACTCAGACTCAGGATGAGAGTTGAGATTGGTACAGGTAAAATCTGCCAACAAACAGTCTTGTCTCTAGAGTACCCTATGTAAATTCAAGGTTCTTTGATGGCCTGTTCCTGAGGGGCCAACCTGGCCCAGCAGCTCCTCTTTCCTTATATTTCATAATCAAACTGGACTCATTTCTGTTCTGTCTATGGATGTGAAGGAAGAGCACCATGTCATTGTAAACGATCACTGTAGAGGTCATTGTTCTCATACCTGGTGGGACCAGTTGGTATCACACAGGCAAGGTGGCTTTGCTGAGGTTAGAAATCACAGTGGTGACCTCTAGGCTCTCATACATGATGTCTGCAGGGGCCATGAGAGAGCCACAATGGTCAGAGTAAAGGGGAATGGGCAGTTAACATGGATAGCACTAAATCTTTGTATTGGAGAGACACATGTTTATACTCATCTCAGCATTGTGCAATGTGTAAATGTAGTACAATATTACATGATACCCCATGAATAGGTACAGTTTTTTTAATGTATCTGTTGAAATATACTTAATTTAAAAACAATTTCATGTGAATGAAAAGCACATATATAGCAGAAATTCTTTTTTTTTTTTTTTTGGGTCCGGTCGTGGGGCCTGAACTCTGGGCCTGGGCGCTGTCCCTCAGCTCTTCAGCTCAAGGCTAGCGCTCTACCACTTGAGCCACAGCACCACTTGTGGCTTTTTTCTTTTTGCTTATGTGGTGCTGAGGAGTCGAACCCAGGGCCTCATGCATGCAAGGCAAGCGCTCTACCACTGAGCCACCTTCTCAGCCCCAGCAGAAATTCTTATAATCCTGCCTCAATACTAAGTTCTCTGAATTATATTGCAAAGGTGTATTGGTTCAAAATGTCAACAGGGAAAAGAACCTTCTAGGGCATGGTTTGGCTTTCACTTAATTCTTGGAAATTGTCCCATTTCAGATCATGTGTTTATCTGAAAACTCTCCTATAACACCTATAATTAGGATTAGGTCTGAACTGACAAATAGTAAGTAGTATAGTTAGAAATGTTCAGTATCTATAATGGAATTTAACTTATCAGTTTTGGCTAGTGTGGGAATGCTAATTATAGTATATCTGCATATAAAGAAGGTAATTCCTGAGACCTGAACCTAAGTCACATCCTGCTATGCTTGATTAACAAAAATGGACTTAACTATTAATGAGAAAATCCATCAATGAGAGCAATCCTTGGAAGAAGGAGTGCAGTAATTCTCATACAGGCTGAGCAATATGGTCTAGATGTCTCTTAGAGCTGTCTAGCCAATGCCATAAGGGCTAAAGGTCTGCGAGTATTTGAGGTGTGCGTAACACCTTAATGATGCTGGCTGCCATGGTCACAGTCAGGATAAAGGATGGGCAGTCTAGTTGAAATGTATATACATACATGTCTGTGTTGTAGGAGAGAACACCACAAACCTCATAGCTTAACACCATCCTTTAACATTTCTGGAGGCCACATGACCAAAGTCAAGGATCAAGGTTCAGCAGAGCTGTGTTCCCTAAGGGCTTTGTAGGAGAATCCTTCTCTGCCTCTCTTGGCTCTTGGAGACTGCTGCCTTTTTTTTTTTAGTGATAGTGTTGCTCCATTTCTTGCCTCCATCTTCCAGTGCCTCCATGTCTTCCATCTGCAACAAATCTCCCATTGCCTCTCCATTTGGGACACTTGTGGTGGTGTTTCGATGATTCTGTATCATCTAGAATCATCCCCTGACTCAAGATCCTTCATCTACTCACTCCTATAAAATACTTTCTGCCCCTCAAGGTGTTCTTCACAGGTTCTAGGGATTCAGCCACAGGTATTGTTTGGGCTTTGTTTTCTGTAGAGAAACAATGAGAACCACCTCAGAACAAGCAGAGCAAAGCATAAATGAATTTTCTTCAAGGACCCAGTGCTCAAGGAGACCTGGGGAGATGGTGACAATGACTTTTGTTATTCCAGATCCTTTCCTGCTGTGAAAGACCATTCCTAACTGTTGTGGATTTGTCTGGTGCCCTCAGGAGTTGTCTAATCTTCTGCAGTGTGATGCCAGGAATTCTGGGATTGGAAAATGAGATGACAAGCATGAACACAGGAAACTACTGAGAAGCAGACCATGAATGCCACTCAGTGGTCAGCATCTAGGAATCTGTGTATCTGTGATGTGGCAGTGTAGACCACGGGGTCAATACAAATTAAAGTTTGCTAATTCAGATGATGGTGTCACCAAACCAGGCCTGTTGTGCTCATTACACAGTTTTCTTATCACTAGAACAATATGTTTTTCCAAAGAGGAAATTTGTTAACAAAGTAGACAGTCTGGGGACACATATTTCAAGTAAGGCTCCTTGGGCGGAAGTTTGTGGGATGAGAAAAGAGTGGGTGAAGCATGGAGATGAGCGGTGATGGGGGAAAAGTAGTTTGTTTTCTGCACATGCGAGTTCAGCCCTCATTGTTCTTTATGCAGAAGCATGTTCAGAAATTGCTGCTGAGGGTGGAGGTTTTGGCCCTCTTCAAAGATCACTTGTGCAGGCTCAAGTGAAGAGTTGATGGGATCAACAAAAGTGGCCTTCAAGTCTGCATAGTAACCTCCACAATTGCTATTGCTACAACCCAGGTGACAGAGATAGTGGGAGACTAACAATGCATAGGTCACCTGCAGGAACTCCAGAATTAAGGCCAATTAACAGCAAGTTCAGGTTTTCCCTTGGCTTAGTTGACTTTCAAACTGGCTCTTTGGCTCCCTCAGCATGCTAGGAGGTAGGTCTTTCTATTCTGTGTCTAGAGTTTCCATGGGTGCCATCAGTGGTAGTACATGCTAAAAGTTTGGGAGGAGGGGCAGGTTACCAGGAGTTTGGAATTCATATCTGGTTCTGAGGTTCTGAATTCTCATCTGATGGACTCATCCAAACAGGTGTGTGCACTTCTTTGCTGTGTGGAGATTAGGAGCTGCCTTTCTTAATCTCCACCCTCACCCCCTTTCAAGGCAAACCTATGCATACCTTATTCAAGAACAACAGACATTCTAAGAAGGGTTCTTAGGGAAGGCCTCTTGAGAAAGGATAATTTCCCAACAATATTGAACTTATTCTGTCTGAAAGGCTTTTTCATTAATTAGCTAGGTGAATTTGGAGAAGTGCACCATACTTCTCTCATTTGGAAAAGCTCCAACATTGTTTGGAAGAGACACAGTTATTTCATAGGAAATGTTACCTCAGCCTAAATAGTTCCAGACAAGAGGAAACTGAATGAATCCCCCTGCCCTTCAGTTTTGGCTTTTGAACACCAGTTTTTCTACTTTTAAAAACATATAAAACAAAACCTAAGTCCTTTCCTCCTCTCCCTTTCCCTTCTTTCTCTCCCTCCTTCTATCCCTTCTTCCCTCCCTCCCTTCCTTCTCTCCTTCCTTCTGTCCTTCCATTCTCTCTTCCCCACCCTTTCCCCGGCCCCCCCCCCCCCCGTCTCCTTTTCCTTCTCTTTTAGTGCTAGTACTGAGGCCTGAACTCAGGGCTTCTTGCTCTTGCTTGGATTTTTTTGCTCAAAGTTGGCACTCCACTTGAGCCATATCTCCACTTCCAACTTGTGGGTGATTAACTGGAAACAAGACTTTCCTGGCTTGGCTGGCTTTGAGCCATGATCATCAGATCTCAGCCTCCTGAGTAGCTAGGTTACCAGTGTAAGCCTCCAGTAATTGTATATATATCAGAGTGAGCACCTGACTTTAAACTGCCCTTCCTCATCCCAAATTTCACTTTGTGCTTTCTCTCTTGTCCCATGAGCTCATCTTGGACAATGTGAGAAACTCCAGTTTACCTCTTAGGTTGGGTTACTCTGGCTGAGATTGGTGGTCAGGCAAGCTGGCCTAGATGTGTCCTGTCCCGTTCTTCACCACTGGAATGAATGGTTATTGGATCAGTTGTTTGAGCACTAATTTGGGAATAACTTTCCTTTCTATTGTCCACCAAGTTCTCAACCCATTTAAGAATAATGTTGCTCTTCTATTGAAAGGAATGATGAAAGTTAAGTTCGGCACTGGTGGCTTTTACCCATCACCCTAGCTATTGAGGATGCTGAGATCTGGGAGGATGGAAATTCAAAGTCTATCTGGGCAGAAAAGTTGTGAGACTTCATCTCCAAACAACCAGCAAAATGCTGGCCTGGAGGCATGACTTAAGTGGTAGAGTACCTGCTGTGAGCAACAAAGCTGAATGAGAGTGTGGATCCCTGAGTTCAAGCCTCAGAACTGGCATATACACACAAAGAGGAAAGAAGAAAAAGTCAGGGGTTGTGGACTCCTCTATGAGTGGCCTGGTCGATGTCCTAGTCACCTTTCTCTGTGGATAAAGCACTTGGGATGTCTGGTGTCCTGCCATCCTGCCTGCTCCTGCTCCCTGCAGGGACCACCTGCTGAGACCTCATAGAAAGGGAACTGTGTGAGCTCCAAAACTCATTGCTTATCTGTTTTTGGACCACAGCTACTAGAGCTCACCACACAGGTTTGAGTTTTCTGAAAGGTGATTAAGGCCTGCTCCACAATCCTTCCTCTGGAACTTTGACAAGTCATTTAACTGTTTGTGATCTCAAGTTTCCTCACCTGCAAAGGGAGCTAATAATACCTCATACCTTATAGAGGTGTTCTGAGAGATAAGATGAAATCAAATATGCTAAACATGTAGCCAGGGCCTAGGACTTGTATTCTCCTGCCCCTGCCTCCCAAGTGCCGGGATTACTGGCATGTGCAATCACACATGGCACTAAGTTTTTTCTTTGCTTTCTTGTGGTAACAGGTACTAAACTCAGGACCTTGGGCATGCTCTTCCATTGATTAGGACACTGAGTGTGCCCTTAAATGGGTATTGGAACCTTAATCTTTCTCTTCTCTCTTTTCCAGCCACTCTGAGGTACATAGACGTCTTCTATTACTTGTTCCTGTCTTGATGTACTGTGCTACTGTAGGCCCAAAGTAATACAGTCAACATAGTTTGGACTAAAACCATGAGACAATATAAACCTTTTCTCCTTTTCAGTGGATTGTCTCAATTATTTGTCACAGTAACAGACAGCTGACTCTCCAGGTGAAATGAGTTTCTTTGTAGTCTGTAGCACAGGTACTCAGTGATGAGAAAGCAAAGGAAAAACCCTGACTGTAAATCTGTCACATTTTCTGTTGACGCTGTAGTTTTAGATATTTAAATATTCATGTGTTTGGCAAATGCATTAGAGCCAGAGTGATAAATCTGAAATGTATAGATGGTTATCTGAGACATTAAAGGGAGATTATTGGGCCCTCTGGGCATCAGGGATTGACCAGTGTACATTAGTAGTTCTGACTGTTACATGTCATTAAGTTTCAGACCTTTTCTCTTTTCCTTCTTGGTAGGCTATAACAGTAGGTGCACTGCATTGATGAGGGCAAAGTAGAATCCAGATCAATATGATTGGCTTTAAAGGGAACTGGAAGTCCAGAGACTGTATACCTTTAAAATCTGATTTTTTTCTTTTAATGGGAAATGGGTTTATTATTTTAAGTGTATGTCAGCAGAGTTTCTAGTTTTCAAAAACACATCATTAGCAGGAGCTGGTGGTTTCTGCCTGCAATCCTAGCTACTCAGGAGGCTGAGAACTGAGGATAATGGTTCCAGCCAGGAAAGTCCAGGAGATTTGTATCTCCAATTAATCACCAAAAAGAAAGATAAAAGGAAGTGGCGCTATGGCTCAAGTGGTAGAGTATTAGCCATGAGCACAAAAGGCTAGAGCAGCATCCAGACCCTGAGTTCAAGCCCTAGGACCAGCATCAAAAACAAGTAAAGAACAAAAACCCTACATGATAAAATATTACATAAACAATTTTTATGGCAAAAATCTGTTTTTGCATGGAGAGAAGTTATATGGTTTTCTACTCCAACATATCATTTATCATAGTTTGATGTATTTTTGCAACAGAACATTTCACATGTGATATTGTATTGATATTGTATGGATTTTTTCCAACTGTCTTCTTTCACCCATCATTATGGCATAAGCACTTGAAGCCTATGTTAGTATTAATAATTCTAATGGTGGCTAGTGTTTATTGAGTGCTTGCTATGTATGGATCAGGCAGTCTTTAACTAATTGCACGATACGGTTATAGCTTGCAACAGTCAACCAGGTAAATCTATTACTAGTTCCATGTAATAGACAATAAACCAAAGAGAAGTTTCAAGAACTTGCCAAGTCCTAGACAGAAGTGAGTAACAAAATTGAGATTTACACCCAGGCAGCTTGAATCCAGAATTCAAGTCTCATAGCTGCTATAAACTCTTCTGAGTCAAATTATCAATAAGCCATGCAGCTTAATATTTGTTCTCATCAGAGACACTGAGAATTTTTGTGAATCTAATATTTCATATTAATCTTTATATATCCATTATGTGATAAAATGCATAGCTCATATTAAGAATTCAGTACCTATTTTTTTTAAGTGAATTAATTTCTAGTTTGGGCATAAAGCATTGGAAAAATGTCACAGAAGTTAAGAATGGGGTATTGACTCAATGAAATTTAGGCATAATCCACAGTATTTTCCCCCATTTTTCTCACTGTACCAGTACCTTGCTACTTCCCCATCAAATTGTGCATGTATGAAGCCACATGTTATGGCTCTTGTGATAATGTTCTTCACTATGTAGGAGGCTGAGATATGGAGGAGAGATTCAAATTCAGATAGAAAGGTCTATGACTTGCCTCCAAAATAACTAGAAAAAACTGGGATAGTGGTATGGCTCAAGTGATAGCATGCCAGCTGGGCAAGTAAGCCAAGAAAGCATGAGGCCCTGAGTTCAAAGTCCAGTAACACACACACACACACACACACACACACACACACACACACACACACACACACACACACACACACACACACACACACACACACACGGAGTCCAAGCTGGTCTTCTTAGAGGCTCTCAGAAAAACCTAGCATAGAAGAATTGATGCTATAGGAATTCTGAGGCTAGGTTGAAAAGGGTGAAATAACTACTTTCTTTGTCTTTCTTAGGAAGATTGATTTTAGAACTCAGCCATTATTCTTAGTGGAAGTCAGGCAGCCATGTAGAGTGGCCTCAGGAATATGTGTTCCAGTTGCAGGTGAGGTAGTTCTGAGTTTAAGTCTTCACATCACTTCAGAATCTACCCCTGCCCAGTCCCCCTGAAGCAGTAACAAGCTGTCTCTAAATGCAGTTCTGTGAGCTCTATGGCTGGTGTCACTGTTTTTTTTTTTTTTTTAATTGTATTTTATTTTATTTGAGAACATACTGTACAGGGGGGCTACAATTACATGGGCAGGATAATGCATACATTTCTTACCAAGCATTGCAGCCTCCTCCTTTGTTTACCCTTCACTTCTGGTGTCACTGTTTTTATACCATCAGGTTTGGAGTCTTCTGTTGTATAGCAATAGAAACCTAGGACATCGTAGTATGTAAACATTTTTCTTCTGCTTTTAAGAATCCTTTGTCACTGGACAAAGGTGAGGTTTAGTGAAGCTCCTCTTTAAATATAGGAACTCTAAAAGGATCTGTCACATCCATCCCAGGGGACCACGCAGAGGCAGGCAGGCACAGGAGAAAGATGTTTATAAAGTTTATTAGAGGAGCCATATTTCTTCAGAGAGAGAGAAAGCACATGGCAGCTTCCATTATCCAGGTAGTAGCAGGGTCTGGGGGTACGAAGTGAGATAGATGGGGGCTCAGGTGGGTCTGGGCAGATAGAGGGAGGGGCCAGCAGGTCTGGGTGGAGCTGAAGACCCAAAGTGGGTATAATGCTTACATTCTCCACTCTGTTGTTTAACAAAAAATAGTGGGTAAGAGGCCAGGAGTAGAGATAGAGGTCGTTTCTTCTGGAGCTACTTACTCCTGTAAGGAACAAAGTAGCCAGGGGTCCCTTTTGCATTGGTTGGCCGGGTATTGTTCAAGAAGCATCTGCTTGACAGTGGTTGATAAAGATCCTCCTTTTCCTATGACAATAGTTATCTAAATGCAAGACATAATTCATAAAAGGCAAACCATTGTTGTTAGTACCCCAAGAGAGAAATATGCCATGGAGGGATTGATTCCCAGAAGGGGCTATTAAAGATCTGAAATTGCCTTTTCTGTCTCAGACTGGAGACATAGCAAGGTACCTGACTCCTGGCTCCTGGAGAAGGAGGAAATAAGACTTTTCCTACTTTAGGATCACAGTAGCCTGAGGAGGAGGTAGCAGAGATATTTAAAGGTACCAGAGCCAACTGGTGTCATGTGCTCTTTTGGCTAATTCCTGCTGGCCTGGGGGCATCATGGAATCCCTGGAGCTAGGGTTTTAGGGTTCAGGGGTAGGCTGGGCTAGGCAGGGCAGTGTAAGTGATGTCTCCAGTTTCCTGTAGGAACAGGATGACCTTGACTTTTCCCCAAGTGGTATCCTGGGTGGGGGATGTTATCCTGTTGAAAGATCCTTTTGGAAAGATCAGGCAAAAAGCTGACAAGATGACAAGGTCAGTTAACATGAATGACATAGGAGAACACACACTGGCCATGGGCCAGAAACATTCCATTTGGAGTATAAGCCCAATTTCAGCCCATTACAGGGAAGGAGGAATAACTGGATTTGGGGCAAGGTAGGCAAGAAGGGGGTGTCTAGGGTCTTTTAGGTAACTGGGAAGGGGAGAGCATAATGGACTGGTTGGGAGTACCAGTCAGAAGCTACTATAAATGCAAACAGCAGGTGACCAAGGTAAGACTATTAACTTTCTGTCCAGTTAGAAGATAGACAGATATGGACATTAGGTGGCCAAGCAACTATTTCTCTTGATCTCCCAGCTCTGAGTTATTTTGGAAGGGCAAGCATAAAGTGACTCCATTTAGGATGTCATCTCCTCTTGCTCATCTCCATGGATTCCATTGTCAGGACTGACTCTGTCCTGGCAGGTGTCTCAGCATCCATTGTTGGGAGAGCTTGTCCCAGTTGGCATTTACCGGGTTTGGACTCAAGGCCTGGGCAATGTCCCTGAGCAGTTCTGCTCAAGGCTAGTGCTCTACCACTTAGAGTCACAATGCCACTTTCAGCCTTCCACTGGATACATAGAGGTGAGTCTCAAGCCATGCCTCCAGCCTGGCTCTGTGCTGATTATCTGGGAGATGGAGTTTGGGGGGATTCTTTGTGCCAGGGATGGCTTTGAGCTGTGGCAAAAGGAGTCTTTGTGACAAAAGCCCTTTTTATTTCCAATTAAAGGAGCTCAATGAGTAGAGGTTACCTATAACTTGTTAACAATTGACTCACAATTACTTGCCAGAGTCATTTTAAAAAATAAAACCCAGTAGATGTTTTGTAAAATGAGACTGATTAGCACTCTAAGTACTGCCCATTGCCTCTGGGCAGCTGTTTAAAGTGGTTTATATCTTGGGCTACAGCAGGGTATCCTGTTTAACACTCTGGTTCATAAAAGCATTTTTCTGGCTTGCTGAGGAACTTGATTTAGGTAGATCTCAATAGGGATATAATCTCAGGTCTACAAAGTTTCTTACTTAATAGAGGAATTTATTAAACAATGGTTCTGCTAATTCTTATTTATCTTTTTGGACTTTAAAGAAACCTTGAAGACAATTTTAAATTTGTTTTGTCTGGGAGGCCAGCCACTCTCCACAACTTCCCAAATGACAAAGGGGATGCCATTTTGAATCCCTTTTTCTAAAGTTACTTTAATCTGCATTTAATGCTTCATTAAAACTCTGGGCTACACACTTTACCTTTAGGCCAAAGGTTTAAACTGGCCACATTTTTTCCTGCAGTCTGAGGAAATTCGCAGTTCTTCTTAATATACTAGCACTGTACCAAGAATCTAGACTTAGCATATCTTTTCCTTTAGAAATACATCCAATTAAAAGGTCAGATAAGATGATATAAAGCAAAATGAACCCCAAGATAGGCACACAAGTGGTTTTTCCTTCCTTGCTATTGTTTCTAATGTATTTATAAGGCACTATATGATTTTTTTGTTGTTGCTTTGTATGTTCCTCCCCTATGGTATAACCCCTGTTTTCACTGTATTTGATGTGGGTATAATTTAGGGAGGGGAAGAGAAAAAACAAATTGTTTAAATAGGGATACAGATTGACCCAATGCAAAAACAAGATGTAAGGTCTATTCCTGGACGACGAACAGACCTCGCCCAGTACCTGCGTTACCTAGGCAACTGGGACACCTGGAAGAGGTCACATCCGCATCTGCTGAGGTCACATCTTAACCTGATGTGGCCACACCTTTCTCCCACCTGATCCCACTTCCCTTTACCTGGACACACCCTTCCCCACCCCCTACCCTATATAAGGCCTAAACCTTGGACAGACCACCCTTTTTTTTCCTTTGCCAGCCACATGGAGTGCCAACCTTGCCTGGTCCCAGCAGGTCTACTGAATAAACCTACCCCTTACCTAAATACCACGTGCGTGGTGCAGTTCTTACTCGGCTACCTCTTTTTAAAAACCTAACACAAGATGCTATGTCGAAAAATGAACTTTACATTTTGGGGGGGGGCAATTTCACAATAAAAAAACTTAAATAAATAAATAAGGACCAAAAAAAGAGAATACATCCATTGTAATATAGCATAGAAGTCAACTTATATCCTTTGCTCATATACCCCTTATAGTCTAACCTGTGCAGATTAACATTACAGAAACAAATATCTGAAGTGGCTTGTTTTACCCCAAATTAGCAGCCTTTTGGTCATGTGTGATGGAGCAAGGCCAGAGTCTGGGAGAGCCTGTGACATCTGTCACACCTGCTGCTGGTTACCTGAACAAATATCTACATATACTGGTTAAAGACCTGGTTGACACTGGCTTTTGCAGGCTGGTGCCACTGGTTTAGGCAGCTGTGCTTGAGCATAGTCACTCTGGTCCCTTGATCTTAAAGGGAGTTGATTGGCACACAGGTGACTGTTATACCGAAATTTGGGGACCCCCAGAAGACCACCAGAAACCACGATCAATGTAAGCAACAAAGAGTCGGTTTATTGCAAGCTCGAGCTTGGTCCTCCGCGCACATGGTAACCGGTGACGCTAAGAGGCCCTGAGCATAGAATCAGGACCGTTTTTATAGTATTGAACCAACAACTTTAAGGAACTTTTACATAAGAAATTACATGATTGGTTAACCTTTACATTTAAAGCAAGCTAAACTGGGCAAATAATGATTGGTTGACCTTTACAGAAAAAATGCCCTTGGTCCATAGCTTGACCGGAAAAAGGTTAAGTCACACCCGGACCAACAGAATGCATGGCATGCCTTGCCCCGGGCTCTGAAGAATGGGTTGGTTAACAACTCTTAGTCCTAGGTGGGTGGGGGGCAACACCACTTGGGGGCTAACACCTGCCTTAAGCAAATGCCATCTATGGCTCCAAGAATTGTGCATGGCTTTCTGTCATAAATTCCTAGCATTGGGGCTAAAGTGGATGAGTCAAGTCACAGAACTGAGATGGAGTGTTAAAAATGGAGTTGCTTAGTTTTCTTAAAACATTATATTTCTTCCCTAGGGCCTTACTGCCTAGGCCTCCAGGAGGGGCGTTGCAGTTGTGGGGATAATTCTGAGGACTTTGCCCACTTGGTCAGGGCTGTAAACCCTTTGAAGTCTTTTACTAAGCAACTCTAGGCTCCCAGGCTGACATTCCACTACTAAGTAACTAAAACCAGTCACAGTTAAAATCATACAAAAACCATACAATCATCTAGTACAAAGCAATTCATACAGAAGCAAAAATGGCTGTTAGGTGCTGTCATTATATATATATATATATAATATATATATATATATATATTATTTTTTTGCGTTCTTCAGTGACAAAACAGAGAAGTAAAACCTTAGCCTTAGTTTAATATTTAACTCAGTATAGATGGACATATGAATGACATAAATCATGGCCAGCCTAACTACCAATGTTATTTACTTTGCAAAGTGAAGTGGGTTCTGAGAGGAGATGAGCTGGTACAGCTTCTTTCCAGGCTTTGCCTTTGTTTTAGGAATTTTAGGAAAAAAAATCCTTTAAACTAAGTTAACAAGACCTTGGTTCCAACCAGCCCAGTTCCTGGAATGGAAAGAATGCCTCTAGTTCCCCCTCCCGTTAACAACCTAACCCACCCTCATTGTTCAGTTAAGGAGTGACCCATAAAACAGATAGGTTGTAATCTGGCTCCACCTGGTGACAACAAGAGCTTATGGTAAACCCTGCCTTTTGCACATGCTTATGGTAAACTCTGCCTATTGGCCACCTGTGTGTGGTCTGGTATGACCCCATTGGTCACCTGTGCATGACCAGGCTCAACCTCATGGATTTTGCCTTTGAAAACCAAAGAATAGGGGCCACTCAGGGTCGCAGTATCAGCTCTGGAGCCTGTGGTGTGGCCCTGGCTGGTCAGTGTAGGAACCTTCTCAATAAAGTTGCTTCTTTATTAACAACTTTGTTGCGGTGGGCTCTGTCACTCCAGATGACTAGGTGGGCTTGCCTACCTGAATAGGGGTCTTCCTACTACACAAAGGAAACTATCTTTTCTAACTCCTTTCCCAAGGCCTTTTAAAACTACTGCCTGTTTTTCCTTTGGCTTATAGTCAGGCCACAAAGTTTTAAAGCAATTTAGATCAAATCACAGCTTCTATTGACAAATATTCTTTAGTAAGCAGAATACTTGGTAACCTTGAAACATTAGCCATTTACATAAAGACAAATAGACAGACAGACAGACATGTTTGTGCACAGATTATAGCACGTGCTTAGATTTTTAAAATCGTCCATTTAAAGTTTTTTGGAATTTTAGCCATATTACTATTCCTAATTATGGTGGAACCATGTGGTCAGTTTAAAAGACAAAACTTTTCCAACAACAAGAAACGTAATAAACAAGACACGATCAGACATGTGGCATGATATATATAATGGTGCCCCTGGTCAGGTGGGGAGGATGAAGGGGGAGGGTCACAGAATCAAGTTGAATCAGCAGAAAATCGAGTTGGTGAGAAATAGCAGCTGAGCTCCCATGCTGCCAAGATGGCTCATCCTCCACATGGTCAATGCTAGAGAGAGCTGAAGATTTTAACAGTAAGGGTGCATTGCTTCTGGCACACATGGAGCTTCAGGTTCCACCCCCCACTACAATAGCAGAGGAGTAGTCCCACAGGGGAGGGATCCCCCAGGGGAGGGGGCCTCACAGAGGATGGCGGCTGCAGAGGAGTGGGTCCTTCATGGGAGGGGGCCTTGCAGAGAAAGGGGTCTCACAGGGGAGGGAGACTGCAGAGAAGGGTGTCTCACAGAGGAGGCAGAGCCCTGTAGAGGAGGGAGTCTCACAGAGGAGGGAGTCTCACAGAGGAGGGTGTCTCTAAGGGGAGGGGGCCTCACAGAAGAGACGTTCTCACAGAGGAGGGGGGACCTCACTGAGGAGGGAGCCCCACAGAGGGAGCCACAGAGCAGGGGGTCCCTCAGGGGAGGGGGCCTCTCGGAAAAAGGGGTCCCACAGCAGAGGGAGACTGCAGAGGAGGGGGTTTTGCAGAGGAGGGAGTCTCACAGATGAGGGGGTCACTTAGGGAAGGGGCTTCACAGAAGAGGGGTTTAAACTCAAACTCATCCATACTTTTACCTTCAGTTTGAAGAGGAGGGGAGAGAGAGAGAGAGAGAGAGAGAGAGAGAGAGAGAGAGAGAGAGAGAGAGAGAGAGAGAGAGAGAGAGAGAGAGAGAGAGATTACCTGCCTGAGCACTCACATAAGTGGAGTTTTAAATTTGGGGCCAAATTTGACTGTAAGGTAATTTAGTTGTGTGATGGTGGATGGTGGAACCAAAATCGGACTGCAAGCATCCCCAGCAGTGAATTCCCACTGGGAAATGTCGTCATGTTTCTCCATGATTCCCTGGGCCAAGGAGGCCATCAGTCACAGAGGCAATCAGCTATATACTTGGCCAAGTTTTTTGCGGGGGAGGCCTGAGGCCCCCCATAGAGGTGTGGAGCCTGCACAGACTCTTCACTTACCTGGGGGTAGGACTTAATTAGCTAGTGTTGGGCAGCAGGTAGAGCACTTGGTCAGGAGAAGGTTACCTTGTTGGTCCTCTGGCAATAGGAGTGTAGGACCCCGGGGAAGCTGGTCGAGCCCCCATCCGAAGTGGAGGGGGGGGCAAATCCACCGGGGAACCTATCCTGTATGGGCCACCAATGACAGTATCCATCACATCCATCCTAGGGGACCACGCAGAGGCAGGCAGGCAGGCACAGGATCAAGATTATTATGAAGTTTATTAGAGGAGCCATATTTCCCCCGGAGAGAAAGCACATGGCAACCTCCACTATCTAGGTAGCAGGAGGGGTCTAACTGTAGGAAGTGAGGTGAGAGGGAGGGGCCAGCTGTATGGCGGGAACTCCAGAAATGGGAGGAGTTTAGGTCTGGGTGGAGCTGGTGAGCATAATACTAACAATTTCCACTCAAGATTCAGGCAAGGAGAGTCCCTTCTCATCACAGAGAAGGCCTTGTAAGCAACCAGAAGTCAGTGGAATGCCAAGGAAATAAAGCAAGGTCTGTCTCCTTCATGGAGATGTTGTCAGAGTGATGATGACAGGTGAGATAAGTTTTCCAGGCATAAGGGTGGGAATGAAATAAGGAACCTGAGTCTAAATAATGTCACAGCCATCCTAGTGCCTGGCCAGGTGATTGGGGCTGTTGTTTTCACAGCCATCCTGACTCCTAGGCAGGTGATGGGGGCTGTCCACTGGCTTCAAGGCCTACAGGAAAGACAGCCATCCTTTGAATTGCAGATGCCTGGATCAATGGGTAAAGTCAGGAGGGCCCTACTTTGGAGAATATGTAGATACACTGTGTTGTTTAGCCTCAGGGAACTCCTGCTCCTTGTGCTGTGTTTATGTATTATACTTTGCTGAGGCTTGGTCTCCACCCAAACATGTGGCTGTGTAAGAAAACCGGAAGTGGCACTGTGGCTCAAGTGGTAGAGCACTAGCCTCGAGGTGAAGATCCCAGACCCAGTGTTCAAGACCCATGACTGACAAATAAAAGGAAAAAAAAATAAAGCTTGGTGCCATGCCAGCTCTGTTCAGGGCTGCTGGTCTTTGAGAAATGAATCCACCATGCAGTCACCAGCCTTTTTTTTTTTTTTTTTTTTTTGTCAGTCTTGGGGGCTTGAACTCTGGGCCTGGGCGCTGTTCCTCAGCTCTTCAGCTCAAGGCTAGCGCTCTACCACTTGAACAATAGCGCCACTTCCGGTTTTCTGGTGGTTTATTGGAGATAGGAGTCTCACGGTCTCTCCTACCCGGGCTGGCTTTGAACCGCGATCCTCAGATCTCAGCCTCCTGAGTAGCTAGGATTACAGGCGTGAGCCACCAGCGCCCTGCCAGTCACCAGCCTTTTTATAAAGATTCCAAGATTCAGTCTCTCAATATGTGGCTTCTCTGTTTTCTCACTGTGTAACAGGAATATGACATAGATCATATCCCAAGAACTAAGAACTTTCTGATATTGCTAAAGTGTGGTGGACAGGAGCTGATGCAGGCACGGCTGCTCCCACAGGGTGACGAGCTCAGTAAGGCTCTCAGGGAACCTGCTCCATGAGTGCCCTAATAAGGAAGGCTGGCTTTCCATGCCATTTGGTCAGTAGAATCATACTTAACTTTTTGCCTCACACATGACATGTGTTCAGTGATATTTTTGTGTTGTTTGAACTAGCTCTCTAATAAGAATAATATCGAGAAGTTGAAGATAGGATCAGCAGCTATCGGTTCAATGACCAGTGAGCTGACTTGTGGGTTCCTCTGTCTAACTTCTTCATTCATAATTGTCTCTAGCCTCTGGGAAAGGTTACCTACCACTGGATCTCTTAGCTCTGAAGTATATCAGGCTCATATGCTGCTTTACTCTGAAGTTTTCCTGTACGCTTTTGTTCCTTTTTATTCCTTTTGTTCCCATGATATTGGGTTTATTTCTCTGATCTCTGTGGCCAAACTGTCCCTGGACAAGTCCCTGGGTCTTTTGGTCTGACTTCCATCTCAATTTACTGCACCCATGGCTGACAGTTGAATCGAGTAACAACTCTAATGTCAAATTGTTTTTCTATTATTTTCCTTTCTGAAATGTCTGTGTAAAGGGGAAATCTAGTTAATTAAGAACTTGAGTAATTATCTGAAATTGCTGTGATATCCTGAACTAAGAAAACCACACCAGAAGGTAATTAATTAAGCTCATGAACTTCAGGGCATAGTCAGGCCTCAGTTTCAGTCTTCTAGCAACCACAGACTTTGCAAATTACTTTTCCTTCTATAATCCTTGGTTTCTTCCTCTATAAAAATGGGATAATGTTAGTACTTTATTGGCAGATTGTGTGAGAATTAATCAATGATATATGAAAATATTTTGAACACTTTTTACATACTCTTTCTCTAGATAAGGGCACAATAAATTTCTCCATTACTAAGAGCTCATACCACCCAATTCCTGCCTGCCAGAGAAACCCAAGTCAAAGAGGAAAAGAAGGTCATAGTTCCAGAAAAGGAGAAAAGGACAGTTACTCACATTTTTTTCCCACATTTGTGATTACATGGTCTGTGGCAAAACCAATACAAAGAGTTCTTATCTTGAGGCACTTGGCAAACTCTACAGGTAAGAAACCTTACCTGTGACCAGGATGACTGTGGGTGGAAGTTCTAGATTTATGAATCAAAAAGAACCCTAAATCAAGTATTATTACTTTTTGTAAAAAGCAAATCAACCAACTATAAACTCATTAGAGCCAGATTCCCTCTAGATTTCCCTTTTTGTTCCTCAAGCCTCAATGATTTCAAAGGCAATGACATGTTTGTTGTAAGGTATGGTTATTTAGAGTTTGGTCCTAGTAGCAGAAGAGCATGAAATGATCATATGCTTAAATGCCTTAAACAGTACACATATTTAAAGTCTAAGTTTATATTAAAGGGGATAAGATATGCTCCTCAAATTTAAAACTGTTGGAAAATTCTGGCTGGTTTTCCTATCAAGGTGTCACAAATGGTAGAAACAATCTTGCAATGTTGTATCAGAGCTGTACACACTAATTGATGCTGTTTTGTTTCATAAATCACTGTGTGCAACTATTCACATATTGAAAATGAAGCAGGATAACTTATGGAAACTGAGGCCTGGTGTAGGCAACTCAGAAATATGGTATCTAGAAACTTAGAAATGCTATCTTTGCTTCAAAGAGAAGCAACTGAATGCATTCTTTTCTAAGGGATGCATTTCTCACCCAAGAATTCACAACTGCCTGTCAGAATGCCCCAAAATGCAGATAACAGGGCAGGGTCTGTCTTTGTTTCAAGGATAAGGATCTGTTTTATGGCAGGATGCATTCTTACCTGGAAACTCAGAGAACAACACCAGATGTAGTTAAAGCAAAGACAAAGCACCTTGCTTTGCATAACTTAGAGCCAGACCCCCTGCCTTTACCCTATAAATACCCAACATCTCAAGGAGCTGTGTGTCTCTCTGGGTATCTCCTTGTGTTTGTGTCTGTGTCTTTGTGTCCCTATGAGAGCACCCACACTCTGCTAGAGTATGCCCCTGGCCATCTGTTTGTGTGATTTTTTTCTCTGTCTGTTTCCTTGCTTGTTTACTTAATAAAGTTCTACCAAGTTTTCTTACCATTGCGACTTGTCTAGAATTTCTTATTCTGTGATAAAAGTCAAGGACCTTAAGTGAAGAGTGTAAGCTTTATACCCTCTTTTGGTCCTCAGCTCCACCTAGACTTGCTGGCCCCTCCCTCTCTCCACCCAGATACACCTGAACTCCCATCTACCTCACTTCCTACCCCCAGAACTTGCTATTACCTAGATAGTGGAGGCTGCCATGTACTCTCTCCCTGGGAAAAATATGGCTCCTCTAGTAAACCTTGTAATAAACTTTCTCCTGTGCCAGCCTGCCTCTGCATGATCCCCTGCAATGGATGTGAAGGATCCTTTCATTGGTGGCCTATATGGGGATAGGTTCCCTGGTGGATTTACTTCCCCATCCCCTTCTTCTTTGGATGGGGTTCCAATCAGCTTCCCTGAGACCTAGCCTGAGGTCCTGCACTCCTATTGCCAGAGGACCAACAAGGTAATTTTCTCCTGATCAAGCGCTCTACCTGGCTAATTCTGGTTAATTAAGGCCTTCTTCCAGGTAAGTGATCACTGTGCAGGCTCCTAACCTCTGTTGGGGGGGCCTCAGGGCTTCCCCTTCCCCCCAAAAACTTGGCCAAGTATCTAGCTGATGGCCTCCATGGCCAAGGGATGCCATAGAGAAATATGATGACATTTCCCACTGGTTGTTTACCACATTTTGAGCCAAATTCACTGCTGGAGACACTCACAGTTAGATTTTGATTCCACCATCACTTACCATGGAAAAGGACAGAACTAAATTTCCTCACAATCAAATTAGCCCCAAATTTAAGGCTTCAGTTATGTGAGCACTTGAGGAGCTCTCTCTCTCTCTCTCTCTCCTTCTCTCTCTCTCTCTCTCTCTCTCTCTCTCTCTCTCTCTCTCTCTCTCTCTCCTAACCTCTCCCTTCCAAATGAAGGTAAAAGTATGAATGAGTTTAAGTTTAAACTCCTACTCTGCAGCCCCTCTCCCTTGTGAAGCCCCTTCCCCTGTGAGGCACCCCCTCTTTTATGGCCTCCCCTGCGAGGGACCCTCTCCTTTGCGGCCTCCCTTGTGAGGCACTCTCTCTTCTGAGGGACCCCTCCTCTGCCTTTGTAGTGGAGGGTGAAACCTGAAGTTTCATGTGTGCCAGAAGCAATGCACCCTCACTGTCAAAATCTTAAGCTCTCTCTAGGACTGACCATGTGGTGGATGCACCACTTGGCATCATGGAAGCTCAGCTGCTATTTCTCGCCAACTTGCACCAACTCAACTTGATTCTGTGACCCTCCCACCTGACCTGGCCAGTGGCACCATTATATTATATCACCTGTCTGTTAGTGTCTTGTCTCCTGTCAACTAAGTTTCTTGTTGTTGGAGAAGTTTTGTGTTTTAAACTGGCCACATGGTTCCATCATAATTAGGCAAAATAATTCCAAAACATTTTAACTGGCTGATTTTAAAATCTAAGCATGCTCTATAATCTGTGCACAAACATGTCTATTTGTCTATATGTAAATGGTTAATGTTCAAGGTTACCAAGTATTCTGCTTACTAAAAAATCTTTGTCAATAGAAGCTGTGATTTAATCTAAATTGCTTTAAAACTTTGTGACCCGACTATAAGAAAAAACAGGCAGTTTTAAAAGGCCTTGGTAAAGGAGTTAGAAAAGATGGTTTCCTTTGCAAAGTAAATGACATTGGTAATTAAGCTGGCTGTGATTTATGTCATTCCTATGTCCATCTATGCTAAGAGTTAAATATTGTACCTTTGACCATGGCTAGTAAACTAAGGCTAAGGTTTTACTTCTCTGTTTTGTCACCTGTGTGCCAATCAACTCCCTTTAAGATCAAGGGACCAGAGTGACTATGCTCAAGCACAGCTGCCTAAACCAGTGGCACCAGCCTGCAAAAGCCAGTGTCAACCAGGTCTTTAACCAGTATATGTAGATATTTGTTCAGGTAACCAGCAGGAGGTATGACAGATGCCACAGGCTCGCCCAGACTCCGGCCTTGCTCCATCACACATGACCAAAAGCCTGCTAATTGGGGTAAAACACAAGCCTCTTCAGATACTTGTTTCTGTAATGTTAATCTGCACAGGTTTAGACTATAAGGGGTATATGAGCAAAGGATATAAGTTGACTTCTATTTTACAATATAATGAGTACATTCCTTATCAAGCATTGTAGCCTCCTCCTTTGTTTCCCCTTCCCATCCCATCCTCCCCCCCCACACCCCCACCCAACCCTCCTCCCCGCCCCACCCAAACCTCATCCCCCCTTTTATGTTGAAAATGAACTTTACAATTTTATAGTCTTTATTTAAGTTTTTTTATTGTGAAAATACTGTACAAAATGGTTACAGTTACATGAGCAAGGAAATGAGTACATTTCTTATCTAGCATTGTTGCCTCCTCCTTTGTCCCTCCTCTCCCCCCCAAAAAATTGTAAAGTTCATTTTCAACATAGCATCTTGTACATCTCATTGTTGCATTGGGTCAATCTGTATCCCTATTTAAACAATTTGTTTGTTTCCCTTCCCCTCCCCAAATTATACCCACATCAAACACAGTGAAGACAGGGGTTGTACCATGGGGGAGTGAGATACAAAGCAACAACAACAAAAACAAATTACATAGTACCTTATAAATACATTAGAAACAATAGCAAGGAAGAAAAAAACCATCTGTGTGCCTATCTTAGGGTTCATTTTGCTTCACGTCATCTTATCTGACCTTTTAATTGGATGTATTTCTAAAGGAAAAGATATGCTAAGTCTAGATTCTTGGTACAGTGCTAGTATATTAAGAAAAACTGCGAATTTCCTCAGACTGCAGGAAAAAATATGGCCAGTTAAACCTTTGGTCTAAAGGTAAAGGGTGTAAATGCAGATTAAAGTAACTTTAGAAAAAGGGATTCAAAATGGCATCCCCTTTGTCATTTGGGAAGTTGTGGAGAGTGGCTGGCCTCCCAGACAAAACAAATTTAAAATTGTCTTCAAGGTTTCTTTAAAGTCCAAAAAGATAAATAAGGATTAGCAGAATGATTGTTTAATGAATTCCTCTGTTAAGTAAGAAAGTTAGACCTGAGATTATATCCCTATTGAGATCTACCTAAATCAGGTTCCTCAGCAAGCCAGAAAAATGCTTTTATGAACCAGAGTGTTAAACAGGATACCCTGCTGTAGCCCAAGATATAAACCACTTTAAACAGCTGCCCAGAGGCAATGGGCAGTACTTAGAGTGCTAATCAGTCTCATTTTACAAAACATCTACTGGGTTTTATTTTTTAAAATGACTCTGGCAAGTAATTGTGAGTCAATTGTTAACAAGTTATAGGTAACCTCTACTCATTGAGCTCCTTTAATTGGAAATAAAAAGGGCTTTTGTCACAAAGACTCCTTTTGCCACAGCTCAAAGCCATCCCTGGCACAAAGAATCCCCCCAAACTCCATCTCCCAGATAATCAGCACAGAGCCAGGCTGGAGGCATGGCTTGAGACTCACCTCTATGTATCCAGTGGAAGGCTGAAAGTGGCATTGTGACTCTAAGTGGTAGAGCACTAGCCTTGAGCAGAACTGCTCAGGGACATTGCCCAGGCCTTGAGTCCAAACCCGGTAAATGCCAACTGGGACAAGCTCTCCCAACAATGGATGCTGAGACACCTGCCAGGACAGAGTCAGTCCTGACAATGGAATCCATGGAGATGAGCAAGAGGAGATGACATCCTAAATGGAGTCACTTTATGCTTGCCCTTCCAAAATAACTCAGAGCTGGGAGATCAAGAGAAATAGTTGCTTGGCCACCTAATGTCCATATCTGTCTATCTTCTAACTGGACAGAAAGTTAATAGTCTTACCTTGGTCACCTGCTGTTTGCATTTATAGTAGCTTTTGACTGGTACTCCCAACCAGTCCATTATGCTCTCCCCCTTCCCAGTTACCTAAAAGACCCTAGACACCCCCTTCTTGCCTACCTTGCCCAAATCCAGTTATTCCTCCTTCCCTGTAATGGGCTGAAATTGGGCTTATACTCCAAATGGAATGTTTCTGGCCCATGGCCAGTGTGTGTTCTCCTATGTCATTCATGTTAACTGACCTTGTCATCTTGTCAGCTTTTTGCCTGATCTTTCCAAGAGGATCTTTCAACAGGATAACATCCCCCACCCAGGATACCACTTGGGGACAAGTCAAGGCCATCCTGTTCCTACAGGAAACTGGAGACTTACACTGCCCTGCCTGCCCAGCCCACCCCTGAACCCTAAAACCCTAGCTCCAGGGATTCCTTGATGCCTGCAGGCCAGCAGGAATTAGCCAAAAGAGCACATGACACCAGTTGGCCCTGGTACCTTTAAATATCTCTGCTACCTCCTCCTCAGGCTACTGTGATCCTAAAGTAGGAAAAGTCTTATTTCCTCCTTCTCCAGGAGCCGGGAGTCAGGTACCATGCTATGTCTCCAGTCTGAGACAGAAAAGGCAATTTCAGGTCTTTAATAGCCCCTTCTGGGAATCAATCCCTCCATGGCATATTTCTTGGGGTACTACCAACAATTGTTTGCCTTTTATTAATTGTGTCTTGCATTTAGATAACTATTGTCATAGAAAAAGGAGGACCTTTACCAACCACTGTCAAGCAATGCTTCTTGGACAGTACCCAGCCAATAAATGAAGCAGGGACTCCTCATTTCGCCACTTTACAGTAGGAAATAGCTCCAGCAGAAATGACTTCTGACCATACCCCCCTGCCTTGTACCCCCTCTTTTTATTAAACAACGAGCAGGGAATGTTAGTATTATGCTCATGTTTGGTCCCCAGCTCTACCCACACATAAGCTCCTCCCATCTTGAGAGTTCCTGCCATACAGTTGGCTCCTCCCTCTCACCTCCCTTCCTACCCTTAGACCCCTTTTGCTACCTATATAATGGAGGTTGCCATATCTCTCTCTCTGTGGTAAATATGGCTCCTCTAATAAATCATGTAATAATCTTTCTCCTGTGTCTGCCTGTCTGCCTCTGCATGGTCCCCTGGGATGGATGTGATGGATCCTTTCAGAAGCAAAGCACAGGGTTTGGGGCTGGCTGGATACTCAGCCTTCAGGACCTGCCTTCTGGCTGAATGTGTTGACCAACAGATGGTCAGAGCCTAGCCCAAACCCCCTGAATCACATGATAATCACACCATAACCACAACACTTCCTGGAAAGTACTGAGACTTGCTCCTAGCACCCTGGTGTGTGTGTGTGTGTGTGTGTGTGTGTGTGTGTGTGTGTGTGTGTGTGTGTGTGTGTGTGTGTGTGTGTGTGTGTGTGTGTGTGTGTGTGTTGACAGAATTGAGAGCCCAGATTCTAGGTTCTCTGAATCATTCCACAACTATCGCTTTTCTATAGTGAAGTGAACTTCTGAATGGGGGTCTACACTGAAACAATCAGGAAGATCCATTAGGTCCCTCTGTTCTCCCTGAGCAGAACTCAGTGCTCTGTTTCCTTCACAGACTGACAAATTTAGGGAATAAATTTGCTGATTTGCTGCACCTGGCATTATAAGCCAGGGAGTTTATGAAGCAAGTGGAAACCTTCACAGCCCAGAAGCTATAAAGTTTACTCTAGTTAACACTAGCCACTAATATGTAAAGAAGAGAAATTTCTTTAGTGAAGCCAAACCAGAAGCAATCTTCTACAGAGACTTTAGCTTGTTTACCTTACTCTGTGAAGTGCTAGGAATGAGGCTTACTGCCCTGAACACCTGGGAGAATACTTTGTTACTAAGTTATGTTCTTAGTTAAGTGGTGAGAAATAGTACTCAACCCAGCTAGTACATTGTCCTAGTGAACACTGAGACTACTGTTGGGAAAATGAAGGAGAAAGGACAAGGAATAGGCCAGACTTGATCATCAATAGGCAAGGACTGTTTATTGAGGCACAATGAGGGGCAGAGACCTTCCTGCGGGTTTGGAGATTGTGCCCCAGAGCTGGGACAGGAGCTGGGTTTTTATATGAGGTCTGAGCAAGGAGGTAGAGGTTAATGAAAAAACCACTAGGCTAAGGGAGGTTGAGACTTTTCAGTTGGGCCCACAATGGGATGTTTATGGCTGGTTTATTTGGATTGCCCTGCCAGCACATCAAACAAGTTCACACATACCAGAGATTTTGCCTGGCATGGGCCTGGGATAATAGGGCGGGAGTCACACTTTCATATTCCATCTTTAGATACATAAAATGATCTGGCCAAGAGGGGAGAGGCAAGTCCTTTAACTACTTCAACTGAAGATTTGCAGGCATAAAAGTTTTAAGCCTGGCTTCTGATGTATAAATCCCAATACTAATATGAGAAACAGCCAAACACAACAATGAAAAAAACTAAGGCAACATATCTCCTCCAAAAGTCAAGAATTTCCATAATAAGAGACTTTAGAGAGTGAAGAGGGGGAGATTTGAAACAATGAACTCAAAAGACCAATGTTCAAGCAACTAAATAAATTCAAAGAAGATACAAACAGCTGAATAAAATAAAATAATGAAGTCAACATAGTATGTGAAAACCTTGCTCATGCAAACTGTAGCCCCTCTGTAGAGTATCTTTACAATAAAAAATATAAAAAAGAAAAATTTAATGAAGAATCAAATTTTGAAAACTCAAAATTTTAGAAATGAAAAGATCAATAATTCAAATAATTCAATTGAAAATATTGTGAAGAGAATAAAAACAAGTTGAAAATGGAGTTGGGGATGAGAAGGTTGCTCAGTGGTAGAGCACTTGCCTTGCATGCATGAGGCCCTGGGTTCGATTCCTCAGCACCACATAAGCAGAAAAAAAAAAGCCAGAAGTGGTGTTATGGCTCAAGTGGTAGCGTGCTAGCCTTGAGCTGAATAGCTGAGGGACAGCACCCAGGCCCAGAGTTCAGGCCCCACCACTGGCCCCCACGAACCCCCAAAAAATGGAGTATTGGAAATCAAAGATAAAGTAGAGCAATTAGATCGATCAGACAGACAGCAAAAATAAGAAAATATAAACATAACTAGCAAGAACTTTGGGACACCATGAACAAACCAAACCTGTAGGTCAGGATTGGTGGCTCACACTTGTAATCCTAGCTTCTCTGGAGGCTGAGATGTGAGGAGCATGGTTCAAAGCCAGCAGGTAGGAAACTCCATGAGACTTTTATCTCTAATTAACCATAAAAAAACTAGAACTGGAGCTGTGGCTCAAGTGGTATAGTACTAGTCTTGAATTAAAAAGTTCAATGGCAGTACCTAGGCCATGAGTTCAAGCCCCAGAACTGTCACAAACAGACAAACAACAAAAAAAAGAAATCTATGAATCTTGAGTATGGAAGAAAAAGAAGTACCAACTAAAAGCATAGTTAACAAGCTCAATAAAATAATAGCAAAAATTTCTTAAGTTTGAGAGAGAGAGTCTTCCAGGTACAAGAGGCCTTCAGGACACTAAGCAGGCAAGATCAGAAAAAAACACATGACTAGACATTTTATATTTAAAACACTAAATATGCACAATAAAGAGTATAAAATCACTCAATAGAAATGTTAGAAGAGACAGGAAGTTCACTTCATGTTAATAAAGAGAAAAATCTCTTAAGAGGAGATAACAATTATAACACTATGCTCCTAATGTTGATACATCCAAATTAATTAAACATTACTGCATTCGCTAATGCAGATAAACTTTGACACAATGATAATGTGTCACTACTTCACAGTCTCCATTAGACAGGATATTCAGACTACCCCTGGCCCTCAAAAACAAAGAAACATCAGAATTAAATGACACTATTGACTAAATGGACTTAAGGGACAGTTACAGACTAGTTTATGTAGCATCTGCAGAATACAATTATCCCAGTTATTCATGGAACTTTTTTCAAAGTAGATAATATTTTAGAATATTAAGCAAATATTAACAAAGATGAGAATGGAAATAATTTCCTTTATTCTTTCTGATCACAATGCAATAAAACTTGAAGTCAATAGCAAAGAAAACTGAAGAAAATACTCAAGTGCATAAAGATTGAGCATATATTATTAACTGGCCAGTAGGTAATAGAAGAAATAGGGAAGAAATTGAGAAATTCCTAGAATCTAATGAAAATGAAAGCATAACTTACCAGAACCGCTGAGATATAGCAAAGGCAGTGCTAAAAGAAATGTTTATAGCTATAAGTGCCTACATAAACTAAGAATGATTTCAAAGAAATAACTTAATGATACACCTAAACATGCTAGAAAATCTAGTAGGCAGAAAGAGATGATGAAGATTAGGGCAGACCTAAATGAAATTAGAGAGACTTAAAAATACAAAGAATCACAATCCAAAAATTCATATGGAACAATAAAAGACCCCGAATAGCAAAAACGATCCTCAATGGAAAGAACAGTGCTGGAGGAATATCAATAACCAAATTTCAAATCCTACTACAAAGCCATAGTAATCAAAACAGCTTGGTACTGGCATAAGAACAGACCTCAGGACCAATGGAATAGAATTGAAAACCCAGAAATGAACCTACAGACCTATAGCCATCTAATCTTTGATAAGGGAACTAAAAAAGTAGAATGGAAGAAAGACAGCCTCTTCAGTAAATGGTGCTGGAAAAATTGGTTAACTACTTGTAGAAAACTAAAGCTAGATCCTTATATATCACCCTGCACCAGAACCAACTCCAAATGGAGTAAAAACCTCAGAGTCAAAGCAGACACTCTGAAAACATTACAGGATGGAATAGGAGAAACCCTAGGTCTCCTTGGCTCAGGCCGAAATTTTCTTAATAGAGACCCAGAAACTCAACAAATCAAAGAAAGGTTGGACAAATGGGATTGCATGAAATTGCAGAGCTTCTGCATGGCAAAGGACATAGCTAGCAAGATCAATAGAAAGCCCACGGATTGGGGGAAGATCTTCACTAGCCATACAATGGACAAGGGTCTCATATCTAAAATATACCTGGAACTCAAAAAATTAAATTCCCCAACAACAAATCTTCAAAGAAACAACTGCCCAATAAATAAGTGGGCTAAAGACTTAAAGAGAAACTTCTCTGAAGAGGAAAGAAGGATGGCCAATAGACACATGAAGAAATGCTCAACCTCTCTAGCCATAAAAGAAATGCAAATCAAAACAACAGTGAGATACCACCTCACTCCAGTTAGAATGGCTAAAATCAAGAACTCTAATAACAACAGATGCTGGAAGGGATGTGGACAGAAGGGAACCTTACTGCATTGTTGGTGGGGGTGTAAACTTGTTCAACCACTTTGGAAAACAGTATGGAGGTTCCTCAAAAGACTACACATAGAGCTCCCTTATGACCCAGCAATCCTATTTTGGGCATTTACCCAAATGTTTACAAACAAGACCACACTAAAGCTACCAGCACGATTATGTTTATTGCAGCCTTATTTACCATAGCTAAGATATGGAACCAACCCCGATGCCCCTCAGTAGATGAATGGATCAAGAAAATGTGGTATATATACACAATGGAATTCTATGCCTCCATCAGAAAGAATGACATTGCCCCATTTGTTAGGAAATGGAAAGACTTGGAAAAAATTATGTTAAGTGAAGTAAGCCAGGCCCAAAGAAACTTAGGTCCCATGGTTTCCCTTATTTGCAATATCTAGTATATGTCTGAGTCAAGTAGAAAAGGTCAGATAAGTTGATGTTAGGGAAATGAACCCTAATATATGTATTCAAATGTTTTTTTTTCTTTCATGCGATTGTTTCTAACGCATTTATAAGATTATTTTTTGTTGTTTTGTATGTCCCTCCCCCACAGTATAACCCCTGCTTTCACTGTATCTGATGTCGGTATAATTTGTGGAGGGGAAGGGGAAAAACCAATCATTTAAATAGGGATACAGGTGGACCCATTGCAACAATGAGATGTACAAGTCGTTATGTCGAAAAACGAACTTTACAACTTTGGTGGGAGGGAAGAAGGGGGCCCCCGGGGAGGATTGAGTGGGGGTGCGGGGGGAGGATGGGAAGGGATGGGAAGGGGAAACAAAGGAGGAGGCTACAATGCTTGATAAGAAATGTACTCACTATCTTGCCCATGTAATTGTACCCCCTCTGTACAGTATTTTCACAATAAAACAAAATACAAAGAATCAATGAAACAAAAACCTGGTTCTTGTTTCAGCATTTTGTTATTCCACTTTCGCTCCCCAAATTAGATAAATATACATACAAGATGCAGGGTACCAAAATCAAACACAGTGAAAACGGGGGATATATCATAGGGGGCAGAATATATAAAAGTAACACAAAATATCCACATAATACATTAAAAACAACAACAACAAACAAAAAATGCTTGTGTCCATATCTTGGGGTTCATTTCACTTATCATCATCTTATATGGTCATATGTACATAGCTTTGAGCTTTTCTGCTTATCTGATAAGATTATCCTAACTAGTTATTGCAAGTAAGGGAAACCATGGGACCTATACTACTTTTCAGAGTGGTTGACCAAGTTTACACTTCCACCAAAAGTGCAGTAGGGTTCCCTTTTGGCCACATCCCCTGCAGCAGCTGTTGTTATTAGGTTTCTTGATTATAGCTATTCTAAACTGGGGTAAGGTGGAATCTCAATGTTGTTTTGATTTGCATTTCTTTTATGGCCAGAGATGTTAAGCATTTCTTTGTCTATTGGCTGTTCTTATTATCTCTTCAGAGAAGTATCTCTTTAAGTCTTTAGTGCACTTATTAATGGGGCAGTTGTTTCTTTGAGGATATGTTTTTAGGGGATTTCATTTTTTGAGTTTTAAGTATATTTTAGATATCAGGCCTTGTCTGCTGTATGGCTGTTGAAGATCTTCTCTCAATCGTGGGCTTTCTTCTGAACTTGCTTGCTATTGCCTTTGCCTTGCAGAAGCTGTGCAGTTTAATTTAAACTCATTTGTCCAAACTTTCTTTGATTTGTTGTGTTTCTGGATCTTTATTAAGAAAGTTTCGGCCTGTGCCAAGGAGCCCTAGAGTTTCTCCTATTCCTTCCTATAATATTTTCAGGGTGTCTGCTTTTACTTTGAGTTCTTTGATCGAGTTGGAGTTGATTCTAGTGCAGGGTGATATATAAAGTTCTAACTTTAGTTTTCTATAGGTGTTTAACCAATTTTGCTAGCACCCTACTGAAGAGGTAGTCTTTTTCTGTCCTATTTTTTGGCTCCTTTATCAAAGATTAGGTGGCTATAGGTCTGCAGGTAATATTCTAATAAATTAGAAAACAAAGAAAAATTTGATAAATTTCTAGATATTGTTGACCTTCCAAGCCTCAACCAACTAAATAGAAACCATTTAAACAGAGAGATCAATGTGATTGAAACAGTAATAATCTTCCAACAGATAAGAGTCTAGGAGTAGACAGAGTCACTGCTTAATTCTACCAGAACTTTAAAGTAGAACTAACATGAATGCCGTTCAAACTATTCCAAAAAATACAAAGGGAAAGAATAGAATCAAACCCACTCTAGAAGTCAATCTTATCCTGATACTGAAACCCAATAAGATCATAACAAAAAGGGGAAAATTATAAGCCAATTTTCTTGCTGAATATAGATGTGAATATTTTCAATAAAATACAAACAAAATCCAACAACACATTGAAAGGGCTACATACCATGATCAAATTGGATTCATTCTACAGATTCAGGGTTAGTTCAACATGTGCAAATTAATACATATAATACATCCCATAAGCAGAATCAAGACAACAATGTAGTGTTTATTTTCATAGGTGCACCAAAATCTTTTGAAGAAATTCAACATTCTTTTTTATGGTAAAAGCTCTGAAGAAATTAGGAACAGATGATATGTACCTAAACATAATAAAAGCTATGTATGCCAAGCCTATGACTAATATCATATTAAATAATAAAATGTGGGAATTATTTCCCCAAAAGTCAGGATTGAGACAAGATATCCATTCTCTCCAGTGTACTGTGTTTATTCAACACATACTGGAATTCCTAGCCAGAGCAAAAGTCAAGAAAAAGTAATAAAGGGATACAACCAGGGGAAGGAAACTTCAAATTATCCCTATTCACAGATACTATGATCTTCTACATAAAAGATCCTAAATGCTCCAAGATATGAAAACTACTTTTGGCATTGTAGCCAGTATATAAAATTAGCAGTGCCTGGCACTGGCTGCTTATGCCTGTAATCCTAACTACTTAGGAGGCTGAGATCTGAGGATTGTGGTTCAAAACCAGTTGGGGCACAAAAGACCAAGAGAGACTTATCTCCAATTATCTATTCAGAAAAAGCTGGAAATGATGCTGTGGCTCAAGTGATAGAGCAGTAGCCTTGAGCATGAGAAGTTCAAGGATAGTGCCTGGCCCCAGGACTGGTCAAAAATTTTTTTACATATGAAATCAGTAACTTTTCTATATACCAACAATGAACAGGATGAGAAAGAAATCAGGAAAATAGGGGCTGGGAAGGTGGCTCAGCGGTAGAGTGCTTGCCTTGCATGCCTGAGGCCCTGGGTTCAATTCCTCAGCAACACATAAGCAAAAAGAAAAAAGCCAGAAGTGGCGCTGTGGCTCAAGTGGTAGAGTGCTAACCTTGAACTCTTGGGGGACAGTGTCCAGGCCCAGAGTTCAGACCCCACGACCGGACCCCCTCTCCCCCCGCAAAAAAAAAAAAAAAAAGAAATCAGGAAAATAATTCAATTCCTAGTAGTCTCAAAAATAATTAAGAATTATCATAACTCAGGAGGTGAAAGACATATACAATGCAAACCATAAAACTGAATAAATAAATTAAAGAAGACATCAGAAGATAAAAAAGACCTCCTGTATTGGTGGATTGGCAGGAGTAAAATTGTGAAAATGCCCATATTCCCAAATGCTATCTATAGATTCATTGCAATTCCCATTCAATGCACAATGTCATTCTAAAATTCATATGGAAACATAAAGACCCCAAAGAACAAAGTAATCCTGAGCAAAAAGAGCATTGCTGGATATATTGTAATGCTGGACTTCAAACTATACTACAGAGCCACAAGTAATAAGACCATCAGGTACTGGCAAAGAAATATACATGAAAACCAATGGCACAGAAGATCTGGAAATACACCCATGTTAGCTATGGCCAAATGAATTTTTACAAAGGAATACAAAGCTCTACATGGAGAAATAGCAGCCGATTTAACAAATGGTGTTGGGAATATTGGCTATCTACATGTAGAAGACTTAAACTAGACCCTGTTTCACATCCTGTGCAAAAATTTAAAATGGATCAAAGATCTTTATTTAAGTCCTGAAAGTTTTAAACTATTATAAGAAAACATTGGAAGATACAATCATAGGCAATTATTTTCTGAATAGGATTTCAACAGCTCAGTAAATAACAGCAAGAATTGACAAATGGTAATACACCAAATTAAATACAACTACCAGTAGAAGGAGTCATTTCAGAGAATGGGAGAAGATATTTTCCATCAATTAAACAGATAAAGGTTAATATCCTTAATATATAAAGAACTCAAAAAGTTAAATGCAAAAAGATTTGAACAGAGAGTTCTCAGAAGAAGTAATACAAATGGCTAGTACACACATGAAGAAACATAGGAAATGCAAATCTAGTTATACTGAGATTCCATCTCACCCTAGTCAGAATGACAATCATGAAGAAAATGAACAAGAATTCTGGTAAGAATGAAAAGGAGAAGGGAATATCTTTGGTGGAAAATTTAACTAGTGCAACCATTATGGAAGTAAGTAAAAACAGACCTACCTTATGACCCTACTGTAACACTCTTATAAATGTATCTGAAGGACTGCTAATCAACATACAAGAAGGATACCTGCACATCCATGTTTATCAGACTAGATGCACAACAATTTAATAAATCAGTAAAGAAAATGTGGTATATATTCATAGGATATTCTTTAGCCTTAAGGGAGAATGAAATTATGTTGATAGTAGGAAATGGATGTAACTCAATGACATTATATTGTCTAAGCTAAAAAATTCAAATAGTCCATGTTTTTGCTCATATGGGATCTAGACCTAAAATAATGATGATTATGTTGATGATTATAATAATGGTTATAATCATAGGACAGTAAAATAAAATGGGAAGAATCTGGAGAAGTGAACAGTAGGGGAAGGGGGAAAGGAGAGGTACCAGAGTGAGGAGGACTATATATATTTATATATAGATCTGTACAAAAATAAACACATGAATCTAAGATATGAATCTAAAGTTATCATAATGAAACCCATCAAATGCTTATTGAAAAGTGGGAATGGAGGGGAGAGGTAGGTTAATGGGATATAGTTATGGGATGAAACCATGGTAATCTGCTCTAGCAAAGGTCTTACATCTGTTTAGAAGCTGCAGTTGGGGCTACTCCTTGGTAAACCCACTGACACCTGTCTATCCAGTTCTAGGGTCAGACTGGTAAAGTAAACTGGGATTATGAGAATCACATTGGACTCTTAAAAACACTGACCACTGTCACCTCACCTTCTGACATAGTGGCTTTTACCATGTGACAGCCTGTCGATGTGGTATGTTTGTACGTGTGCATATGTGTTTCACTTTTGTGGCCTACTTTATCTTCTGTACTCTAGTCAGAGGCTGAAGTTAATGTAGGTAGTATGTCCACTATCAATTATGTGCCGGTCCTGGGGCTTGAAGTCACAACTTGAGTGCTATCAGTGAGTTTATTTATTTATTATGTTGGTCTTAGGGTTTGAACTCTGGACTTGGGCACTGTCCCTGAGCTCTTCAGCTCAAGGCGAGTACTCTACTGCTTGAGCCACAATGTCACTTCTGGTTTTCTAGTGGTTTATTGGAGATAAGATTCTCATGGATTTTCCTGTCCAGGCTGGCTTTGAACTGTGATCCTTAGATCTCAGCCTCCTGAGTAGCTAAGATTACAGGCATGAGCCACTGGCTCCCAGCTCAGTGGGCTTATTTTTGCTAAAGGCTGGAGCTCTGCCACTTGAGCCACAGCTCCTCTCCTGGCTTTTGGTGATTTCATTGGAGACAAGTGTCTCATGGACTTTCCTGCCTGGGCTGGCTTCTAATGGTGATCCTCAGATTCAGCCTCCTAAGCAGCTAGGATTAAAGGCATGAGCCACTGACACTTGGTGAATTATGTTCATTTCAGTTACCTAGTTTGGGTGCAGTGTACTGATCAAGGTCATTTTGGACCTGTTTTCAGTTAGCACTGGGCTAGGACTTTATTACCTGAGTTCACAGAACTTTTCTAGCAGAGGTGTTATATTGGGCATCTATGTTTTAAGCCAGCTCGGACCTTGTATTTAATGCCCCCTGCAGTGCTAGAGTATTGTATTGTCTTTTCCCTGGTGAGTAGTTACTTGAGTAGCCATGAGCCTCTATTTCAGCAACTACTTGCTAGGGTATTCTGCTTATGCTTCCTCTGGGAAACATCTCCAATCAAAAGACTCCAGGCAGGAAACGAACTCAAGTTTAGCAATTATACCAGTTTGTGACTTTTTATTAGTCCCAGTCATTTATTAGTGTGGTTTTAATCGCATATATTGGATGATACTCACGTTGAACACTCCCAAGCACACTGTGGTTTTCAAAAACTAGTAACTATTTTCACAGTTCTCTGCTAGCCAGGCCTCCTGGCTGCCATTCCACTTGGCCAGTCACTGTGGCACCTGCACACTCCTGTTTTTTAAGCACTGACACCTGGCCTCTGCTAGGTTTGGCCCCTGTCCTGTTCAGAACTCTCAGGCTCTGACAGCATCTCCCATAATTATTGCTGCCTATGGCCACCTCTGAGCATTTGGTGATTGCCAGTGTCCCTATCCCTGCCTAACACTTACCTTATTTCTTAGTAAACAGGGCCTCCTGGATGCTCTTCTAAAATAAGGTGTGGTGGCCTTGTATATAATTTAAGGTCTTGTATGTAATAGCTACTATAAGATTCACTTCTGCAAACATTTTTTGTGTTCTTCTATTGTCTAGTGTGATGCTTCTAATATTTCCACTGCACTTTGTATGCACTGGTATTATGCAAATATCATACAACAATCCTACCATGCTCCTTGTTGAGTGCTTGTATCTGTACCAATGTGCTCCCATTTCAAAGAACTGTTTATTTTCCAACATTATGTGGAACAAGTCTTCATCTAGAACCTTCAATATTGAATATTTGTATAGTCTTCTGACTCTTGCTGGCATAATAAGTTGGCTATGCCCTGTAGAACCTTCTATTCAGTCCTCAAATTTACTTTCTAAAACAACAATTTTATTATATTTCACAGTTTTGGGCCACAGCAGGCAAGTCCTTTGTTCCATGAGTATTAGTGGAAGTCACTTCATGGTGTTTAGCATGGTGGTTAGTTGAAACATGGGCTGATCTGAACAGTCAAAGACAGCTTCATTTGTGGACCTGCCATCTGACAGGGATTCTCATACTTGTTCATGGCATGGAATTCTTAGGGTAATCAGACTCCTTACATGGAAGCTCAGGGCTCCTAAAGTATGTGTTACAACAAGTCCAGGTAAAAGCTGAAAATCTTTATAGTCCAGCCTCAGAAGTTCTACTCCTCCACATTGTATTGATCAAAGAAAAGAGAGTACACTTTAATTTTAACAGGAACAATTGCAAAACATTGGCTATCATTTTTTATCTTCCAACTCTCCTTAGCAGAGCAAAGCATATTTTCATGGGGAAAGGCCTGACTCAACATCAGAAAAGGCTTTGAAAGACCTAGGTGGTTTGAGACAGAGAGTACATAATTGTAGTTTGGACTAAGGCAGTGGTGATGGATTCGGTGGATGTTTAGAAATTTACATTGTAGAATCAGATGATGAATTCATTATGTCAGGTCAAGAAAAAACCTTTTGATGCTGACTTGCTACTCTGGAACATACTCTTGGAAGGATGGCTGTGCTATTCACTAGAACAAGAGATACTTGTGAGTGAGTGAACCTATGAAGGTTTGACTGTGCTTTGGACATAAGAACATGTGGAGCCCCTCCCACTGCCACACCCCTCCCCACACCTGCCATGATGGACATTGGCATCTATAGTGAGTAGATGCTCTTAAAGATACAGATTACAGACAGAAAAGTTCATGAAAGGAAGCATGTCATGTAAACATTTTATGATGTAAGGAAGATCCTTGTCTTATTTTAAGAAATCTCCAAAGGGTGAATTAATTCAGCAGTGCTACTCATTAGACACTATGTTGGAAATGAACTATACAACTTGGGGGGAGAGGGGTCAGAATGGAAAAAACCTAGGAGAAAATGAGAGAGTGACACTGTTCACAAAGAAATGTACTCACCGGGCACTGGTGGCTCACACCAGTAGTCCTAACTACTCAGGAGGCTGAGATCTGAGATGGTGATTCAAAGCCAGGCTGGGCAGGAAAGTCTGTGAGACTCTTATCTCCAATTAACCACCAGAAAAGCAGAAGTGGCACTGTCTCAAAGTAGTAGAGCACTAGCCTTGAGTGAAAAAGCTCAGGGTCAGAGCCTAGGCCTTGACTTCAAGACCCATGACAGAAGAAGAAGAAGAAGAAAGAAGAAGAAAGAAGAAGAAGAAGAAGAAGAAGAAGAAGGAGAAGAAGGAGAAGAAGGAGAAGAAGGAGAAGAAGGAGAAGAAGGAGAAGGAGAAGAAGGAGAGGAGGAAGAGGAGGAAGAGGAGGAAGAGGAGGAAGAGGAAGAAGAGGAAGAAGAAGAAGAAGAAGAAGAAGAAGAAGAAGAAGAAGAAGAAGAAGAAGAAGAAGAAGAAGAAGAAGAAGAAGAAGAAGAAGAGGAAGAGGAAGAGGAAGAGGAAGAGGAAGAGGAAGAGGAAGAAGAAGAGGAAGAAGAAGAGGAAGAGGAAGAGGAAGAAGAGGAAGAGGAAGAGGAAGAAGAGGAAGAGGAAGAGGAAGAAGAGGAAGAAGAAGAGGAAGAAGATGAGGAAGAGGAAGAGGAAGAGGAAGAAGAAGAAGAAGAAGAAGAGGAAGAAGAAGAAGAAGAGGAGGAGGAAGAGGTGAAGGAGGAGGAGGAGGAGGAGGAGGAGGAGGAGGAGGAGGAGGAGGAGGAGGAGGAGGAGGAGGAGGAGGAAGACGAATGAAAGGAAGGAGAAGAAGGAGAGGAAGAAGAAGAAGAAGGAGGAGAAGGAGGAGGAGAAGGAGGAGGAAGAGGAGGAGGAAGAGGAGGAGGAAGAAGAAGAAAAAGAAGAAGAAGAAGGAGGAGGAAGAGGAGGAGGAGGAGGAGGAGGAGGAGGAGGAGGAGGAGGAGGAGGAAGAGAAGGAGGAGGAGGAGAAGAAGAAGAAGAAGAAGAAGGAGAAGAAGGAGAAGAAGAAGAAGAAGAAGAAGAAATATACTAATTCCTTGACTTACATCACTGTAACCCTTTTGTACATCACCTTTTTTGCCAGTCTTGGGGCTTGAACTCAGAGCCTGCGCACTGTCCCTGAGCTTCTTTTCCTCAAGGCTAGCACTCTACCACTTGTACAGCTCCACTTCTGGCTTTTTTCTGTGTATGTGGTACTGAGGAATTGAGCCTAGGACTTCATGCATGCCAGGCAAGCACTCTACCACTGTGCTTCATTCCCGGCCTGTACATCACCTTTATAATAAAAAAAGAAAGACCCCTAGGTACTCCTTCCTTCATCCAGTACCACCTTGATAAGTCAGTAATCATCAGTACTGAGGCAAGAGTCTCTTTTTGTGCTAGTCCTGGGTCTTGAACTCAGGGCTTGGGCACTGTTTCTGAGCTCCTTTGCTGAAGGCTCATGCTCTACCACTTGATGTACAGCTCTTCTTCCAGCTTTTTAGTGATTAATTGGAGATAAGAATATAGTGAACTTTTTGGCCCCAATTATAATCCTCAGATCCCAGCCTCCTGAGTAGCTAGGATTACAGGTATGAGGCACCAGTGCCCAGCGAAGGCAAATCTTTTGATCAACAAAATTAACTTACTGAATGAAGTCTAGGAGGACTTTCAGCTTTTTTGGCAACAAGTACTTTTAAATGAAAGTACACATTTTTAAAGGCAAAATAACTACTGCATACCGACTAGCATAGTTAAAGGGTAAACACCACTTTCATTTGCACAGGGAAGCTTAAACACTTACATCTCATTTTATTATGTTACTGGCTTTATTGATGAGGTCTGAAGCCAAGCAGACCTGAGGCCTATCTGTAGCATTATAGAATACTTATGGATATAGAATTATTGTATTATTTATTTAAACTATCAGGACATTATTTTATGTTCTTGTATGTAGTAATGAAGGTTAGTATAGGAAAAAAATTCTGAAACCAATCCCTTCTCTTAGTCACACTTATAAGTCCACAAGTCCTATCTCTTTTCTAGTACCTTCCAGGGCTGCTTTTCTTTGGTGGTAATCAATGGTCAGTTTGTAGTTAGGACTTCTCCTTAGGGACAGAGAAACTCTGGGCCAATTCTAGCAAAACCAAGGCACCATGAACAGCAAACTCCTACTTAAGCCTTCAAACATATCAATGCATCTCATACTTACACTTACTGCTAGGGGATGGCAGCTTTTACAAAGGGTGTAGATCCCTTCCAACGTCTTCAATGCATAGAATACAATTGCATCATCAGGGATCCTCAGCTCTGTTGGAAGAGGGACAGGAACCTTGGTAACAGGATGGCCCGTGGCTTAGACACAACATCCATCTGGATCCCTTCTTATAAGTGTGAGTTAGGCCCAGAATTCCCTCCAATTTGTGGCCAGGATCACCAAGGTCCTGTGAGTCCTGCTTGGGAACAGACTATGCTGAAATCTACCTTGTTCAGAAAAGAACTTTGGACTCCAGCTCATGGCAGTTCAGGGTGTAAGTGGCACAAGTCATTCCCCTTCTGCCCTCACTGCGACTATTATTATCAATATCTCCAGAGCAATTATTTGTTGCAGAACAGCAGCACCTCCTGTAAATAAGCCCTTTCCTACAGAAAACCAGCACTCCAAGGACCACAGAAGTCAAGGACTGGACTCAGGCTTCTTGCACTGAGTTCCAGGGGCCTCAAAGCCCCTTGTTCCCCAAGCAGTCAGCAAGGCTTGCCTTTGGGCTTTTCTTTCTCCTCAGTCTCCTCTGTCCTGGAGTCTCCTGTCAACCATGTCTAGGCTGCACTCCACTCCTGCCAACAATGTTGCTTCTTATTTTAATTCCTGAGCCTCCCTGAGCCTCTGACTTTCTTGGCTGTGAGAGGAAAACTCCATGCTGCTGACACAATGAGAATGGTCATGGAGGTAGGAAGGAGTTTAGAACACATCATGCATGGAAGTTGAAATCAATGCTGGACATTTCCATAAAGAACTTGACAGATTCTTCAGGTCATTGCAAAGTCAACAGAGCAAGGACATTATGATGTAGTCGCCTTTTTGTTCCAGGTATATATAAGTGCTATCTCTATCTGTCTTTCTCTGGTCATCTGTCTGTCTCTTTGTGTCTCTCTCTCTGTGTCTGTCTGTATCTGTGTCTCTGTTTCTCTGTCTCTATCTCATCCATCTAACCTACTGCCTAGTGTACTGGAGGAAGGCCGGTTTGGGCACAATTGTCTAAGTTTGGGCCTGTGTGCTGTCCCTGACCTGTTTATTCAAGGTTACTGCTCTATCACTTGAACCACAGCTCCACTTCCTGCTCTTGTGTGCTTAATTGGAGAAAAGAGTCTCAGACTTTCCTGCCCAGGTTGGCTTCAAACCAAGATCTCAGCTTCCTGATTCACTTGGCTTACAGGCCTGAGCCCCAGGTACCTGGCTTCTCAACTAGTTTTGAACAGGAACTCACAGGCAGAAAGACTGAGAATTTCTCCATCATCTCTGTTGAACAGGAACTCACAGGCAGAAAGACTGAGAATTTCTCCATCATCTCTGAGATCTCACTAGCTCTCTCAGGGCATGCGCTAGTACATCACTCTGCTCACATTCCTCTTTCTAGATAACTGACTGAGCTATGAATTCATAATACGTACTTTGATCTATTGACATTGGATTTTGGGTTTCTGTGGCCATGCTTCCAATGGGCTGGGATTAGTGCCAAGGTCTCATGAATGTTAGACACACAGTTTTTGACTGAGCTACACCCAAATGCCAGTTTCTTTATGAGGCCACATTTCCCCATTGGAGCAAGAGAAAGTCTTTTCTAGTGAGCAAGGTTACCACTCTGCCACAGCAGCTGCATTCTCTCTAGTCCACACTGATGGTCTCTCTGCATTGGCTGTTTCTTCGTCAGGCAGGATAAGGACAGGCATATCCATGTGCTACCAGGGCAGTTAGGAGATGTATAGCTTCCAGGGCTGGTTTGGGGCCTGGTATCTGATGTGTACCCTTATGCTGCTGAACCCTCGAGGGAAGGATCTTTGCTTCTGGAATCTGATTCTTTCCTTTCCCTGGCTGTTTGTTTTAGACTCACTTTGATCCTGTGAGATGATCTGCACCAGCTCCAAGTCTTCTCACTTGTATCTATGCACCCTGAATTTCTTCATAGCCTTGAGGATAACATCTCAGGTCTTCTGGTTGGTCACCTGGGTCTGACCAGGAAATAGGCCATTAGGACTTGTGCTAGGTAAGCTTTTGCTGAGATTGGTGGTCATGGATTCGTAGAACTATTTTAGGATTAGCAAGAGAAGTCCCATGTGATGTGATGGGGTGTTTCAACTCTCCCTGAAAGGGTTCTCAATGCAACAAAGATGGTTCTTTCTCAACCTTTTGTAGAGTCTACTATGTCCTCCCCTCTGCATTGCAGCTATTTGCCCCTTAGGGTAAAAGAAGATGTGTGTATGGTGAAAGAATACACAACGGACTCCAACAACCCCAAGAGTGGTGTCCAGTGTCTCCTAGAAACAATGGGTTGGAGGGTTGGAGGATGCAGTGGTGAGTGACACCTCGTGGTGACTCCTTGTTCTGCTCCCTAAGGTGGAGAACCCAGAGGAGAGGAAGATATAGTCTCCCCAGATGGCAACTAGTGACAGCTATTCTAGGTTCTGGGTATGAGAGGGCAGAGTCAGATGGAGTATCCTGGACACCAGACCCAGCATGATGAAGGAGGGGCTAAGCATGACTTCTGCCCAACTGAGGATCTTGAAGAGGAGAAAGACCTCTGTCTTGTGAGTAGATCAGTTTTGAGTTGGCTCCATGGGGAGCAATACCCAGACTCAGAGAGTCCTGGTCACCTCTCTGACCACAAGTTCACTGTGACCCCTGACCTCCAACCTACATGTGATTGTAACTGCATGCAGCCTCCTAAGTAGTGTCCTTGGGGGCATTTCTGAGACAGGCAGTTTTCTCCTCCAAGAATCACCTTCATTCATCGGTAACCTCTGAACCAAGCACCAGCATTTAAAACTTAACCAGGGAAAGAGAAAAATTTCAGGTCGACTCTGCCCTGCAAACTCCAGGGCTTCATGTAGCTGAGCCCCTTTTCTTCCTCCCAGGACTCCTCGCTGTCCTCAACTGGAGGTTCCATTCTCACCTGGAGGCTGGGCACGTTTTTGCCTCCCTCCTTTCAGGTCCAGTTCTGAGCACTGTGATCTCGCTCTGTCCCTTGGCCCCTCACAGGAAGGGATGGTCCATGGGAAATCCCACAGGTGCGGAGTGTGTTCTGGCAGGTTGAGGACACCAAGGGAAAATCCTTCCCCCTAACGTACCAAGATGCTTCTGCATAAATGTCTGTTTTCCACAGGCAGGATCATCCTGATGATGCAGGAGTCTCCCTGCCTGGTATACGGATGCCGGGAGGAGCTGTCACTGGTGTGCCCTGAAACACAGCTCTGACTGTTTCCTGTGGTGGTCTCAGGTGTGCTGGAGTCTGTGCGTGAGGATTGGCTGGGAGAGGCCAGGTTGATCGCCAAAGTCCCTGGAATGGACTGGCAGGATGATGCCTTGAGCTGTGGGGACAGCAACATAAGAAGCCCCAGTCTCAAACCAGGGCTAGGCCTTTCCAGAAGTGTACACAAGGAGCTGGGCTGTCCTGGCGGGCACTGGAAAGGAGGGCTATGGGAATGGCAGGAGGTCACCTTTTCCTGGTCTTCTGAGGATTCTCCCATGAGGCTCCTGTTGAACTCTGGGTAGGAGCTGGAAGCTCCTGCTGACTTCCCAGTGCTGTTGCAGTGCACTCCAGTGTTGTCTGTGCTGCTGGTGTCAGGGCCACACTTGTCCTGCTCCAACGACTTGAACTGGGAGCTGCCACTGGTGCTGAGGCCAGTGCTCTGGGCCTGACAGCTTTAGAGAGGGGCCAACTTACTGGAGGGAGGACACCCCCTAACGCCTGATCCTCTTTCCACTGGGAGCCTGGGACTCCATCCTAGGATCTTGGTCAATCACCATTTTCCTATTTCCCTCTGTGATGGTGGCTTTAGAGAGCCATGAAAGAGGAGAAAATGGAGGCTCAGAGAGCCAGGAGAACTGAGTGGCAGAAGTGGGCTGCTCTGTGGAAAGACCTAAGCCTGGGCCTGTCTGGCACCCGCATCCTAGCCCATTGACTTCCCTTGCCCTTACCCATCAGGGCCCAGGCCCTTACTTCTTCTAGGCCTTCCAATAGGCCTGTAGGCAGGCAATGGGAGGATGCCAAGCATCAACCTTGGTCACCTCAAAGCCACCCTTACCTTAGCTATGACCCGTCCTGTTCGTTGGAGCCCTAGAGGCAGACTGATACTACACGCTTTGTCCCAAGAAGTGCTTCCTCAGCTCTGTTGGAAGAGGGACAGAAACCTTGTTAACAGGATGGCCTGGGACTTAGACACTCTATCCATCAGGATCCTCCCTTAGAAGAGAGGATCAAGTGTGAGTTAGGATGCTGAATCCCTCCAATCTCATGCCAGGATCACCAGGGCCCTGTGAATCCTACTTAGAAACAGACTGCTAAAATCTATCTTGCTCAGAAAAGAACTTTGGACTCCAGCTCATGGCAGTTCAGGGTGCAAGTGGCACAAGCATTCCCTTTCTTCCCTCACTGCTACCTTATCAACATTCCCAGACACAGCCAGCTTCCAGAATGCAAACGGCCTCCCACAGTCTACAGTATACATGGACTCCCAGGACCACAGAAGGCAAGGACTGAACTCAGGCTTCTTGCCCTGAATCCCAGGGGCCTTCAAGTCCTTGTACCCCATACTCAACAAGTATTTCATTTGGGTTCCTCTTTCTCCCCTGTGTCCTCTATCTTGGAGTCTCCTCTCAACCAAGTCTAGACTTCACTCCACTCTCGACAACATTGTTGCTTCTAACTCTAGTTCCTAAGCCTCCCTTGGCCTCTGACATACTTGACTGAGAGAAGGAAATCCTATGCTGCTGACACAATGAGAATGATCATAGAGGTAGGAAGGAGTTTAGAACACATCCTGCATGGAAGTTGAAATCAATGCTGGGCATCTCCACAAAGAACTTGACAGATTCTTCAGCTCATTTCAAAGACAACCGAGCAGTGGCACTATGGAGCAATAGCCTTTTTGTTATAGGTATTTGGGATGGCTATTGGGTCAGTCTTCTCTCTTGCCATCTGTGTCTCTGTCTCTTTCTCCTCATTCTCTGTCTCTCTCTCATTTATCTAACATATATTGACTAGACTGTCAACTGATTTTTTGTATGGGTGAGTTTAGTTCTGGCCCAGTTATCTAACTCAGGGTCTAGCATTATCCTGGATCTGTTTGTTCAAGGTTAGTGCTGTACCACTTAAGCCAAAGCTACCCTTCCTGCTTTTTTCTGTGATGATTTGGAGGAAAGAGTCTTACAAACTTTCTGGCCCAGGCTTACTTCCTACCCTCAGTCATTAGATCTCAGCCTCATGATTAACTGTCCTTCTTGGCTTGAGCCCCAATTACAAGGCTTCTAAGTGGTTCAGGCAAAGACAATTTTCAACTTCCCCATAGTCTGGGAGATCTCACTAGCTCTCTTGGGGCATGTACAATACTTGAGTCTGCTTATACTACTCCTCTTTCAAGAACATTGCCTCAGCTTTCTGATGTGTGCTTTCAGTGTCACCTGCATGGATTCATCCTATGCACTTTGATGTAATGATATTGGATTGGAGTGTTTTGAGGCATATTTTAATGGGTTGGGGGAGTGCAAGGGTCTCATGAATGTTAGGTACACAGTTTTTGACTGAGCTACAGTCAGGTGTCAGGTTCTTTATGAAGCCGTGTTTACACATTGGAGCAAGAGAAAGTGCCTTCTAGTGAGCAACCCCTCCACAGCAGCTGCATTTCCTCTAGTCCTCACAGATGGTCTCTCTGCACTGGCAGTTTTCTCCTTAGGGAGGACAAAGACAGACATACTCATGTGCAACCAGGCAGTTAGGAGATGTGCACCCTCCAGGGCTAGCTTGGGCCTGGTTCTGATAATTACCCTTATGTTGCTGTACCCAGAAGGGGAGGCTCTTTGCTCCTGTCAACCTGATTCTTTCCTTTCCCTGGCTGTTTGTTTTGGACTCACTTTGATCCTGGGAGATGATCTGTACCAACTCTAAGTCTTCTGGCTTTTATCTATGCATCCTGAATTTCTTCATGGCCTTGAAGATGACATCTCAGGTCTTCTGGTTGGTCACCTGGGTCAAACTAGGAAATAGGCCACTATGCCCTCCCTGAGGTCAATGGCTAGAGATTCTGTAGAACCAGAAATCCCAGTGTGTAACATGGGGGCATTTTAACTCTTCCTTCCTGAAGTGGTGTCCATACATTGAAGATGGTTCTTTCTCTTTTAATCCTTTAGAGTGTATTATGTGCTTTCAGCTTGGTTTTGCAGCTGTTTGCCCCTGAGGGGTAACAGAATAGGTGTGCATGTTGAAAGAATGCATCTAAACTCTTCGAACCCCCAAGAGAGGGAGGAGCCAGCCAAGTGCCCAGTGGGTCCTATAAGCCAGGCCTGATGTGAGTTGGAGGGTGCAGTGGGAGGTGGCATAGCATGCACACTTGTTTTGTTCCCTGAAGGTTGAGAGTCCAGGAGAGGGAATGACATTGTCCGCCCTCGTGCTCCTAATGACCGCCTTTCTAATTTCTGTGTGAGAGAGGCCTGGGCCAGATGCAAGATCCTGGACACCAGATACAGCATGAAGAAGGAGTGCCTAAGGTTGACTTCTGCCCAACTGAAGACTCTGAAGAGGAGAAAGACCTCTCCTTTGTGAGTAGTTCACTTGTGAGTAGATCCTATTAGCTCCATGGGCTATATAGTACCTTAGACTTAGATAATCCGCGTCCCACCAAAGAACAAGATCCCTATGGCTCCCTGTCCCTAACCAGATGTGTGTCATGACAGCCTACTTACTATTGTCCCTGGGTCTTCTCTGAAACAGTAAACTGTCTCCCCAGTGAATCATGTTCATTCACTACTAGGCCTCTGACCCAAAGACCAGCAATTCGATATTTACCTGGAGTATGAGAAGTATGTTGATGGATTCTGCCCTACAGAGTGCAAGATTTCATCTACCTTAGCCCTCTTTCTTCCTCTCAGGACTCCTCATTGACACAGCCTGGAAGCTGGGCACAGTTTTCTCTCCTTCTTTTTCAGGTGCAGTGGTGAGCACTTCCCTCTGTTTCTACCATGCTGTCCTTCAGCTCTCACTAGAAGGTCAGCTTCAGGAAGGAAGGGAAGTCCTTGGGAATTATACTGCTCTGTTTTTGGGTGGGATGAGGATCCCAAAGGAAAATGTTGCCACCTAACTTACCAGAGTGCTTTTGCTTAAACGCCTGTTTTACATGGCAGGATCACCTTCAAGACACTGGAGTGTCCCTGCCTGGTATATGGATGCTGGGAGGAGCCGTCATTGGGGTATTCTGACATGCATCTATGTTTCCTGTGGTGATCTCAGGTGTGCTGGAATTGGTGGGTGAGGATTGGCTGAGAGAGACCAGGTTGATCACCATAGTCCATGGAATGGACTGGCAGGATGATGCATTGAGCTGTGGGGACAGCAACATCAGGAGAAGTCCCAGTCTTAAACTAGGGCTAGGCCTTTCCAGAAGTGTGCACAGAAGTTGAGCTGTCTTGGTGGGCACTGGAAAGGAGGACTATGGGAAAGGCAGGAGGTCACCTTTTCCTGGTCTTCTGAGGAATCTCCCAGGAAGCTCCTGTTGAGCCCCAGGTAGGAGCTGGAGGAGCCAGCTGACTTCCCGGTGCGGTTGCAGTGCACTCCAGTGTTGTCTGTGCTGCTGGTGTCAGGGCCACACTTGTCCTGCTCCAATGACTTGGACTGGGAGCTGCCACTGGTGCTGAGGCCAGTGCTCTGGGCCTGACAGCTTTAGAGAGGGGCTGGCCTAATGGAGGGAGCTCTCCAGGGATACCTCCCAGCCCTTTGTCCCCATTTCTCTGGGAGCCTAAAATCTTGATCAATCCTGATGTTCTCATTGGCTTTGTGATGGATGGAGCACAGAGACAGGGAAGAGGAGGAAACAGGCCCAGAGAGCCCAGAGAACTGAGTGCCAGAACTGGGCTGCCACTTGGAAAGATCTCAGCCTAGCCTGTTTGGCTCCTGCATCCCAGCCCATCATCTTTCCTTGCATTGCCCATCAGGGACCAGTTCCTTAGTACTTCCAGGCCTTCCAGATGCTGAAGCGCTTCCTGGGAGGGAGGCTTTCAGTGTCAGTCTTCCTCTGAGGCTCCAGCGCACAGGACAGGTGATAGGTAAGGCAAGGGGTCACCGGGAAGTGAACAAAGTTGAAACTTGGGGTCCTCCCGTTGCCTGCCTGAAATTCAAAACCTGCTGCCCACCTCCTGCCCAGGCTCTATGTAGTGTGAGACCTCAGGCCCTCAGGATGTCACCCTGCCCAAGATAGGCCTCTCCACTTTCCCAGTGCCCCACAGCTCACCTGGCTTCCTTACTGAGCCACTCTAGGCCAGAAAATTCTCTTCTGGGATGATATTGTCATAACTACAGCTTGATTGTAGCTTCTTCAGTTGCTCCATGACTGTGAATTTCTAGCCAGGGAGAGCACAAGGGTAGTGACAGGGTTGCGCTGTAGTGTCTGCAGAAGGACCCACTTGCTAGGTTTACTCTGGGAGCCCTTTAGTTAGTGCCAGCAGGCTGCTGTGTGCTTTCATATCTGCATCCACACTCAGTCACAGAAAGCTCTCTGGGCACCCACTTCACACTCCCAACCTTCCTGCTGAAAGGATCCTTTCTCTAAACCTAATGTTCTCATTCATCATGGGGACTGAGCTAGACCTGAGCTGACTCCACTGCCGGTCCCCACTCACCCAGGGAGGTCACCTGAAACTTACCTTTTGCAATTTCTCAAAATGGATGACTCCTTCCTTGAAATGCAGAGAGCAATGTGAGTAAGAAAGCACCCCATGCTCCTGACAATCCTCTATAGGTCAGGGGCTGCTCCAGCTCCAGGGGGCAGGGGACACATATATGTGATTGAGGCCAAATTCCCAGGTAGGGTCTGGACACATGGCCAAGGAAGTTCTGAGTGGTGCATCTACAACTCCTCTGAGGACATGGGAGAGACTGTGGCTTCAGGTGAGAAGGCCATACTGGCCTGTGGTTTGCCTCTCCTTTGTTCTTCAACTGCCTTCCACTCCACTAGCGCCCAGAGGGACTGGTAGTCCCAGCTGTGCTATGTGCCTCCCGCTCCATGTTCAGGCAGCCCTAGGTGTTCCCAGGGAGGTAATTGTGGTAATTGGCCAAAAGGCTCTGAAATGAGCTAGAGCTTGGGACTTTCTGTCTGGGTCCCAGCCCTTGACATGGGCCCAAGCTACTTACAACCAGTAAGTCCCTAAAGGCAGTTTCAGTTATCCTGAAATCTGATAGAAATGTTTCCAGGTAGGGAACTGTGTCCTTCCATACTTGTGGGATTGGGTGGGCTGATGAGCAAAGGCCGTGGGCCTTTCCTCCCAGGGCTTCTTAGCCAGCCTCCATCCTTGGGACTATAAACAGCATCCTGTTGGTGTTTGTATATTGCCAAAGTGAGCAGTCGCTGAAGGCCACCTGCTGTATAGGTCTGCCATGCCCTGATCTGGGGGCTACCACTCCTCCTTTCCTTCTGACACTTCTCAGGAAAAGGGATTGCCAGAATCAAAAGCCCAAGACTATGGAGTTATTTCTGGCAGGGGGGAAAAAGGTGAGAAGAGCAGGCAGATGTCTCTTCACTACTCTCTCAGCCCCCCTTGGTGCCTTTAGGACACAGTCATTCACCATCTCCTCCGACTGCCTCTGGCCTCTCTTGGTCTTCTTGTCTTTGGGGCCAAACTTGCAAGGCTCCTCTCATGATCGAGAGGAGAGCTACTAAGGCACATGTCCTCTCAGATTCTGTCTCTGACCCTAAGCATGGAGATCTCTGGTTCTCTGTGCCAAAGATCCTGCCACCTGGCTGCTCAGTCCTAGTTCAGACTCTGTTCCAGTAGATCCATGGGACTCTACGTTGGTGAACTGCCCTCCTTCTGCCTGTTTCCTCATCTACAAAGTGTTCATGTGAAAAACATCCCTGGGGGGGCCAGGAGGGCTCAGTGGCTTCTCCTTCTGTTGGAGCTGCCCTGAGTCCTGTCTGTCACCAAGGCCTTCTCTGACCTCCTGCACATTTCTTTCTCCCTAGTTCCTCATTGTGCCCTAGAACAGCAATCCTCCAAATTCCTCCTGTCTCCACAGGTGACAGGGGAGAACCGAGGTATAGGAATAATTGCTTGTCCAGTTCAATGTAGGCAACCATAGGAAAGAGACTCTAATCGTGTGAGCAGGGTCTGTCAGTGAGCACTGCCACTGGAAATTAGCTTTACAACTTGGGGAGGGGGAGTAGTAGTAATAGAGGTGGGGGAGAGAAGGGATAGTGAGAGAACAATAAGGGAGGGGGTAACAACGCGGACAAGAAGTGTACTCACTACCATACTCCTTTAACTGTAAACACTCTGTACAGCATCTTTACAGTAAAATAAAAATTAAAAAAATGGTCAAAACAGTATCATTGCCCTGATTTCTAGCTCTACAATACACAGAAAGCAAATTAGAAAACCACTTCCAGTTAGAACTGAGTCCCAGTTGTGGCTCTATATCTCTCTTTCTTCTGTCCCCATCCCCCCCTACCTGGAATACAGCACTTTGGTCCTGAAGTAATAGCATGCGGGAGAAATGATCTCTGAGAGCTTCTGGAATACCTGCAAGCTGTCTCTTGAGAACAGGAAAAGAGAAGGTGACAAATGGGAAGAGGACCAAGAAAGGAGTGAGCCTTCATTTTGTTTTAGAACCAGGCCTAGAAATTGCCTGGACAAGAGGTTTCTAAACAATTCCATGGAGCTCCCAAGGACCCAGAGCTCTGGAGGGATTTCTTTACCCTGGCTGGATGGAGAGCCACCCCACTTGCATTAGGTAACTTTGTTTGCATTTCAACTGGACAGAGGATGTATGACTACTACAGAACACCTGGAAAGGTCTTATGGGTCTCTGTCCTGCTTGAAGCAGACAGGGAGTTGAATGCTAACAAAAGTTGAACAGAGACAGTGAAGTGTCCCAGCCCAGCAGCCCAGGGTCCTGAAGGATTGGCTCTGGGGCTGAATGAGGGTAAGCTGGTCAGCCCTTGTGTGTTCACATCTCCTGTAGAGAGAGGGATACACCTGGAGACCTCTTGCCATGTCCTCTCCAGGTGCTGATTGGTGGTGGTCTGCAGAGCAGGGGGGATGGTGTGGAGGGAGGAGAAGTTCCTTAAACTCGCCATTCCTGCAGAGGAAGACTATGTGAGGCTTGTCTGCTATTTGGCTCGAATTCCTCTGCCTTCACCTCTGTTTTTGATACCTTGTTGAATAGTTTTCTTGTTCTCCCTCTGTTCATCTTCCCTCATTCCCCTGAATTGTAGCTTTAAGAGAGTGGCATGCTGTCTTGATTGTTCATGTTGTATGCAGCTGGGTTCAGAGTTTGTAGAGGCTCATAAGATTAGCCTTTCTGTTCAGTGATGCTGGGCTGTGGTTTTCTCGTAGGTACTTTGTACTTGTGGTTCCCTGTAGAGACGTGCAAGCTGTTGGGGCTAGCTATCTTATGCTGTATCTGGGAATGATACTTCTGTATTACACACAAGAAAGGGCTTTCTATTCCAGTTAGGCATGAACCACGACACTGTGGGCTGTCAGCTTTGTCCCATGCAAGAATGTTCCTTAGGGATTCTGGGGCCTGTTGGCCATAGGTCCCCCATGTTGTGGGTGAGACCATCCCTTGTGGTAAAGCACAGGTGGGCTTTTGCAGGCTGGCTAAGAGAAGACACTGGGTGCTATAGATGGAGTATTCTAATAGAAACATTACATCTAGCCCTTACAACCTCATCCTGGGGAAGCTAATCTCATCGCTGTTTAGAGACTAGGAAATACTATCACCGGTAACAGGAGATCACTTACTTAAAGGTAAATATACTCTGCTCTTGATGCCCATGTCCAAATCCATTTTTATTCCTTTACTGATCCAATGAACATCAGGTAGAAAATGTTAGAGAACATTGCATTTGTTTTGCACATGTAGTTTTTTCTCCTTGTCATTCTTCTTAATGCATCATGACAGCTTTGTACATAGAATTTACACTATATAGCTATTGCAAGTCATTTAAGTATAATATAAAGTATACAGGAGACTATATATATGATACATGCAATTTTATCTGAGAGGCTTCAGTACCTGGGGGCTAGAGTTGACCATGGGATTCCTGGAACCTGGCCTAAGGCATGAACATAATTACTAAGAAGGATTGGATCAAGGTACACTGGATATCATTGAAACTATTTCAGAATATTTAACAAGAGTCAAATTATTGAAAAATGAACTAAGAGTATAGTTTAGAGGACAAAAGTCTTGTCGACCATATATAATAAACATTTGGGATCAGTCCCTAGAACTGAAAAATAAAAGGTAGTAATGTGATTTACTCATTCCTCTATTAAGATGAAAGGAACAAACCTAACTGAGTGGCTCATGCCTATAATCCTAGCTACTCTGGAAGCTGAGATATGAAAATTGAAGTTCAAAGGGAGCAAGAAGAGAAGAGTTGTGAGAGTGTTATCTACAAGAATCCACCAAATAAATATGCAGAGGGGGATGTGTGGCTCATGGGGAATCAAACCAGCCTTGAGAAAAGGAAGCTAAGGGACAGTGCCTAGTTCCTGGGTTCAAGCCCCAAAAGCAGCACAAAGAAGAATTTAGCCATTGTGAATGGATATTATACTTCATGGTAGTTTTCACATGGATTTCGCTGAGGAGACAAAGCCCATTCCTTATGTCAGATGCCACCATCCTTATGTTTGGATAGTGTCTTCTATCCAAATGAAAATGAAGGAGGGTCTCCATATCTCAGTCCTGGGTAGTCTCTCATATTGTGTTTAGACCAGTGATTATTACCCATAGATCCAATGACTGTGAGTATACATCTGTACTTCAGTTTGTTATTCAATTAGCATGTACTTGAGTTTCTCCAAAGCATAACTTGCAACTTTATGTGGAAAAAAACCAACATGGAATCCCCCCAAATCCCTGAATAATGCATGAATTTAAAAATAGGACTAGAAAAAGCAAAACAAGAAAGAAAGCACAAAAAAGGGAAAAGAAAAGAATGAAACCTGGCAGGTCTACTTAAAGGCATGAAAAGATATGATGAAATCGCAAATGCACAACAAATACAAATAGCACAACACTAAACGAAAGAAGCAGAATCAGAATGCTTTTGTACTACAGTTTCAAAGCATAAGACATTTGGAGAAGACAAGACAATGAAGGTGACAAAATACCAGTAATGACCAGGAAGGGAAAGATGGAAGGAAAGAGGTAGGAAGGGAGGAAGGAAAGAATGGTCAGGAAACACGTGGTAGATTGGACAGTGACAAGAAATAACCCAAGGAGGACAATTCTGAGTACCTAATTTAAATAAAATAAGAAGTCTCAAATTAACCTAACTGCACATCAAGCTCTTAGGAAAATAATAGCAAGCCAAACCCCACACTGATAGATAGAAAGAATGAATGAAGTTCTGGGAGAAAGTCAATGAAATAAAGTCTAAAAAATGGATATAAGGAATCAGCAAAACACAGAGTACAGTTTCAGGGGGGAAAACATGGTTGACGAGAGATTACCCAAATTTATCAACACAAACATAAAAAGCTTCAAATTAATAAAATTAGAGATGAGAAAGGTAATACCAAAACAGATATCAATGCAATTCAGGAATGATCAGAGTTTATATCAGAAATGTGTCTTGCAACAAACTAGAAAATCTATGCAACTGGATAACCCTTTAGATTAGGAACTGGCAATTGAACCTCTAAGCTATGAATCACAAACTTATGGATAGGAGCAATGAAGGCCGGGAACCAGTGGCTCATGCTGAGAATGCTAGTTATTCAAGAAGCTGAGATCTGAGACTCTTGGTTTGAAATCATCCCAGGTAGACAAATCCAAGCCATTCGGATCCCCAATTATCAAGCAGAAAGGCAAGAGTGGAGCTATAGTTCAAGTAGGAGAAAATTCAATGTAATGACATGAGGAAAAGGAATTCAGGAACCCTTCCTGTTCCTGCTGACCTCACCTCACACCAGCCATTGCCAAAGCCAGCTGCTACCAGTGCTCCATCCCTGCTGCTGCTGAAGTCTGTCCTTTAAGCAGTAAGCAGTGCAGAACTGCTAAGTGCCTTAGCAGGGCCTTTTCATCAAGCTCTCCCTGGGTTACTGGGTTTGATCACCTCACAGGCTCCCCCTACTGTCAATTCTGATACCCACCCATACCTGTTTCTTTGGAAAGACTCAGCACTGCAATTTGCCAGGCTGCTACTTTGCACTACAAGGGTTCTTTTGGAAGACATTCGGATTTCAGAGTATGTTCCACGTTCTGTGAGATCACCTACAAACTGCAGTCCCACTTTGTGGGAGCCATGTTGGGGGAGCCCCCACTGCAGTGACACTGATTGAACCCATGCTTAGTGTAGGAGGACAGGCCCTTTTTGCATGAGAGTAATGAAGGGTGGTATAAAGTCCACGGAGCTTTCTGCTGCATTTCTTATTTCACACCAGTGTGAGAGTGTGTAAGTCACAGTAGAGATGAAAGAAGAAAACCACATGACAAGAGTAGAGAACAAATAGAATTTTAACACATTATTAATACTTTAAATTCTCTCCAGCCCAAGGAATAAATATTTTAGATTCCCATATATATCCAAATGTTCATTGACAATAAATTGTACACAGCCCAAGGGCACAACTTCTAAAAATTCCAATCTCCAGTGGTTTCCAATATCCAGGAAAGTATCTCTGTGACAAATGGTATTTGATTGGCATTTCCTTGCTACAATCTATGTGTAAATGGGTCTGCACTCAGGGTGAAGACTGAGTTCTAAGAGAGGTGTTTTTCTCTATGGTCCCCAGAGCCCAGTAGTTTGTGGTGGACATCACTCACTCTCAGTCAAGCCTCATGGGAGAGAATTTGGTGCAGTGTGTCAAAGATTAGAATGGCCAAACACAAGGAAGTGTCCTTCTATGACCCTCTGACGTTGAGAGATCGGTCTCTGGGAAGGAGGAGACAAGTGCACAAGTGGCAGAGAGTGGCACCAGCGTCCAAAAAAGTCATGTCACAATTTGTAGGGGGCAGCTATAGCATGATGGGAGAGGACTCCTGAGGCTCTGAGGGAGTCCTTGGAGAGGAGGCTAGTTGGTTCCATGTCAAGTAGCGTTGTGATAGCAGGATATGTTTGTGGATGAATGAGTCTGAGTGTCTTAGACTGGAGGTGAAGAATGTATGGGGAGATGGGGGCCGGTGTAGTCAGCAGGGGCTTAGTCCCTGGCTAGACAGACCAAGGGGAGACATGCCCACATGCTGGCCATCCTTAGGATTTGCATGATGTACTTCTTTCTCTTCCTGTGAAAGAGGCTGGAACTGGATCCATGCTTGATGTTTGTCCTCAGGGGAAAGGTGTACTTCCAAAGCACCACATGGTAGAAGTCCATAGTCTTCAATGCATAGAATACATTTGCATCATCAGGGACCCTCAGCTCTTTTGGAAGAGGGACAGAAACCTAGGACGGCCTAGGGCTTAGACATACCATCCAACTGGATCCTCTCTTATAGGTCAAGTGTGAGTTAGGACCATGAATTCCCTCCAAACTGGGGCCAGGATCACCAGGGCCCTGAGTCCTGGTTGGGAACAGACTGCTGAAATCTGCCTTTTTTAGAAAAGAATTTGAGACTCCAGCTCATGGCAGTTCAGGTGGAAGTGATGTGTGTGTACATGTGCATGTGTTTGCATGCACGTGCGCACACACAGACACAGACACAGACACAGACACACAGACACAGACACACACAGACACACACACAGACACACACACAGACACACACACACACACACACACACACACACACACACACACACACACACATAGAGGAGTGCTGATGATGTCCAGGAGAATCAGGTGTGTTGTGCTGGCCAGTCATTCACTGCCCTGGGCCATCCTCCCCATGTCACCTGTGAGGGCCTACAGCAACATCTCCAGAAGTGTCTGCAACCAGGGCTGGCCCAGGGTCTACACACAGGAGCCAAGCAACCTCTCCACTCTTCCTTGAGGCCTGAGTCTCTACAATTTTTTAAACAACTGGCAAACATCTTCTGAATGTCGGTTAGTCACACCAGTGAGCTGCGTGGGGCGTGTGTTGACTGTGGCTGCCGGGATACCAAGGTTCTAAGTTGCATTCTGAAGGAAGTGAGGTCATCCCTGGAGGTCCCTTCACTTGAGCCCTTCCTTCTGACAAAACCTCCCCAATGGCTCCTCCTCTCACCTCCTGCTTGCCCTGAGCATGAACACATCTCTCCACCCCACTACCTCGTCCCCAGGTAGGCCTGGGGACTGCAGACACCACCTTGGAGGAGATCTAGTTGGGTCCTAGGCCTCCTGGTGCCCAGGCCTGTAGCTATTTCCCCTCAAGTTCCACTATACTCAGCACATGAATTCTTGGAAAGGCAAGAGGAAACTCCAAGAGCAAGTTATGAAAAGTTATCACTTTTGGATTACTCTGTCTCTCCCTTGTTCCTTATTCCTCTCTGTCCTTCTGTGTCTGTCTCCTATCCTCTCTCATTCTAAGGAACCCTGTGAGACACTATGGGCTTCCCAGTGGACAGGCCTAGGGCTCAAGCTCAACCATGTCCCAAGCAGCCAAGAGAAAAGCACCGAGGCTCAGCCCAAAGTATTGTGGCCACTGACACAGAGTCTCTCTCTATAAAGGACACAGCCTCTTCCTCATGGGGACCTGAGAGTTGAGGCCTGGGATGAAGATGTCTTCTTGTAGGAGCAAGGTAACTGGGACTTCCTCATTGTGTGGCTGTCAGCAGTGGGTTACGGGAAGGCTGTGTTTCAGCAGGGACAGTTGACATCATTTCCAGGTGTTTAGATCTGCCTTGCACACCACTCCTTTATTGTCTCTTCAGCCACACTGGCCTCTTTTCCAACATGGGCATACCTGTGTTCTGCTCTCTTCATGGTGTCTGTGTCTCTCCTGCCTTTTGTTCCTCCTTGTTCCCAGAGGGCTTGTCCTGGGCATGAGAGACTGAATGGGTCGCATGCCCTCATGTGGGAGGTGAGTGAGAGGGCAAGCCTCCTTCCTGCACATGGCCAGGGTGCAGAGGTTGCGGTGCAGGCAGAAGGCCCTCTCAAGTTCGGTCAGACAGTGTGGATCCCAGGGGCACCTGGACATAGCCAAGATCCCTTGCACACTGTTGCCACAATTGGACAGCACTCTCCTGTTGGTTTCCCTGGTTGACCAGATTGGCTTTGTCTGGGATGCTCGTTTATATGCCTCCAGAGTAGCTGACATAACAGATGTGAACTCCCAAGGTCAGCTTTTGTGGTTGTGGTTGGCATTATTTCTTTCTGCTGTCAGTTCTGGGGCTTGAATTAAGGCTGAGGCACTTTCTCTGAGCTCTTTTGCTCAAGGCTTGTTCAGTTCAAGCACAGTTCCACTTCCAGGTTTTTGGTGGTTAAAATCTCATGAACCTTTCTGCTGGAGATGGTTTAGAACCTCAATCCTCACATCTCAACACTATGAAAGCTATTCTTACAGTGGTGGCCCACTGGTGCCTGGCTTCTAGAATACATTATAATTGATGTATGTTATCTCACTGAACAGATGTGGCCAAATTTCGCTGTTTACTATTGGACCTTCAGTGTATATTCTTTCCAAAATTGATGGCTGAATAAGTGATTTTGTTGTAAATATTTGGTCTCCTTGATTTGATCCCCTAAATAGCCCATGTATTTTCTCTTTCCTATTTCTTTCATTAGTCCTAAGTTCTGGTGCTTGCAATCTCCTTTTCCTTTGAAGCATTCTGCATATACTTGTTGGCATGGGCTTTCTGAAAGACCAGTCCTTGAGGTGATTCTATTCAGTGAGATGTCCTAGGGCTTCCCGTGGCCTACACAGGAAAAGGCAAACACTGGTGAATTCATTGCACTCCCTAGATTGCTCTCCCTGCAGCTTGGCATGAGCCAGGGTCAGAAGTCCTGTGGTATCCTTTCGACACAGTCCCTGATGTAGTCCCTCATGGGTCCATGAATAGGAGATGTCTTCCCACTGTCCATGGAGCTGAGGACATTTGTGAAGTGATATAAACCAGGGATGGAAAGACAGATACACACATGCTTACTTCCCTGTAAAAACTGAAAAGATGTTCTTGTAGAGAGAAGGATAGGGCTTATTGGAGCCTTGGAAGGATGTTGGGCAGGCGGTATGGAAAGAGAATGAATAACTGTCACTCTTCTAAAGCACATGAAAGTACCTGTGATTGACCACAATTAATTGTGCACTTAAAATCAAAAATTTGTTGAGAACATGTAGAATGTCTCCAATGCAAAAAATAAGGGTTGAAATGATGATTGTGTTAACTTTCTTGATTTGATCATAGTACAGTGAATACCTTCATCAAATGTACTGTTCCATGTAAATATACACAGTTACTATGTGTCACTTAAGAACTGAAACTATATAAATTTAAATATCAATGAATTAGGAATGAACATATTAAATGTATTTTGATATTTTACGATCACATATTAATATATTAATGATATCATTGACATAAATTATATTATTTTCATAGCTAATTAGTATTGTCATTTCTTTTTTATTATTTTTAATTTATTTTTTAATGTTTTTGTTGTAAAAATAGTGTACAGAGGGGTTACAGTTACATGAGTAAGGTAATGAGTACATTTCCTATCTAGCATTATTACACCCTCCTTTGTTTTTCCCCTACCATCCCTTCCCTCCCTGCCTCCCCAACGCTTCCCTTCTCCCCCAAAGTTGTAAAGTTCATTTTCAACATAGTGTCTTGTACATCTCATTGTTACAATTGATCAACCTGTATCCTTATTTCAGCTTTTTGTTGTTTCCCTTCCCTCCTCAAATTAGAAAAATTTATATACAAGATGCAGAGCACTGGAATAAAATACAGTGCAAAGAAGGGTTATACCATGGGGGAAGAACATACCAGAGAAACAAAAAAATCACATAGTACATTATAAGTACATTAAAAATAACAGCAACAAAAGATAAAACCGCTTGTGTCCCTATCTTGGGGTGCATTTTGCTTAGCATCAGCTTATATGGTTATATATACATATCTTTTGACCTCTTCTGCTTGTCCTAGACATATACTAGTTATTGCGGATAGGGTAAACCATGGGATCTATGTTTCTTTGGGCCTGGCTTACTTCACTTAATATAATTTTTTCCCAGGCTTTCCATTTCCTAACAAATGGGGCAGAGTCATTCTTTCTGATGGAGACATAGAATTCATATTTTCTTGACCCATTCATCTACTGAGGGACATCTGGGCTACAGTGAATAATGCTGTGATAAACATAATTGTGCTGGTAGCTTTAGCATAGCCTTGTTTGTGATCATTTGGGTAAATGCCCAGAAGTGGGATTGCTGGATTGAGTGTTTTGGGGAGCCTCCATACTACTTTCCAAGGTGGTTGAACAAGTTTACACTCCCACCACCAATGCAGTAGGGTTCCCTTCAATCTACACCCCCTCCAGCATCGGTTGTTATTAGATTTCTTGATTATAGCCATTCTAACTGTGGTGAGGTGGAATCTCAATGTTGTTTTGATTTGCATTTGTTTTTTTTCAATTTTTTTTTAAAATTGTGATTAAGTGGTTACATAATTTCCCAAATTTCACAGTATTGTGGGATAGTGATGCTCAGTTAAAGTTACAAACACATTCTAGCTTTCCTGGAGCAAATTGTCCATCACAGTCTATGACATTTATGGGTTCTATGAGCTTTGCGATACAGTTATTTCTTCTACTGATTTGCATTTCTTTTATTGCCAGAGAAATTGAACATTTCTTCCTGTGCCTATTGGCCATTCTTATTTCCTCTTCAGAGAAGTCTCTCTCTAAGTCTTTAGCCCACTTATTAATGGGGCAATTGTTTCTTTGAGGACATGTTTTGGGAGGATTTAATTTTTTGGGTTCTAAGTATATTTTAGATGTGAGGCCTTTTTTTGTTTGCTGTATTTCTAGTGAAGATCTCCTAAACAGTGGGTGTTCTATTGATTTTGCTAGCTATGTCCTTCACCGTGCAGAAGATGCTCTGAAGTTTAATGCAATCCCATTTGTCAACCTTTCTTTGAATTATTGTCTCTCTCTATGAAGCTACATAGCCCTCATCTCAGGACCAGACAGGGACTCTTGATGAGTTTTGTATCTATCAAAGAATGGAAACTATAGACCCATTTCTTTGATGAACATTGATGCAAAACTTCTCAACAAAATTCTGCTGATCCACATCAACAATTCATTAAAAAAATTCACCATGATCAAACAATATTCATTTCAGGGATGCAAATCTGGTTCAATATTTGCAAATCAATTAATATAATTCATCACATCAACAAGAGCAAGGATAAGAATCACATGGTTATCTCAATAGATGCATAAAAAGCATTTGACAAGATCCAACACCCCTTTGTGATGAAAGCTATGGAGAAACCAGGAATCCATGGAACATTCCTCAAAATAATCAAAGCTATGTTTGACAAACCCACAGCTACATTATACTTAATGGCGAACTCTAAAGCTGGTTCCTGTAACTTCAGGTATGAGACAAGGATATCTGCTCTCTCTTCTCCTCTTCAATTTAGTATAAGAATTCCTAGCTACAGCACTAATACAAGATGCAAACATAAAGGGCATCCAAATAGAAAAAGATGAAGTAAAACTTTCTCTCTTTGCAGATACCATGATCTTGTATTTAAAGGACCCCATGGACTCCACTCCTAAGTTACTCAAGCTGATCCAAAACTTTGGCAAACCAGCAGGATATACGATTAATCCTCAAAATCCAATGGCTTTTCTGTATGCCAATAATGAGAAGAGCGCTGCTGAAAACAGGAAAGCAACTCCTTTATTTTATTTTATTTATTTCAAATTCTTTATTGTGATTAAGTGGTTACATAATCCCCCAAATTTCACAGTATTGTGGGATAGTGATGCTTAATTAAAGTCACAAACACATTCTAACTTTCGTGGGGCAAATTGTCTATCATGGTCTATAAAGTTTATGAGTTCTATGAGCTTTGCAATACAGTGATTTCTTCCACATTGGGTGATATGTACATTTCTTTCATTTTGCATAGCATCATCATCATCTCTTCCCTCTTTCCACTTGTTCCTTCCCATCGCTGCCACTGAGTTGCTTAGTGCATTTTGATCAATGTCCAGTGCAACTGATGGGTCCTGCTGTTGTATGTTTCCCTCTGATTCCCTGTAGTTCTGTGTCATCCTCTTGGTTTCCCTCTGGTGTGCACATAGATACCATATATGTGATCAGCAGCATGGGGTTATTTAGTAGTGATTCGACCAGATGAATTGAAGTCCTTTGTTTCTTAAGCCTTGTTAATTTTGTTGTATCACCTTAGTTTTGGATTTAACATCCACTTATCAGGGAGACCATGTACTGTTTGTCTTTTTGCTCTTGGCTTACCTCGCTCAACATGATTTCTTCTAGCTCCATCCATTTCCCTGCAAATGCCATTATTTTGTTTTGTAATGGCTGTATAATATTCCATTGTGTATAGATACCACAATTTTTGGATCCATTCATCTGTGGTGGGACATCTGGGTTGTTTCCATATCCGGCTATTATGAACAGTGCTGCAATAAACAGAAGTGCATGTGGCCTTGTATACTGGTTCCTGTTGTTCAGAATAGAAGCCTAGAAGTGGTATGACTAGGTCATAAGGGAGGTCAATATTTAGCTTTCTGAGGACCCTCCAGACTGCTTTCCAAAAAAGATTGTATAAGTATACATTTCCACCAACAGTGTAATAGGGTTCCTCTTTCTCCGCATCCCCTCCAACATTTGTCATTGGCTGACTTTGGGATGTGGGCCATTCTGACTGGGGTAAGAGAGTATCTCAGGATTGTTTTTATTTGCATTTCCTTTACAACCAGGGATGGTGAACATTTCCTCATGTGTTTCTTTGCCATTTTTATGTTTTCTTCTGAGAAGTCTCTCTTTAGTTCCCTTTCTCATTTAGTAATTGGTTTGTTAGGTTTGGAAGGGATTAGTTTCTTGAGTTCCCTGTATATACTGGATATTAACCCCTTGTCTAATATATTGCTGGTAAATATTTTCCCCCAGTTAGTTGGTTGTCTTTCTAGCTTGGTTGCTATAGTTTTAGCTGTGCAGAAATGTTTATTTTAAGGTAGTCCCATTTGTCAAGTCTCTCTCCAATTTGTTGTGACCCTGGGACTCTGTTCAGGAAGTTCCTTCCTGTGCCTATAAGTTCAAGTGTCTCTCCTACTCTATTCTGCAGTAGTTTCAGAGATTCAGGTTTAATGTTAAGGTCTTTAATACATTTTGAGTTGATGTTGGTGCATGGTGATAGGCTGGGGTCGTCCACTTTTAGTTTTCTGCATGTGGCCTCCCAGTTTCCCAGCACCAGTAGTTGAAGAGGCTGTATTTCTTTGGCTCCTTTGTTAGATATCAGCTGACTGTAGGCCTGTGGTTTTATTTCTGGATCTTCTATTCTATTCCATTGGTCTCCGGGTCTGTTTTTGTGCCAGTACCATGCTGTCTTTGTTATTATAGCTCTGTAGTAGAGTTTGAAGTTCTACATGGATAGCCCTCCCATGTTGTGTTTTTGCCTAGAATTGTTTTGGCTATTCTAAGTCTTTTGTTATTCCATATGAATATTTGGACTGTTTTCTGTATTTCAGAAATGTATGACATTGGGATTTTAATAGGAATTGCATTGAATTTGTATATTAATTTTGGCAGTATTGCCATTTTCACTATATTGTCTGCCTATCCAAGGGCATGGGAGGTCTTTCCATTTCCTGTGTCTTCTGTAATTTCTTTCTTTAAGTTTCTATAGTTTTCATTAAATAGTCCTTTTACATCTTTGGTTAGGTTAATTCCTAAATATTTTACCTTTTGGGGGGTTATTGTGAATGGGATTGCTCCCTTTATTTCCCTCTCTGTACATTATCAGTGTACAGGAAGGCGACTGATTTTTGTGGGTTGATTTTGTATCCTGCAACTTTACCGAAGTGGTTTATAATTTCTAAGAGTTTGGGGATGGAGTTTTTGGGATCATGAAGGTATAGTATCATGTAATCTCAGAAAAGGATAGTTTAACTTCTTCCTTCCCTATGTGGATCCCTTTAATGTCTTTTTCTTGCCTTATTATCCTGGCTAAGGGTACCAGGACTATATTGAAGAGGAGTAGAGACAGTGGGCATCCTTGCCTTGTTCCTGATTTTAGGAGAATTGGTTGTAGGTTTTCCCCATTAAGTATAATATTGGCTATCAGTCTGTCGTATATGGTTTTTATTATTTATTTATTTATTTATTTTTTTGTCGGTCGTGGGGCTTGAACTCTGGGCCTGGGCGCTGTCCCTCAGCTCTTCAGCTCAAGGCGAGCGCTCTACCACTTGAGCTACAGCGCCACTTCTGGTTTTCTGGTGGTTTATTGGAGATAGGAGTCTCACGGTCTCTCCTGCCCGGGCTGGCTTTGAACCGCGATCCTCAGATCTCAGCCTCCTGAGTAGCTAGGATTACAGGCATGAGCCACCAGCGCCCGGCTGGTTTTTATTGTTTTAAGGAATGCTCCTTTTATTCCTATTTTCTCCAGAGCTTTTAACATGAATGAATATTGTATCTTATCAAAAGCCTTTTCTGCAGAAATGGAGATAATCATGTGGTTCTTGACCTTGGATCTGTTGATATGTTAGATTATATTTATTGATTTAAATATGTTAAACCATCCCTGCATCTCTGGGATGAAGCCTACCTGGTCGTAGTGTATGATTTTTTTGTCAGTCATGGGGCTTGGGCACTATCCCTCAGCTCTTCAGCTCAAGGCAAGCGCTCTACCTCTTGAGCCACAGCGCCACTTCTGGTTTTCTAGTGGTTTGTTGGAAATAAGAGTCTCACAGACTTTCCTGCCCAGGCTGGCTTTGAACCGTGATCCTCAGATCTCAGTCTCCTGAGTAGCTAGGATTACAGGCATGAGCCACTGGCACCTGGCTGTATGATATTTTTTGTTTCTGGATTCTGTTAGCTAGAATTTTGTTAAGGATCTTTGCATCTGTGTTCATCAAGGAGATTGGTCTGTAGTTCTCTTTTTTTTTGTTGGATCTTTGCCTGGTTTGGAGATGAGCGTGATATTGGCATCGTAGAATGAGTTTTGGATAGCTCCCTCCTTTTCTACTTCTCTGAAGAGCTTGAGGAGTATGGCTATTAGTTCTTTAAAGGTCTTATAGAATTCCGTTGTGAATCCATCTGGTCCTGGGCTTTTCCTTGTTAGAAGACTTCTGATTGCTTCCTGTATCTCGTTGAAGATATTGGCTTATTTAATTGATTTATTTCTTCTTTGGTCAGTTTGGGCAACTTGTATTTCTCTAAAAATGTGTCCATTTCTGCTAGGTTTTCTTTCTTTAGAGAGTGTAACTTTTAAAAATAGCTCTTTATAATTATTTGGATGTCTTGGGTATTTGTTGTGATTTTTCCCATGACATCTCTGATCTTGTTAATTTGGGTTTTCTCTCTTCTTTCCTTAATTAATCTTGCCAAAGGTCTATCAATTTTATGTATTTTTTCAAAGAACCAGCTTTTTGTTTTATTAATTTTACTTATAATTTTCCTATTCTCTATCTCATTAATTTCTGCTCTTCATTTGATTATCTGGCTCCCTCTAGTAACTTTAGATTCCATTTTTTCATGTTTTTCTAGCTGCTTTAGTTGCAGCATGAGATTATGACTTGGTCTGTCTCTATTTTCTTGATGTGGGCACTGAGGGTGATAAATTTGCCCTTCAGGACTGCTTTTGCTGTGTCCCACAAGTTTCTTTGTGAAGAATACTCATTTTCATTGAATTGAAGGAAATTTTTAATCTCTTCTGTTACCCAGGTGTTGCTTAGAAGTGTGCTGTTCAATTTCCATGTATTTGAGTAATTTCTGTAGTATGTTTTGTTATCTAGAACTAGCTTGATTCTGCTGTGGTCAGATAGGATACAGGGAATTATGTCAATCCCCTTGTATTTGCTTAAGTTCCTTGCATGACTATGATATGGTCTATTTTGGAGAAAGTTCCGTAAGCTGCTGAGAACGTGTACTGTGTTGTTTTAGGGTGAAATACACGGTAGATGTCAGTTAGTTCCACTTGAAGTATGGCCTCACTTAATTCTGTAGCTTCTTTGCCAATCCTCTGATTAGTAGATGTCCTTTGGTGAGAGTGGGTTATTACAGTTTCCTAATATTGTCGTATTTGGATCTATTTTATTCTGTAAGTTTGAGACTATTAACTTAATATATTTGGATACTCCAATGTTTAGGGAGTATAAGTTTATAATGATAATATCCTCTTCTTGGATAGTTCCCTGTATTAGTATGTAGTGTCCTTCCTTGTCTTTTTGTATTGACTTTAATGAAAAGTTTATTTTGTCAGATAGCAGGATAGCTACTCCTGCTTTCTTACTGGGGGCATTTGATTGGTAGATCCTTTTCAAACCCTTTACTCTGAGTTTCTTTGTATGTTTGGCTGAGAGGTGGGTCTCCTGAAGGCAATAGATGGATGGGTCATGTTTTCTGATCCAGTTTGCAGTTCTTTTTTCTTTTTTTTTGATTGGTGAATTGTCTATTAATATTTAAGGTTATTATACAGAGATGCATTATGGTTCCGGTCACTCCCTGTTTTCCTGTTTTTCTTCTTTCCTTCCCTCTGTGCTTATTAAGTTAGACTTCTATCAATACCTGTCTGGTGCGGGTCCACATTCCTGGTTGCTTTCTTCAGGTTTTGTTCCCCCTCTTAGTATTCCTTGTAATGCTGGATTATTGTTTATGAATTCATTTAGTTTTTCTTTTTTTTTTTTTGTCAGTCGTGGGGCTTGAACTCTGGGTTTGGGCACTATCCCTCAGCTCTTCAGCTCAAGGCAAGTGCTCTATCACTTAAGCTACAATGCCACTTCCAGTTTTCTAGTGGTTTATTGGAGATAAGAGTCTCACAGACTTTCCTGCCCAGGTTGGCATTAAATCGTGATGCTCAGATCTCAACCAATTGAATAGCTAGGATTACAAGCATGAGCCACTGGTGCCTGGCTAGTTTTTCTTTACTATTTAACATTTTCATTTCTCTATCGAATGTCAACGCTAGCTTTGCTGGGTATATCAGGCTGGGCTGGCAGTTATTGGTTCTCAGGGCTTGTATGGTACTTTCCCAGGTCTTTCTTGCATTCAGTGTCTGTATGGAGAGATCTTCAGTGATTCTAATTTTTTTCACATCATAGTATAGCTCCTTCTTCATTTTTGCTGCATGCAAGATTGTTTCTTTATTGTTTAGATCTATCATTTTTACTATAATGTGTCTAGAAGTGTTTCTCCTGGGATCCTGCTTGTTAGGTGTTCTATATGCTTCTGTTATGTAGGTAAGATGTTCTCTTTTAAGATGGGGGAAATTTTCATTGATAATCTTGTTGAATAGGTGTTGCATTCCCTTGCTTTGATATTCCTCACTTTTGTTCACTCCAATTATATGAAGGTTAAATTTCATGGCACTAGCTGCTTGCTATTAGATTTCCCTTTGGCACAATTTAAGTGTTTTTTCCGTATCTGTGATTTTTTGGTCCAGTTGGTGTATTCTGTCTTCTGTGTTTGACACTCTAAATTCCATTTCATTCACTCTGTCAACTATAGCTTCCATTGTGGTTTGCATGGAGGAAATGGACTCATTTATGGATTCAATGTTAGTTCTCAAAGTACTAATCTCATCTCTTAGTGAGGTGTGTATTGCCTCTATTTTTGTACCAATCTCACCTCTTAGAGAGGTGTGTACGCCTCTATTTTTGCATGCATCTCCTGTTTGAAATCCTGCATTTCTTTCAATAGTTTGCCCCTGTGTTCTTTAAATTTCTGGTCTATTTCTCACTTTAATTCTTGAGTCATGGGGCTGGGAAGGTGGCTCAGTGGTAGAGAGCTTGCCTTGCATGCCTGAGGCCCTGAGTTCAATTCCTCAGCACCACATAAGCAAAAAGAAAAAAACCAGAAGTGGCGCTGTGGCTAAAGTGGTAGAGTGCTAGCCTTGAGCTGAAGAGCTGAGGGACAGTGCCCAGGCCCAGAGTTCAGGTCTCACGACTGGACCCCCCCCCAAAAAAAATTATTGAGTCATTACCTCCAGCATTTCTTGGATGTAGTGTTTGTCTTCCATTCCTGCTTTTTTTAAAATTTAATTATATTTTATTTGTGAACATACTGTACAGAGGAGTTACAATTACATGGGCAGAATAATGCGTACATTTCTTACCAAGCATTGCAGCCGCCTCCTTTGTTTACCCTTCACATCCCTTCCCAGCCTCCCCCCTTCCCCCCAATCCCAATCCTTCTCCTTCCCCCCCTTCCCCCTCCCCGCACCGAGGTTGTAAAGCTTGTTTTGGACATGACAACTTGTACTTCTCATTGTTGCAACAGGTCCACCTGTATCCTTAAACAACTGGTTTTTCCCCATCTCCTCCACATGTTATACTGACATCAAATATAGTGAAAGCAGGGGTTATACTGTGGGGGAGGGACATACAAAGCAACAAAGAGATAATCTTATAAATGCGTTAGAAACACATGCATGAAAGAAAAAAACATTAAAATACACATCTAAGGGTTCATTTTCCTGACATCACATTATCTGACCTTTTCTGCTTGACTCATACATATACTAGATATTGCAAATAAGGGAAACCATGGAACCTATGTTTCTTTGGGCCTGGCTTACTTCACTTAATATAATTTTTTCCAAACCTTTCCATTTCCTAACAAATGGGGCAATGTCATTCTTTCTGATGGAGGCATAGAATTCCATTGTGTATATATACCACATTTTCTTGATCCATTCATCTACTGAGGGGCATCTGGGTTGGTTCCATATTTAGCTATGTTAAATAATGCTGTAATAAACATAGTTGTGCAAGTAGCTTTAGTGTGGTCTTGTTTGTAAACATTTGGGTAAATGCCCAAAAGTGGGATTGCTGGGTCATAGGGGAGTTCTATGTGAAGTCTTTTGAGGAACCTCCATACTGCTTTCCAAAGTGGTTGAACAAGTTTACATTCCCACCAACAATGAAGTAAGGTTCCTTTCTGTCCACATCCCCTCCAGCATCTGTTGTTGTTAGAGTTCTTGATTTTTGCCGTTCTAACTGGAGTGAGGTGATATCTCAATGTTGTTTTGATTTGCATTTCTTTTATGGCTAGGGATGTTGAACATTTCTTCATGTGTCTATTGGCCATCCTTCTTTCTTCTTCAGAGAAGCTTCTCTTTAAGTCTTTAGCCCACTTATTTATTGGGCAGTTGTTTCTTTGAGGATTTGTTGTTGGGTGGTTTAATTTTTTGAGTTCCAAGTATATTTTAGATATGAGACCCTTGTCCTTTGTATGGCTAGTAAAGGTCTTCTCCCAATCGGTGGGCTTTCTATTGATCTTGCTAGCTATGTCATTTGCCCTGCAGAAGCTCTGCAACCTTATGCAATCCCATTTGTCCAACCTTTCTTTGATTTGTTGTGTTTCCGGGTCTCTATTCAGAAAATTTCGGCCTGAGCCAAGGAGACCTAGGGTTTCTCCTATTCCATCCTGTAATGTTTTCAGAGTGTCTGCTTTGAGTTCAAGGTCTTTGATCCATTTGGAGTTGATTCTGGTGCAGGGTGATATATAAGGATCTAGCTTAAGTTTTCTACATGTAGTTAACTAATTTTGCCAGCACCATTTACTGAAGAGGTTGTCTTTCTTCCATTCTATTGTTTTAGCTCCCTTATCGAAGATTAGATGGCTATAGGTCTGTAGGTTCATTTCTGGGTTTTCAATTCTATTCCATTGGTCCTGAGGTCTGTTCTTATGCCAATACCAAGCTGTTTTGATTACTATGGCTTTATAGTAGAGTTTGAAGTTTGGTATTGATATTCCTCCAGCAGTGTTCTTTCCATTGAGGAGCGTTTTTGCTATTCGGGGTCTTTTATTGTTCCATATGAATTTTTGGATTGCCTCTTCTATTTCCTTGAAGAATGAGGGTGGAATTTTGATAGGTATCGCGTTGAATTTGTAGATAGCCTTGGGAAGTATTGCCATTTTCACGATGTTAATCTTTCCAATCCAGGAGCATGGGAGGTTTTGCCATTTTTTAAGTTCTGTGTTGATTTCCTTTTTCAAGATTTTAAAGTTTTCATCATAGAGTTCCTTCACTTCTTTAGTTAAGTTAATTCCTAGGTATTTTATTTTTTGTGGGGCTATTACAAATGGAGTTGCTTTCCTAATTTCAGCCACACTTTTCTCATTGTTGGCATACAGAAAAGCCATTGATTTTTGGGGGTAATTTTATAACCTGCTACTTTGCCAAAGTTTTGAATCAGCTTGAGTAATTTGGGTGTGGAGTCTATGGGATTCTTTAAATACAAGATCATGTCATCTGCAAAGAGGGAGAGTTTTATTTCTTCTTTCCCTATTTGGATCCCCTTTATGTCTGCATCTTGTCTTATTGCTGTAGCTAGGCATTCTAATACTAGATTGAAGAGAAGTGGAGAGAGTGGGCATCCTTGTCTTGTTCCTGAGTTAAGAGGAAATGGCTTTAGTTTTTCACCATTGAGTATAATGCTGGCTGTAGGTTTATCATATACAGCCTTTATTGTATTGAGGAATGTTCCATGGATTCCTAATTTTTCCAAAACCTTCATCATAAAGGGGTGTTGGATCTTGTCGAATGCTTTTTCTGCATCTATTGAGATAACCACGTGGTTCTTATTCTTGCTCCTGTTGATGTGATGAATAATATTAATTGATTTGCGTATATTGAACCAGCTTTGCATCCCTGAAATGAATCCTGTTTGATCATGGTGTATGATTTTTTGGATGAATTGTTGAAGTCGATTGGCCAAAATTTTGTTGAGAAGTTTTGCATCAATGTTCATCAAAGAAATGGGTCTATAGTTCTCTTTCTTTGATGAGTCCCTGCCTGGTTTTGGGATGAGGGTTATGATGGCTTCATAGAATGTGTTCGGTAGTGAGCTTTCTCTTTCAATTTCATTGAAGAGTTGGAGGAATATTGGTGTGAGCTCTGCTTTGAAGGCCTTGTAAAATTCCGCTGTAAAACCATCTGGTCCTGGTTCCATTCCTGCTATGCTTCCACTGGGGCTCTCCACTGCATGGCTGTTGGCTTTTGGGGGTAGCTTGCTATCCTTGGTGTTGATAAACCTTGTAATTTTTCTCTGTTATTTTTGCATGGGGATTCAGGGATTATTGGAAACTAATCTGAAATTTTGTTTTAGTCAATAGGTTTCTGTCTTTGCTTGGTTGCTGTTTCTGGGTTGGCAGAGAGAGTCTGTGCCTAGTTGGTTCTGTTGGGGGCCGACCTCCAGCTGCTGGTCTGACCCACGTAGGGCTCTAGGCTTTCTCCTGTAGATTACTGGCAGTTCCCACCTTTAGAAGGACTGAGCAGTCTAGACTGCTTCTGTTTACTCCTACAGGTGCTCTTTGTGAGATCGAGTGTGCTGGATGTACTCTCCCAGTTGCTGGAGTCTGCTATGGGCTCATGATAGTTTTTGTTTTGTTTTGTTTTGTTTTGTTTGCCAGTTGTGGGGCTTAAACTCTGGGCCTGGGTGCCACTTCTGGCCCTTTCTACTTATGTGGTGCTGAGGAATCAGATCCAGGGCCTCATACACACAAGGCAAGCACTCTATTGCTGAGTCACCTTACCAGCCTGAGCTCCTGAATATTATCAGGTGCTGGTGGCCTGAGTTGTCCAATTCCTGGCCTGAGACATATTGGTCAGGTTCTGGTGGGGTTTGGGCTTCTGTTTCTCTTGCCCTGGACACCCAGGTCATTTGCTGTCATGGGCGTGACTCCCAGGGGGTGCAGTTCCCTGTTTTCCCCCCTCTGCTGAGGCATATGCTCAGCTTCTGACTTCAATCGAGAGGAGTTGGTTGTGTTGCTCAGTCACCGGATCCCCAGGCCTGTTCCTGGCTCCAGGTCCCTGGCCTGGAGACACCAGTTGGACCTGTGCTACTGTGTCCTGCCTGGGTTGCACAGCCCGGAGTACACAGTTCAAGTTTCTTCCCCTGTTGGCTGTTGTGACCCAGGGGTGCTGTTTCTGGCTTGGGTGTTTAAGATTCCTACAAGGTGGCAGGGGCCGCCGGGGTCCCAGAGACACAGGGGGCTGCCTGCAGATCACCCGCGCAGAAGCTGCCTGAGGTACCGGTGTCAGACCCGCTGATTGTGACAATCTGGCGGGGGCTGCTGGGGGACCCAGAGACACAGGGAGCTGCACGCAGATAACTTGCGCAGAAGCCGCCTGAGCGTGGACACTGTGGACCCAATAGCTTCGACAGAGGCAGAGACAGAAGAGAATCACACAGAGCCACCACCGCCCAGCCCAGCCCGCAACCACCCCAACTGAACTCAGATTGCAACAGCAACTGACGACCTACACCACACAGAAACAACTAGCTCCAGGGTGAGTACCCCACAGGGGACAGTGTATCCCTCAAGGGAGACCAGAGCTGGAGGGAATTCCCAGACCCTGACCCAGACTCCTTACCCCAACACCCGGACCACAGGACCCACTAAAACTGGGAACTGTTTGAGAGCTCCACCAGCCCATGGAGCACACTCTGTTGGCCAGGCTAGAGCAAGAGCACCCCTGGAAGGGAGCTTAAATGCCCAAGCCAGGAACAGCGCCCCTGGGTCGACAACCAACAGTAGAAGAAATTTGAACTGTGTACCCCAGGTGGTATACACAGCAGCACAGGCCCAACTGGCGCACCCCAGGCAGGGGGTCTGGAACCAGGCCTGGGGATCTGGCGCCTGAACAACACAACCAACTCCTCCAAACTGAAGTCAAAAGCTGAGCATACACCTCAGCAGAGGGGAAAAAACAGGGAACTGCACCCCCTGGGAAGCACGCCTGTGACAACAAAAGACCTGGAGACTCAGGACAAGAGAAGCCCAAACCCCCACCAAAACCCGACCCATATACTCTAGGCTGGGAATTGGGCAACACAGGCCGCCAACACCTGATAGTAGGCAGGAGCTCAGGCTGATAAGGTGGCTCAACAATAGAGTGATAGTCTTGGATGCATGAGGCTCTGGATCTGATTCTTCAGCATCAGATAAGCAAAAAGGGTCAGAAGTGGTGCTGTGGCTCAAATGGTAGGGTGCCAGCCTTGAGTTGAAGAGCTGAGGGACAGCACCCAAACCTAGAGTTCAAGCCCACGACCAGCCCAAAACAAACAAACAAACAAAAACATCAGGAGCCCATAGTAGACTCCAGCATCTAGGAGAGTGCATTCAGAGCATCCGATCTTGCCAAGAGCACCCATAGGAGCAAACACGAGCAGTCCAGGCTGCTCAACTCTTCCAAAGGTGGGAATTGCCAGCGATCTACAGCAGAGAGCCGAGAATCCTAAGTACGTCAGACCAGCAGCTGGAGGTAGGCCCCCAACAGAACCCAGATCAGGCACAGACTCTCTCTACCAATACAGAATCAGCAACCAAGCAAAGACAGACACACCAAAACAAAATTGCAGATTAGTCTCCTGAACCCCCATGTGAAAATCACAGAGAAAAATTACAAGGTTTATCACCACCCAGGATAGCAAGCTATCCTCAATAGCCAGCAGCCACACAGGGGAGAGCCCCAGTGGGAGGAAAGCAGGAATGGAAGACAAAATCTACATCCAAGGGTTGCTGGAGGCAATGACTCAAGAAATAAAGTGAGAAATAGATCAGAAATTGAAAGAGCACAAGGATGAACTACCAAAAGAGATACAGGATATCAAACAGGAGATGCATACAAAAATAGAAGCTGCACAAACCTCAAATTAGAGATAATACATACCTCATTAAGAGGTGAGATCAGTACTTTGAGAACCAACATCGAATCCATAAAGGAATCCATTTCTTCCATGCAAACCACAATAGAAGCCATGGTCAACAGAGTGAACGAAATGGAAGGTAGAGTGTCAGATACAGAAGACAGAATACACCAATTGGACCAAAAAGTCACAGGTATGGAAAAATCACTCAAATTAAGCCAAAGGGAAATTCAAGAGCAAGCAGGTAACGCCAAGAAATTTAACCTTCGTATAATTGGAGTGGATGAAGGTGAGGAATTTCAGAGCAAGGGAATGCAACACCTATTCAACAAGATAATCGGTGAAAATTTTCCCCACCTCAAAAAAGAACATCTTACCTACATAACAGAAGCATATAGAACACCCAACAAGCAAGATCCCAGGAGAAACACTTCTAGACACATTATAGTAAAAATGATAGATCTGAATAATAAGGAAACAATCTTGCATGCAGCAAAAATGAAGAAGGAGCTATACTACAATGGGAAAAAAATTAGAATCACTGCAGATCTCTCCATAGAAACAATGAATGCAAGAAAGGCCTGGGAAAGCACCATCCGAGCCCTGAGAGCCAATAACTGTCAACCCAGACTGATATACCTGGCAAAGCTAGCATTCACATTCGATGGAGAACTGAAAAATTTTAATAGCAAAGAAAAACTAAATGAATACATAAACATTAAGCCAGCATTACAAAGAATTCTAAGAGGGGGGGCACAACCTGAAGAAAGCAACCAGGAACTGGGACCTGCCCCAGACAGGCATTAATCAAAGTCTAACTGAACAATCACAGGAGGAAAGGAAAGAAGAAAAACTTAGGAAAATGAAATGACAGGAACAACAATGCATCTCTCTATACTTTCTCTTAATATTAATGGGCTTAATTCGCCAATCAAAAGACAAAGAACTGCAGACTGGATCAGAAAACGTGACCCATACATCTGTTGCCTTTAGGAGACCCACCTCTCAGCCAAACACACAAACAAATTCAGAGTAAAGGGTTGGAAAAGGATCTATCAATCAAATGCCCCCAGTAAGAAAGCAGGTGTAGCTATCCTGATATCTGACAAAATAAACTTTTCATTAAAATCAGTACAGAAAGACAAGGACGGACACTACATATTAATACAGGAAACAATCTAAGACAATCATCAACTTATATGCCCCAAATATTGGTGCACCCAGATATGTTAAAGAAATGCTCTCAAACTTACAGAATAAAATAGATCCCAATGCGATAATACTAGGAGACTTTAACACACAACTCTCACCAAAGGACAGGTCTACCAACCAGAGGATTGGCAAAGAAGCTACTGAATTAAGTGAGGCCATACTTCAAGCAGAATTAACTGACATCTACCGAGTATTTCAACCTAAAACAACACAGTACACATTCTTCTCAGCAGCTCATGGAACTTTCTCCAAAACAGACCATTTCATAGTTCATGCAAGGAACTTAAGCAAATACAAAGGGATCGACATAATCTCCTGTATCCTATCTGACCACAGCAGAATCAAGCTAGTTCTCAATAACAAAGGATACCGCAGAAATTTCTCTAATACATGGAAATTGAACAGCACACTCTTTAGCAATGCCTGGGTAACGGAAGAGATCAGAGAAGAAGTAAAACATTTCCTACAACTCAATGAAAATGAAAACACCTCACAAAGAAACTTGTGGGACACAGCAAAAGCAGTCCTGAGGGGCAAATTTATTGCCCTCAGTGCCCACATGAAGAGAATGGAGACTGACCAAGTAAATAATCTCATGTTGCAATTAAAACAGCTAGAAAAACAAGAAAAAATGAAACCTAAAGTTACTAGATGAAGCCAGATAACCAAATTAAGAGCAGAGATTAACCAATTAGAAAATCAGAAAATTATAGCCAAAATAAACCAAACAAAAAGCTAGTTCTCTGAAAAAAAATAAACAAAATTGATGTCCCATTGGCAAGATTAATAAAAAAAAAAAAAGAGAGGAAATCCATATTAACAGGATTAGGGATGCCACAGGAAAAATCACAACATGTACTCAAGATATCCAAACAATTCTAACAGACTACTTTCAAAAGTTATACTCTCTAAAGGAAGAAAACCCGGCAGAAATGGATGCATTTTTAGAGAAATACAAGTTGCCCAAACTGAGCAAAGAATAAGTAAACCAATTAAATAAGCCAATATCCTACAATGAGATACAGGAAGCTATCAAAAGTCTTCCAACAAAAAAAAGCCCAGGACCAGATGGATTCACAGCAGAATTCTATAAGACCTTTAAACAAGAACTAATACCCATACTCCTCAAACTCTTCAGAGAAACAGAGAAGGAGGGAGCTATCCCAAACTCATTCTATGATGCCAATATCACACTCATCCCCAAACCAGGCAAAGACCCACCAAAAAGGAGAATTACAGGCCAATTTCCTTGATGAACACAGATGCAAAAGATCCTTAACAAGATTCTAGCTAACAGAATCCAGAAACACATAAAAAAAATCATACACTATGACTAGGTAGGCTTCATCCCAGAGATGCAGGGATGGTTTAACATACATAAGTCAATAAATGTAATCCAACACATCAACAGAGCCAAGGTCAAGAATCACATGATTATCACCACAGATGCAGAAAAGGCCTTTGATAAAATTCAACATTCATTCATGCTAAAAGCTGTAGAGAAAATAGAAATAGAAGGAACATTTCTAAAAACAATAAAAGCCATTTATGACAGACCAATAGCCAATATTATACTTAATGGGGAAAAGCTACAACCAATTCTCCTAAAATTAGGAACAAGGCAAGGATGCCCACTGTCTCCACTCCTCTTCAATATAGTCCTGGAACCCTTAGCCAGGGCAATAAGGCAAGAAAAAGACATTAAAGGGATCCGCAAAGGAAAGAAGTTAAACTATCCCTTTTTGCAGATGACATGATACTATACCTTCATGATCCCCAAAACTCCATCCCCAAACTCTTAGAAATCATAAATCACTTCAGCAAAGTAGCAGGATACAAAATAAACCCACAAAAATCAGTTGCCTTCCTGTACACTGACAATGTACAAGAAGAGAGGGAAATAAAGGGAGCAACCCCATTCACAATAACCTCCCCCAAAATAAAATATTTAGGAATTAACCTAACCAAAGATGTAAAAGAATATTTAATGAAAACTATAAAAAGTTAAAGAAAGAAATTGCAGAAGACACTAGGAAATGCTCTTGGATAGGCCGACTTAATATAGTAAAGATGGTAATACTTCCAAAATTAATATACAAATTCAATGCAATTCCTATTAAAATCCCAATGATGTACATCACTGAAATACAGAAAACAGTCCAAAAATTCATATGGAACAACAAAAGACCTAGAATAGCCAAAACAATTCTAGGGGATAAAGACAATATGGGAGGGCTATCCATGTAGAACTTCAAACTCTACTACAGAGCTATAATAACAAAGACAGCATGGTAGTGGCACAAAAACAGACCGAAGACCAATGGAACAGAATAGAAGATCTAGAAATAAATCCACAGGCCTACAGCCAGCTGATATTCAACAAAGTAGCCAAAGACATACAATGGAAGAAACACAGCCTCTTCAACCACTGGTGCTGGGAAAACTGGGAGGCCACATGCAGAAACTAAAAATGGACCCCAGCCTTTCACCATGTACCAACATCAACTCAAAATGGAAGACCTTAACATTAAACCTGAATCTCTGAAACTACTGCAGGACAGAGTAGGAGAGACACTTGAACTAATAGGCACAGGAAGGAACTTCCTGAACAGAGTCCCAGGGTCACAACAAATTGGAGAGAGACTTGACAAATGGGACTACCTTAAAATAAAAAGCTTCTGCACAGCTAAATCTATCACAACCAAGCTGGAAAGACAACCAACTAATTGGGAAAAAATATTTACCATCAATATATCAGACAAGGGGTTAACATCCTGTATATACAGGGAACTCAAGAAACGAATCCCTCCCAAACCTAACAAACCAATTACTAAATGGGCAAGGGAACTAAAGAGGGACTTCTCAAATGAAGAAATAAAAATGGCAAAGAAACACATGAGGAAATGTTCATCATCCCTGGTGGTGAAGGAAATGCAAATAAAGACAACCCTGAGATACCACCTTACCCCAGTCTGAATGTCCCACATCCGCAAATCAGCCAATGACAAATGTTGGAGGGGATGTGGAGAAAGAGAAACCCTATTACACTGCTGGTGGGAATGTACACTTATACAACCACTTTGGAAAGCAGTCTGGAGGGTCCTTAGCTAAAGATTGACCTCCCTTACGACCCAGTCTTACCACTTCTAGACATCTACCCTGAACAACAGGAACCAATATACAAGGACATGTGCACCTCCATGTTTATTGCAGCACTGTTCACAATAGCTAGGATATGGAAACAACCCAGATGTCCCACCACAGATGAATGGATCCAAAAATTGTGGTATCTATACACAATGGAATATTATGCAGCCATTAGAAATGACAAAATAATGGCATTTGCAGGGAACTGGATGGAGCTAGAAGGAATCATGTTGAGCGAGGTAAGCCAAGAACGAAGAGACAAACAGTACATGGTCTCCCTGATAAGTGGATGCTAAATCCAAAATGTTAGGTGATACGACAAAACTAACAGGACTTAAGAAACAAAGAACTCCCACTCATCTGGTCGAACCACTACTAAATATCCCCATGCTGCTGATCACATGTATGGTGTATATGTGTACACTGTTATATGTTATAGACTGTGATAGACAATTTGCTCCAGGAAAGTTAGAATGAACTTGTAACTTTAAATGAGCATCATTATTCCACAATCCTGTGAAATTTGGGAAATTATGTAATCACTTAATCACAATTAAAAAAAAAAAGAACCTTGGGGAAGGTAGGGAGGGAAGGGATGGTAGGAGGAAAACAATGGAGGGCGTAACAATGCTCAATAGGAAGTGTACTCATCATCTTACTCATGTAACTGTAACCCTCTGTATAGTATCTTTACAATATAAAATAAAAAATAAAAATAAAATAAAATAAAATAAGTAAAAAAAAAAGATCCCTCCATGGGGTGCTCTTGATCTAGCCTGGCTGGCTGGCTGTGATCCATGGGCTGGTGGAGCTCTAGAACAGTTCCCCCAGTTTTAGTGGGTCTTGTAGTCCAGGTGTTGGGATAGGGATCTGGGTCAAGCTCTGGGGGTTCTCACCAGCTCTGTCTCCCTTGAGGAGGGATATGCTGTAACCTGTGGGGTACTCACCCTGGATCTAGTTGTTGTTTCTGTGCAATGTAGGTCTCTGGCTGCCGCTGCAGAGTTCAGTTGAGATGCTTGTGGGCTGGGCCAGGTGGTGGTGGCTCTGCGTGTTTCTCCTCTGTCTCTGCCTCTGTTGATGCTGTTTGAGTTGGCATTATGGGATGGGCCTCTGGCTGAGGAGTGGGGGAGGGTTCTCCATGCAGGTTCCCAGCGCTGGGTTTTGTCTCTGTTTGTGCTCTCTGGGTCAGCACCAGAACCTTGCAGTTCTTCTATTCTGGTGTTCTGTGTGCAACTCGTGTAGTTTGGGGTTCCCGCCGAGGGGCCAAGTGGCTTTGATGGGATGGAGCCTCTCTGCTCCGAGAGTGAGGGGTTGGGGTGGGATCTTTGTGGAGGCTCTCGGCTGGGATGTTTCTGTTCATCGCGATCAATGGGTCTGACACTGGTACCTCAGGCGTCTACTGCGCAGATGAACTGCAGAAGGTGCCCCCGTGTCTCTGGGAACTCCAGCAGCCCCACGGGGCCGGGCTGGCCGAGGCTTGGCTCATTGCCATGTGGCCAGTAAAGATTGGGGGAGGGGTCTTTGTGCTCCTCTGTTCTGAAATTCCTTCCTTCCTTCCTTCCTTCCTTCCTTCCTTCCTTCCTTCTTTCCCTCCCTCCCTCCTTCCCTCCCTCCTCCCTCCCTCCCTCCCTCCCTCCCTCTCTCTCTCTCTCTCTCTTTCTCTCTTTCTTTCTTTCTTTCTTTCTTTCTTTCTTTCTTTCTTTCTTTCTTTCTTTCTTTCTTTCTTTCTTTCTTTCTTTCTTTCTTTCTTTCTTTCTTTCTTTCTTTCTTTCTTTCTTTCTTTCTTTCTTTCTCTTTATTGTAAAAATACCATACAGAGGGGTTACAATTACATGGGCAAGATAATAAGTACATTTCTTTTCTTTTTTTTTTTGGGTCCGGTCGTGGGGCCTGAACTCGTCTGGGCGCTGTCCCTCAGCTCTTCAGCTCAAGGCTAGTGCTCTACTACTTGAGCCACAGCACCACTTGTGCCTTTTTCTTTTTGCTTATGTGGTTCTGAAGAATCAAACCCAGGGCCTCGGGCATGCAAGGCAAGTGCTCTACCACTGAGCTACCTTCCCAGCCCCATGAGTACATTTCTTTTTTGTTAAATTTAATTTAATTTTATTTGTGAACATACTGTACAGAGGGGTTACAATTACATGGGCAGGATAATACATACATTTCTTACCAAGCATTGCAGCCTCCTCCTTTGTTTACCCTTCACATCCCTTCCCAGCCTCCCCCCTCCCCCTCAATCCCAATTCTTCTCCTTCCTCCCCCCTCCCCCCCCCCCCCCCCCCCCCCCCCGCACCGAGGTTGTAAAGCTCGTTTTGGACATGACAACTTGTACTTCTCATTGTTGCAACAGGTCCACCTGTATCCTTAAACAACTGGGTTTTCCCCATGTCCTCCACAAGTTATACTGACATCAAATATAGTGAAAGCAGGGGTTATACTGTGGGGGAGGGACATACAAAGCAACAAAGAGATAATCTTATAAATGCGTTAGAAACACATGCATGAAAGAAAAAAAACATTAAAATACATATCTAAGGGTTTATTTTCCTGACATCACATTATCTGACCTTTTCCACTTGACTCATACATATACTAGATATTGCAAATAAGGAAAACCATGGGACCTATGTTTCTTTGGGCCTGACTTACTTCACTTAATATAATTTTTTCCAAGTTTTTCCATTTCCTAACAAATGGGGCAATGTCATTCTTTCTGATGGAGGCATAGAATTCCATTGTGTATATATACCACATTTTCTTGATCCATTCATCTACTGAGGGGCATCTGGGTTGGTTCCATATCTTAGCTATGGTAAATAATGCTGCAATAAACATAGTTGTGCTGGTAGCTTTAGTGTGGTCTTGTTTGTAAACATTTGGGTAAATGCCCAAAAGTGGGATTGCTGGGTCATAGGGGATAAAACCCAATCCAGTAGATGGAAAGAAATAATTAAAATTAAATCAGAATTAAATGAATTAGAATCCAAAAAAACTATAGAAAGAAGCAACAAAACAAAGAGTTGGTTCTTCAAAAAACTCAACAAAATTGACAGACTCTTAGCAAATCTTATCAGAAAAAGAAGAGAACACACCCAAATTAATAAACTCAGAGATGAGAATGGAAACATCACCACGGAAACAACCAAGATTCAGAACATTATAATGGAATACTTCTCAAAACTTTATGCTAATAAGTTTGAGAACTTGACAGAAATGGACCTTTTCCTAGCAAATATTGATATGCCAAAACTAAACCAAGATGAGTTAAACTATCTTAACAGGCCCATATCAAGCATTGAAATAGAAACAGCAATAAGAGACCTCCCAGCTAAGAAAAGTCCAGGACCAGATGGTTTTACAGCGGAATTTTACAAGGCCTTCAAAGTAGAATTCACACCAATACTCCTCCAACCCATGAGTACATTTCTTATCAAGCATTGTTGCCTCCACCTTTGTTTCCCCTTCCCATCCTCCCACAGCATCCCCTCCACCCAACACTCCTCTCCGCCCTCCCTTCCAACAAAGTTGTAAAGTTTGTTTTCTACATAACGACTTATACATCTCATTGTTGCAATGGGTCACCTGTATCCCTATTTATTTATTTATTTATTTATTTATTTATTTATTTATTTATTTATTTATTTATTTATTTATTTGGTCCAGTCATGGGGCCTGAACCCTGGGCCTGGGCGCTGTCCCTCAGCTCTTCAGCTCAAGGCTAGTGTTCTACCACTTGAGCCACAGTGCCACTTCTGGCTTTTTTTCTTTTTGCTTATGTGGTGCTGAGGAATTGAACCCAGGGCCTCATGCATTCAAGGCAAGCACTATACCACCGAGCCACCATCCCAGCCCCTGTATCCCTATTTAAACGGTTTGTTTTTTACCTTCCCTTCCACAAATTATACGGACACCAAACACAGTGAAAGCAGGGGTTATACCATGGGGGAGGGACATACAAAGCACCAAAAAAAATCTTTTTATTTTTTTATTTATTTTATTATATATATATTATTGTGAAAATACTGTACAGAGGAGTTACAATAACATGGGCAAGATAATGAGTACATTTCTTATTAAGCATTGTAGCCTCCTCCTTTGTTTCCCCTTCCTATCCCTTCCCATCCTTCCCCCGCCCCCCCAAACCAATCCTCCCCGCCTCCCCACCGCACGAAAGTTATAAAGTTCGTTTTCGACATAACGACTTGTACATCTCATTGTTGCAATGGGTCCACCTGTATGCTTATTTAAATGATTTGTTTTTCCCCTTCCCCTTCACAAATTATACCGACATCAAATACAGAGAAAGCAGGGGTTATATTGTGGGGGAGGGAAATACAAAGCAACAAAGAAATAATCTTATAAATGTGTTAGAGACAATCACATGAAAAAAAACATTTGAATACATATCTTAGGGTTCATTTCCCTAACATAACCTTATTTGACCTTTTCTGCTTGTCTCAGACATATACTAGTAATTGCAAATAAGGGAAACTATGGGACCTATGTTTCTTTGGGATGGCTTACTTCACTTAATATAATTTTTTCTAAGACTTTCCATTTCCTAACAAATGGGGCAATGTCATTGTTTCTGATGGAGGCATAGAATTCCATTGTGTATGTATACCACATTTTCTTGATCCATTCATCTACTGAGGGGCATCTGGGTTGGTTCCATATCTTAGCTATGGTAAATAATGTTGCAATAAACATAGTCGTGCTGGTAGCTTTAGTGTAGTCTGGTTTGTGATCATTTGGATAAATGCCCCAAAGTGGGATTGCTAGGTCATAGGGAAGCTCTATGTGGAGTCTTTTGAGGAACCTCCATACTGTTTTCCAAAGTGGTTGAACAAGTTTACACTCCCACCAACAATGCAGTAAGGTTCCCTTCTGTCCACATCCCCTCAAGCATCTGTTGTTATTGGAGTTCTTGATTATAGCCATTCTAACTGAGGTGAGGTGATATCTCAATGTTGTTTTGATTTGCATTTCTTTTATGGCTAGGGAGGTTGAGCAAGTAGTGTTTCTTGGATAAATTTGGGTGCTCCGTTGTTTGGCGAATAGATTTAGAATTGTAATATCCTCCGGAAGGAGAGATCCCTTAATTAGTATGTAGCGACCTTCTTTATCTCTTCTCAGTAATTTTAATTTGAAGTCTATTTTATCTGATATTAGAATTGCAACTCCCACCTGTTTATGGGGGCAGTTTGCTTGGCAGATTTTGTTCCAGCCTTTCACATTGAAAATGTGTTTTTTTTTTTTTTTTGTCGGTTGTGGGGCTTGAACTCTGGGCTTGGGCGCTGTCCCTCAGCTCTTCAGCTCAAGGCGAGCGCTCTGCCACTTGAGCTACAGCACCACTTCCGGTTTTCTGGTGGTTTTATTGGAGATAGGAGTCTCACAGTCTCTCCTGCCCGGGCTGGCTTTGAACCGCGATCCTCAGATCTCAGCCTCCTGAGTAGCTAGGATTACAGGCGTGAGCCACCAGCGCCCGGCTAAATGTGTTTGTTTTTATGGGCAAGATGTGACTCATGATGGCAGTAGATAGAAAGATCTTGTTTTTTAATCCAACTAGACAATCTATGTCATGTCGCTTAATTGGAGATTTAAGTCCATTAATGTTGAGAGATAGGACTGAGAGGTATTTGGGAGTTCCTGCCATGTTATCCACCTTCTTGGGGGCTGTGCCAACTGGGTTCTTCCTATGGTTCTTGGATTCTCAGTTTGGGTGTGGTTTCTTGGCCTTTATTGTGGTCTTGTTGGTTTTCTATGTGTAGGACATCTTTAAGAATCTTTTGTAGGGCTGGTTTGGAGATATATTGTTTCAATTTTTCTTTGTTATGGAAGGTTTTTATTTGACCTTCGGTTATGAAGGAGAGTTTAGCTGGGTACAGTATTCTTGGTTGATAGTTCTTTGTCTTTAGGGCATGGCATACATCATTCTAGGCTCGTCTTGCTTTAATTGTCTCTGCTGAGAAATCTGAGGTGATTCTAATTGATTGCCCTTTATAGGTGATTGATCTTTTCTCCTTGACAGCTTTAAGGGTCTTTTTCTTTGTCTGAATTGATCCTGTGCGAATTATAATGTGACGGTAGGATTTCCTGTTCTGGTCTGGTCTATTTGGAGTTCTAAAAGTTTCTTGTTTCTGAATAGGCCTATCTTTTTGCATGTTTAGGAAGTTCACTGCTAGTATCCTGTTAAACAAATTTCCATTAACTTCTGTCTCTAGGTGATCCTCTACACCCATTATCCTCAGATTAGGCCTCTGATAGTGTCTTCCAAGTGTTGAATAGACTATCATATTTCTTGGATTTGTCTTGGATGGTTTTATATTCTTTCTCTATAATATCTAGGCTGTCTTCAATCCCCGAGATTCGATCTTCTGCACAGTCTAACCTACTATCAAGACTTTCTACTTTGTTTTTTATTTCTTTTCCTTCTAGTTGGTCAGCTTTGATGGCTCAAATTCTTTGTTGGAGCTTTGTTTTATATCTTGTATGAACTTCTTTACTTCCTTAATTTGGTGTTCAGTGTTTATTCTCAAATCACTTAGTTGATTGGTTATGGTTTCCTTGGATCCCATTCCTTCTGTTGGGTTCCATTCAGCATTCCCTTTGTGGTCTCCCTGACATCTTTCAGCTCTCTGTTTATGGATTCCATGTATGCCTTTAGTGATCTTTGTATATTCTCATCCTGCTCTCTCAATTCCTTTGATTAGCTTCCTCACATTCACGCAATTCCTGTAGTTCTCTTTGAGTATTCTCAGCCTGCTTATGCCATTCTTGACTTTGTCTTTATCTGTTCTCAGCCAGCTCCCTCAATTCCTATCTATCTCTTTGACTGATCTCAGCCTGTTCACGCCATTCCTTTATTTCTCTTTGAGTGTTCTCAAGCTGCTCACACAATTCCTGTATCAATCTTTTAGTAGCTTCCTCAGGATCATGGTATTCCTGTAGTAACCTTTGATTTTCCTCCTCTCTCTCCCTATCACGCTCACACAGAGTCCTTTGCAGGTTTTCAATCTTTTCATTTACCATGTTTTCCAGTAGTGTTTGTAGAGCTATTTGGGAGCTATCCTCTGGTGATTATTCATTATCTGTTCTGTCCCCTGATTATCATGAATGGAAGTTGAGATATCCAGTCTTGCCATTTTTCTTGTGTTTTTCCGGCTTTTTCTGCCCATTTGGGATGAAAGTAACACCAGTTTTGTGCTAGAATACTATCTTAAGGCAAGCATCAACCAAAGTCTGTAGTTGCACAGTCAGAAGTCTGCAGATACAATCTAGTTCAACAGATTTATCTCTTCAACATCCAACAACTATGTATTAATGGGCTACAAACCACAAAGAAGAATTTGGCTTTAGGTTTAGGGAGAGATGTGGGTAAAAATAGGAATAGAGGGATGTGGAAAGGCAGAGGGAGAGTTAATTAAGTCCTAATCTCAAAGTAGGAAATAGGTTGGATAGAATGATAGTAGAGAGAGAGAAAAAAAAGAAGAAAGAGAAAGAAAAGAAGAGACAAGAAAAGATAGAAAAACAAAAATTAAAAATTAAAAAGTGCAACATTTGAAAATTATGCAAATTTAGAAACGTAATTTTCAGAGAAGAACTTGGATAGGATAAGAGAAGGGGAGGGATAGAAAAGAGACGTGAAAAACTTAAAAATCAAAATGCTTAAAATATTATATATGTATAAAGAGGTAATACTGCTATTAAGGAATTTAAGTTTAAGAGATTTTGAATTGAGCAATACATTTCTGGATTAAGTGTGTACACAATGGGGGAGAAGGTCTAATAATCAACAATGGGAATATCTGAGGATGAGCAGAACAGCAATTAAGTCATGCAAAGAAGAACAAAAGAGAAGAAAAAGTGAAAAGATGAGAAGGAAAGAAAAAAAGGATCAAAAGGTCAGTAGAGCTGAACAAAAAAAGAAAAGAAACAAAAAGCACACACACATATACCCCTAAAATAAAAATTATAAGAGGAAGAAAAATTAGGTTAATAGAAAACAATTATTTTTAAAAAGTTAAAAATTAGAAATTAAAAAAAATTTTAGGAAAAAAATTTTTTAATAAAAGGTTCAAAAAAAGAGTTCTCTGATTTTTTGGGGGAAGGGGGGTATGGGAAGATCCTGTATCTCCCTTGTGTCCGTAACCAGTCTCTTGTTGGAGTCTCTGGTCTTCTTGTGGTGTTTGATTTTCCTGTGGCTTGGTTGTTTTCTTAAGTCAGTTTGTTTGAGCAGGCAGAAAAATGCTCTGCTTTACCCAGGATTTTGTGATCCTCCTCCCAGGCTAGTTCAATGGGAGGGAGATCTGCTTTGAGTATCACAAAAGAGGGAGATGGCTGTTTCCTCTAGTTTGGAGATGCTGTGATGAGGCTAGGTTCTGGGTAGAATTGAGGCCTTTCAGCAAACAGCAGCTTTTCCCTGAGGGGCTAGCTTCTGGGACAGTCACAGAGCCCAGTCTGGAGCCATTATCAGGGTTTATGTTTACTGGATTTCAATTGATTGTCAAAGCTGCGGTAGGAAGGGGCAGCCTCTGGCTTTGTTTACCCAGTGAAGGAAGCCACTCCTGGGACTGATGGCCTGGGCTGGGTGACTTTTCCCTGGGTGGAGCTGAGCCTGGCAGGTCAAGTTAGGTTCCTGTGACCTGCTGAATGACTCTTGTTTTCTTCCAAGGCCTGAGTTGGAGCTAGCTGCTCAGCCAGGCCTTTGTCAGTATCAAAGATGGAGACCTCTGGTAGTGGGGAGGGAGGAAGGGGTGGCCTTCCCTCCTCTGCTCCCTGAGAAGGAGTGAGGATGTCAGGCTTCTCACTCATGCTGGAGTCTTGGTTCCTGGGTCATCTGTGGTCTGCAAACTGCAGGATGAAGATGTCTGCTCCTTGTCAGTTCTTGCTGGTGTTGAGTAGAATCTGCTCGCCTGCCGTGTCTGGTGCCTATGTCCCGGACTTTCTGTGTTGCAGGTATGGTGGCTATGGCCACCACAGCCGTCGCTGCTGGCAAGTGCTCAGATCTGTCTCCTTGCCTGGATTATCCCTCTCTGGCCTAACTCGCTGTACTGTGATGGCACACTTGGTGTGATTCTCTGCCTTAGGCCTGTTCACTGGAACAGTAAAACTGCTTTCTATGCGAGAGCTTGTTTAGCCTCCAGATTCTCCTCTGCCATCTTCCTGGAACTTCTTTCTTTCTTTTTTGTTTTTTTTTCCACCTCCTGTTTTTCTCTGGTGTTCATCTTTTTGTTGTTGTTGGTTTCTTGGGTAAATTAAACATTAGAACTCAAACTCTCTTTTTGGTTGGAGAGAACTGTAGTGTTTCCCTAAAGTCCCATTGCCATCTTGGTCTCGCCTTGGGCCTTAGGTTTTCATGTGTAGAGGGACTGCAGAGCTGTTTCCTGCACTCGCTACCTTGTTATGTATGTATCCTTGCCATAAACATGTGAGGCACTAATTTACCTACATCCACACCAACACATTTTTCTGGTTTTGATTATAGCTATGGTAGTATCTGTGCAAATGGTATCACATGTGATTTTGACTTGGGAGCAGTGGAGGTCTTTTTTGTGTAGTATTTCCTTAATCATCTGACATTCTGTTTTTGCAAGGATTATTGATTATCAATATATTGATAAAGCTTGGATTGGAGTAATAGTGTCTATTAATAAAGAAATCAGCTTCACTGTCAATCATGAGATGCAGGATCTCCTTGCTGTGAGGAACTATCACAACTCCTCTCAGCAGCACTGGATTACGATAGTTTCACACTATGTGCAAGCTGCCACCTTCACAGTGTGTGTCATCCCAACCTGCTTGGCACAGACTATTCCAAGTCACTATAATACTGGACAGCCAACAAGAAGCATGTGTGTCTGTCCCATCATGTAATCCTACATGTCCTGTCTATTCTATAATGGATATTCCTTGCTTACCCTTCAAAATTATATTAGTATTATGATCCACTTAGTATAAATTTATGTTTTCATGAACAAAGCTTCTAGACTTACCAAATTTTGAGTCTCACCCATGGTTGCCTTGGAAGGACTAGACCAAAAATGATTTTACTGGCTTTGTATGACCCGCAGGCCAGGTGCTCTCTATCTGTGTTCTGGAGGTAGACTTCTTTTTGAAGAGCTTTGCGGTTATTTGGTTTTATTCTTTGTTTGTTATGTGGAAGAAGAATCTGAGTCAAGTTTTCTGCATGTAGATCTGGAGTCAAATTCTTCTACACATGTGTTGCAGACAGATTTTCCCACTACATTTGCGAAGCTCTAGGCTTCTCCACAGGCTTTACTTTGTGATTGCTCAGCAACGACTTGGCAGTTTCTACAGCTATTTGGAGCATCTCCCTTCTCTTCTACATCCTTTCTTTGCCTCGCTAGCTGGCAGCATTCATTTTCACCCTCTGGCAGTTCAAGTTTGTGATCCTGGAGCTGTCCACTTGGTTTTAGCTGCTTTGTGTTATACTGCTGGGGGGGGGGGAGGGGAATCAGGAATATACAGGTCTTTTCGAAGGACCAAAATATCTCCAGTTTTTGTTAGATTTTTCTGCTCACTCCAAATTCCCTTTAAGCTGTTCTTTTACAAAAGGATGTGGCATTTAAAATTGTTATTATTTAGTCGAATTCAAGTTCCTGAACCATTTGATTCATGATTACTTCTCAAATCATAGTACTGCACTGTGCTTCAACTTAATTTATCCATCATAAATGCTGATGGAGAATTCTAAAATTAATCTCAATGTAGGCTAGACAAATTTAGCTGATTTACCATTTTCCTCTTTATATCATCTTTCTGTGTTCCTCCCTTTTTTGTAGTGTTGGGGTTTGAAAAGAGGGCCTCACTATGCCACTGGAGACACACATACAGTCTTCTTACTTATTTTAATCCTGGGTATGTGCCCCAGCCACTATCTGCTTACTTTTTGGCTTCTTGTTCATGCTGGGATGAGCAGGCATGCACCAATGTGCTCAGCACTCAGTTGAGAAAGGCATCTTGAAAGCTTTTCTATCTGAGGCAGATTCAAATTGTGATCCTCCTGATCTCAGCCTCGAGGCCAAGTAGTAGCTAGAATTATAGGCTTAAGCCATCAATACCCAGCAGCCCTCCATCTTTCACTGGCAAGATGGGCACTTTTCTTTCCTTTTATTTTCAGGCCAGATGAAAATTGTTCGTCATTAGCCTTGGATTTTCCATCCAATTTCTTCTGTGCTGGTTTCCCTGTTTACTGACTCCTACATCTTTCTCATGGCTTCTTTTTTAGTTTCTCAAAAGTTTCCTTCTCCCAGTTTCATAGTAACTGGTATAAGATAGATACAATATTTGAGAGCTTGCATACCTGGACAGGTATTTTCCCTTTATTAGGACTGATAATTTGGAGAGCTTTAGGTTGGTATTTGGGAATAAATTCCTCAGAATTTTGGACTGTTGTATGGTCTAACAGATTTTGGTGTTTTTGTTTAGAAGGTGGATAAATTATCGATCATTTTACTTTTGAGAGTATCTTTGAATTTGTTCAATTGAAATAGTGAAATTTTATGATTATATGATTTTGTAAGTCACTTTCCATCTTATGTGTATTTTTGCCATGCATGGAGGAATACTTCCTATTTGAGTATGACATAATTCTGTTACACATTGTTTTCTCCTGCTTATTTTTCACAGATATTGATTTTATATGAATCCATACAATAAGTGCACACTATTGGAATGATGATTTGTCCCTGTGTACATGTCTGTTTCTCTTTGCATCTTTGCATGCGGAGCAGGCAGTTCTGGGTCTGTGAGCCTTACTTTGCTTATGTATTACTTTCTTTGACAAAGTTCTTCAGAGTCTTTTGTTCTAAATGGGATTCTTACTCAGCAAGTAGTAATACACTGGTATCATTGACTTTTCCCTCTATTTGATGGTTTTCTTGGATGGGTGGTAAATGTTTCAAAGGATTTTTTTTTGCTTGTATACACTTAAGATATATTTCTGCCCCCATGGCAGTTTGTTATGCCTTATCACTGTCTCTGGACTTGCATTGTCAAACCCTGTTCTCTCTTACATCTGCTTACATCTGCTTGCTCTGTACCAGGGTCCAGAAGGCTGGTTATTCTGCTGATAATATTTTGTTGAAGACATTTGCATCTCTGGTCACAGGAAATCATTACATGGGCTTTTCCTTTCTTGTCATGTTTTTGGTTATTTGAGTATTAGGTAGTGCTGATCTCAGAGATTGAGGTCTGAAGTCGTCTTTTGGCTTTCCTATTCTGAAGAGAAATACAGTGGATATGGGTGCTTTCTCTTTTAGAAGGCCATTGATTATTGATTGTGTTCCTTAATAAATATAGGTCTGCTAAGGTTGTCTTTGATTCTTGGGTGAGTTTTCCTAGATTGTAACTTTTCAAGGAGTGGTTCCATTTCATGTCTTCATGGCCACTTGAGTTTTAGCTGCTTTCCACTGACTGGATTGCATTGGGGACACCACCAGGTAACAGTCCAGGTGAATAAAGGTATTACCCTGGGTGGTTTGCTTCTTTCAAGGAAGGGAAGAAATTTGTGGGCACAGAGTTGCTCCTTTTTCTTTCTTCTGTAATGAGGTAATTTATATAAGAACCATGAATGTAACAAGAAAGCAAGTGGAAGAATGGTCTAGAAACGACTAGATAAACATTTCTTACACATCTGTGGGATTAAACTCCTTCCTCACTTTCAGTGATGCACATGGCTACTTTTCATCTATGTCATGTAACTTGCACAGAGGCATGATCCTAGAGTTGTCATGATGGAAAGATCATTAGGGAATTGACTCTATGATTACTGGTAAACTCTATGAAACCATCCAAACAACTGTTTTGATTAGACGAATTTCCTTCTCCAAAGAAATGAGTAAGTCATGTGTGCAACAAAACTAGATACAAAACTATTGAACATGGCTGATGTGACATCATCTAGTGGTGTAGGTGGCCTGAGGCTCTGGGGAAGCAGGACTCATCTGGGCACTGGGCCACCTCTCATGCTGTCTTGATCCCCTGGGGCCCCCACTCCTTCCTCAGCAGAAACCTCACTTTGGTGGCTCCGGGACATGATGCATATATCTGTCAACTTGGAAATCTGTTTGAACTTTCTTCTTTTCTTTTCTTACTGACCTTAAAGAAATGTTGCTTCTTAGCCAGGTGTATGTCGCTCATGACTATAATCCTAGCTACTCAGGTGGCTGAGATCTGAGAATCATGGTTCAAAGCCAGCCTGGGCAGGAAAGTCTGTGAGACTCTTATGTCCAATAAATTACTAGAAAACCAGAAGTGGCACTATGACTCAATCTGGAGAGTTCTCGCCTTGAGTTGAAGAGCACAGGGGCAGTGCCTAAGCCCAGAGTTCAAACCCCATGACCAACCAAAAAAAAAAAAAAAAAAAAAAAAAAAGAAAGAAAGAAGGAAAGAAAGAAAGAAAGAAAGAAAGAAAGAAGTGTTGTTTCTTATTTATTTTTAATTAATTTTAATTTTTTTTTTTGCATGTTGGCTTGAACTCAGCCTTGGGCTCTCTTGTCTTTTGTCAGTCATAACTAGTGCTCTACCCCTTGAGCCACAGCTCTAGCACTGTTTTTTTCTTTCTGATTAACTGGAGATTAATTGAATTCTCTTGGATGGGTCTTTCCTGGGTTGAATTCAAACTGTGATTCTCAGATCTCAGCCTCCTGAGTAATTGGGGTGGACAGGTGTGAGCTGCGGGCATCTGATTGCTTCTTCTTTGCTTTGAGTGGATTAGAATGACTTTTGTGTGGATGGAATCCTTTTTGCCTTTTCTGAGTGACTCCCTCCAGAACTGCTTTCAGCTGGTAGAGAAGAAATAAGTTATCATTTACTTTCATAGAAAGAAATGTCTGGCTGTGGAGATGGCACTCTGGGAAATCTCCCAACTTGCTGTGAGACAGGAACACCACCATCAGAGTGTATGTCATGATGTGTCCTGAGATCAGAAAAAGAGCCTGGCTAGGCAATCAGGGCAAAAACCCCTCCCATACAGGCTTTGCACCCCTTACCTTGAGCAATCCTGAATGCAGGCCCCTAGACATTCCATCATTATGGCTTTGAGCAGTCACACATCTGTGCCTGGGTATCACATCATGGCCCATAGTCCCTGGAAGACTTGCATGTAAACAGCAGATGGATTGGATTCCCTAGGTGTGTGTTGGAATAGCATCCAATCAAAAGGACTAAAGGACAGATGGGGGCTTGTTCAGGCTGATTGTGTCTGGGGGCTGATATGGCCCACAGGCTGTCCAGTGATCTTGAGGGTCATGTAGCACTTTCCTAAGACCTCGTATTAGCCCTGTGCATAACACAGTCCAGGCACTGCCATCCCTGGCAACCCCTCTGTTCTATCCTGAGCCCTGCTACCTTTTTCTTCAATAAATTTTTGCCATTTTACTCCTCACTCTGTATGTGTGGATGCATGTTTTTTTTAGTCCTCACTGTGTGTGTGTCTGCATTCTTTGGGACTAAGTAGGTCCCAATCAGAGGACCTGATTCAAGTGTTGCAGGGGATTTTTTTTTTATGACCTTTCAAACTTCTGGTGAATATGGAATGAGCAAACACTATCTCAAGAGGTCACAGTCATCATCTCTGGAAGGACCTCTTCTCCAGGCTAAGTGGTAATGGTTTTAGGCTATTGGTTCTGATGCCATCTCTTGTCCAATGCTCAATCTTCCATCCAAGTGTTAGCTCTCACCTTGCCTGTGTTCATGTACCTGAAAGGCCAATGAGACTGCTGCTGAGAGGAAAAGGGGCAGGTGTAGGTATTCCAGGCCACAAGGAAAGGATTCTTTTTTTTTTTTTAATGTTATTTTATTTTATTTGAGAACATACTGTACAGAGGGGCTACAATTACATGGGCAGGATAATGCATACATTTCTTACCAAGCATTGCAGCCTCCTCCTTTGTTTACCCTTCACCTCCATTCCCAGCCTCCCCCCTCCCCCACCCAATTATACTCCCCTCCCCCCCCACACCGACATTGTAAAGTTGGTTTTGACATGACATTTTGTACTTCTCATTGTTGCAACAGGTCCACCTGAATCCTTAAATGACTTGTTTGTCCCCATCTCCTCCACATGTTATACTGACATCAAATATAGTGAAATCGGGGGTTACACTGTGGGGGAGGGACATACAAAGCAACAAAGAAATAATCTTATAAATGCGTTAGAAACACATGCATGAAAGAAACGAAAACATTAAAATACATATTTAAGGGTTCATTTTCCTAACATCACATTATCTGACCTTTTCCGCTTGACTAATACCTATACTAGATATTGCAAATAAGGGAAACCATGGGACCTATGCTTCTTTGGGCCGGGCTTACTTCACTTAATATAATTTTTTCCAAACCTTTCCATTTCCTAACAAATGGGGAAATGTCAGTCTTTCTGATGGAGGCATAGAATTCCATTGTGTATATATACCACATTTTCTTGATCCATTCATCTACTGAGGGGCATCTGGGTTGGTTCCATATCTTAGCTATGGTAAATAATGCTGCAATAAACATAGTTGTGCTGGTAGCTTTAGTGTGGTCTTGTTTGTAAACATTTGGGTAAATGCCCAAAAGTGGGATTGCTGGATCATAGGGGAGATCTATGTGAAGACTTTTGAGGAACCTCCATACTGCTTTCCAAAGTGGTTGAACAAGTTTACATTCCCACCAACAATGAAGTAAGGTTCCTTTCTGTCCACATCCCCTCCAGCATCTGTTGTTGTTAGAGTTCTTGATTTTTGCCGTTCTAACTGGAGTGAGGTGATATCTCAATGTTGTTTTGATTTGCATTTCTTTTATGGCTAGGGATGTTGAACATTTCTTCATGTGTCTATTGGCCATCCTTCTTTCTTCTTCAGAGAAGCTTCTCTTTAAGTCTTTTGCCCACTTATTTATTGGGCAGTTGTTTCTTTGAGGATTTGTTGTTGGGTGGTTTAATTTTTTGACTTCCAAGTATATTTTAGATATGAGACCCTTGTCCGTTGTATGGCTAGTAAAGATCTTCTCCCAATCCGTGGGCTTTCTATTGATCTTGCTAGCTATGTCATTTGCCCTGCAGAAGCTCTGCAACCTTATGCAATCCCATTTGTCCAACCTTTCTTTGATTTGTTGTGCTTCCGGGTCTCTATTCAGAAAATTTCGGCCTGAGCCAAGGAGACCTAGGGTTTCTCCTATTCCATCCTGTAATGTTTTCAGAGTGTCTGCTTTGAGTTCAAGGTCTTTGATCCATTTGGAGTTGATTCTGGTGCAGGGTGATATATAAGGATCTAGCTTAAGTTTTCTACATGTAGTTAACCAATTTTGCCAGCACCATTTACTGAAGAGGTTGTCTTTCTTCCATTCTATTGTTTTAGCTTCCTTATCGAAGATTAGATGGCTATAGGTCTGTAGGTTCATTTCTGGGTTTTCAATTCTATTCCATTGGTCCTGAGGTCTGTTCTTATGCCAATACCAAGCTGTTTTGATTACTATGGCTTTATAGTAGAGTTTGAAATTTGGTATTTGTATTCCTCCAGCAGTGTTCTTTCCGTTGAGGAGCGTTTTTGCTATTCGGGGTCTTTTATTGTTCCATATGAATTTTTGGATTGCCTCTTCTATTTCCTTGAAGAATGAGGGTGGAATTTTGATAGGTATCGCGTTGAATTTGTAGATAGCCTTGGGAAGTATTGCCATTTTCACGATGTTAATCTTTCCAATCCAGGAGCATGGGAGGTTTTGCCATTTTTTAAGTTCTGTGATGATTTCCTTTTTCAAGATTTTAAAGTTTTCATCATAGAGGTCCTTCACTTCTTTACTTAAGTTAATTCCTAGGTATTTTATTTTTTGTGGGGCTATTACAAATGGAGTTGCTTTCCTAATTTCAGCCACACTTTTCTCATTGTTGGCATATAGAAAAGCCATTGATTTTTGGGGGTTAATTTTATAACCTGCTACTTTGCCAAAGTTTTGAATCAGCTTGAGTAATTTGGGAGTGGAGTCTATGGGATTCTTTAAATACAAGATCATGTCATCTGCAAAGAGGGAGAGTTTTATTTCTTCTTTCCCTATTTGGATCCCCTTTATGTCTGCATCTTGTCTTATTGCTGTAGCTAGGCATTCTAATACTAGATTGAAGAGAAGTGGAGAGAGTGGGCATCCTTGTCTTGTTCCTGAGTTAAGAGGAAATGGCTTTAGTTTTTCACCATTGAGTATAATGCTGGCTGTAGGTTTGTCATATACAGCCTTTATTGAATTGAGGAATGATCCATGGATTCCTAATTTTTCCAAAACCTTCATCATAAAGGGGTTTTGGATCTTGTCAAATGCTTTTTCTGCATCTATTGAGATAACCATGTGGTTCTTATTCTTGCACCTGTTGATATGATGAATAATATTAATTGATTTGCGTATATTGAACCAGCTTTGCATCCCTGAAATGAATCCTGTTTGATCATGGTGTATGATTTTTTGGATGAATTGTTGAAGTCGATTGGCCAAAATTTTGTTGAGAAGTTTTGCATCAATGTTCATCAAAGAAATGGGTCTATAGTTCTCTTTCTTTGATGAGTCCCTGCCTGGTTTTGGGATGAGGGTTATGATGGCTTCATAGAATGTGTTCGGTAGTCAGCTTTCTCTTTCAATGTCATTGAAGAGTTGGAGGAGTATTGGTGTGAGCTCTGCTTTGAAGGCCTTGTAAAATTCCGCTGTAAAACCATCTGGTCCTGGACTTTTCTTAGCTGGGAGGTCTCTTATTGCTGTTTCTACTTCAATGCTTGATATGGGCCTGTTAAGCTGGTTTAACTCATCTTGGTTTAGTTTTGGCATGTCAATATTTGCTAGGAAAAGGTCCATTTCTGTCAAGTTCTCAAACTTATTAGCATAAAGTTTTGAGAGGTATTACCTTATGATGTTCTGAATCTTGGTTGTTTCCATGGTGATGTTTCCATTCTCATCTCTGAGTTTATTAATTTGGGTGTGTTCTCTCCTTTTTCTGATAAGGTTTGCTAAGGGTCTGTCAATTTTGTTAAGTTTTTCGAAGAACCAACTCTTTGTTTTGTTGATTCTTTCTATAGTTTTTTTGGATTCTAATTCATTTAATTCTGATTTAATTTTGATTATTTCTTTCCATCTACTGGATTGGGGTTTATCTTGCTGCTCTTTTTCAAGGAGGTGTAGATGTGTCATTAAATTGTTAGTTTCAGATCTCTCCAATTTGTTGATGTAGGAGCTCAGAGCTATAAACTTGCCTCTGAGTACTGCCTTTGCTGTGTCCCAGAGGAGCTGGTCATTTGTGTGTTCATTTTTGTTGAATAGCATGAACATTTGAATTTCCTTTCTAATCTCTTCCATGACCCACTCATGATTCAGCAGTGTGTTGTTCAGCCTCCATGTGATACCGGACTTTCTTTGGTGGCTTTTGGTGTTGAGTTCTAATTTTATTCCCTTGTGGTCAGAGAGGATGCAAGGTATAACTTCAATGTTTTAAATTTAGACAAGTTTGCTTTGTGGCCTAAAATGTGGTCTATTTTAGAAAACGTTTCCATGTGCTGCTGAGAAGAACGTGTATTCTGATGCTGCTGGGTGAAATGTTCGGTAAATGTCTGTTAAGTCTAGTTGATCTATGCAGCTGTTTAGATCTGCGGTTTCTCTGTTGAGTTTTTGCCGAGTTGATCTATCTAGTGGGGAGAGTGGTGTGTTAAAATCCCCAACAATTAATGTCTTTGGATCTATATGGGATTTGAGGGAAAGTAGTGTTTCTTTGATAAATTTGGGTGCTCCATTGTTTGGCGAATAGATATTTAGAATTGTAATATCCTCTTGAAGGAGAGATCCTTTAATTAGTATGTAGCGACTGTCTTTATCTCTTCTCACGAATTTTAATTTGAAGTCTATTTTATCTGATATTAGGATTGCAACTCCCGCCTGTTTATGAGGGCCGTTTGCTTGGTAGATTTTGTTCCAGCCTTTAACATTGAAAATGTGTTTGTTTTTACGGGCAAGATGTGACTCCTGCAGGCAGCAGATAGAAGGGTCTTGTTTTTTAATCCAACTAGACAGTCTCTGTCGCTTAATTGGAGAGTTCAGTTCGTTAACGTTAAGAGATAGGGCTGAGAGGTATTTGGGAGTTCCTGCCATGTTATCCACCTTCTTGGGGGCTGCGAAAACTGGGTTCTTCCTAAGGTTCTTGGATTCTCAGTTTGGGTGCAGTTTCTTGGCCTTTGTTGCGGTCTTGTTGGTTTCCTATGTGTAGGACATCTTTAAGAATCTTTTGTAGGGCTGGTTTGGTGGAGATGTATTGTTTCAATTTTTCTTTGCTATGGAAGGTTTTTATTTGGCCTTCAGTTATGAAGGAGAGTTTAGCTGGGTACAGTATTCTTGGTTGATAGTTGTTTGTTTTTAGGGCATGGCATACGTCATTCCAGGCTCTTCTTGCTTTGATTGTCTCTGCTGAGAAATCTGAGGTAATTCTAATTGGTTTCCCTTTATAGGTGATTACCCTTTTCTCCTTGACAGCTTTAAGGATCTTTTCCTTGGTCTGGGTTGATCCTGTGTGGATTATAATGTGACGGTGGGATGTCCTATTCTGGTCTGGTCTATTTGGGGTTCTAAAAGCTTCTTGTATCTGAATAGGCCTATCTTTTTGTATGTTTGGGAAGTTCTCTGCTAGGATCCTGTTAAACAAATTTCCTAGACCATTAACTTCTGTTTCTACGTGCTCCTCTACACCCATTATCCTTAGATTGGGCCTTCTGATGGTGTCTTCCAGGTGTTGGATAGACCTATCATATTTCTTGGACTTGTCTTGGATGGTTGTATGTTCTTTCTCTATAATATCTAGGCTGTCTTCAATCCCTGAGATTCGATCTTCTGCATGGTCTAACCTGCTGTCAAGACTCTCTACTTTGTTTTTTATCTCTTTTCCTTCTAATTGGTCAGCTTTGATGGCTTCAAGTTCTTTGTTGAAGCTCTGTTTTAGGTCTTGTATGAATTTCTTTACTTCCTTAATTTGGTGTTCAGTGTTTGTTCTCAAATCACTTAGTTGATTGGTTATGGTTTCTTTGGACTCCCATTCCTTCTGTTGGGTTCCATTCAGCATTCCCTTTGTGGTCTCCCTGACTTCCTTCAGCTCTTTGTTAATGGATTCCGTGAATGCCTTTAGTGATCTGTGTGTATTCTCTACCTGGTCTCTTAATTCGTGAATTACTCTTTGATTAGTTTCCTCCCTTCTGTGGGATTCCTGCAGTTCTCTTTCTTCCTGTTCGTGGGATTCCTGCAGTTCTCTTTGAGTGTTCTCTCTCTGCTCACGCCATTCCTCCCTTTCTCTTTGAGTATTCTCAAGTTGTTCATGCAAATCCTGTATCAGTTTTTGAGTAGCTTCCTCACGCTTATGTTATTCCTGTATAAACTTCTGGGATGCCTCCTCTCTCTCCCTATCACGCTCATACAGAGTCCTTTGTACATTGTCAAACTTCTCATTTATCATGTTTGCTATTAGTGTTTGTAGAGCTATTTGGGAACTCTCCTCTGGATTATTCTGTATGTGTTCTAATCCCTGATTATCAAGATTGGGAATTGAGATACCCGAATTTGCCATTTTTCTTGTGTTTTTCCGGCTTACTCGGCCCATTTGAGATGAAGATTGCACCAGTTTTGTGCTAGAACTCTATCTTAAGGCAACCGTCAACCAAAGTTTGCGTTTGTACAGTCAATAGTCTACAGATACAATCTAGTTCAACAGATACATCTATTCAACATCAAACAACTATATGTTAAAGGACTTCGAACCGCAGAAAAGAATTTGGAAAACCAGAAATTATTAGGATTAGGGAGAGATGTGGGTAAAAAATAGGAATAGATTGGTGTGGGGAGGCACAGGGAGAGTTAACTATGTCCTAATCACAATGCAGGAAATGGGTTGGGTAGGATGCAAGTAGAGAGAGAGAAAAAGAAGAGATGGAAAGGGGAATGAAGAGAGACCAGAAAAAAATAGAAACATAAAAATTAATGTTATTATAGAGGTTAAAAGACCGTCTATTTAGAGAGGAATGTGAATATGTTCAGAGAAGGGGAGGGACATAGAGGAGATGTGAAAAACTTTAAGGATGGGAAAGGGAGAAGAAAAGATCAGAAGTTCAGTAGAGCTAGACAAAAAACAAAAAGATAATTAAGAAAGAAAGAAAAAGAGAAAGAAGACAAGAAAAGAAAGGAAAACGCTCATTCACGTATTCCTAAAATAAAAATTATAAGATGAGAAAAAAAAAAGTTACTGGAAAACAATTATTTTTTCAGAAGAGGCAAAAATTAAAGATTAATAAAAGTTTTAGAAGGGAAAAAATTTATATATATATCTATATCTATATCTATCTATATATATATATATAGAAGGTAACAAAAACAAAAAACAAGCAAAAAAAAGAAAAGAAGAAGAAGAAAAAAAAAAGAAAAAAAAGTCTTTTGATTTTTTTTGGCGGGGGGGAGGAGTGGGAAGAATCCTGTATCTCCCTTTTGTCTGTAACCAGTCTCTTGTTGGAGTCTCTGGTCAGCTTGAGGTCCTGTGGCTTGATTGGTTTCTTAAGTCGGTTGGTTGGAAGAGGCAGAAAAATGCTCTGCTTTACCCAAGATATTGAGATCCCCCTCCCAGGTTAGTTTTCTGGGAGGGTGATCTGCTTTGAGAATCACAAAAGAGGGGGATGTGGTGATGAGGCTAGGTTCTGGGTAGAGTTGAGGCCTTTCAACAAACAGTAGCTTTTCCCTGGGGCTATTTTGTGATAAAGCTCACAGCGCCCAGCCTGGAGCCATTCTCAGGGTTTCTGTTTTTCAATTGATTGTGTTGGCTGCTAGAGGGAGGGGCAGCCTCTGGCTCTGGTTACCCAGTGAGGCAAGCCACTCCAATGGCTGGCCCCTGAGCTGGGTGACTTTTCCCTGGATGGAGCTGAGTCTGGCAGGTCACTTCGCCGTTAAATTCTTGTGACCTGCTAAATGACTCGTTTTATTCCAAGGCCTGAGCTGGATCTAGCAGCTCCTCCGAGCTTTGTCGGTATCCAAGATGGAGATCACCGGTGCTGGGGGGGGGAGGGGTGGCCTTCCCTCCTCTGCTCCCTGAGAAGGAGTGAGGACGTCGGGCTTGTACTCACGCCGAGTCTTGGATCCTGGGTCGTCTCTGGTCTGTAAACAGCAGGATGAAGATGTCTGCTCCTTGTCGGTTCTTGTTGGTGTTGAGTAGAATCCGCTCGTCTGCTGCATCTGGCTCCTTCATCCCAGACTCTCTGTGTCTCAGGTATGACCCTGCGGCAGTGGTCGCTGCCGCGACCCTGCCGCCGCAGCGGCAGCTGATGTGTTTCCTTGGCTTTCCTCTCTTGTCTAACTCTCTGTCCTGTGATGGCACACTTGGTGTGATTCTCTGGCTTAGGACTGTTCACTGGAACTCTAAAACTGCTTTCTATGCGAGAGCTTGTTCAGATTCCAGCTTCTCCTCCGCCATCTTCCCGGAACTCCCAGGAAAGGATTCTTGAGGTGTGGTGGTGAATGGGAATGGCTGAGGTCCAGGGGCTCTGGCAGCTTCAACTTCTCCATGGTTTGTCAGTGAACTAGAGTTCAGTGGGAGTAGTATCCTTTCATTTCCTCCCTTTTTAACTAAGCTATACTGTTGCTGTGTGTGGTGGGAGAGTCTATATCTACTCAGGTGGATGGGAAGTGCCTGCAGTCATTGCTCTCTGGGATTTGGACCCTGCTTTTGGAAAGGTTGCTCACAGTATTGGAGTCACTGCCACTACTCTGTGGCTTTTGGTCTTGGTGTTATGAGAGGGAACTCTGGGAGGACTAGAATGGGGTGGTGACAAATGTGTCTGAGCTGCTTCCTCATTGGGCTGTGGACTGTCCATGGATCACAGCAGCTTCTGCTGGGATCTGCTGCTGGTCAGGATGTACTTTGTGCCTGGACCTACTGAAGATGCTGGGTTACATTTTGCTTAAAAAGGGAGACATGACCCAAAGAAGGACACTTTGGATTTCTGCCAAACTATAGCCATGGTCAATATTAAAGTCAAACTTAAACTTTGGGCTGGCTTCTTTCAGACTGAACAATGGTAATAGTTCCATGTGTTCTCATGTAGGCACTGTCCAATGGATCTGCCACGTGGGGAGTGGTGGACCCTGTATCTGTGATAGTGGCTCATCGATATCTCCTGATGTTTCTTCTAGGTTTTATCTTGGTGTCTTCCTTTCTTTCTTCCTTCCTTCCTTCCTTCCTTCCTTCCTTCCTTCCTTCCTTCCTTCCTTTCTTTCTTTCTTTCTTTCTTTCTTTCTTTCTTTCTTTCTTTCTTCTTTTCTTTCTTCTTTCCTTCCTTCCTTCCTTCTTTTCTTCCTTCTTTTTTCCTTTCTTTCTTTCCTAATATAATTTTCTCTTGCAAAGGAAAAGTAATTGGAGAAAATGGCAAAGTCATTCAAGAAATAGTAGATCAAAATCTGGTGTGGTTCAGATGAGAACTGAAGTAAACAAAATAAATTAATAGAGAAGATTTAAGTATTTAAATGTAATCTATTCACTTTTTTGTGTACCAGTACTAGGGCTTGAACTCAGGGCCTTGCACTCTCACTTGGCCTTTTCCAAGCAAGACTGGCACTCTGTCACTTCAGCCATCGCTTCACTTTTTGAATTTTCTGCTGATTAATTGGAGCTAAAAGTCTCCAGTTTTTATCTGCTTGGGTTGGCTTTGAGCCAGTGTCCTCAGATCTTAGCCTCCTGGGTAGATAGGATTAAGAGTGTGAGCCATCTGTACCTGGCAAGGTTTTTACCATTCAAAAATGTTATTTTTATAAAAGTAGACAGAGAAATGTGTGTTTCAATATGATATCATTGAGTGAAAGTCTTCTCTTCCTTTATTCCCAAGACTGCTTGATTTATACATTAAAGGGATCCTGGAATAATTTCTTAGGAAAAAAATCCTGGCCTGCAATGACTACTTTCCACAAGAAGTGGTACCTTTATTTCACTCTCAGTACCATTAGCTAACACTCATTAGAACTTAGTATTGCTAAATAAGTGGGCTAAAGACTTAAATGGAAACTTCTTTGAAGAGGAAATAAGAATGGTCAATAGACACAGGAAGAAATGCTCAACTTGTCTGGTCATAAAAGAAATGCAAATCAAAACATTATTGAGATTCCACCTTGCCCCAGTTAGAATGGATAAAATCAAGAAATCTAATAACAGCAAATGCTTCAGGGGATGTGAACAAAAGAGAACCCTACTGCATTGTTTTTGAGAGTGTAAAATTGTTTGACCACTCTGGAAAGCAGTATGGAGGTTCCTCAAAAGACTACACATAGAGCACCCCTATGACTCAGCAATCCCACTTCTGGGTATTTACCCTAATGATCACAAACAAGACCATACTAAAGCTACCAGCACACATATGTTTATTGCAGCATTAACTAAGATATGGAACCAACCCAGATACCTCTCAGTAGAAGAATGGATCAAGAAGATGTGGTATACACATATACACAATGGAATTCTGTGCTTTTATTAGAAAGAATGACACTGCCCCATTGGTTAGGAAATAGAAAGACCTGGAAAAATCATATTAAGTGAATTAAGCCAGGCCCAAAGAACAATAGATTGTATGATTTCCCTCATTTGTAAAAACTAGAATATGTCTATGATATTCTTAACAGGGGATCTCAATAACTCAATTGCTAAGGTATAGGACCATTTACAATCAAGTGTATCAACAAGAACTCCAAGAATTAGAAACAAGAGCTTCTTATCATTCCCCGTATGCAGTTCTTTTTTTCTGATTTAGTTTCCTGTATCCTTTGTCTTGTATCTGTTTATCTGATCTGTGGAAGAGAAAAGGAATCACAGAAACAGCAGAATAAAATATGATCTAATGCAACAATGATATTCACTTGACACTATGCTGGAAATAAACACAATTTGTCGGAGAGGACATATATAGGGAGTGGTAAGCAGGAGAAAATGGGAGAGGACACAATGGTATTTAAAAAGAAATTTACTCATTACTTATGTAACTAACTCCTCCATTCCTCACCTTTGCAATAAATATGTATAAAAATATATATAGATAAGATTCTTGTTCAGAGACAAAGAACTAGGAATGATGGGACTAAAGAAAATGAAGAAGGACTGAAGGACCAGAAATAAAGAAAAATAGGTAGAGGTGAAATTAGGAGAAAGATGAAGAGATATATTGAAAAATGAGAGGAGAAAATAAGAGTAGAGGAATGTATAGAAGAAAAGGAAAAGAAGGAAGAAAACTAAGACTTAAATTCAGAGAAAGAAAAAAAAAAGAAAAAAATTAAAAAGAAAGTAAAAATTAAAAAGTGTATGTATAAAGTAATAATACTAAAATTAAAAATACTAAGATTGAGAGATAAAAAAATTGAGTAATCAAAATATAGCATGAAGTAAGTATGCATACAATAAAGGAGGAAACCTAGTAATCATTGTAGGGTGTGTATCTAGGAATAAACAGAACAGCAATGAAGTAGTAAAAAGGAGAAAGAGGAGAAAACAAAACAAAAAATATAGAAAAAATAAAATTAAACTTAGAAAAAAATCCTTCGGTTTAGTTGGGGGAATCTTATGACTCCTTCATATCTGCTATCCAATCTCTTGATGGAGTCTTTGAGTTCTTTGTGGTTTTCAGTTTTCTTTGTGGCTTAGTGGTTTCACAAATCAGTTAATTTGAGTGGGCAGAAAAAAGTTCTGTCTCAGAAACTTGAGTCTTTGTGTTCCTCCTCCCAATCTAACTCAGTGGGACAGGGGATCTGCTTAGTGTGTAGTCCAGGAAGAAGGTGGCTGGTTTTTGTAGGTTGGAGTCTCTGCAAGTGAGCTTGAGTGTGGGTGGGTTGGGGCATGTGTGCAATGGGTGGCTTTTCCCAGAGGGCCGAGCTCTTTTGGGCCCAGCCTGAAGCTGCTCTTGGATTTTATGGGTTATTCAGTTAAAACAAAATTTTTTTTTCCAGTGAGATTTTACAAACTTCTGGCTTTTTAGTTCCTGAAGCTGGCTAAGCTGCAGGTTTAGCTGCTATATGACTGGAATGTCTTTGTTCTCTGCAGAGGGTCCAGGCAGCCTGTCAGTGTGCCTAACCTAGTAAATTCGTCCCTGGGAGGAACTTCCATCTCCTGGGAGGGGCAGCCTTCTCTTGGGTATAGCTGAGTCTCACTGGTCAGATTCCTTTGCACTGTTGAAAAATGGCACCCACTTGCTGCTTCTCTGGCCAGTTACCTGCTAGCTGCACTCTATGCTAGTATCAAAGATGAGTTCTCCTCGGGTGGGATGTTGGGAGGGCTACCTTCCAGAAGCTGTTTCGTGAGAAGGAATAGGGCTGGCTTTTATGGGGGTCCTCATGCTTTCCCTTTGTTTTTCAGACCACTCACAATTGGCATCCGTCCGTGGCCAGCAGGATGTGGATTTCTGCTTCTAATCATCCAGTTGCACTGGAGGTGAGTTGAAAGCCATGCACATTCTGTCTCTGGTGCCTTTGTCCTAGCTCTACATGGTTGCCAATGTGCCGCTGCCACTGACATGTGCTCAAATTTGTCTTCTTAAGCAGACTGCCTGAATTTTTCCTCTCTGGCCCAAATCTCTACTATTACAGCTCACTTGGTATGACTCCCAGCCTGTAACTCTGCCATCTACCTCTTATCCCTCCCTCTGAATGTCTTATTATTTCAAATAGCACTTGAAATTTTAGACTCTCAGTAAGTCAAATTATCCTCTATTTTTACCATCTGAAATGTCCCTGAGTTATCTTTCAATGACCCTGTGCTAAAGGTTTGGTCCCCAGGGTGGTTCTAATTAGAGGTTGTGCTTGGTGTAGTCATTCACACTTACAACCCAGCTACTTGGGAGGAGGTGGCGAATCATGCTTTGAGTCTGTCTTGAGAAAACAATTACTATCTTATGGTAGTACATGCCTGAGTCCCAGCTACGTGGAAAGTCTAGATAGAAGGATCCTGTGCCAAGACTGCCTAAAGCAAAAAGTGAGAGTGAAGTAACTGAAAAGTGACTCCAAAGGGGACTAACTGTATGGCTCATGTGATAGCAATACTTTCCTAACAGGTATGAGGTTCATTATTCACCTCTCCTCCTAAAAAAAGATGAGGCCTAGTAGGAGACCTTCAAGTCATTGGAGCAGATTTGCCTTTGAAGGTCATCCTTTCCCCTTCCTCAGTTTTGGTTTTTGTCTCCTGATGTAAGCAGATCTCCTCCATCAAGTACTCCCTCCATGATGTGCTGTCTTAGCACAGGCCTAAAATAATGGGGTCAACTGATGATGGTTTAGAACCTCTAAAACAATGACTCCAAATAAACTGTCTCTTTATACATTGAAACTCCAGATTCCTAAAAACCCATCAAAGTCCCTGCCCTATCCTTTCTCATCAGTGCTCTTTGCAGGAGCTCTTGAATATTCTTTTTGCATCAGTCCAGAAAGATCCAAAGCAAAAAAGGAATGCCTTAAGGAGATGAAGACAACAATGAATGTCATGTCCTTCTTACAACACAAGAGGTTGCTGTTGACTAAGGACAATTCCTTTTAACCTGAGAATTTTCAGCCTCTTCAAAAATGTCAGGAAAGTGAAATACCTTATAGAGACAGCATTTGTTTTGAGGAATTTCAGCTACCCTCCCCATATGTTCTTGTGACATAATCAGATGGAGAAGCAACTCATACTTCTTTAAGTTACTTGTTGAAAATTCTTTGTTCTTTTTCTGGCTTTACAAGTTCACAATCTGAATGCAATTTGTTTAACGTTTCTTGGACAGGTAAGCGTATTTCATCTGCTGTTTGAGCTGTCTACTTAGAAGTGTGTCAAGGATAGTGATTTTTACAGGATTATTAAAAGCAGAACAATTGTAGGAACATTGGCTTTGTAACCCACAGGTAGCAATCCATCCCCTGCCTCTTTATATTACCTTCAGTATCTGATCAGGTCCCTCAACCTCCACCACCCTCCCCCCTCTCCTCATCCCACCAGAGTGATGGCTGATTGTCCTGGCCTAACTGTCTCCAGGAAGAATCTTGTTATATGAGCATAGTCTGAGTCTCCTTTATTATTAATTAATTGATTATTAATTAATTTTTTGCCAGTTGTGGGACTTGAACTCAGGGCCTGGCCACTCTCCGTTAGTTTTTTCACTCAAGGCTGGCAACTGACCTACTGCTTTACTCTGTCCTTTTGGTGGTTAAGTGGAGATATTAGTCTCATGGAATTTCCTGCTCCTGGCTGGCTTGGAACTGCTGTCCTTAAATCTCAGCCCTCTGAGTAGTTAGGATTACAGGTGTGAGCTACCTGCCTGGTGGTGACTCCCTTTATCTCTGATGATTTTTCTCAGGAACTGCCCATCAATAGACCCCCTCACATTCTGCACTGAATGAAAGTTCCCATTTGGCCTTGCTATATAAGAAAGCCCAGCTCTTTTCCCTACTACACTGTCATGAACATCTTTCATATTGTGCTCTGACTGTGTCAGTGATGACTTGGCTGTGCTTCAAGAAGTGGAGGACCATCCTGGCAAGCAAAAAGTCTTGAGTTCAACTGCCAGTCCTGCCAAAATGAAAAGATACAGATTCTGGAAGAAGAAAGTAATCCATCAACATAGTGGTGGACAATGCTATACCATGCCTCAGGTGACACAAGCAACTAGAAAAAGCTGAGAATGTCACAGATACCTTGGAATCTGTGTGGGGAGGAGATCACAGGGCTTTTGCTTCCACAGGAAAGGGACCGCAGCTTCCTGGGTGAAGAGGACAGGAGAGAAGAAAGAGAAGAGCCAGATGAACTAGGTCATTGGAAAGAACAGAGTTAAAACCTGCTGGTCAAGTCCTCATCAATGTGTCCAGGTGGAGAGAGACTCAACTGAATGTCATTAAGAGAGAAAAGGTGGCTGACCTGGTCAGGAGAAAGAAGGAGAGCATGTCCTGGCATTAGCTATCATGCCAACCTGGACTGTAAAGAGGAAAGAGGGACGTGACAGTAGGGGACCCTCTTGATCCAGGACAAGGAAGATGGTGACCTCTAGATACTTATTCCAAGACTTCAAAGAGTGAAAACTGTCCTGTTTGTTAGAGGGTGGACTGAGCTTGTAGCTTCTTCTGAAGCTACACAATCATTTACTACTAAATCCTGTGTACTCACATTAGAGAAATCAAATTCTAGGAATTAAATGTCTTTTTGTAGTCTAGAATACGTTAACATTTTGGAACCTATTTTGGTCTTTCCAAAAATATTAGAGCTTTCCCCTCTCTCTCCCTCCTTGCCAAAAACCCCTACAGTTCCCTTCAGTAAAGAGAAGCAGATGCACTCCGGAACCACTTCCTGTCCCCTGGGCTGTGTTCTGTGTTTCTGTGTGTATGGTGTCCTCACTTCTCCATCCATACATAGATGGCTCCAATGGGCATGGCTTTTTTTTTTTTACATGAAGCAAAAGAATTATGAAATGTTTTTTTTTCAAAATGGAATGTGTTTTGAAAATCTGCTGTTTCTCCATCTAGGTTCTTTGGTTTTAATTTTGTCAATTTTTTTATTAAGTAGTTACAATTATTAAGGGGTTACAATTCTGTAAGTCAGGTTATGAGTACAATACTTCTTGGTCAATGTCACCCCTTCCTTTGTTCTTCACCATTTTCCTCTCTCCTGTCTGTACTCTCAAGTTGGTTCTTTGGTTTTTACTTATATATGTTTTTGGATTATTTTTTTTTTGGTCTCTATCCTGGGGACTCTTAAAGATTTAATATAGACCCATTTTGATAAGTACAATAGTCATGATAGATGGTAGTGGTCATGGTTTCCTGTTAGTAAAGAATGTAGGAAACTAGGCATGAATGTACAAACTGTTTGAATCCTGCTTCAGTTCATGTGGGTGTGTCTACATGATGACAAACTTTGACAGGGAATAAATCATGTATAGTGTTATTAGTACTAGTGTGCCCCTTCCACTTCAGTGTCAGCCCAAACCCATCTTTCCTTTTATGTTTGGAGTGGGGGGAGAGTGGTCAGCAGCAATCATCAAACAATGGGATCTTCTTAGTGGTGGCTCATCTGACTACTGGCCTGCCTGCTTCACAATATGACCACTTGGGTCCTGTAGAGATGGTCTCTATCCTCACTCACATCCCCTCAAAGTTTTACTCTCTGTCTTGTTGGGTCCAGGGGAGAGGGGTCTGGATCCTCCTGGTTTTAGGTTGTCAAAGCTCTCCAGTTGCCTGTCTATTGATGGACAGGCTGTAAAGTGGGGTGGGGCCCAGGGGCTGTCCCTGTGGTAGCTTGGAAACCCTTGCTTCTTGTAAGTCCAGTCATAATGTTTTCCTGACATCTAGTAAGAGCAGACCCTGCACAAAATGGATATCAGAGTTAATACTATGAGGAGACAAAATAATGAGCATAGTTTTACCAAAGATAATATCACATAATGTCTGCGTTTTACCATTTGAGTGCATCCTTAAAGAACCCAGAATTTTGGAAGTTGTATACTCTCTAGCAACCCTGTGTGAGTTTTTTTTTGGGGGGGGGGTCTGGTCATGGGGCCTGAACTCTGGGCCTGGGCGTTGTCCCTTAGCTCTTCAGCTCAAGGCTAGTGCTCTACCACTTGAGACACAGTGCCACTTCCGGCTTTTTTCTTTTTTGCTTATGTGGTGCTGAGGAATCGAACCCAGGGCCTCATGCATGCAAGGCAAGCACTCTACCACTGAGCCACCTTTCCCAGCCCCTGTGTGAGTTTTTATACAAGCACTGTTTTATGAGTTATATAAAATATTATAAAAATAGAAAAAGACTTTATTTATTTATTTATTTTTTGGGGGGGTCCGGTCGTGGGGCCTGAACTCTGGTCCTGGGCTCTCTCCCTCAGCTCTTCAGCTCAAGGCTAGCACTCTACCACTTGAGCCACAGCGCCGCTTTCGGCTTTTTTTTCTTATGTGGTGCTGAGGAATCGAACCCAGGGCCTCGAGCATGCAAGGCAAGTGCTCTACCATTGAGCCACCTTCCCAGCCCTAGAAAAAGACTTTAAAGGAAAATGTGGAGAATCATTTCTTCTTCTCAGAAGCAGATCTGGCCTTGAGGTGAAAAACATAAGATCATTGAGTCACAGCTTGGAGGATGACCATAACCTCAGTACCCTTGACAGGAGGCTGTAGACCTGAGACAACCAAAGCAGCAATTCAGTGCAAGCTCCTAGAAATGAGAGCTAATGCATTTGGTGGCCCTTTATAGTATTTCTGCTCTCTATCTCCTCAAACTTTCCCCCTGGCTGCCAGGCCATTCCACCCCTCTTTCCCATTCCCCAGTTGATCGCTTTTTCCTCTTTTTCCATTCCCTGATGGTTCCCACATTTCCTGTGCCCATTCCATCCCAGAGAAGCTCTTCTTCTTCCTCCTCTGCCTCCTCCACTCCCTGCCCAGCTGGCTTCCCAAAGGCCTCTTTGTCCTCCTTCATCTGCCTCGAGGCTTGCACAGAAAATAGGAGTGACCCCTTAGTGTTTCTGAGCCCTTTTAACTAACTCAGCAATACAGCTGTACATCCACCTGTGCAGTTCATATGAGTAGCATAGAAAGGGTCCATTCATAATTTTAAAACACTTTCTTCATATTATAAAACAGAAACTGAACAGTTTTTAAGAGCCAGGTCAAAGGTGTCCCTCCCCATGCTCACACCCTATGCTCACACCCAGCATGATTGTATGATGATCATTCACTCACAAGCCAGCGGCACTAGAGCCTGATTCAAGAGCCAGAGCTAGGGGCTGGGAAGGTGGCTTAGTGGTAGAGTGCTTGCCTTGCATGCCTGAGGCCCTGGGTTCGATTCCTCAGCACCACATAAGCAAAAAGAGAAAAAAGCCGGAAGTGGTACTGTGGCTCAAGTGGTAGAATGCTAGCCTTGAGCTGAAGAGCTGAGGGACAGTGCCTAGGCACAGAGTTCAGGCCCCACGACTGGACCCAAGGAAAAAAAAAAGAGCCAGAGCTACACTCTTGTTTGTTATTCCTCTGAGAATTCTTGGAGAGTTGTGTGCATTTAGGAGCAAGGTGGCTAGCTGGCTGCTATTAGCTGCCGTCTAAATGGGGTGTTTTCTTACAAATCAATTAATCTGAATGTCTAGTCAAAATCTAAATTATGTGGGTTATTAATTCTAATATGCACTGAAAGGAGATAAAAACATAAAATTGCTGATTTCCTGTAGACAAATTAATTAGGAGTGCAGGCCACATTGGACGGCTACCATGTTCAATGTTTTTTTTGTTGTTTTGTTTTGTTTTTGGGTCCGGTCATGGGGCCTGAACTCTGGGCCTGGGCACTGTCCCTCAGCTCTTCAGCTCAAGGCTAGTGCTCTACCACTTGAGCCACAGCGCCACTTCTGGCATTTTTCTTTTTGCTTATGTGGTGCTGAGTAATCGAACCCAGGGCCTCATGCATGCAAGGCAAGCACTCTACCACTGAGCCACCTTCCCAGCCCCCCCATGTTCCATGTTATGATATAATTTGGCAGGCACATGTGCAATTAACATCAAAGCAAATGTCAACGTAAGTCCTCAGAATGTGCCTGAGCCAATGAGGAAGAGGATGCATGCTTGCTTTGAGATACAATAAATTCTACATAAGGCCATCATAGTGCTATTGACCCCAAATTATAGGCTATATCCCATCTTCCAGGAACTATGGTAAGTACTATAGGTACATTATTGGGCTCCAAGACAATAAGTAATCAGGTTAAAAACATTTGCTCAATGGAGTCCTCATGGCCTTTCCCCTTCCCAGGGCTCTCTATCTCTCATGCACACTGAAGCGATCATTAGCGAAGTTAAAAAATAATCCTGAAAGCAGTATGGAGGTTCCTCAAAAGACTCCACATAGCGCTCCCCTATGACCCAGCAATCCCACTTTTGGGCATTTCCCCAAATGTTTACAAACAAGACCACACTAAAGCTACCAGCACAACTATGTTTATTGCAGCATTATTTACCATAGCTAAGATATGGAACCAACCCAGATGCCCCTCAGTAGATGAATGGATCAAGAAAATGTGGTATATATACACAATGGAATTCTATGCCTCCATCAGAAAGAATGACATTGCCCCATTTGTTAGGAAATGGAAAGACTTGGAAAAAATTATATTAAGTGAAGTAAGCCATGCCCAAAGAAACATAGGTCCCATGGTTTCCCTTATTTGCAATATCTAGTATATGTCTGAGTCAAGCAGAGAAGGTCAGATAAGTTGATGTTAGGGAAATGAACCCTAAGATATGTATTCAAATGTTTTTTTTTTCTTTCATGAGATTGTTTCTAACACATTTATAAGATGATTTCTTTGTTGCTTTGTATGTCCCTCTCCCACAGTATACCCCTGCTTTCACTGTATTTGATGTCGGTATAATTTGTGGAGGGGAAGGGGAAAAACAAATCATTTAAATAGGGATACAGGTGGACCCATTGAACAATGAGATGTACAAGTTTTTATGTCAAAAACAAACTTTACAACTTTGGTGCGGGGGGTGGGGAGGTGGGGGGGAGGATGGGATGGGAAGGGGAAACAAAGGAGGAGGCTACAATGCTTGATAAGAAATGTACTCATTATCTTGCCCAGGTAATTGTAACCCCTCTGTACAGTATTTTCACAATAAAAAATAAAAATAAAAAAATTCCTGATGTTTGGCCACATACTCCTATGAAGAAAAAAAGAATTGAGAGCTATGATTAATTTTGTCAGTCCTCAAGGCTCAAATTAAGTTTAAGGAGCACAGTTTGACACTTTTGGAGAGTTATGTCTGTTGCCTTGGCCAGGGATTTGGAATCCAGGTTGTTTTCTTATTTAGTTTGGATAGGAGGCAATGTGGTAAAGTGAGGGAAAATTACCACGTGGTGGTGGCAGGGGACAGGAAATGTAGCAGGGCTCTAGCTACTTAGAATTCAAAGGCAAATAACTGAGTTCTTTCTCTGTGTTCCTGGAACGTTACAGGAGTCAGAAAAACTATTTTAAAACCTCTAGCCACCAGAACTTATTGTATTACTTCTCTAAGCCTTTCTCTGGGAGTTATTAGGGCTTATTTGAGGTTGGCGTCCTTCCTCAGTCTGGTATCCCTGGTGTTCCGCATCTCTGCATGGTGTAGCTCCCCCATCAGTGACACAGCCAGTCCTCTGCCCCTCCATCTTGACACTATGCTTTCTCACATCCAGCCTCCATCTTCTTTATCCCCAAACCTTTACCCCAATCCAGCCACCTCAAACCATAGCCCTTGAGCTGTCAGGAGTACAGTTCTAGATACTGAAATCCTAGCTACTCAGGAGCTGAGATCTGAGGATTGCAGTTCAAAGCCAGCCCAGGCAGGAAACTCTACAAGACTTTTATCTCTAACCATCAAAATCAGAAGTGGAGGTGTGGTTCGAGTGGTTGGACACCAGCCATAAGCAAAAGAGCCAAAGAAAGAACAAGAGGCTCTGAGTTCAATCCCCAGTACTTACACAAATAGAAGTGCAAAGCAATGTGATGTCCACAGCACTTACTTGGGTTTTAAGTTTCTTAGCACAGATCTGCTGGCCATGTCACAGCCACTTCCTTGTTCTCAGCATTCAGGATCCCTCCACCACACCCGTCTTCTTTCCACCTCAGGGCTGTGTCTCCTATTCTTCCTTCTTCCCCTTTCTTATGTACAGTGTCTGTGACACTCTACAAACATTTATAGGATTCCTGAAAAGTGCTGAGTAGAGATAACAGAAAAAAAATATCTCCAATTATGAAGTTTTTTAATTAGGGAGAGCGCCAAAAAGATTCTCATTCTAGTTGCACGTCCTAGGAGATCAGGGGATTGTACTAGCCAACGGGGAAATCTTTACATTTGCTGCTTGGAGATGAAGTTCATTGGTTCTAAAGACCTGAGGCAGGAGTTGGTGCCAGAGCTCATTGGTGGAGGCTCTATTCCTGAGCAAGTACTATGCTCGGGGCAGTTTGTCTGGATTGTAGTGTTTTCAAAGGATATTAACTAGGATAGAGAAATCTGTGCATATGTTTGAGGTGTGCAAACTTGAAAAGCAAGGGTGTATGTCCAGCAAAGGAAGAGACATTCTCTAGAGACAACTTTCTCAGACAGACATGCACCACTCCTCAGCTCCCCTTCATTCCTTCCCGGCTCCAACTTTGTGTGGATCTGCCAAGAATGATGTCATCTTGGTATCAGCAACTTGCACACTTTATTTCGCAGCTTTTTCCTTTAGTTCTGGACACTGTTTGGGGAGGGAAGGACTCAGTGTTACTTTGGGGCTGAAGCTGTGACTTTCCCTTGCTTTCTGTTGTTGCCACTGGAAGTAGAAGACCTTGGCTGAGGAGGTGGCAGGACAGTGGAGCTGAAGGGCTCTGGGTAAATGCCACTGGCACCATCCACAGAATCATCAACGGTTTGAATGAGTGAGAGCTTTCGTTTGAACTTCCTTTTCCTCTTTCTATGTACAGTGCATCAGATTTTATTTTATTTTATTTTTGTCAACCTTCTACGTAATCATCAAAGACATAAGCCACATGGGGCTGGGAAGTTAGCTCAGTGGTAGAGCGCTTGCCTTGCATGCCTGAGGCCCTGGTTCAATTCCTCAGCACCACATAAGCAAAAGGAAAAAATCCGGAATTGGCACTGTGACTCAAGTGGTAGAGCGCTAGCCTTGAGCTGAAGAGCTGAGGGACAGTGTTCAGGCTCAGAGTTCAGGCCTCATGACCGGACCCCCCCCCCCCAAAAAAAAAAGACACAAATCACATTTCTTTAGAGTCTATTCTCCCTTAGTATCCAGAATCCCCAGAAAGAAGGTAGGGGTACTCAGAGGCCCCATCAGAAATTAGGAAAAGATGGTCAGGAGTGTAGTGAGTGAGCTTGGGGATCAGGCACAAATCTTGCCTTTCCTCTTCTTCTCTGACCAAGCTCATCTCATGGAGACTATTGGGTCCCACCATCCATGCCTGGCCAACATTCTTCTACCATGTGGCAAGTTTTCCTTCATCATCTACTCACGAGCACAGAGCTACATATCTGAACTTCTCCAGGTCCCAGCTACACAAACACAGATGTAAGGTCTGCCTGTACTTTTGTGTATTGTCTGGAAGTCTGTAGGTTTTTAGTAGTTGTGTTGGATGACACACTCAGAACAATCCATCATTAAAGGAGTCTAGGCTGGTGTGGCCTGTCATAGCACACCCATTGGGAGAGAACATGTTCAGTAACCAGACATAGGGCATGGAGGAGAACTTATCTTACACAACTGTGTGTCCCTCTCCCCAATCAGTACCTTCCAAGGATTACACCGTATTTCTTTTACTCATGCATCAGCATTTCCTTTTCTGAGGGACTTACTGATCCATAGGCGCAGGATCTGGCAATAATTTGATTTGAGTGGCTGGCTATCTGCCAGGGAAGTCTAGTATTCAAGACTTCAGCTTTCCTACTATGGAACAACAGTAGGAAAACTTTTGACCAAAATCTCACAGCTACAGGGCACCTTGCCAGGAAGATTCCAGTGCCAAATGATACTTTTGTATCATTTGGACAGAGTTCATAATGTTGGTTTTCTATAGTTGTATATAAGTGCTAATGATGTTACATGTTGCATTCCCTTTGTATTACATTCATTTCAGTATGAGTACAGATTTGCTTCTCCCTTATATTGAGATTTAGAGAGAGTTTAGCCAGAATTTTCTTTTAAAGAATAACATACTTTGTAAAAAAAGGCATGGTGGTATTATAGAACAGGGTTTTATGTTGTGGTTGTGAATTTCTCTATTCTCATATAATTTCTTTGTAGTTATAAAAGATAGAGTGATTTTTAAAAAATACTCTAGTGCTGAGCTGGGTGCGGTAGCATATTTTCATTTTTCCAAGCTACTTGGAAAGCGGATACAGAAGACTCACTTGAGCCTAGGAGTTTCAAACAGTCTGGATCACACAGTGAGATTGTAACAAACACACACACACACACACACACACACACACACACACACACACACGTGCACACACACAATGCACATGAGAGAGAGATAGAGGGAATATCATAGTTCTGACTGTATCTGGGGGATACCTTTGGCAGTTACCCAAAGTGAACTATAGTGTGAAAATATTAGTAAAAAAACTCCAAAGCCAGGCATGATGGCTCACGCCTATAATCCTAGCTACTCAGGAGACTGAGATCTGAGGATCGCGGTTCAAAGCCAGCCCGGGCAGGATAGGCTGTGACACTCTTATCTCTAATAAACCATCAGAAATATGGAAGTGGTGCTGTGGCTCCAGTGGTAGAGTGCTAGCCTTGAACTGAAGAGCTGAGGGACAGTGCCCAGACCCAGAATTCAAGCCCCATAACCCTCCCAAAAACAAAATAAAAAAAAAAACCCTCCAGAAATACGCAATTCATAAATTTAATTTATTTAATTATTTGTCTTTTTTTGTGGTGCTGAGGACCAAATTGTGGGGCTTTTAGATGCCAGGTGAATGCTCTCATGCTGAGTTACACATATCTTAAAACTCCCATAAATTTTAAATTACTCACTACTCTGAGTATGGCGAAGATAAAATCTACCACCTGCATTTTCCATCTTGCCTGTGTCCAGCTGTGGGCATCACCCACCACTAGCTAATTCATAGAAATAAAGTCAGTGGTTGTTCATTTTCAAGACCTATCATTTGATTCTGTGTGGAAAATTGCCAGCAGCTTGCTTACATACTGACTTTTGGATGTGATAAAGTTCATGCATTGGAAAGCCATAGATAAACAGGACCCATTAGAAGGAGAGTGATTAGCAAAGGGAAGAACAGACCCAATAAACTGAGAAAACAGGTGAAAATGGACATGCCATAAAGCACACAAACATTCCTGTTACAGAAGAACAAAGAGGAGGGGCTGTGGAGACAGCCAAAAGCCCACTGCTAACACTCACCTTCAAGAGGTGCATGTATTTGAATTACCCAATAAAAAGTTAGGTAAATTGGCAACATCCAGGAGAGAATGAGAACTCTATTTTTTGGCTCAGTGAGGAATTAGGGAGAGAGATATAAAATGGCTGTTGTAATCTGGGAAAGTGTGTCTGCTTCCAAACAGACACCTGATCTTGCAAGATCATCATTACAATCTCCCTTTTGGTGCATTATTTTGGGTCCATCCTTTGAGGTAGGATAGATGTTTCTTTTTTTTTTTTTTTTTTGTCGGTCGTGGGACTTGAACTCTGGGCCTGGGCGCTGTCCCTCAGCTCTTCAGCTCAAGGCGAGCGCTCTACCACTTGAGCTACAGCGCCACTTCCGGTTTTCTGGTGGTTTATTGGAGATAGGAGTCTCACGGTCTCTCCTGCCCGGGCTGGCTTTGAACCGCGATCCTCAGATCTCAGCCTGCTGAGTAGCTAGGATTACAGGCGAGAGCCACCAGTGCCCGGCGATAGATGTGTTTCTTACACAGCCTGTCATCATCTTGATTGTCAGATCTACTACTGCATCAGGGCAGTACAGGGTTCAAGTCCCAATTTTTCACTTCCTAGTATTCCCAAAGTACAAGAGTGGAGGTGTTGGCCATTCAGGGTGAGCCACAGAGAGGCTGTAAGGTGCTTCCTTGAATGAAAAGCTGAAAATACCCTATGATTTTGAGAGACTAAATATCTACATTGACTTCACTGCAGTCTACTCTAGCAACAATCTTATTATTAGCTATTTTTTGCTGTTGTTTTCTTTTTATGTACCAGTCCTGGGCTTAAACTCAGGGCCTGGGCCCTGTCCTTAAGCATTTTTATTCAAGGCTAGCATTCTACCATTTGACCCATAACTTCACTTATGGCTTTTCCATGATTAACTGGAGATAAGAGTCTCACAAACTTCCCTTCCCAGGCTGACTTTGAACCGCAATCTGTAGATCTCAGCTTCCTAAGTAGCTAGGATTATAGGCCTAAGATACTGGTGTCTAGCAGTGACCGTTATCTTCACGTGCTCAAAACAGCTACTAAAGCACCAATCATCATATTTTCATTCCAGCAAGTAGATGAAGACCAAGGGAAGATTAGCTGATCATCTGAGTCAGAATTTGTGAATGATATCCTGTATCTCCTTTGCCACCTCCATCGGCAAAAAGAGCTGTGATTTTAAGTTGCAGCTGACTGATTGATATCATCTGCAAATACTGGGCCTTGGGCATTTACCCAAATGATCACAAACAAGACCGTACTAAAGCTACCAGCACAACTATGTTTATTGCAGCATTATTTACCATAGCTAAGCTATGGAACCAACCCAGATGCCCCTCAGTAGATGAATGGATCAAGAAAACGTGGTATATATACACAATGGAATTATATGCCTCCATCAGAAAGAATGACATTGCCCCATTTGTTAGGAAATCGAAAGACTTGGAAAAAAATATATTAAGTGAAGTAAGCTAGGCCCAAAGAAACATAGGTCCCATGGTTTCTCTTATTTGCAATAACTAGTATATATCTGAGACAAGCAGAAAAGTTCAGATAAATTGATGTTAGGTTAAATGAATCCCAAAATAAGTATTCAAATGTTTTTTCTCTCATGTGATTATTTCTAACATATTTATAAGATGATTTCTTTGTTGCTTTGTATATCCCTCCCCCATGGTATAACCTCGGCTTTCATTGTATTTGATGTTGGTATAATTTGTGGAGGGGAAAGGCAAAAACAAACTGTTTAAATAGGGATACAGGTGGACCCATTGCAACAATGAGATGTACAAGATGTTATGTTGAGAATGAACTTTAAAACTTTGGTGCGGGGGGGGGGGGGGTGGGGGAGGCGGGGGGGGTGGTTCCAGTGGGGGAGGGTGAGATGGGAAAGGATGGGAAAGGGAAACAAAGGAGGAGGCAAAAATGCTTGATAGGAAATGTACTCATTACCTTGCCCATGTAATTGTAACCCCTCTGTACAGTATTTTCACAATAAAAAAATTAAAAAAAAAGAAGGCTCTGCCAGCAGTTTGGAACTTTTTTTTTTAATGCCAAAGGCCTTTTTAATATGTATAACATCATTCACGGACTTAGATTTATTTAATTTCTCTTTGAGAAAAGCTCCTAGATTTACTGAATTTATCGTTTCCCCTTTGGTTTGCCTTGTGTGGGCCAGAGCAAACGATTTTGCTAGCCTCATATGGTCTATGGGCTGGATGTTTCTGACTCCTATTGGCATCTGTCTGCCTTTAAGGGTCAACCTACAAAGGTTCTGTGTATTTCCAATGGGTCATCATCCCTTCAGATAGATTTATCCAGTGCCTGGTTATCAATCTCACTGAGATTCTTTCTTCTCTTTGTTATCTTAAGAGTTCGAGAATCTCCTCTCTCCTTTTAGCCTGTGTAAAGAAAAAAAAGTAGATGAGTTTTTTTCACTCCATAATGAAGCTTTGCACTTGTGGAAAGTAAAAAAAAAAAAAATACTAGGCCCCTGTTCCTGCAGATGAAGAAGAGGTTTGAAGTAGGTAAATAGTGATCCCTGCCTCTAAAACTTCTCAGAATTTGAATATGCTAATATATATTGCTACTTTGTCCTTCCAAGGGTCTTAATGTGCGAATTTGAATATGCTAATGTATATTGCTACTTTGTCCTTCCAAGGTTCTTAATATGCAGTTCAACTCCAACTGAACTGAGCTGCTGTCCTACTTCAAGTCTCCAGCATACGTTTTATTTGTTTAGCAATGATTGGGGAATCATCTCCAAAGGGAGATTTCTGCTTCTGACTGAAGTTATGCACACAGTGTGAACTTACACACAGATTGGTTTTCTTTTAAAAATAATGGATTTTATTATGCTATTTCCACATAAGCATGCAAGTACTGTGATCTTATTCACTCTCTCATTCTGTTCCTTGTACACCTCCCCATCCTTCCTTCTGTGTAGGCCTTTTTGTTTGTATGTTTATTTTTATTTTATTTTATTTTATTTTACTTTTGGGTCCGGTCATGGGCCTGAACTCTGGGCCTGGGCATTGTCCCTCAGCTCTTCAGCTCAAGGCTAACACTCTACCACTTGAGCCACAGCACCACTTCTGGCTTTTTTTTTCTGCTTATGTGGTGTTAAGGAACTTGTTTTCCTTGACTTTCTGATGTCCAGGTTCTATTCATTTTCTTGCAAATAATTCTTTTATGGCTGAATAATGCTCCATTGTGCATATACACATACACATATAATATATGTAATTTTCTTGCTCCATTCATCTGTTGATGGACATTTGACTGGCTTCATAAATCTCTACTATAGTGCCACAGTAAACATGGGGTTCAAGCATCTCTATTGTATGCTGACTTAGGTTTCACTTGATATGTACTTCTGAGTGATATAACAGGGTCATATGATAGTTGGTAGTTCTATTTTTAGTTTATTGAGGAATCTCCATACTGATTTCCACAGAGGATCCACTAATTTACATTTCCAGTAACAGTGTATAGGGGTTCCATTTTTTCCTACATTCTCACCAGCATTTACTATTTCCCTTTCCCCCCTATTTTTCTCCTTCCTTCCTTCCTTCCTTCCTTCCTCCCTCCCTTCCTTCCTTCTTTCCTTCCTTTCCTCCCTCCCTTCCTCTTCATCCCCCTCCCTCCTTTCCTCCTTCCTTCCTTCCTTCCTTCCTTCCTTCCTTCCTTCCTTCCTTCCTTCCTTCCTTCCTTCCTTCCTTCCTTCCGTCCCTCCCTCCCTCCCTCTCTCTCTCTCTCTCTTTCTTTCTTTCTTTCTTTCTTTCTTTCTTTCTTTCTTTCTTTCTTTCTTTCTTTCTTTCTTTCTTTCTTTCTTTCTTTCTTTTTTCTTCTGGTTCTGGGCTTGAACTTAGGACCAACAACTCTCCCTTAGCTTTTTCACTCAACCACATTGGAAGGCAACTTCATAATCCAGCTCTGAGTCTAGGATCACAGTTTGAAACTTGGGGAATCACTCTGATTTAGCTTTACTTGAGTCCTGACAATTCCAAATCTTTAATTCTCCTTCCTTATTGTGCTGAGTAATCTATTGGCTCAGGTTTTTGCTTGCTCCTGAAGTGCAATTAACTTTTAGCCCCAGACTCAGACTCAGGATGAGAGTTGAGATTGGTACAGGTAAAATCTGCCAGCAAACAGTCTTGTCTCTAGAGTACCCTATGTAAATTCAAGGTTCTTTGATGGCCTGTTCCTGAGGAGCCAACCCTGCCCAGCAGCTCCTTTTTCCTTATATTTCATAATCAAACTGGACTCATTTCTGTTCTGTCTATGGATGTGAAGGAAGAGCACCATGTCATTGTAAACTATCACTGTAAAGGTCACTGTTCTCATACCTGGTGGGACCAGTTGGTATCACACAGGCAAGGTGGACTTGCTGAGATTGGGAATCATAGTAGTGATTCCTCTAGGCTCCCATACATAATGTCTGTGGGGGCCATGAGAGAGCCATGTTGGTCAGAGTAAAGGGGAATTGGCAGAAGCAGTTAACATGGGTGGCAATAAATCTTTGTATTGGAGAGACACATATGTTTACACTCATCTCAGCATTGTGCAATGTGTAAATGTATTACAATATTACATGATACCCCATAAATAGGTACAGTTTTTTAATGTGTCTGTTGAAATACACTTAACTTAAAAACAATTTCTTTTTTATTTATTTTTTATTTTTTATTTTTGTTTTTTGCTATTTTTTTCTATTCTTATTTTTAAAACTACACAATGATGAAGAGATTCTTTTTTGTTTTTTTTGGGGGGGGGTCCGGTCGTGGGGCCTGAACTCTGGGCCTGGGCGCTGTCTCTCACCTCTTCAGCTCAAGGCTAGTGCTCTACCATGAGCCACAGTGCTACTTCCGGCTTTTTTTCTTTTTGCTTATGTGATGCTGGGGAATCGAACCCAGGGCTTCATGCATGCAAGGCAAGTACTCTACCACTGAGCCACCTTCCCAGCCCCACTTAAACATGTGAATAAAAAACACATATATAGTAGAAATTCTCATAATCCTGTCTCAATACTAAGTTCTCTGAATTATATTGCAAAAAGCTGTATTGGTTCAAAATGTCAACAGGGAAAAGAACCTTCTAGGGTATTGTTTGGCTTTCACTTAATTCTTGGAAATTGTCCCATTTCAGATCATGTGTTTATCTGAAAACTCTCCTTTAACACCTATAATTAGGATTAGGGCTAAATTACAAATAGTAAATAGTATAATTAGAATTGTTCTGTACCTATACGGGAATTACTTACCAATTTTGGCTAGTGTGGGAATGCTAATTGTATTATATCTGCAGGTAATTGTACTATATCTGAAGGTAATTGCTAAGACCTGGACCTAAGTCACATCCTGCTATGCTTGATCAACAAAACCGGACTTAACTATTAATGAGAAAATCCACCAATGAGAGCAATCCTTGGAAGAAGGAGTGCAGTAATTCTCACACAGGCTGAGCAGTATGGTCTGGAGTGTCTTAGGGGTGTCTAGCCAATACCATATGGTCTGCAGGTATTTGAGGGGTGCTTAACACTGTCACAATGTTGCTGCCATATTCACAATCAGGACAAAGGATGGGCAAGTCTAGTTGAAATGTATGTACATACATGTCTGTGTTGTAGGAAAGAGCACCACAAACCTTATGGCTTAACACCATCCTTTAACATTTCTGGAGGCCACATGACCAAAGTCAAGGTCTGAGCAGGTCAAGGTTCAGCAGAGCTGTGTTCCCTAAGGGCTTCATAGGAGAGTCCTTCTCTGCCTATCTTGGCTCTTGGGGACTGCTTTTTTGTTTTGGTGATAATGTAGGCATTATGCCCACTTTTAGTCCTCAGCTCCACCCAGACCTGAGCTCCTCTCAGCCCTAGAGTTCCTGCCATACAGCTGGCTCCTCTCTCTTTCTTCCCAGACCCACATGAGCTCCCATCTACCTCACTTCCTACCCTGAAACCCTGCTGCTACCTTTATAGTGGAGAGTGCCATGTGCTCCCTCTCTGGAGGAAAAATGGCTCCTCTAATAAACTAGTTATAATCTTTCTCCTGTGGCTGCCTGATTCCACATGGTTCCCTGGGATGGCTGTGATGGATCCTTTCATTGGTGGCTCCATGGGGATAGGTTCTCCAGTGGATTTGCTCCCCCCTCCACTTTGGATGGATGTCTGACAAGCTGCTTCAGGACCTAGCCTGAGATCCTACACTCCTGTTGCCCGAGGACCACCAAGGTAAGTTTCTCCTGACTGACCATGAGAATCTTTTTCTGTGGATTGTCTTAATTATTTGTCACAGTAACAGACAGCTGACTCTCCAGGTGAAATGAGTTTCTTTGTAGTCTGTAGCACAGGTACACAGTGATGAGAAAGCAAAGGAAAAACCCTGACTGTAAATCTGTCACATTTTCTGTTGATGCTGTAGTTTTAGATATTTAAATATTCATGTGTTTGGCAAATGCATTAGAGCCAGAGTGATAAATCTGAAATGTATAGATGGTTATCTGAGACATTAAAGGGAGATGATTGGGTCCTCTGGGCATCAGTGATTGACCAATGTACATTAGTAGTTCTGACTGTTACATGTCATTAAGTTTCAGACTATTTCTCTTTTCTCTCTTGGTAGGCTATAACAGTAGGTGCACTGCATTGATGAGAGCAAAGTAGAATCCAGATCAATATGATTGGCTTTAAAGGGAACTGGAAGTCCAGAGACTGTATACCTTTAAAATCTGATTTTTTCTTTTAGTGGGAAATGGGTTTATTATTTTAAGTGTATGTCAGCAGATAAGAGTTTCTAGTTTTCAAAAACACATCATTAGCAGGAGCTGGTGGCTTCTGCCTTCAATACTTGCTATTCAAGAGGCTGAGAACTGAGGATAGTGGTTCCAGCCAGGAAAGTCCAGGAGACTTGTTTAGCCAATTAATCACAAAAAAGGAAGTGATCTCTGGCTCAAATGGTATATTATTAGCTATGAGCACAAAAGGGCATAGCACCACCCAGGCCCTGAGTTCAAGCCCTAGGACCAGCATCAAAAACAAGCAAAGAACAAAAAACCTACATGATAAAATATTACATAGATAATTTTTAGGGCAAAATCTTATTTTGAATCGAGAGAAAAGAAGTTATATGGTTTTCCACTCTAATGTATCATTTATCATAGTTTGATGTATTTTTGCAATAGAACATTTCACATGTGAAGTTTTTTGTACTTTATTGTGTTGATATTGTCTGGAATATTTTCCAACTGTCTTATTTCACCTATCATTATGGCATAAGCACTTGAAGCCTATGTTAGTATTAATAATTCTAATGGTGGATAGTGTTTATTGAGTGCTTACTATGTATGGATCAGGCAGTCTTTAACCATGCATGATATTGTTATAGCTTACAATATTCAACCAGGTAAATCTATTTCTACTTCCATGTATTAGACAATTAAGCAAAGAGAAGTTTCAAGAACTTGCCAAGTCCTAGACAGAAGTGAGTAATAAAACTGAGATTTATTCTCAGGCAACTTGAATCCAGAATCAAGTCTCATAACTGCTATAAACCCTTCTCAGGGTTTATAAGCCATGCAGATTAGATTTTTGTATATCTAATATTGTCATATTAATCTTTACATATCCATCACGTGGTAAAATGCAGAGCTCATATCAAGAATTCAGTACCTATTTTTAAAAAAGTGAATTAATTTCTAATTTGGGCAGAAAGCATTGGGAAAATATCACAGAAGGTAAGTATGATGTATTGACGATGAAATTTAGGCACAGTCCACAGTATTTTCCCCAATTTTTCTCACTCTACCAGTACCTTGCCACTTCCCCATCATATAGTGCATGAATGAAGCCACATGCTGTGGCTCATGTAATAATCTTCACTATGCAGGAGGCTGAGATATGGAGGATGAGAGATTCAAATTCAGGTAGAAAGGTCTATGAGACTTGCCTCCAAAATAACTAAAAAAAACTGGGATAGAGGTCTGGCTCAAGTGATAGCATGCCAGCTGGGCAAGTAAGCCAAGAAAGCATGAGACCCTGAGTTCAAACCCCAATAACACACACACACACACACACACACACACACACACACACACACACACACACACACACACACACACACACACACACACACAAATGGAGTCCTGGCTGGTCTTCTTAGAGGCTCTTTGTGAGTCTCTCAGAAAAACCTAGCATAGAAGAATTGATGCTATAGGAATTCTGAGGCTAGGTTGAAAAAGGTGAAATAATTACTTTCTGTCTTAGGAAGATTGATGTTAGAACTCAGCCATTATTCTGAGTGGAAGTCAGGCAACCATGTAGACGGGTCTCAAGAATATATGTTTCAAGTGCAACTGGTGTCAGCCTCCAGACAGATGAGGTAGTTCTGAATATAAGTTTTCACATCACTTCAGAATTTACCCCTGCCCACTCCACCTGTAGCTGTAATAAGCTATCGCTTTAGTTGGCCCTAAATTCAGTTCTGTGAGCTCCATGGCTGGTGTCATCAGATTTGGAGTCTTTTGTTGTATAGCAATAGAAAACTAGGACATTGTTTTAGCTGAATATTTTTCTTCTGCTTTTAAGAATCTTTTTGTTGGGCTGAGAAGGTGGCTTGCCTTGCACGCATGAGGCCCTGGGTTCGATTACTCAACAACACATTGTTGTAAGGTAAATCATCCCAGAAGCCACATTTTAAAATATAGAATATTGGAATCTTCATTATACAGTCAACGGGCTGTAGGCTGCCAGTTGTTACAAAGGCCTGCAGCACAGAAATACACATAACACAGCTAGGAAACATGCTAAAGAGGAAAGAAATAACAAAAACAATACCAACAAGCCAATTCAGCTCCAATGGAGAGCTGAATTGTGTCTCCATGATGACTGGAGACAAGATACAGGATGTGATCACAGAGACACACCTGGCCTGGCCTCTGGCAGCTAGTCTGGTCTGGGCCCAAATAGTTCAGTATAGGGTGTGTGTGTGGCAGATCCTCAGGAAATTCTCAGTCCCAGGCACTAGGCTGACAAGTTACCTATCAACCAAGTGTCTGCCCCTTCCTCCAGGTGTCCGGGCATATCATTTATCTGGGAGACAGGTGCTGGGGGGTTTCCTTCCTCCAGCATGAAGAGAAGATGCTAGCCCCTATAATCCACCATGTGGCCAATATGGCACCAGCCAGACATAACCTCCTTATTTCATTCCCTCTTTTTTTCTTATGTACATGAAATGAAATCATTGATTTCTCTGTAAGAGATCCAATTTTTGCCTAGGCTGTTTACTCCTGTAGTTCATGGAGTTTCCAGCAGTTAGAAGTTGGCTCCCTATGGTTGGTACCCATATACTCAGGGGACTTTGAACTTCCTTCCCATGTCAGGCAGGTTATGATTTACAAACCTATGTCCCACAAAAAGAATGTCCTGCAACCAAAGTCTTAGGTTAAGCAGATCCAAAGCAGTCTTTCACCAGGTATCAGCTGCAGGTGATATAGTCAGGCAAGGAGTCCAGACCACTTTGACCATTGTGGAGGTGGTCAGGATGATGATCTATTCTCTTCCAGATGCTGCCAGGCCTTTTTAGAACTTTACTCAAACAGGAATCTCCAGATTAGAAGAGATAGGCTGGACAGTAGCATCTATTTCTCTCAGCAGCTCAGGTAGATTGTCACACCTCCTGCTGAGGTACTTGCCATTTCTGCACAAACTGGTTTAAGAAGCTTAACCTAAGGTCTGACTTTACTGAAATTTCCCACTACCTTCCTGGTTGTACATGGACTCTTGCAGGCTGGAGCCCCACTGGTTTTTAAGGCAGTTGAGGCAGTAGCTCCTCCTGGGTAATTTACCAAGGTGACAACTTTTTATTAACCAGAGATATTATTAAATAAGACTAAGTTTTTCAAGGCAGATACAGAAGGCTTGGGCTTGCAACCATTTTTAAGTGCAGTTGCTACACTTTTCCATTTGTTATCACTATTTTTTCCATGCCTCCTTTAACTTATCCCTCCTTATTTTTCAAAATGACTCTGGTCCCTTGATCTTTAAGGGGCTTGATGGGTGAAGATCCATTTTCTGTAACTTCTTCAAGCTGACTCAGGGACATTGAGACTACCTAGTCAGGAACCTATAGACTTAGCATATTTTACCAACGGATTGCCAGGATGAGATGTTTTACTCCTAACTGGAAATTATATGAAACATTTCACTTTTAACAAATGCACAGACCTTTTCTCTGGCTATAGCAGTGTAGCTTGTTTAGCACTCTGGTATGCAAAAGCATATTTCTGGCTGGCTTAGGAACATGATTTCTTGTGACCCTAACAATGCTTAAGTTACCTGTGTAGGCCTTTAGACAGATCTCAATAGGGACACAATCTGAGGTTCACAACTTTCTTTCCTGAGTAGATGAATTTAGGTGGCTGCTGCCAGTCCAAAAGTTACTGCCAATTAGGGCTTTGAGCAAATACAGGGGAGTTGGGATTCTAAATATCCCCCACATTTTACAACCTTAGCTTTTTACTACTACTACAGATGACTAGCAAGTTCCTGTCCCTTTACAAGATAGTCATGGACATTAGACATGCTTACACACTGTCTTCTCATGACCTCCTGGCGCTGACCAATTTTTGAAGGGCCATGCACAAATGACTCCCGGATCTGACACTACCTCTGTCATCTGAGCAGTGGCTTACTGTCTCAGGATACTCCATCATTTGCCAGGATCCCATGAGTACCTTTCTCCTTGCTGAGATAAATGCACCCTTGGCATTTTCTTGGTCAGTTGCTGGACTTGAACTCATGGTTTGAGCACTGTCCCTCAGCTCTTCAGTGCCAGGCTAGCACTCTGCCATTTTCAGCCCAAAGCAACTCTGCTTTTCCAGCACTTTGCTGGTGGATTAGCAATGATGACAACTTCTCAGGGACCATTCTCTGCCTGGGCTGGCTTCAAACTAGTTTTCAGATCAATGAGTCTTTTAAAAATTATTATTAATAATTTTTTACTGTGAAAATATGGTACAGAGGGGTTACAATTACATGAGCAAGGTAATGAGTACATTTCTTATCAAGCATTCTTGCCTACTCCTTTGTTTTTCCTTACTATTTCTGCCCTCCCATCTCCATGATTACACTCCCCCACAAGTTGCAAAGTTCAGTTTTCAACATAGCATCTTATAAATTTCATTGGTGCAATGAGTCCACCTGTATAGCTATTTAAACAATTTGTTTTTTCCCTTCCCCTCCCCAAATTATACCAATATCAAATAGAGTGAAAACAGAGGCTATACCATGGGGAGGGACATACAAAACAACAAAAAAATCACCTTATAAATATGTTAGAAACAATAGCAAGAAAGAAAAACCACTCGTGTCCTTATCTTAGGGTTCATTTTGCCTAACATCAACTTATCTGACCTTTTCTGCTTGTCTCATACATATATATTTATTGCAAATAAGGGAAAACATGGGACCTATGTTTCTTTGGGCATGGCTTACTTCACTTAATATAATTTTTTTCCAAGTCTTTCCATTTTCTAACAAATGGGGTAATGTCATTCTTTCTGATGGAGGAATATAATTCCATTGTATAGATATACCACGTTTTCTTGATCCATTCATCTACTGAGGGGCATCTGGGTTGGTTCCATATCTTAGCTATGGTAAATAATGCTGCAATAAACATAGTTGTGCTGGTAGCTTTAGTATGGTCTTGTTTGTGAACATTTGGGTAAATCCCCAAAAATGGGATTGGCTGGGTCATAGGGGAGCTCTATGTGGAGTCTTTTGAGGAACCTCCATACTACTTTCCAAAGTGGTTGAACAAGTTTACACTCCCACCAACAATGCAGTAGGGTTCCCTTCTGTGCGCATCCCCTCCAGCATCTGTTGTTGTTAGAGTTCTTGATTATAGCCATTCTAACTGGGGTGAGGTGATATCTCAATGTTGTTTTGATTTATGGCTGGGGGGTTGAGCATTTCTTCATGTGTCTATTGGCCATCCTTCTTTCCTCTTTAGAGAAGTTTCTCTTTAAGTCTTTAGCCCACTTATTTATTGGGCAGTTGTTTCTTTGAAGATTTGTTGTTGGAGGATTTAATTTTTTGAGTTCCAGGTATATTTTAGATATGAGACCCTTGTCCATTGTATTGCTCGTGATTCAATGAGTCTTTTACATGCAGCCACTGTACTCTAATTAAAAGCAACAAATATGGCCATTGGAAGTGGTTCTATAAGCATGGTCTATCCTGGAAGCTTTTTGTCAGTCATGGGGCTTGAACTCTGGGCCTGAACACTGTCCCACAGCTCTTCAGCGCAAGGCTAGCTCTCTACCAGTTGGGTCACAGTGTCACTTCTGGCTTTTTTTGTTTATGTGGTGCTGAGGAATCGAACCCAGGGCCTCATGAATGTGTGGCCAGCACTCTACCACTGAGTCACATTCCCAGCCCCTTACCTGGAACTTATTAACAGCTAACATCTGACAAACTTATAAGAATCCTGTTTTTACTCTGGGCCTACTGGAAGCTGTTACAAATAAATTATAAGGGAAAACTGGAATCACAATTACACAATCATTTTGATAATCCTAATTTATCTTTTCTGACCTTTAAAAAACTTTTAGGAGAATTTATTTTAAATTTTGTCGGGGAGGCCAGACACTCCCGTACAACTTCCCAGTTTTTACAATGGGGTGCCATTTTTAATCCCTTTTCCTAAAGTCACTTTAAATTTGCATTTAAATGCCTCCTTGGAACACTTGGCACATCCATTACCCCTCAATCAAAGGTTTTAAACTTGCCACTATTTTTTCAGTCTGAATTAACTTTAGGAAATTAGCAGTTTTTCTTAGTGCAAGAATTACAGAGGAGTCTGGAGTAAGATGGCAGTGGAGAAGCTGTAGATTAAACAAGCTCTCGCATACAAAGCAGTTTTAGTGCTCCAGTGAACAGTTCTAGGCTAGAGAATCACACCAAGTGCACCATCACAGTACAGAGAGTGGCTAGAGCGGGAAAATCCAGGCAGTTTGGTCAAGGAGACAGATCTGAGCACTTGCTGGTGTCTGTGGTGGCTGTGGCAGTGGTTGATGCTGTGGCTGCCATATCAATAGAGAGAGAATGGGACAGACACCAGAAGCAATGTGTGAGCAGAGTCTATTCACCACCAGCAAGAACTGACAAGGAGCAGACATCTTCATCTTGCTGATTGCAGACCAGGGATGGCCCAGAAACCAAGAGGCTTTTGCGAGTACCATCAAGACATCCTCACCCCTTCTCATGGAGCAGTGGTGGGAAGGTAGCCCCTCCCCCACCACCGAGGAAGATCTCCATCTTTGATACTGACAAAGGCCCTGCCGAACAGCTAGCCCCAATTCAGGCCCTGGAAGAAAACAATTGGAGACATTCCACAGGTCACAGAAACCTGAGCTGACATGCTGGGCTCAGCTCTACCTAGGGGAAAAATCACCCTTCCCAGGCAGAGGAAGCTCCTTCCCCAGAGGAGTGACTTTCTTCATGGGGTAAAAAGAGCCAGAGGCTGCTCCTCCCCACTGCAGCCTAGACAGCAGAGGGGGTAAAAGGCAAACAATTGAAACTTAGTAAACATAAATTCTGAGAATGGCTCCAGGCTGGGCTCTATGAGTGTCTCAGGAGCTATCCTCTCAGGGAAGAGCTACTGATTGCTGATAGACCTCAACCCTACCCACAACCTTTCTCATCACAGCAACTCCAAGCTAGAGGAAACAGCCATCTCCCTCTTTTGTGGTACTCAAAGCAGATCTCCCTCCCACTGAAATAGCCTAGGAGGAGGATCACAAAGTCCTGGGTAAGGCAGAGCTTTTTTCTGCCTGCTCAAACAAAGCGACTTAAGAAACCAATTAAACCACAGGAAAACCAAACACCACAAGCAAGCCAGAGACTCCACCAAGGAGTCTCCACAGGAGAGATACAAGATCTTCCCCCCGCCAAAAAAAATCAAAGATCTCTTTTTTCTACCTATTTTTAATTAAAAAATTGTTTTTTATTTTTTTATTTCATAATTTTAATTTTAGGTGTGTGTGTAAGTTTTTAAAATCTCTTTTAACCTTTTGGTCCTTCTTTTGGGGGGGGGTGACTTATTGCTGTTCTGCTCATCCCCAGATATATACCTGTCGTCGATGATTAGACCTTATCCTTCATTGTGAACATATTTAATTCAGAAATTTATTAATCAGTTCACAACCTCTTAGGCTTAAATTCTTTAACAGTAGTATTATTTCTTTATACCTATATAATTTTTAAGTATTCCATTTAAAAATTATTTTATTTTTTTCATTTTTCCATTTTATCTCTCTCCACCTCACATTCTTTTTTTTTTTTGGTCGGCCATGGGGCTTGAATTCTGGACCTGGGCGCTGTCCCTCAGCTCTTCAGCTCAAGGCGAGCGCTCTACCACTTGAGCTACAGCACCACTTCCGGTTTTCTGGTGGTTTATTGGAGATAGGAGTCTCACTGTCTCTCCTGTCCGGGCTGGCTTTGAACCGTGATCCTCAGATCTCAGCCTCCTGAGTAGCTAGGATTATAGGCGTGAGCCACCAGCGCCCGGCTCCACCTCACATTCTATCCTTTCTTCTCTCAATATTATTTCTTTATATTTACATAATTTTTTTTTGGCCTGGCTTTCTTAAGTATTTTATTTTATTTTATTTATTTATTTATTTATTTTTATTTACATAATTTTTAAATGTTTTAGTTTCTAAATTTAAATTTTTGTTTTTTTCATTTTTTCTTGTTTATCTCTCTCCTTTCATTCTGTTATATCCACTTCCTCTCTGAGATTAGGACTTGGTTAAATTCACTCTTTCCTTTGACCTCTCCACATCCCTCTAATCCTATTTTTCTGCATAATTCTCCCTAAAACTATTAATTCCTGACCTGCTGAATCCCTCTTTGATGAACCTAGCCCATTAATCCATAGTTGTTTGATGTTGAATAGACTGGATCTGTTGAACTAGATTGTATCTGCAGCCATTTTGACTATGCAACTACGGGATTCTGGTTGATGCTTGCCTTAAAATAGTGTTCTAGCACGAAATTGGTATTACTTTCATATCAAATGGGCAGAACAAACTGGAGAAACACAAGAAAAATGGTAAGTCCAGGTATCTCAACTCCCACACATGATAATCAGGTGACAGAACAGTTAATGAATAATCCAGAGGAGAGTTCCCCAAAAGCTCTACAAACACTACTGGTAAGCATGGTGAATGAAAAGATTGAAAGCCTGCAAGGGACTCAGTGTGAGCGTGATAGGGAATGAGAGGAGGCTAACCAAAGATTAATACAGGAACTTTGGGAGCATGATGAGGCTAACCAAAAGTTGTTACAGGAATCTCTTGAGTGTGAGGAAGTTAAAAAATACTATTACAAGAATTGCATGAGTAGGCTGAGAGCAGTCAAAGAGAAATACAGGAATTGTCTGAGCATGAGGAAGCTAATCAAAGAGTAATACGGGAATTGCATGAGCGGGATATGAGTAGACAAAAATCAATGGAGGCATTCATGGAATCCATAAACAGCTGAAGGAATCCAGGCAGACCACAAAGGGAATGCTGAATGGAGCCCCTCAGAAGGAAAGGGAGTTCAATGAAACCATAACCAATCAACTAAGGGATGTAAGAATAAACACTGAACAACAAATGAAGGAAGTAAAGAAGTCTGTACAAGATCTAAAACAAAAGCCCCAACAAAGAATTTGAAGCCATCAAAGCCAGTTAATTAGAAGGAAAGGAAATCAAAAACAAAGTAGAAAGTCTTGACAGTAGGTTAGACCATGCAGAAGATCGAATCTCGGGGATTGAAGACAGCCTAGATATTATAAAGAACAGATAACTATCCAAGACAAATCTAAGAAATATGATAGATCTATTCAACATTTGGAAGACACCATCAGAAGACCTAATTTGCAGATAATGGGTGTAGAGGAGCACCTAGAAACAGGTGTTAATAGTCTAGGAAATTTATTTAGCAGGATCCTAGCAGCGAACTTCCCAAACATGCAAAAGATAAGCCTATTCAGATACAAGAAGCTTTTAGAACCCCAAATAGACCAAACCAGTACAGAGTATCCCACTGTGACATTATAATCTGCACAAGATCAGACCAAAGAAAGGATCCTTAAAGCTGTCAAGGAGAAAAGATCAATCACCTATAAAGGGAAATCAATTAGAATCACCTCAGATTTCTCAGCAGAGACAATTAAAGCAAGAAGAGCCTGGAATGATGTATGACACACCCTAAAGACAAACAACTATCAACCAATAATACTGTACCCAGCTAATCTCTCCATCATACTGAAGGTCAAATAAAAGCCTTCCATAGCAAAGAAAAACGGAAACAATGTATCTCCACCAAACCAGCCCTACAAAAGATACTTAAAGATGTCTTACACATAGAAAACCAACAAGAGCATAATAAAGGCCAAGAAATCACACCCAAACTGAAAATCTAAGAACCATAGGAAGAACCCAGTTGGCACAGCTCCCAAGAAGGTGGATAACATGGCAGGACCTACCAAACACCTCTCAGTCCTATCTCTCAACATTAATGGACTTAACTCTCCAATTAAGCGACATAGATTGTCTAGTCAGATTAAAAAGCAAGATCCTTCTTTCTGCTACCTTCAAGAATTACACCTTGCCCATAAAAACAAACATATTCGGAAAGTGAAAGACTGGACTAAAATCTACCAAGCAAACAGCCCCCATAAACAGGCAAGAGTTGCAACCCTAATATCAGATAAAATAGACTGCAAATTGAAATTAGTAAGAATAGTTAAAGAAGGTCGCTACATACTAACTAAGGGATCTATTCTTCAGCAGGATATTACAATTCTAAATATCTATTCACCAAACAATGGAGCACCCAAATTTATTCAAGAAACACTACTTTCCTTCAAATCTCACTAGATTCAGAAAAATTAATTGTTGGGGACTTGAACACACCACTATCCCCACTTGATAAACCTTACCAGAGAAACCACAGATCTAAACAATTTCATAGATCAACTAGATTTAAGAGACATCTACTGAATATTTCATCCAGCAGCATCAGAACACACGTTTTTCTCAGCAGCACGAGGAGCATTCTCCACAAGAGACCATATTTTAGATCACAAAACAAACTTGTCTAAATTCAGAAACATTGAAGTTATGTCATGCATTCTCTCAGACCACAAGGGAATAAAATTAGAACTCAACACTAAAAGCCATCAAAGAAAGTCCGGTAACATATGGAGGCTGAACAACACACTGTTGAATCACCAGTGGGTCATGGAAGAGATTAGAAATGAAATTAAAATGCTCATGATATTCAACAAAAATGAACACACACATTACCAACTCCTCTGGGACACAGCAAAGGCAGTACTCAGAGGTAAGTTCATAGCTCTGAAATACCTACATGAACAAATTGGAGAGATCTGAAACCAACAATTTAATGAGACATCTGAATCTCCTTGAAAAAGAGCAGCAAGCTAAACCCCAATCCAGTAGATGGAAGGAAATAATTAAAACTAAATCAGAATTAAACGAATTAGAATCCAAAAAACTATAGAAAGAATCAACAAAACAAAGAGTTGGTTCTTCAAAAAAATTAACAAAATTGACAGACCCTTAGCAAATCTTATCAGAAAAAGAAGAGAACACACCCAAATAAATAAACTCAGAGATGAGAATGGAAACATCACCACAGAAACAACCAAGGCTCAGAACATTATAAGGGACTACTTCTCAAACCTTTATGTTAATAAGTTTGAGAATCTGGAAGAAATGGATGATTTCCTAGCAAATACTGACTGCCAAAACTAAACCAGGATGAGTTAAACCAACTTAACAGACCCATATCAAGCATTGAAATAGAAACAGCAATAAGAGACCTACCATATAAGAAAAGCCCAGGACCAGATGGATTTACAACTGAATTCTACAAGGCCTTCAAAGCAGAACTCACACCAATACTCCTCCAACTTTTTAATGAAATTAAAAGAGAAGTTCACTACTGAACTCTTTTTATGAAGCCATGGTAACCCTCATCCCCAAACCAGGCAGGGACTCATCAGAGAAAGACAACCATACACCCATTTCTTTGATGAACATTGATGCAAAACTTTTCAACAAAATTTTGGCCAATCAACTTCAAGTTATCCAAAAAATCATACACTACGATCAAATAGGATTCATTTCAGGGATGCAAAACTGGTTGAATATATGCAAATCAATTAATATAATTCATCACATCAACAAGAGCAAGGATAAGAACCACGTGGTTGCAGGGCTCTGGTGGCTCACACCTATAATCCTAGCTACTCAGGAGGCTGAGATCTGAGGATCGAGGTTCAGAGCCAGCCCAGGCAGGAAATTCCGAGAGACTCTTCTCTCCAATAAACCACTAGAAAACTGAAAGTGGTGCTGTGGCTCAAGTGGTAGAACACTTGCCTTAAACTGAAGAGCACGGGGACAGTGCCCAAGCCCAGAATTCAAGCCCCACGACAGACAAAAAAAAAAGGAAAAAAAAGAACATTATTATTTCAATAGATGCAGAAAAAGCATTTGACATGATCCTACACCCCTTTATGATGAAGGCTCTGGAAAAACTAAGAATCCATGGAACATTCCTCAATACAATAAGGGCTGTATATGACAAACCTACAGCCAGCATTATACTTAATGGCAAAAAACTAAAGTATTTTCCTATAAACGCAGGAAGGAGACAAGGATGTCCTCTTTCTCTACTACTCTTCAATTTAGTATTAGAATGCCTAGCTACAGCAATAAGACAAGATGCAAACATAAATGAGGAAAGATGAAGGAAAACTCTCCCTCCTTGCAGATGACATGATCTTGTATTTAAAGAATCCCACGGACTCCACTCCCAAATTACTCGAGCTGATTCAAAACTTTGGCAAAGTAGCAGGATATAAAATTAACCCTCATGATGAAAACTTTAAAAACTTGAAAAAAGAAATCAAAGCAGAACTTAGGAAGTGGAAAAACCTCGCATGCTCCTGGATTGGAAGGATCAACATTGCAAAAATGGCAATACGGCCCAAGGCTATCTACAAATTCAATGTGATAACTATCAATATTCCAACCTCATTCTTCAAGGAAATAGAAGAGGCAATCCAAAAATTCATATGGAACAATAAGAGACCCCGAATAGCAAAAACGCTCCTCAACAGAAAGAACAGTGCTGAAGGAATAGCAATACCAAATTTCAAACTCTACTATAAAGCCATAGTAATCAAAACAGCTTGGTACTGGCACAAGAACAGACCTCAGGATCAATGGAATGGAATTGAAAACCCAGAAATGAACCTACAGACCTATAGCCATCTAATCTTCGATAAGGGAGTTAAAAAAAATAGAATGGAAGAAAGACAGCCTCTTCAGTAAATAGTGCTGGCAAAATTGGTTAACTACTTGTAGAAAACTAAAGCTAGATCCTTCTATATCACCCTGCACCAGAATCAACTCCAAATGGATCAAAGACCTTGAAGTCAAAGGAGACACCATGTAAACATTATAGGACGGAAGAGGAGAAACCCTAGGTCTCCTAGCTACAGGCCAAAATTTTCTCAATAGAGACCCAGAATCACAACAATTGAAAAAGGTTGGACAAATGGGATTGCATGAAATTGCAGAGCTTCTGCATGGCAAGATCAATAGAAAGCCCACGGATTGGGAGAAGATCTTCACTAACCATACAACAGACAAGGGTCTCATATCTAAAATATACCTGGAACTCAGTAAATCTCCCAACAACAAATCCTGAAAGAAACAACTGCCCAATAAATATGTGGGCTAAAGACTTAAAGAGAAACTTCTCTGAAGAGGAAAGAAGGATGGCCAATAGACACATGAATTAATGCTCAACCTCCCTAGCCATAAAAGAAATGAAAATCAAAACAACACTGAGATACAATCCCACCCCAGTTAGAATGGCTATAATCAAGAACTCTAATAATAACAGATGCTGGAGGGGATGTGGACAGAAGGGAACCTTACTGCATTGTTGGTGGGTGTATAAACTTGCTCAACCACTTTGGAAAGTAGTATGGAGGTTCCCCAAAAGACTCCACATAGAGCTCCCCTATGACCCAGCAATCCTATTTTGGGCATTTACCCAAATGATCACAAACAAGACCATACTAAAGCTACCAGCACAACTATGTTTATTGCAGCATTATTTACCATAACTAAGCTATGGAACCAACCCAGATGCCCCTCAGTAGATGAATAGATCATGAAAATGTGGTATATATACACAATGGAATTCTATGCCTCCATCAGAAAGAATGACATTGCCCCATTTGTTAGGAAATGGAAAGACTTGGAAAAAATCATATTAAGTGAAGTAAGCCATGCCCAAAGAAACATAGGTCCCATGGTTTCCCTTATTTGCAGTAACTAGTATATGTCTGAGTCAAGCAGAAAAGGTCAGATAAGTTGATGTTAGGTGAAATGAACTCCAAGGTAAGGACTCAAGTAGTTTTTCTTTCTTGCTATTGTTTCTAACATATTTATAAGATGATTTTTTTTGTTGTTTTGTATGTTTTCTATGTCCTTCCCCCACAGTATAACCCCTGTTTTCACTGTATTTGATGTTGGTATAATTTGGGGATAGGAAGGGAAAAAATTGTTTAAATAGGGATACAGGTGGACCCATTGCAACAATGAGATGTACAAGATGCTATGTTGAAAAATGAACTTTATAACTTTGGCAGGAGGTGGGGGTGGAGGTGGGGGAATAGGGGGGAGTGTAGTTGTGGAGATGGGAGGGCAGGGATGGTCTGGGGAACAACAAAGGAGTAGTCAAGAATGCTTGATAAGAAATGTACTTATTACCTTGCTCATGTAATTGTAAGCTCTCTGTATGGTATTTTCACAATGAAAAACCTAGAAGAAAAGAAGAAGAAGAAGAAGAAGAAGAAGAAGAAGAAGAAGAAGAAGAAGAAGAAGAAGAAGAAGAAGAAGAAGAAGAAGAAGAAGAAGAAGAAGAAGAAGAAGAAGAAAGGAGGAGGAGGAGGAAGAGGAGGAGTAGTAAATGTATTTTTTCTTTGACTTACATAATTGTAATCATTTTTGGGGGGAGGTCCGGTTGTGGGGCATGAACTCTGGGCCTGGGTGCTGTCCCTCAGCTCTTCAGCTCAAGGCTAGCGCTCTACCACTTGAGCCACAGCACCACTTGTGGCTTTTTTCTTTTTGCTTATGTGGTGCTGAGGAATCGAACCCAGGGCCTCAGGCATGCAAAGCAAGCACTCTACCACTGAGCCAACTTCCCAGCTCCAATTGTAACCCTTTTGTACATCACCTTTTTTTTTTTTTTTGCCAGTTCTGCGGCTTGAACTCAAGGCCTGGACACTGTTCCTGAGCTTCTTTTGCTCAAAGCTAGAACTCTACCACTTCTGGCACAGTGCCATTTCTGGTTTTTTGTTGTGTTTATGGTACTGAGGAATTGAACCCAAGGTTTCATTCATGCCTGGCAAGCACTCCACCTCTGATCCACATTCCCAGCATGTACATGATCTTTACAATAAAAAAAATTTCCTAGGTACTCCATCCTTCATCCAGTAGCACCTCGATAAGTCAGTAATCATCAATAATGAGGCAAGAGTCTTTTTGTGCTAGTCCTGGGTTTTGAACTCAGGGCTTGGGCACTGTTTCTGAGCTCCTTTGCTGAAGGCTTGTGCTCTACCACTTGATGTTCAGCTCCACTTCCAGCTTTTTAGTAATTAATTGGAGATAAGAATATAGTGAACTTTTTGGTCCCAATTATAATCCTCAAATCCCAGTCTTCTGAGTAGCTAGGATTACAGGTATGAGACACCAGTGCCCAGCCAAGGCAAGTCTTGACCAATAAAATTAACTTACTGAATGAAATCTAAGAGGACTTTCAGCATTTTTACATAAAAGCACATTTGTTAAGACATAATAACTACTGCATACCTAACAGCATAGTTAAGGGTAAACATCACTTTCATCTGCACAGGGAAGCTTAAACACTTACACCTCATTTTATTATGTTACTGGCTTTATTGATGAGGTCTGAAGCCAATCAGACCTGAGGCCTATCTGCAGCATTATAGAATACTCTTGGATATCAAGTATTTTATAGTATTATTTATTTAAACTATCAGAACATTATTTTATGTTCTTGCATGTAGTATTCATTACTATATGCAAGAACAATAAATAATATTCTAATAGTTAGTATAGGAAAAAAATGCTGAAACCAATTCCTTTTCCTAGTCACACTTACAAGTCCACAAGTCCTATCTCTTTTCTAGTACCTTCCAGGGCTGCTCTTCTTTGGGGGTAATCAATGGTCAGTTTGTAGTTGGGACTTCTCCTTAGGGGCATAGAAACTCTGGGCCAATTCTAGTAAAACCAAGGCACCTTGCAGAGCAAACTCCTTGTTAGGCCTTCATACATATCATTGCATCTCATACTTACACTTAATGCTATGGGATGATAAGCTTTTACAAGGGGTGTAGATTCCTTTCAAAAATATGCGTAATCACAATGCCTTATTTCCCTATGATCAAACATTATTACCATGAACTCTTCCCACATTCCCTGAACCCTAGAAAAGTGAAAATTTTAACTAAAGTTTTGCTCGAGTCACCTAGCTCACATCTACCTTTCCCCCTGATCAGTGCACTTTTCTAGCAAAAGTCTTGCTTTACCTCCCCCTCTCTCTGTGTCTATTTGATTCTTTGCTGGGGATACCAAGGATTTGGGATCTTCCCCTTAGAGACCACCCACCAGTAATGGTTACAAAAGAAAAAAAATGCAGTTGGTATTTTAAGTTGAGAAGAATTGGACAAGAGGCAGTGCCAAATGACACCATAAAGATGGAAAATTTAATATAGGACTTAAACAACAGGGAAAGGGTTGCTTGAACATTGAGGATGATTAAAGTTTTGTATACTTTCTGCTGAGATATTTAAATGATAGCATGTAGTTATTGTAACACACATGTTCTTTCTAGAATGCTTTTGCATTTATTTTGCAGGAGATTAAGTGGAGACACAAGACATAGGAGTGTCTTGTTAGTGATTAGTTGTGTCAGCTTTTCAATATCTCTTGCAATGAGAACAGGAAAGTAGCTCTTTGTAGCCATTCAGATTTTGACTCAGATGCTGACTGGATGGTTAGTGCCTTCTTCACCAATGGAAATCATGGTCAACAATTGTGTGAAGGGATTTCTCTTTTCTGTGAAGGGATTTCTCCAAGGCATTTTATAGGCCATTGGTTTTACTTATATTTCACCTAGATAATACGATCATACAGGATATTGATACAGACTCCTAGTACCTGGCAAGGGTCTGACAATCAAATGAAGGATCCAGTAGCTTCTCAAATGCCTAGCTCCCTGGCTCCTACTGAGAACCACACCTTTCAGTGTGGCCTCACATTGGAATTTCCCTTTTAGATGGCATACCTGTCTATCAGGCAACAGATAGATATTGTTTTCCCTAGCTTCAAAATATGCAGAATGGGGCTGGGAAGGTGGCTCAGTGTTGAGTGCTTGCCTTGCATGCATGAGGCTCTGGGTTCGATTCCTCAGCACCACATAAGCAGAAAAGGCTGGAAGTAGTGCTGTGGCTCAAGTGGTAGAGTGCTAGTCTTGAGCTGAAAAGCTCAAGACAGGGCCCAGACCCAGAATTCAAGCACCATGACCAACAAAAAAAATGCAGAATGGATTTTCTCTAGCTTCAAAATATGCAGAAAAATTGTTCACACCAGTCATCTTCTTTTTCTCCAGGACTGCAGAGCTGCCTCCCAGGACCTGATACTATCCTTTTGCCTCACTGCCACCTGATCAAGTCAGTGTGTCACTTCTGTGTTCCTTACCTGCATCGACTGAAAGTGAAGGCCTGACAGGCTCCCTGAAACCAACTGGATCTCAACCTTCTCCCATTCTTTCCCTTCCCTTCACTCCAGCTAATCTATACTTTGCTGATGATAGAACTTACCTGGCCTCAACTGACCTCTCCTTCCTTTGTGATGGTCACTATTGTCAACAGTAGAGTTTCTGTTCAGAAGGCACCATAGCACAGGGTAGGTAAAGCTTCTGGCTCATTTTGGAATTGGTCATGCACTTGAACTTGTTCTCCATCATGCTCTGTTTTGGTGGGCAGCTCCTGTCTCTCTCCAACGGTGTAGTATGTATCTAGTTGTATATTGCTATCTTTGCCCTTGCTTACTTGCACAAGTCTCAGAAGGCATGACTTAATCTTTTTGTCTATTATAGCCTCTCCATGACCAATGATTATTTAAAAGTATTTGCTAACTGAATAAGTAAAAGCCCATTTATACAGTTAATCCTCTTGGACCAGGGGTTTTCTATCTATAGATGGATGTTTGCTGTGGATCCCATAGCCTGATCTTAAGGGGTTACATTAGCTGGTGTTGCACAGGTGTTACACCAGACATGTAATAGAGAAAAAGTGCACTTTTTTGCAACTCAAGAGGAAACACTACTTTGTGGTTATATAAATAAGAGCATTGGTTAATTCTGGGTGTCTACTGAACATAACCTAGGAAGGGCCTCAGGAAAATTTTGGGGCTCATATTTTGAAATGAGTATTCTAAATCATGATTTGGATCTAACTCTCTATCTCTATCTCTATCTGTCATCAGTCTTTCTCTCTTTTATCTGTTATCCAGCTATGTACACACATATGTAAATGTTCATTGCACTATAAATTGAAGATGAATATATTTAGTAATGTTTTATCTATATATGCATTTTATGTGACTATATAAAAAGCGTTTTAAAAAATTTACACAGATGGGTCAACCAGAAAGATCCTAAGTGTAGAACAACTAACCCTTTTTTTCACATAACCTAGGAATTCTGCTAACTGTGAAATATCCTGGAAACTCTTGACTCTGTGTGGCCCTAAAGAAAGCTTGGAGTAATTTGAAGGAGCTATGAAGAAAAAGTCAGTGTTATATACATAGATGGCTCTAAAGAGAAAGGTCACCAAGACACCTGACAGGACATGAACTTGAGGTCACTAAGACATGCTGAGGGATTGCAGAAGTCAATGTCACTTACATCCATTGCTTTGTCTGTTGAGGTCAACCTCAAGGCCTCCACCACAGAAAACTGCACAGTTTGAAATCAGTGAAAGTCATTCAGTAAATGGAAAAACTACAGGGAGGTATGTTTCACTTATTTATCACTCAGGGATTTTTAGATGGTATACAAATCTATTTACTTTGGAAGCATGGAAGCACCAAGCAAGAAGTAGCCCAGCACCACTCACCAGGGGCACATGCCTGTAATCCTAGCTACTCAGGAGGCTGAGATCTGAGGATCATGGTTCAAAGCCAGCCTGGACAAGAAAGTTTTATCTACAATCAATCACCAGAAAATTGGAAGTAGTGCTGTGGCTCAAAGTGGTAGAACATTAGCCTTAAGTGAAGGAGCTCAGGGTCAGTGCCCAGGCCCTGAGTTTAAGCCCCATGACCAATAACTACCACCATAACCACACCACCACCACCATCACAACAACAAGCAGTAACTTAGCCACCCAACCCAAGAAGAACTCTAGTTCTGGTCACCCAAAACTGGTCATGTCACAGCCAGGCTTTCCCATGTATCCTGCTGCCTTTTTAAAACAGGTAGAATTAAAAGGAAACTCTCCTCAGTAATAAATTGGCACACAGAAATGAGTACCATATCCACATCTTAAAATTAAATGTTTTCTGTAATATTTTTATTGTTGTTATAAAGGTGATGTACAGAGGGGTTACAATTACATAAAAGAGTATATTTCTTTCTTTTTTTTGAGGGGGGGTCCGGTCATGGGCCTGAACTCTGGGCCTAGGCGCTGTCCCTCAGCTCTTCACTTCAAGGCTAGTGCTCTACCACTTGAGTCACAGCGCCACTTCCGGCTTTTTTTTCTGCTTATGTGGTGCTGAGGAATTGAACCGAGGGCCTCATGCATGCAAGGCAGGCGCTCTACCACTGAGCCACCTTCCCAGCCCAGTATATTTCTTTTTTGGACAATGTAAACCCTTACTTTTCTCTCTTAGGTTTTCCTTCTTGTCCCCACTTACAAGTTGTATAGTTCATTTTCAACATATTGTTTAGTGAGTAGTACTGCTGCATTTCTTCAGCCTTTGTCCCTCCATTTCTGTTCACTCTTTGTCCCTTCATTTACCTGGTCCCCCCTTTACCCTCAGAAAGATAGATAAATGAACAAACAAGACAAAAATTAGAACAAATCAAAACAAAACCCCTCAGTTTGCCATTTCCCGAAGTTCATTTTGATAAATATTATATTATATGATGATAAGCACAGGCATTGTGACTGTTCCTCCCCTAAGAGTATCTACCATCCTTTGTTCTTTGTGTGAGTGCCTAGAGTCCTGTTTATCGTGTATTTAGATCTAGCTTCTGCATATGCAAGAAAACTCACATCCTTTCTCTCTTTGAACTTGATGTACTTTACTTCACATGCTATATTCTAGGTCTATCCATTTCCCTGCAAATGACATAATACTATTAAGTCTAATGGTGAGTAATTGTGCATAGGTACCATATTTTTTGATCCACTTATCTATTATAAGGCATCTGGGCTGTTTCTACAATTTGGCTATTGTGAATGGGGCAGTGATGAGTATGGATGTACAAGTGTCTTTATGGTATCCTGGCTTTTGATGCTCTGGCTAGATGCCCTGGAGTGATGCGGCTGGGTGGTAGGGAAGATTTATGTTTAGATTTTGAGGAACCTTCAGACTGATGTGCAGAGTAGTTGCGCTAGTTTATATTCCCACCAATAGTGCAATAGAATTCCTTTTTTCCTCATATCTCCACCAATATATGTTGTTGTTTGAATTCACAACGTTGGCCAATAGATTGGAGTGAGATGAAATCTTAGAGTTGCCTTTATTTGCATTTCCTTTATGGTTAGAGATGTGAAGTATTTCCTCATGTTTATTTGCCATTCTTACTTTTCTGAGAAGTCTCTCCCTAGCTCTTTTTCTTATTTATTGATTGGATCATTAGCTTTGGGAGGGGTTATGTGTATATTTGGGATAGTAGGCCTTTCTGTTCCAGATAGGCATGGACCAGGACCCTGCGGACTATCAGTGTTGTTCCATGCAAGAATGTTCATGTGGGATCCTGGGGTCTATTGGGCATCGGTCCCCAGTTCTGTGGGTGATGGCGTCCCATGTGGCACAGCACTGATGAGCTTTGGGGGCTGGCTAGGAGAAGACACTGGGTGCTATAGGTGGGGTATTCCACATAGGGATTCTGGTGGCTTTGGGGGCTATGTGCACACAATGCTTGATAATGTAAAAATATGAAATGATTTGTGAACTTGCATATCATCTTGTGCAGGGGTCATGGTAAATTTCTTTGTGTCATTCTAATTTCAGTTTATGTGCTGCCAAAGCAAGCACTTCAAGTCCAATCTTTAGAAGACCATAATATACTGTAATAACAGAGAAGTCAAAAGAGTTGTAAAATGTTGCAAAATTTTCACTGCACTTATCAAAACAGCTATCCATCATATTCCAGTACAGGGAAGAGGTACAATGCTACATTCAGAGCAATTGGGTGGCTGTGACACTTACAGAAGAGATTTACTTCCAATCTGTAAGGAAGAGATCTTGGCTATAAATCTAAGAGATTTACCCCTGGTTGCAGGTACCTTGGGCCTGATCAACTTGGTCATATTTTTGCTAAGCTTGGTAGAACAAGCCAATAAATTCCTTCAGCAGCTCAAGTTAGTTGACTATGGAGCTTTTATTTTCAAAAACCCTTCAACTAATAGAAACATTACATCTAGCCCTCACAACATGCTCCTGGGCTCCCATTGCTTTTAGAGACCAGGAAACTTTATTCCACATACCGCAACCTCATTTATTTAAAGGTAAATATACTCTGCTCTTGATAGCCATGTAAAAATTTATTTATTAACTCAATCAACTGCAAGTAGTAAATATTAGAAAATATTGCACTTGTTCTGAACATGTACAGTCTTTTTTCCTTGCTAATGTTCTCAAATCAATATAGTATAATCACTATGCACATAGAATTTACATTATAGTAGCTATGATATGTGATAAAACATGATTTAAAATATAAGAGAGGGTATATGTATGATATCTGTATTTACTGAGGCATTTTCTACTAGGAACTCTTGGACCTATAGACTGGGATGTCTGCAGGAATAATGGAACCAACCCATACATGACCATAATTAATGGAAGCAGGACTTGGATCAAGTTACCCTGATATCATCCAATATATAATGTACTTAACTCAAATGTACAAAAGTCAGCTTATGAAAAAATAATTGAGAATATGGGTTACAGGGCAAAGAGCTTGTCTAACATATGCAATGAGGCCTTGAGTTCAATCCCTGGAACTGAAAAAAAGGTAGTAACATGCCTTTACTCAGTCTTCTACCAGGATGATAGAAAAAAGTCTTGCAACAGTAGCTCACACTGGAGGCTGAGATCTGAAAATTCAGGTTAAAATGCAGCATGAGGAGAAAAAGTCTGTGAGAGTCTCATCTACAAGAAACCACCAAAGAACCACAGGAGAAGTATGGCTCATATGGCATCATACTAGCCTTGAGAAAATAAAGGTAAGAGACAATGCCCAGTTCCTGAGTTCAAGCCACAAAAACAGCAAAAGACAAGGAATTTAGCCACTGGGAATTTGTGCTGTACTTCTTTCACCTGGATTCTGCTGATGAGACAGCCCATTCCTTGTGTTGGATGGCACTACCCTTATGTTTGGATTGTGCCTTCCATCCAAATGAAATGAAGGAAAGCCTCAATATCTTTATCCTGGGTAGTCTCTCATACTGTGTTTAGACCAGTGATTACTTCCCACAGACCCAATGACCATGAGTACAGATCTGTATTCAGTTTGTCATTCAGCTAGCAAGCATGTACTTGAGTTTCTACAAAGCATTATTCTGGAGTCTATGTAGAAAACAGCCATATAGAATACCCCCAAATCCCTGAAGAGTGCATGAATTTAAACATAGGCCTAGAAAAGCAAAACAAGAAAGAAAAAAACAAAAAAAGGAGGGAGGAAAAAACAATAAAAATAGGCAGAAGATCTATTTCAAGCCATGAAAAGACATGATAAAATCTTAAAGACATAACACTAAATGAAGTGGAATCAGAATGCTCATGTACTAGTTTCAAAGCATAAGACATTTGGACAAAAATATCAATGATTGCCAGGAAGGGAAAGAAGGAAAGAGAAAGGATGAAAGGGAGGAAAGAAAGGAGAAAGGGCAAGAAAAATTAGGAAAACACAAATATAGGACAGTGGCAAGAAATACCATAGGAGGAAAATTTATAGTTCTGAGTGCCTACCCTAAATAAAATCAGAGATCTCAAATTAATAATCTAACTGTACATCAAGCTCTTAGGAAAATAATAGCAAGCCAAACCCTACAATGGTAGATAGAAAGAAATAACTTTGTGGAGAAAATCAATGAAATGAGGTCTAAAATATTGATACAAGGAATCAGTGAAACACAGAGATGATTTTTGGAAAAACATAACCTGGTTGACATCTTAACAGGCCCATATCAAGCATTGAAACAGAAACAGCAATAAGAGGCCTCCCAGCTAAGAAAAGTCCAGGACCAGATGGTTTTACAGCGGAATTCTACAAGGCCTTCAAAGCAGAACTCACACCAATACTCCTCAAACTTTTCAATGAAATTGAAAGAGAAAGTTCACTACCGAACACATTCTATGAAGCCATCATAACCTTCATCCCAAAACCAGGCAGGGACTCATCAAAGAAAGAGAACTATAGACCCATTTTTTGATGAACATTGATGCAAAACTTCTCAACAAAATTTTGGCCAATCGACTTCAATAATTCATCCAAAAAATCCTACACCACGATCAATCAGGATTCATTTCAGGGATGCAAAGCTGGTTCAATATACGCAAATCAATTAATATTATTCATCACATCAACAGGAGCAAAGATAAGAACCACATGGTTATCTCAATAGGTGAAGAAAAAGCATTTGACAGGATCCAACACCCCTTTATTATGGTGGTCTTGGAAAAATTAGGAATCCATGGAACATTCCTCAATACAATAAAGGCTGTATATGACAAACCTACAGCCACCATTATACTTAATGGTGAAAAACTAAAGCCATTTCCTCTTAACTCAGGAACAAGACAAGGATGTCTACTCTCTCCACTTCTCTTCAATCTAGTATTAGAATGCCTAGCTACAGCAATAAGACAAGATGCAAACAAAAAGGAGATCCAAATAGGGAAAGAAGAAATAGAACTCTCCCTCTTTGCAGATGACATGATCCTATATTTAAAGAATCCCATACACTCCACTCCCAAATTACTCAAGCTGATTCAAAACTTTGGCAAAGTATAACATTAACCCCCCAAAATCAATGGCTATTCTGTATGCCAACAATGAGAAAAGTGTGGCTGAAATTAGGAAAGCAACACCATTTGTAATAGCCCCATAAAAAATAATATACCTAGGAATTAACTTAACCAAAGAAGTGAAGGCCCTCTTTGATGAAAACTTTAAAAACTTGAAAAAGGAAATCAAAACAGAACTTAGAAAATGGCAAAAAACTCCCATGCTCCTAGATTGGAAAGATTAACATCGTGAAAATGGCAATACGGCCCAAGGCTATCTACAAATTCAATGTGATACCTATCAAAATTCCAACCTCATTCTTCAAGGAAATAGAAGAGGCAATTCAAAAATTCATATGGAACAATAAAGACCCCGAATAGCAAAATGCTCCTCAACGGAAAGAACAGTGCTGGAGGAATATCAATACCAAATTTCAACTTCTACTATAAAGCCTTAGAAAAACAAAACAGCTTGGTACTGGCACAAGAACAGACCTCAGGACCAATGGAATAGAACTGAAAACCCAGAAATGAACCTACAGACCTATAGCCATCAAATCTTCGATAAGGGAGCTAAAAAAATAGAATGGAAGAAAGACAGCCTCTTCAGTAAATGGTGCTGGCAAAATTGGTTAACTACTTGTAGAAAAGGAAAACTAGATCCTTATATATCACCCTGCACCAGAATCAACTCCAAATGGATCAAAGACCTTGAACTCAAAGCAGACACTCTGAAAACATTACAGGATGGAATAGGAGAAACCCTAGTCTCCTCTTAATAGAGACCGGGAAACACAACAAATCAAAGAAAGGTTGGACAAATGGGGTTGCATGAAATTGCAGAGCTTCTACATGGCAAAGGACATAGCTAGCAAGATCAATAGAAAGCCCACGGATTGGGAGAAGATCTTCACTAACCATACAACAGACAAGGGTCTCATATCTAAAATATACTTGGAACTCAAAGAAGTAAATTCCCCAACAACAAATCCTGAAAGAAACAACAGCCCAATAAATAATTGGGCTAAAGACTTAAAGAGAAACTTCTCTGAAGAAGAAAGAAGGATGGCCAATAGCCACATGAAGAAATGCTCAACCTCCCTAGCCATAAAAGAAATGCAAATCAAAACAACATTGAGATACCACCTCACTCCAGTTAGAATGGCAAAAATCAAGAACTCTAAGAAGAACAGATGCTGGAGGGGATGTGGACAGAAGGGAACCTTACTTCATTGTTGGGAGTGTAAACTTGTTCAAACACTTTGGAAAGCAGTATGGAGGTTCCTCAAAAGACTTCACATAGAGCTCCCCTATGACCCAGTAATCCCACTTTTGGGCATTTACCCAAATGTTTACAAACAAGACCACATTAAAGCTACCAGCATAACTTTGTTTATTGCAGCCTTATTTCCCATAGCTAAGATATGGAACCAACCAAGAAGCCCCTCAGTAGATGAATGGATCAAGAAAATGTGGTATATATACACAATGGAATTGTATGCCTCCATCAGAAAGAATGACATTGCCCCATTTGTTAGGAAATGGAAAGACTTGGAAAAAATTATATTAAGTGAATTAAGACAGGCCCAAAGAAACAAAGGTCCCATGGTTTCCCTTATTTGCAATATCTAGTATATGTCTGAGTCAAGCAGAAAAGGTCAGATAATGTGATGTTAGGAAAATGAACCCTTAGATATGTATTTAAATGTTTTTTTTCTTTCATGCATTTGTTTCTAATGCATTTATAAGATTATTTCTTTGTTGCTTTGTATGGCCCTCCCCCACAGTATAATCCCTGCTTTCACTATATTTGATGTCGGTATAATTTGTGGAGGAGAAGGGGAAAAACAAGTCATTTAAGGATACAGGTGGCCCTGTGCAACAATGAGGAGTACAAGTTGCCATGTCGAAAATGAACTTTACAACTTTGGTGTGGGGGGGAGAGGATTGGGTGAGGTTGCAGGGGGAGGTTGGGAAGGGATATGAAGGGTAAAAAAGGAGGAGGCTGCAATGCTTGATAAGAAAAGTACTCATTATCTAAAACTAAAGCCAGTTCCTCTTAACTCAGGAACAAGACAAGGATGTCCACTCTCTCCACTTCTCTTCAATCTAGTATTAGAATGCCTAGCTACAGCAGAAAGACAAGATACAAACAAAAAGAAGATCCAAATAGGGAAAGAAGAAATAAAACTCTCCCTCTTTGCAGATGACATGATCTTGTATTTAAAGAATTACATAGACTCTGCTCCCAAAGTACTCAAGCTGATTCAAAACTTTGGCAAAGTAGCAGGGTATAAAATTAACCCTCAAAAATCAATGGCTTTTCTGCATGTCAGCAATGAGAAAAGTATGGCTGAAATTAGGAAAGCAACTCCATTTGTAATAGCCCCATAGAAAATAAAATACCTAGGAATTAACTTAACCAAAGAAGTGAAGGACCTCTATGATGAAAACTTTAAAAACTTGAAAAAGGAAATCAAAACAGATCTTAGAAAATGGCAAAAACATCCATGCTCCTGGATTGGAAAGATTAACATCGTGAAAATGGCAATACTTCCCAAGGTTATCTACAAATTCAATGCGATACCTATCAAAATTCCAACCTCATTTTTCAAGGAAGTAGAAGAGGCAATCCAAAAATTCATATGGAACAATAACAGACCCTGAATAGCAAAAACGCTCCTTAACAGAAAGAACACTGCTGGAGGAATATCAATACCAAATTTTAAACTCTACTATAAAGCCATAGTAATGAAAACAGCTTGGTACTGGCATAAGAACAGACCTCAGGACCAATGGAATAGAATTGAAAACCCAGAAATGAACCTACAGACCTATAGCCATCTAATCTTCGATAAGGGAGCTAAAACAATAGAATGGAAGAAAGACAACCTCTTCAGTAAATGGTGCTGGCAAAATTGGTTAACTACATGTAGAAAACTTAAGCTAGATCCTTATATATCACCCTGCACCAGAATCAACTCCAAATGGATCAAAGACCTTGAACTCAAAGCAGACACTCTGAAAACATTACAGGATGGAATAGGAGAAACCCTAGGTCTCCTTGGCACAGGTTGAAATTTTCTTAATAGAGACCCAGAAACACAACAAATCAAAGAAAGGTTGGACAAATGGGGTTGCATGAAGTTGCAGAGCTTCTGCATGGCAAAGGACATAGCTAGCAAGATCAATAGAAAGCCCACGGATTGGGAGAAGATCTTTACTAGCCATACAACAGACAAGGGTCTCATATCTAAAATATACTTGGAACTCAAAGAAGTAAATTCCCCAACAACAAATCCTGAAAGAAACAACAGCCCAATAAATAACTGGGCTAAAGACTTAAAGAGAATCTTCTCTGAAGAAGAAAGAAGGATGGCCAATAGCCACATGAAGAAATGCTCAACCTCCCTAGCCATAAAAGAAATGCAAATCAAAACAACATTGAGATACCACCTCACTCCAGTTAGAATGGCAAAAATCAAGAACTCTAACAACAACAGATGCTGGAGGGGATGTGGACAGAAGGGAACCTTACTTCATTGTTGGTGGGAGTGCAAACTTGTTCAACCACTTTGGAAAGTATTATGGAGGTTCCTCAAAAGACTTTACATAAAGCTCCCGTATGACCCAGAAATCCCACTTTTGGGCCTTTACCCATATGTTTACAAACAAGACCACACTAAAGCTACCACCATGACTATGTTTATTTCAGCACTTTTTACTCTAGCTAAGATATGGAACCAACGCAGATGCCCCTCATAGATGAATGGATCAAGAAAATGTGGTATATATACACAATGGAATTCTATGCCTCCATCAGAAAGAATGACATTGCCCCATTTGTTAGGAAATGGAAAGGCTTGGAAAAAATTATATTAAGTGAAGTAAGCCAGGCCCAAAGAAACATAGGTCCCATGGTTTCCCTTATTTACAATAACTAGTATATGTCTGAGTCAAGCAGAAAAGGTCAGATAAGGTTATGTTAGGGAAATGAACCCTAAGATATGTATTCAAATGTTTTTTTGTCTTTCATGCATTTGTTTCTAATGCATTTATAAGATTATTTCTTTGTAGCTTTGTATGTCCCTCCCCCACAGTATAACCCCAGCTTTCACTGTGTTTGATATCAGTATAATTTGTGGAGCAAAGGGGGAAAACAAATCCTTTAAATAGGGATACAGGTGGGCCCATTGCAACAATGAGATGTACAAGTCGTTATGTCAAAAAAAATGAATTTTACAACTTTGGTGTGGGGAGGGTTAGCAGGGAGGATATGGTGGGGGGGCGGGTATGGAGGATGGAAAGGGATGGGAAGGGGAAACAAAGTAGGGGGCTACAATGCTTGATAAGAAATGTACTCATTATCTTGCCCATGTAGCCCCTCTGTACAAAATAAAAATTAAAAAATTAAAAAAGTAAACCTGTTTGAGGAACGATTACCCAAACTTATCAACCGAAATATAAAGAAGATTCAAATAAAATTAGAGATGAGAAAGGGAATACCAAAACAGATAATGCAATTCAGAAGATGATCAGAGTATATATCAGAAAAGTGTCTTGCAACAAACAAAGTAGAAAATCTAGGTGTATGGGTAACACTCTAGATGAGTATGACCTAGCTATTGAATCTCTAAGCTACGAACCACAAATATATGGATAAGAAACAGTGAAGGCCAGGAGCCAGTGTTTATGCTGAGAATCAAAGCTACTCAAGAAAGCTTGATATCTGAGACTCTTGGTTTGAAGTCATCCCACAGAGACAAATCCAAGACATTTTGATCTCCAATTATCTTGTCCAGAAAGGCATGAGTGGAGCTGTGGCTCAAGAATTTAACATCAGTCTCCAGGGAGAGAAGCTAAGGAAACTTGACCTGTCCCAACAGGCCTTACCCTACACCAGCAACTGCCAAGGCCAGCTGCTACCAGTGCTCCATCTCTGCTGCTGCTGAAGTAAGTCTGTCCTTCAAGCAGTGAGCAGTGCAATAGAGCTAAGTGCCTTAGCAGGGCCTTTCATCCAGCTCTCCCTGGGTTACTGGGTTTGATCACCTCACAGACCCCCCCTGCTGTCAATTCTGATCTCCACCCTTTGCCAGTCCCCAAGGTTAATGAATGCCTGTTTCCTCAGCACTGGAACTTCCCATTGTGCTACATTGCAATGCAAGGGTTCTTTTGGAAGACATTCAGATTTCAGAGTGTGTTCCACGGTCTGTATGATCAACTGCAGTCCCACTTTGTGGGAGCCGTGTTGGGGCAGCTCCCACTGTAGTGACACTGAGTTGAACCCATGCATAATGTAGGAGGACAGGCCCTTCCTCCATGAAATTAATAAAAGGTGTCAGCCTTCCCTCCTTGGGCATAAAGTCCACTGAGCATACTGCTGTGTTTCCTATTTCACACTAAATGGGAATGTGTCTCAGTCACAGTACAGATGAAAGAAGAAAACCACAGTGACTAGAGAAGAAACATAATTTTAATATATTATTAATACTCAAATCTTCTTTAAATTCTCTCCAGCCCAATAAATAAATACTCTAGTTTCCCATATATATCCAAATTTTCATTGTCCACGGGCGCAGGTTTCAAAAAATTCCAATCTCTACTGTATCCAGGGTCCAGGATACTATCTCTGTGTCAAATGGTATTTGAATTGGCATTGCATTGATGCAGTCTAAGGGTAAATGGGTGAAGATCAAGTTCTAGCAAAGGCGTTTTGTCTATGGTTCCTAGAGCCTTGGGGTTTATGTCGGACATCACTCACTCACTCACTCTCAGTCAAACCTCATGAAGACATTTTGGTGCAGTGTAACAAAGACTAGAATGGCTGAAGTGCTTCCTGAGAGGAAGGCTTGCAGTGTCAGTCTGCCTCTGGGGCTCCAGCACATAGGACAGATGATATGGTAAGGCAAGGGGTGGCTCTGAGGTGACCAAGGTTGAGGCTTGGCATCCTCCCATTGCCTGCCTGCAATTCAGAGCCTGCTGCCCAGCTCCTGCCCACCCTATATAGTGTGAGACCTCAGATACAGACCTCAGGCCCTCAGGCTATCACCCCATCCTGGGCCAGGCTCCACTCACTGTGCCAGTGCCCACCAGCTCACCTGGCTTCCTCGCTGAATTGCTCCAGGCTCCTGAACCAGGCCAGAAAATTCTCTTTTGGCATGATATGGTCATAGCTGCAGCTCAACTGTAGCTGCTTCAGTTGCTTCATGATTGTATATTCCTGGCATGGAGAGCATAAAGATAGTCACAAGGTTGCGCTGTGGTGGCCGGCCAAGAACCTGCTTGCTAGGTTTGCACTGGGAGCTCCTCAGCAGGCTGCTCTCTGCTCGCACAGCTGTGTCCACACTCAGTCACAGGAAGCTCTGCCGGCTCCCACTTCACACTCCCATCCTGCCTTTTGGAAGATCTTGTCTCTGAACCAAATGTCCTCATACATCACAGGGACTGGGACAGAGCTGAGCTGACTCCATTGCTGGTCCCCACCGACCCAGGAAGGGCACCTGAAACTCACCTTTCACAATTTCTCATAATGGATGACTCCCTCCTACACGGCAGACAGCAAGTGCTTTGTGCTGAGGAGTAGACAGAGGAGATCCTCTTCCCTGTGCCTCCCCAACCTGCATCCCTCCCCTCCCCAGATTCTATTATTCACCTTCCCTGGTCCCACTCTGTGTTTCAGGCTCCTCTTTCCTCCTGGGTCAAGGCCAGGTTTGGAGCCTGCTCCCAGCGGGGGTCCACACCATTTACACCCTATTTTTTCTGTGTCCCAATCCTATATTCCACATCATCAGGCTCTGCCTGGCTGTGCTCTTGGGCCTCCATCTGAGCCAGGAGAAGGTGGGCACGGCCCTCCACATCCATTGCTGCCATGTAGACCTTCAGATGAGCCAAGAGCTGCTTGAGGCAGGGAACCTGTGGAGGCTGGCAGAAGTCCTCCCAGTACTGATCCAGCCACATGCCCAGGATAGATGAGATGGCACTAGGGGCAGATGGTGGGCAGCAGAGTCAGAAACCTGGGCCAGTGCTCCCACACTCCCAAGCCTCACTCAGCACCCTTGAAGAAGCTGGACATAAGTGCCTTGTCTGTCCAGCTCGAGGCTAGTACACCCCATCCCAGGCAGCTTTGGTGGTGAAGGTAGTGGCAGGCCAGAGAACCAAGTAGGGACTCGAGGTAATGTCCAGGCAGCCAGTCCCCAATCAATGTTATGAGCAGCTCTCTTCTCTCCAGGAAGGCCCACAGCCTCCTGCCTCTCTCCAACCTGTCCCAAATGACTATAGTGTCCATGAGGGTCTGTTGTATGCCTGGCATGCACCGGTTCCTGTTTCACATCAGCTGGTGGCTCTGCTGCCTCAGTCCTCATGAGCCACATGTGGGCTGTCTCCCCACCACATGCTTCTGGTTGGCCAGCCTGGCCCTGCACTCTCACCGACATTCCTAGGATCAGCTGAGGGCCTGTGACTATGCAGCGATAGTCTAACCCTCCTTGGGATCCCCTGGCCAGGGAGGGCAAGCCTGGGCTCTGTGGCCCTGGGGAGGATGGACTGTCACAGGGCTCAGCTCTGAGCTGAAGCCTCCACCAGTGATCACAACAGCACCCCAGTCCACAGCTTTCCTCCTCCTGCAGAGAATGTCCACACCTTGGCCCTCTGGTGAGAATCCTGAGTTCTGGGTTCCTGAATTTGCCCATTCCCCGACACTCAAAGCTGGCACTTTTGTTGAGAAAAAAATGGCCTCTTTGGAGACCCAAGTTCACTCACTTTCTGAGTTAGTCCTGTTTTATGCCATTCTGGCTAGAACAAGGAGGATTTCATCCTGTTTAGAGGACCCCTGGAGAGCCTGCCTGCAACCATCAGGATTTTCTAGGTTCAGTGCCTGGGAACCGCCATGACACCCTAGGGGCTTCCTCTCCATGCAGTGGAGGAGGACCACCAGTCCCTCCCCTGATAATCCTGTGCTTCCTGTTCCTCACTCTGCCTTTAGCCACCCTTGCTCTGTCTACATCTTGGTTAGAAACCCTCCTCCTAAATGGACAGACTGCTTTGTCTGAAGGCATTTAGCTGTTTCCTGAGAAGGCCACAGACATGAGCCCACACTCCTGGGTAGCACACAACACAGGGGCATGCTTGGCAAGCGCTTCCAAATCTCGTTTCACATGGCCCTGGCACAGTCTCTGGTCACCTCCCCTTTCCAGGATCCAAGTAGCCCTCAGAGATGGGCAGGTCATTCCCAGGCTCAGTCTGGAGGAAAGCAGCCACTGACCTTGGAGTTGTTGCTCACCTTTGGAACAGCAGATCCAGTACCTGCTGGGGTTTGGCAAATTTTTGGTAAGTGGATAGGAAGGTGGGGACAAAGAAGTGGTCCCCGGTCAGCTGGGCAGGCATGAAGTGATCCACCAGCTGCTCCGGTGTGCCTGCAGTGTGCCTCCTCCTAGCTTGGGGCTTCATCCTGCAGTGGGACCAAGGAGAAAGAGTTCAGGTTGAAACTAGGTGACCAGAGAAGACTCTTTGCCATACACTACAGTGAATTACTTGAAAAGAACTTACTAATCACTCACACGTACTACCACATGCACATACGAGTGCGTGCATGCGCACTAGTGCACACACACACACACACACACACACACACACACACACACACACACAGAGGAAGGGGAGTGCTGATGATGAGCATGAGAATCAAGTGTGTTTTTCTGGCAAGTCATTCACTTCCTTGGGCCTCCCCAAGGGGGTCCTAGGGCAACATCTCCAGAATTGTCTGTGTCCAGGGCTGGTCCAGGGTCTACACACCCTTTCCACTCTTCCTTGAGGCCTGAGCCTCTACATTTTGTGAAACAACCAGTGAACATCTCCTGAATGTCGGTTAGCCACACCAGTGAGCTGCGTGGGGCGTGTGTTGACTGTGGCTGCTGGGATACCAAGGTTCTAGGTTGCATTCTGAAGGAAGTGAGGTCATCCCTGGAGGTCCCTTCACTTGAGCCCTTCCTTCTGACAAAGCCTCCCCAAATGGCTCCTCCTCTCACCTCCTGCTTGCCCTGAACAGGCACACAACTCTCCAGTGTTACACTAATACCACACTACCTCTGTCCCCAGGTTGGCCTAGGTACAGCAAACACCACCTTGTAGGAGATACGGTTGGGTCCTGGTGCCCAGTCCTGTAGCAATTTCCCCTCAAGTTCCACTATACTTGGCATGTGAATTGTCAGAAAGGCAACAGGGAAACCCCAAAAGGAAGTTATGAAAAGTTGTCACTTTTGGGTGGCTCTGTCTCTCCCTTGTTCCTTTGTTCCTCTCTGTCCTTCTGTGTCTGTCTCCTCTCCTCTCTCATTCTAAGGAACCCTGTGAGACACCATGGGCTTCCCAGTGAACAGGCCTAGGGCTCAAGCTCAACCATGTCCCAAGCAGCAAGAGAAAAGCACTGAGGCTCAGCCCAAAGTGTTGTGGCCACTGACACAGAGTCTCTCTCTATAAAGGACAAGGCCTCATGGAGACCTGAGTTTTGAGGCCTGGGATAAACAATGTCTACCTGTGGGAGCAACTGTGACTTCCTCATTGTGTGGCTGTCAGCAGTGGGTTACAGCAAGGCTATGTTTCAGCAGGGACAGCTGATGTAATTTCCAGGTCCTGGGATCGGCCTTGGCCATCCCTCCTCTCCTGTCTCTTCAGCCACATTGGCTTCTTTTCCAACATGGACACAGATGTGCTTCTGCTCTCTTCATGGTGTCTCTGTCTCTCCTGCCTTGTTTTCCTCCTGTCCCAAGAGGGCTTGTCCTGGGCATGAGAGGCTGGGCCAGCGCACCCTCATGTGAGAGGTGAGTAAGTGGAGAAGCCTCCTTCCTGCACATGGCCAGGGTGCAGAGGTCGCGATGCAGGCCAAAGGCCCTCTCAAGTGCAGTCAGATGGTTTGGATCCCAAGGGCACCCGGAAATTGCCAAGATCCCCTGCATACTGTGTTGCCATACTTGGACAGCACGCTTCTCTTGTTTCCCTGTGACCAGGCAGGCCTTGTCTGGGATGCTAGTATTTATGCCTTCCATTTGGCTGGCATGACAGATGTGAACTCTCAAGGCCAGCTTTTGTTGTTGTGGTTGCTGTTGTTTCTTCCTGCTGCCAGTTCTGGGGCTTGAATTAGGGCTGGGGTGCTGTCTCTGAGCTGTTTTGCTCAATGCTTACACTCTATCAGTTCAAGGACAGTTCCACTTCCAGCTTTTTGGTGGATAAAATCTCACGAACCTTTGTGCTGAAGCTGGTTTGGAACCTCGATCCTCACATCTCAGCCTCATGAAAGCTATTATTTTATAGTAGTGGCCCACTAGAGCCACTTTAATTGCTGCATATTACCTCACTGAACAGATAAGGCCAAATTTCACTAGGTTTACTATTGAAACTTTAGTGTATATTCTTTCCAAATTTATTGCTGAATAAGTCATTTTTGTAGTAAAGAATTTGGGCTCTCTGATTTTATCCTTTAAATGTCCTTTGTATATTATCTTTCTCTTTTCATTGGTTATTCCTTAAGGTGCTTGCAATGTCCTTTTCCTTTAAACCATTGGGCACACTGTTGTTGGTATGACCTTTCTGAAAGACCAATATTTTAAGGTCATGGTGCTTACTGACAGATCGTAAGGCTGCAGAGGAAAATATAAGTGATGATAATTTTATTCCACTTCCTATGATTCTTTTCTCTGCAGGTTGTCATAAGCCAGTCTCAGTTCTGGAATACTCTGATGGTGTCTTTCTATGATAGACCCTGATGTTGCCTGTCACCTTCCTGATGCTGTAGACCATTGCCAGCTTTTCCCAGCTCCACGTCTCCTGGTATAACATTTGTCCCATTTGGGATCTTAGTAGATTTCTTGCCTATTTTCTCAAATGTTCTACCTGCTCAGATTTCTTCATTTGAGAATGCTAATCCATGAACATGGGTTTCCTTTTTTCTTTTTATGAAGCAGATGTTATTTTCTTATGTGAAATAAACCAGGGATAGAAAGACAGATACACATGTACTTGCATTTAGAAGCTGAATCCATTTTCTTTTTTTTCTTTTTTTTTTTGTTTTTTTGCATTCTTTTTATCTTATTTTATTTTATTTGAGAACATACTGTACAGAGGGATTACAATTACATGGGCAGGATAATGCATAAATTTCTTACCAAGCATTGCAGCCTCCTCCTTTGTTTACCCTTCACCTCCCTTCCCAGCCTGCCCCCTCCCCCCCACCCAATCATACCCCCCTCCCCCCCCCCCCCACACCGACATTGTAAAGCTGGTTTTGACATGACATTTTGTACTTCTCATTATTGAATCCATTTTCTTGTAGAAAGAAAGACAGGAGTTATTAGAGCTTGGGAAGAAAGTTGGGATGGGGTGTGGAAAGAGAAGGAATAACTTTGAATGTTCCAGAGCACATGAGGATAACTGTGATTGGCCACAATTGTATACTTAAAATAAAAAGAGCTGTTTAAAATAAATAAGATAATTGAGAGGACTTTGAAGTTTTCTTTAGCACAAATTAAAAAATGTTTGAGGTAATGAATGCTTTAATTTCCCTGATTTGACCATTACACTTTGAACACAGGTACTGAAATATCACAGTGTACCTCATATATATATGTACAATTATTACATGTCAAAGATTAAAAATACATAAATTTAAATATCAACAATTTGTCAATTAATATATTAAATGTATTTTAGCATATCATTTAATATATTAATCAGATCACAGTAATATAAATTACATTTAATAATCATTGCTTAATATATTAGTATAACAATTATATCAGTATAATATAAATTATATGAATCATTAATTTTATAGTATACTCTATCATGTATTATTATACTAGTCATTATGAATAATTATGTTAAGATATTAATTTTAATATATTAACTATTATATTTTAAAAATACATATATGTCCAGGAGTTATTTCATGCATGTAACCATAGTTATTTATGAGGCTGAGATCTGAGGATTTCAGTTTAAAGCCAGCCCACGCAAGAAAGTCCACGAGACTCTTATCTCTAACCATTAAGAAAACTGAAAGTAGAGGTAGTAACTGAAGTGATAAAGCAAAGAAGGTAGTGTTAAGTCTTCAGCAAAAAAGCTAAAGGATAACCAGTACTTTAGCCCTGAGAGTTCATGCCCCATTACAGGCAAAAAAAATTCTCTCTCTCTCTCTTTCTCTCTTTCTCTCTAGCATCTTGTAGAAAACTGCATGCCTGGAAAGTCTTGAAATCTGATCAATCAATGATGGTTTTGCACTAAAATAGTCTGTGGTGATCCATACATATAATAAAATTTTGTTTCTGAAAGTTTTTATAATTCTCATTGTGAACCAAAAAATTATCTCCAACGTTCTATTTCCAGTGAAATTAAATGGAAACAGAAAGCCAAATAAAAGTTATCACATAGTGTTTATAACTGATATTAAGGCCAATAATTGACTGCAAGACATTTTAAATGTGTTGCAGTATATAATATGAGTATATGAGTTCTTGTTCAGTGGAATAATTGAAGATCAGCTTCACCAATACAAGATAAATCCTGACTTAATGGTGATAACTCTGAATATTAAGCAATACTTTCACAAGAAATAAAACTTTTCAACTGTCTAAATCTCATGATACTCTTTGTTTTAATAAAGTCATATTTTGATAGGAAATCAAGTATTCAACTTCCCTACTAACCATCAAAGAATGATGCATTAGGACTCAATATTGATATGAAAATTCACTTAAGAGCCCTTGGAAGAAATGAAATCCTTGGATGTGAATGTTAGTTAAATTCACCTCTCTTTTGGGTACTAGTATTTTTATTTTTAAATTAGTGTAGATTAACATTAACACTGATTAGATTAACCTCATCTATTGCTCTGTCTTCTCCCCTATCACACTTTCCTTCATGCCTTGGGTTGTCTTATGCCATTTTCACACATAGACACAATGTATTTCATTTTTGTTCACCCCCATCCTTCTTTTTCCCTCTCCCCTACCCCTTCTACTGATGACAGTGGGGTGTTGAAGTCATCAATTATTATTGTATCAGGACCAATCTGTCCCTTTATGTTCAGTAATGCATGTTTTATTAACTTGGTAGATCAATGTATGGGGTGTATATATATATATACACACACACACATATATGGTCAGTACGTCTTCTCAATGGTTCTCTTTATAAATATTTAATTGTCTTTATTGCTTGTGAATAAGTTTTTGCTTGAAATTTGCTTTGACTGATATGAGTAGCTACTCCTGCTTTCTTTTCATTTCTGCTTGTTTGATATACCTTTTTCCATCTCTCACTTTTAGTCTGTGTGTTTCATTGGTTGTAAGAAATATTGGAGACAGCTAGTTGTTTGATTCCACTTTTCAAACAGATAAACCATATGTTTTGATTGGATAGTTAGTTAAGCCTGTTTACATTTAAAATTATGACTGAGAGGTATTTACTGTTTCTTGTGGTTCTATTTTTGTAGGTTAATTCTAGGGTTGTTTACTTTAGAAATGATCTGCTATAATTTTATTGAATAAGATTTGGTCTGCATTTAGTTTGTATTTCAGTTTCTTCTGCCTTACATTTGGTCTTCTGATTATGTCTCAGAATTCTCATAGGTTGTCATTGTAGTTATTCATGTTTGTCCTTGCAATATTTCCTCTAGCTCATCCTCCATCCTTGATATTTTTATACATTTTTATTGTAAAAATACTGTACAGAGGGGTTACAGTCACATGAGTAAGGTAATGAGTACATTTCCTATCAAGTATTGTTATCTCTTCCTTTGCTTTTCCCCTACCATCCCTTCATTCCCCACCTCCCAACACCCCCCCTCGCCAAGTTGTAAAGTTCATTTTAAACATAGTGTCTTCTATATCTCACTGTTACAATGGGTCAGCCTGTATCTTTTTTTTTTAATTTAATTTTATTTTATTTGTGAACATACTGTACAGAGGAGGTACAATTACATGGGCAGGATAATGTGTACATTTCTTACCAAGCATTGTAGCCTCCTCCTTTGTTTACCCTTCACATCCCTTCCCAGCCTCCCCCCTCCCCCCCAATCCCAATCCCAATCCTTCTCCTCCCCCCCCTTCCCCCCCCACTGACATTGTAAAGCTCGTTTTGGACATGACAACTTGTACTTCTCATTGTTGCAACAGGTCCACCTGTATCCTTAAACAACGGGTTTTTCCCCATCTCCTCCACAAGTTATACTGACATCAAATATAGTGAAAGCAGGGGTTATACTGTGGGGGAGAGACATACAAAGCAACAAAGAGATAATCTTATAAATGCGTTAGAAACACATGCATAAAAGAAAAATACATTAAAATACATATCTAAGGGTTCATTTTCCTGACATCACATTATCTGACCTTTTCCACTTGACTCATACATATACTAGATATTACAAATAAGGGAAACCATGGGACCTATGTTTCTTTGGGCCTGGCTTACTTCACTTATAATTTTTTCCAAGTTTTTCCATTTCCTAACAAATGGGGCAATGTCATTCTTTCTGATGGAGGCATAGAATTCCATTGTGTATATATACCACATTTTCTTGATCCATTCATCTACTGAGGGGCATCTGGGTTGGTTCCATATCTTAGCTATGGTAAATAATGCTGCAATAAACATAGTTGTGCTGGTAGCTTTAGTGTGGTCTTGTTTGTAAACATTTGGGTAAATGCCCAACAGTGGGATTGCTGGGTCATAGGGGAGTTCTATGTGAAGTCTTTTGAGGAACCTCCATACTGCTTTCCAAAGTGGTTGAACAAGTTTACATTCCCACCAACAATGAAGTAAGGTTCCTTTCTGTCCACATCCCCTCCAGCATCTGTTGTTGTTAGAGTTCTTGATTTTTGCCATTCTAACTGGAGTGAGGTGATATCTCAATGTTGTTTTGATTTGCATTTCTTTTATGGCTAGGGATGTTGAACATTTCTTCATGTGTCTATTGGCCATCCTTCTTTCTTCTTCAGAGAAGTTTCTCTTTAAGTCTTTTGCCCACTTATTTATTGGGCAGTTGTTTCTTTGAGGATTTGTTGTTGGGGGGTTTAATTTTTTGAGTTCCAAGTATATTTTAGATATGAGACCCTTGTCTGTTGTATGGCTAGTAAAGATCTTCTCCCAATCCGTGGGCTTTCTATTGATCTTGCTAGCTATGTCCTTTGCCCTGCAGAAGCTCTGCAACTTTATGCAATCCCATTTGTCCAACCTTTCTTTGATTTGTTGTGTTTCCGGGTCTCTATTCAGAAAATTTCCGCCTGAGCCAAGGAGACCTAGGGTTTCTCCTATTCCATCCTGTAATGTTTTCAGAGTGTCTGCTTTGAGTTCAAGGTCTTTGATCCATTTGGAGTTGATTCTGGTGCAGGGTGATATATAAGGATCTAGCTTAAGTTTTCTACATGTAGTTAACCAATTTTGCCAGCACCATTTACTGAAGAGGTTGTCTTTCTTCCATTCTATTGTTTTAGCTCCCTTATCGAAGATTAGATGGCTATAGGTCTGTAGGTTCATTTCTGGGTTTTCAATTCTATTCCATTGGTCCTGAGGTCTGTTCTTATGCCAATACCAAGCTGTTTTGATTACTATGGCTTTATAGTAGAGTTTGAAGTTTGGTATTGATATTCCTCCAGCAGTGTTCTTTCCATTGAGGAGCGTTTTTGCTATTCGGGGTCTTTTATTGTTCCATATGAATTTTTGGATTGCCTCTTCTATTTCCTTGAAGAATGAGGGTGGAATTTTGATAGGTATTGCGTTGAATTTTTAGATAGCCTTGGGAAGTATTGCTATTTTCACGATGTTAATCTTTCCAATCCAGGAGCATGGGAGGTTTTGCCATTTTTTAAGTTCTGTGTTGATTTCCTTTTTTAAGATTTTAATGTTTTCATCATAGAGTTCCTTCACTTCTTTAGTTAAGTTAATTCCTAGGTATTTTATTTTTTGTGGGGCTATTACAAATGGAGTTGTCAGCCTGTATCTTTATTGCTGCCTTTTGTTATTTCTCTTCACCTCTCCAAATTAGAAAAATGTATATACAATGTAGGGCAGTGGAATCAAATATAGTGAAAATAAGGTTTATACCATGGGGGAAGAACATACAAAAGAAATAAAAAATCACATAACATATTACAAATACATTTAAAACAACAGCAAGAATGATAAAACCTCTTGTGTTCCTATCTTGAGGTTCATTTCACTTAGCATCATCTTATATGGTCATATGTACATAGTTATTGACCTTTTCTGCTTGTCCTAGACATATACTAGTTATTGCAGATAAGGGAAACCATAGGACTATGTTTCTTTGGGCCTGTCTTACTTCACTTAACATAATTTTTTCCAAGCCTTTCCATTTACTAACAGTTGGGGAGGTGTCATTCTTTCTGATCAAGGCATAGAATTCTATTATATATAATATATACATATATATTACATTTTCGTGATCCTTTCATCTATTGAAGGGCATCTGGGTTGGTTCTATATCTTAGTTTTGGCAAATAATGCTGTGATAAACATAGTTGTGCTGGTAGCTTTAGTATGGCCTTGTTTGTGATCGTTTGGGTAACTACTCAAAAGTGGAATTGCTGGGTCATAGGGAAGCTCTATGTGAAGTCTTTTTTTTTTTTTTTTTTGGTCATGGGGCCTGAGCTCTGGGACATGGTGCTATCCCTCAGCTCTTCAGCTCAAGGCTAGGGCTCTACCACTTGAGCCATGGCACCACTTCCTATGGGTCTTTTGAGGAACCTCCATACTGCTTTCCAAAGTGGTTGAACAAGTTTACACTCCCACCAACAGTGCAGTAGGGTTCCCTTTTGGGCACATCCCCTCCAGCATCTGTTGTTATTAGAGTTCTTGATTATAGCCATTCTAACTGGGGTGAGGTGGTATCTCAATGTTGTTTTGACTTGCATTTCTTTCATGGCTAGAGAAGTCCAGCATTTCTTTGTGTGTTTATTGGTCATTCTTCTTTCCTCTTCAGAGAAGTTTCTCTTTAAGCCTTTAGCCCACTTATTTATTAATTGTGCAGTTGTTTCTTGGGGATTTGTTGCTGGGGGACTTAATTTTTTAAGCTCTAAGTATATTTTAGACATATCTAAAATATACTTGGACACCCTTGTCCATTTTATGGATAGTGAAAATCTTCTCCCAGTCCGTGGGCTTACTATTGATCTTGCTAGCTATTTCCTTTGCCATGCAGAAGCTCTGCAATTTCATGCAATCCCATTTGTCCAAACTTTCTTTGATTTGTTGTGTTTCTGGGTTTTTATTAAGAAAACTTTGGGGAAAAAAAGATAGAGAGGAAAAAAATACAATCAACTACTATGGAAAACAAAAAGAAAATTTCAGCCTGTGATTGAAGCCACTGATTACTTTCAAAAGCAGACTTTTGAATTTTCTACCTATTATTTCTCTGACAATTCATTATCTTTGGATTATTGAATTGTTGTATTTTTTATTGAGTTTAGTTATTGAGTTATGACATTTTGGATGTGTGATATTGCCTTTCTTTCTTACATTGATTATATTTTTACATTATGGTTTACATACCTCTTGGGTGAGTTTGTCTTTTAATTCCTTTCAGATGAGAGAGAGAGTTGACAGTAATAAGGTCAAGAATTGAAAAATAACTCAAATATTTATAAAAAGTAGGAAGTTACTGGAGACATTAGCTACCTCCTCAGTGAAACTGTAGTAGATTAGAACTTGGATTTTTAAGAAGCAAACTGGAAGCAAACCCATCATTATTCCAACTTCAATCTTCAATGAAATAGAAGAAGCAATCCAAAAATTCATATGGAACAACAAAAGATCCTGATTAGCAAAAACAATCCTTAGCTGAAAAAACAGTGCTGGAGAAATATCAATACCAAACTTCAAAGTCTACTACAATGCCATAGTAATCAAAACAGCTTAGTACTGGCACAAGAACAGACCTGAGGACTAATGGAATTGAACTGAAGACCCAGAAATGAACCCACATACTTATAGCCACCTAATGTTCTATAAGGGAGTAAAAAAATAGAATGCAATGCTCCTTAGTAGATGAATGGGTCGAGAAAATGTGGCATATATACACACACACACACACACACACACACACACACACACACACACACACACACACACACACACACACACACACACACACACACATATATATACATGTATATATATGGTGGTCTATACCTCCCTTAGAAAGAATGACACCTCCCCAACTATTAGGAAATGGAAAGACTTGGAAAAATTATATTAAGTGAAGTAAGCCAGGCCCAAAGAAATATAGGTCCCATGGTTTCCCTTATGTGCAATAACTAGTATAATTCTAGGACAAGCAGAAAAGGTCAAAAGCTATGTACATATGTTCATATAAGATGATGCTAAGTGAAATGAAGCCCAAGATAGGGAAACAAGAACTTTTATCTTTCTTGCTGTTGCTTTAAATGTACTTATAATGTATTATATGATTTTTGTTGTTTCTTTTGTATGTTCTCCTCTCATGATATAACCCGTGTATTTGATTCCGGTGCCCTGCATCTTGTATATACATTTTTCTGACTGGTGAAGGGAAGGGAAAAAAAGCTGCAATAAGGATACAGGTTGACCCATTGTAACAATGAGATATAGAAAACACTATGTTGAAAATGAACTTTAAAACTTGGCAAGGGGGAGGGGAGTTAGGGAAGTGGGGAAGAAAGAGATGGTAGGGGAAAACAGTGGAGGGGGTAACAATGCTCATTAGGAAATGTACTCATTACCTTACTCATATAACTGTAACTCCTCCGTACAGTATTTTTGCAATAAAAAATATAAAAAAATAAGAGGGCTAAAGACTTAAAGAGAAACTTCTCTGAAGAGGAAAGAAGGATGGCCAATAGACACATGAAGAAATGCTCAACCTCTCTAGCCATAAAAGAAATGCAAATCAAAGCAACATTGAGATATCACCTCACCCCAGTTAGAATGGCTATAATCAAGAACTCTAATAACAACAGATGCTGGAGGGGATGTGGCCAAAATGGGACCCTACTGCATTGTTGGTGGGAGTGTAAACTTGTTCAATCACTTTGGAAAGCAGTATGGATGTTCCTCAAAAGACTCCAATAGAGATCCCCTATGGCCCAGCAATCCCACTGTTGGGCATTTATCCGAATGATCACAAACAAGACCATACTAAAGCTACCAGAACAACTATGCTTATCACAGCATTATTCATCATGGCTAAGACATGGAACCAACCCAGCTGCCCCTCAGTAGATGAATGGATCAAGAAAATGTTGTGTGTGTGTGTGTGTGTGTGTGTGTGTGTGTGTGTGTGTGTGTGTGTGTGTGTGTGTGTGTATGTGTGTGTATGTGTGTGTGTGTGTGTGTGTGTGTATGGAATTCTATGCCTACATCAGAAAGAATGACACTGTTCCATTTGTTAGGAAACAGAAAGACTTGGAAAAAATTCTATTAAGTGAAGTATTCCAGGCCCAAAGAAACATAGGTCCCATGGTTTCCCTTATTTGCAATAACTAGTATACATCTAGGATAACTTATCAGATGAGCAGAAAAGGTCAAAAGCTATGTACATATGACCATATAAAATGATGCTAAGCAGGGGCTGGGAAGGTGGCTCAGTGGTAGAGTGCTTGCCTTGCATGCCTGAGGCCCTGGGTTCGATTCCTCAGCACCACATTAAGCAAAAAGAAAAAAGCCGGAAGTGGCGCTGTGGCTCAAGTGGTAGAGCGCTAGCCTTGAGCTGAAGAGCTGAGGGACAGCGCCCAGGCCAAGAGTTCAGGCCCCACGACCGGACCCAAAAAAAAAAAATGATGCTAAGCAAAATGAACCCCAAGATATGGACACAAGAGACCTTTTTGGTTGTTGTTGTTTTTAATGCCTATGTAATTTTTTTTGTTTCTTTTGTATGTTCTTCCCCCTGTGGTATATCTCCTGTTGTCACTGTATTTGATTTTGGTACCCTGAATCTTGTATAGACATTTATTTAATTTGAGAGGGGAAGGGAAATAAGAAAATGCTGAAAAAGGATACAGGATGGCCCATTCCAACAATGAGACTCACAAGACACTATGTTGGAAATGATCTTTACAACTTAGATGGGATGTGGAGGGCAAGAAGTGGGGGAGGTGGAGGAGGGAAGGGATATTAGGAACAAAACAAAGTAGGGTGTAACAATGTTTGACAGGAAGTGTACTCATTAACTTACTCATGTAACTGTAACCCCTCTGTTCAGCATCTTTATAATAAAATAAAATTTAAAAAAATAAGTAAACCGGAAGCTTAACAATTATAAACCGTACAGGTATTAAAAATGAAGGTGAGTGCAGTTCCTTAAGCCTGTAATCCTAGCTCTATGGGAGAGAGTGATCAAAGTATTGCAGTTTGAGGCCAGCCCAGGCTAAAAGACTATATCTCAACCAGTGGTTTGGCATAGTGTTACCCACCTGTCATCCTCCCAGAGAAGGAAAAGCATAGTAGGAAGATTCAAGCCCACAGAGGCAGGCCAAGGCATAAAACAAGACCCTACCTCAAAAATAACCAGTGCAAAAATGGACTGGAGTTGTGGCTCAAGTGGTGGAGACAAAGGTCTTGCTAACTTTTGGCCAGGATTGGCCTTGAACTGTAAATCCTCCTGAGCTCTAACTCCTGAGAAGCTGAGATTCCTAGTATAAGTCTCCATGCTTGGACCCAGTAAACTTTTATTCATACAAATAAGCCTGTGGGATATAGCTTTCTGCTTCTGTACTCAACCACCCCTATTAGTTTTGTAAGAAAATGGCCAATAAAGCAATCTTCTGACAAGAATAAAGAACAAGATAAGGTGTGGAGAAAGACAGACATTTGTAAGCTCTTGTGGGTTTTTGTCATCCTTTAAGTTCTCTGAAGTCCTAATAGACAGCAGCACATATGATACTCTTATGCAGCCAGTCCTGCCTCAGGGCATAGTAAAGCCACCATCTGGAATGCATTAGAGCCTGCTCCTCACAATGTATTTTCAGACTCTGGGGTTTTGTCTCTTGGAGTGGTTTGTGGGCAATGGGCTTCTTTATACATCAGCCCACTTTCCCAGGGAATATTTGTAAGACAGACATGGGGTTCTCCCCCCTCTCTCCTCCCTTTTTAACTGCATTGTGAAATGTATACTCAGTGGAAAGTTCTCCAACTAACACTTAATCAAGCAGCTCAACTGGCCACTTTTCCTCTCAGCTGGCCTCTAGCTTTGGAGATAATCACTGGCGCCTGGCCTGGAGTCTGTTCAGAATTAGGTGGGACACTTTCCTGGAGGAGCCCTGGGGCAGCCTGGAAGTGCATGGTTTTATTCCACACCCATGGATTTATCTGAACATTGCAGTGATTAAAACAGTAGGCTTGCCAGGTGCTAGTAGCTCACAACTGTAATTCTAGTTACCCAGGAGGCTGAGATCTGAGGATTGCAGTTTGAAGGCAGCCCATGTAGGAAAGTCAGTGAGACTCTTACTTGCAATTAACCACCAAAAAGCAGGAAGTTGAGTCATGGCCTGGATGGTATAGCACTAGTCTTAATCAACAAAGCTCAGGGACAGCTCCTAGACCTTAAATTCAAGCCCTAGGATGGGCACAAAATAAAACAAAATGATCAGTAGGCCCACACCTTTGATCCTACCTGTTTAGGAGGTGAGATTCATGGTTCAAAGCCAGACAGGGCAGAAAAAAAAATCTATGGGACCCTTATCTCCAACTAACTAGCAAAAAAAAACTGGAAAGGGAGAGATGTGACTCGAGTGGTAGATTGCCAGCTTTGAGCTCAAAACCCAAGTGAGAGCACAAGGCTCTGAATTCACATCCCAGTATCAGCACAAAACAACAAAAACCAAAACAAAAAACAATAGGTGAAAGACTGTAGTCACATTAAGGTTGGCCTTCTTGATTGTTCTTTGAGGTCATATGAGCCAGTCTTGCTGCAGTTGCTCTATCTGTTAAACTTAGCATGCTCTAGAGAATCAGCTCTGACTCAAACTTGAGCATGGACAGCAGCTGAAAAGTTTAAACATTTGTTGTGGGATTGACAGGACAGACTTGCCCTTGGTGTTCTGTTGAGTCATGAAATGAGCCTCCCAGGGTCCTTCACACAGATGGGACTTAAGGGGAAGGATGGAGGGGGAGAGAGAGTAGATGTGTTTAAGAATCATAGTTGGATTCTGCCCTTTTGTGGATGAATAGATCAAGAAAATGTAGTAAACATACACAATGGATTTCTATGCTTCCATCAGAAAGAATCACATTGCTCCTTTCATAAGGAAATGGAAAGACTTTGAAAAATTTTACTAATTAATTATATTAATCAAAGTAAGCCAAAACAGGCTGCATGTTTTCCCTCATTTGTAATAATTAGATTGTACCTATAAATCTACAAGTAAACCCAATGGATATTAAAAGACAAAAAATTACACTTGGACATGTTTAACAGGATTCTAAACATTCACACAGTGAAAACAAAGGATGATATTTTTAGGAGAAGATCACAAGGACTCAATAGTTATGAGCATATGATTCTACTAAATGATGCTTACCAAAATGAACTCCAAGAAATGGAAACAAGAGGTCCTTTTATTGTACTGTTTGTGGTTCTTTGGTTTATACCCTTTTGTCACTGTTTTTGATATTTTTTTACCTTTTGTCTTATATGTAAGTTTATCTGATTTGGGGAGAGGATGGGGAAACACAGAAATGGTGAGACAAAGAGTGAACCAATTCAGCAGTGATACTCACTAGACACTATGTTAGAAATGAACTATACAATTTGCGGGGGAGGAGGGTTGGGAGGGAAAAATCAGAGAAAATGAGAGCGAGAGAGTGACACTCTTCAAAAAGAAATGTACTCATTATCTGACTCATGTAATTGTAACCCTTCTGTACATCACCTTTACAATTAAAAAGGAGGGAGGTTGGGGTGGAGGGAAAAATGAGAGAAAAATGAGGAAGGGGGAAACAAGTTCGATAAGAAATTTAACCCCTCTACACTTCATCTTGACAATAAAATTTTTAACAAAAGAATCATACCTGTTGCTTAAAATCTTGAACCACAAAGTTGTTCATGTGGATTATTTTCTTCCAAGAATAATAGACCTTTTAGAATTATATTTCAGTAATATTTGTACTTTTTATTATTTTAAGTAGTTGTACAAAGGAGTTGTCTTTTAACAAAGCAGTTTATGAATATAATCTATCCTAATCAATGTCACCCCTTTCAACAATCTCCCCTATCCCTCCATTACTCACCTTCCTTCACTCTTCTTAATATTTTAGGATATACATTGAAGTTTTGACTACATTTCCCTCCTCTTCATTCATCTACCTCTTTTCTCTTGATCCCATCCCACCCTTTCAAGTATCTGCTTCCTGGTGCTTTATTTTGATGGACTTTGGTCCTGACTTTTGAATTTTAGACCATAGTTTTTTTTTAATCATTTGGGAGTTTCTAATCACATTTGTAGCTGATACCACAACCCCAGCATTTGTACATCTTCAGTCCAGTATGCTTGGCCTAGCTCTTTCTCCACGCTTCATTCCTAATTTCCTTCCTTTCCTTTCTTTCTTGCTTTTTCCTCTCCTTAAAATGGTTAAAATATAGAGGCATTGAACATTAGTCTTGTGCCCTTGCCCATTCTGAGATGATGAATAGTTTGCTGTGCAGTTTATAAAGAAATTCTCTCTTTGCTGTGCCTTACGAGTCATTTTGAGAGCCACAGAGCATGGAACTCAGAGGAAAGAAACAAGGTCATGTGGCAGAGGAGAGGAAAGTAGTTTTGGTAGTATTGGCTAGAGTGGCGGGTCACATGTAGGCATTCACAAGGTGGCTCTGAGTACATGCTCAGGAATGAGTACTTACCTTAAAATTAGCATATGCAAAACCAAAGTAGGAGCAGCCACCATGTTTATTTATGTCAAAGAAATAAATAAAGTCAAAAGAAAGAATGAAAGAAAGGAAGAAAGACAGAAAAGAAAAACAATTTTTGTTTCATTTAATCCACCAGGAATGCTACTATTTCTCTAAGTAGATGTCTAAATGCTGCTGTTTGTTTTGTTTTTGTGCTGGCACTGTTCCTGAGTTTTTGTGTTCAAGGGTAGTGCTCTACCACTTGAGCCAAAGCTCTACTTCTGGTGTTTTGTTTTGTTTTGTTTTTGGTGGTTAATTGGAGATAAGGGTTTCATGGACTTTCCTGACTGGCTAGCTTTGACCGATAGTCCTGCAATCTCAGCCTGAGTAGCGAGGATCACAGGTATGACCACCAGGTGCCTGGCTGTGGTTTGGGTTGTCTCCCCAAGGTCCATGTGGTGACAGCATGGTCATTATCCTATTGGGAGGGGTAGAACCTATGATTTCACTTACTCTTAGTTGGAGGAAGCGAAATCAAGGGAGAGTCCCAGGAAATATTGGGACATTGAGTCCTCTTCTCTTATTATTTTAATTATTTTAAGTAGTTGTTCAAAGGGGTTTCAAGTACACCAACCAGTTTATAAGTACAATGTATCTTGACCAATGTCACTATTTCCATCATTTTCCCTCATGTCTCCCATCTTTTAGAGATTTTTGGAGGCTACAGTTTATGATAGATTGGTTATATTGCTTTGGGTCTATGATGAGATAGTACATCATGGCAGGAGCATGTATTAGAGCAAACCGCTGCTCTGTGACTATGAATTGAAGAGAGGAAGATGGAGAAAACAGAATCCCACAATACTTTGTGGGGTCATGACCCCAATGACCTAAAGATCTCCTCTAGGCCCCAATTCTCAAAGATTCAACCACTTTCCAGTAGCATGAATATGCTGCTTCAGTTTGTGGTCATTTTGATCCATGTTTCTGGGTCAGTGATAAGGCAGGGGTTATCAAGGCAGAAGGGTATGATGGAGCCAAGCTACTCATCTCATTGTGGCCAGAAAGGAGACAGAGAGGGAGAAAGAGGGAGAGAAAGAGGGGCAGGAAGAGGACGGAGGAGAAGAGAAGGGAGAGGGAAAGAAAATTACTACTATAAGATATATCCCTCCAAAAGTTTCCAACACCTCCAAATAATACCATTAAGCAATAAGTCCATTGAACTAGGTATGGTAGAAAATGCGTATAATCTCAGCACTCAGGAGGCTGAAGCAGGAAAGTTGAAAATTCAGGTCCAGCTTGGCCTACATAGACAGTTCCAGGTCTGCCTAGGCTGCACAGTAAGACCTTACCTCAAAAAAAAAAAAAAAAAAAAGAAAAGAAAAGAAAAGAAAAATTACAAACCTCTCATTGGAGTTCAGAGCTCTCATGATTCAATCACTTGTCAATGCTTGATCTATCAGTTAGCTGAGAACCAAGCCTTCAACACATGATATGTTTGGGAAGATAATTCATATACCTATGACACTGATGGCCATTTTGGGCCATGCAGGATGGCATGCAGTGAAGACAGATATAGCCTGCCAAATGAGCACAGAAATTTTATATGAAAGCAAGTTTTAGCTCTATCATGATTATTATCTATTCTTGTATCGGGCTGAATCTAATTCTGTGGATACAGAATTGATTTCTGGTATTGTAATGGCTCTGCTTATTTTCAACACCACGTCAATGATCTATGAGTGATACATTGGGCACAATAAGAACTTCATGAGCTATTCCTAGGATAACATCATGGAGTAAAAGCAACCCAAGGACTTGATCTGGATTGTTCCTGTAGCAAAAACAGGAGTTAGCTTGTGGCTGAGAGGTCTAACCATTTCTCTCTGAGTGTGAGATTTCAATGCAAAAGCAACTTGCAACTTGGCTGCAAGCCCTTTAAGTCTTTGATAACAAAAGTTGAGCCTCTCTCTCTTATTCTCTCTCTTTTTCTCTTTAAATTTTCTCTTCTTTTAATCAGCCCATGACTGTATAATTCATACTAAAGATCACAATCTGAGTAAATCATGGTGTAAACATAAGAATTATTTAATTAGTGTGGAACTAAGCATTAAGCAATGCCTTAGTTGAAAAGCTAGGTTTTATTGCTGTTTTGTTTTATTTTTCCTCTAGATTATTTCTGAATATCTAAAAAGCCTGGCTTGTTGGACTGGATGCCTCTTTTCCTAAGTACAGGGTGACTAGTTAACCTTCCTAGTGTAGGTTTATGTCATAAAATCCTAGGCAGATATCTTTTCATCACAGAATAGCTGTTCTTGAGAAAAGGACATTATTATCTTGAAAACGGTGCTCCCAAGTTGGAGTTTACCCAGAGTCCTCTCTCCCTTTTGTGATTCCCCAGGTTAATCCTTGGCTCTGTGCATCCTGTCTTCAAGCAGATGGTCTACCATGGCTCCTGATTGAATTCAGGTACAGAGGGGCTGTTGAATGATGGATGCTGAACCCTTGCTCTCAGGAATTTCATTTCAAAGTCCCTTGTGTATTTGTAAAGTTCTAGTCAGGGTCTCACTGTCACTTAAAGCACTGTCAAGTACACTCCTTTAAGAATTGATTCAATTTGACCCGTCCAATCAATGAACAGCTGACTCATAGTTTGTCCAACTAGGTCTTCAATAGTCTTAGCCTCAAACCTCAAATCCTGCCTGTTCCACCCCAGGCCATGCTCAGGCACAGGTCAGCTCTGGCCCCCCAAGGGGTCTTCTGGCCTTGTGATTCTGAGGTAAGTGAGCCAAGAGGTCTCTCTTACCAATCTAAGTGATCTTCCTGATAGCATCACCTCCCCTCCTGGGGGAACCTCTACATTTTGGCTAAACATTAGGAACTTAATATTTAATGTTAAAAGAGAAACTGTTTAGAAAGTCTAGGAACTGCTCATGTGCCTTGTAGCAATTATGATAGTCCCTGGGCCCCCTTAAACAGAGAGCTTTGTTCTTTTAAAGCAATTACCAGAAGTAAAAAAAAAAAAAGCAATAATGCCAGGAAAACTTTTAAAAGACACATCTGCAGGAGGAAGGCTGGAGTTTAGGCTGGCTGTGGGGAGCTGGATCCCCAGCCATGATCAGGGAAGAGCCTGCCATGGAACAGCTGAGCTCTGAATCTCTCTAGTCATTGTTCCCTCAACTGCCCAGAAGAGCTCAGGGCAGAGATCAGTACCAGCTAGAGACTTTTTATAGTGCCAGAACTGGGGCTTGAACTCAGGGTCTGGGTACTGGCTATCCAGTAATAGGCACTAGCACGCTACTACTTGAGCCACAGCTCCATGTCCCACTTTTGGTGGTTAGTTGGACATAATCCTGCCTCAGACTGGATTCAAACATCAGTCCCGAGTAGCCATGGTTACAAACTTGAGCTACTAGCGCCTGGCTGGTTAGACACTTTAGCCCAGTGAGATAGAAGGTGTGACACCAGAGTCAACAGTGTTGTGTGACGTAGTGATTTGTCAATCACATTGCCATCATCTTTATTAACAAGCTATAAAGTGAAGGGATTGGTTGACTGAGTCATCCTTTGTTGATGGGGGTGGTGGAAGCTCACTTTCTGGCAGTCTTAAGTACTCATCAGGGTCCATGCTACCTTTTTCAGTGTTCCCTAAACCACACAACTCAAATGGGCTGCACCTTCAGCTTCTCTGACAGAACACAGCAGCCATCCCTTCTCCCTCCTCCCCTTGCTCTGGGTGTCCTGCAGCCAGGAGTAACTTCTCACACAGGGGCAGCCTTCCACGCGCCAGGAGCTGCCAGCAAGTCTTCCTTTCAACAGTTCAAGCTATGTGGGAGGAGAAGGCTACAAACAGCGTCTAGCGCTAATGCATGGCTTTTCCTCCTGGAAGAGTCTACTTTCCAGGGCCTGGTCTCTTTCAGGTAGAAGACTTGTCCTGTCCATATCCTGCATGCTTCTTATTAACTTCAAATCATCCTTTCTTTCCTTCTTTTCCTTTCTTTCTTTCTTTCTTTCTTTCTTTCTTTCTTTCTTTCTTTCTTTCTTTCTTTCTTTCTTTCTTTCTTTCTTTCTTTCTTTCCTTCCCTTTCTCTCCCTCCCTCCTTCCTTCCTTCCTTCCCTTCTTCTCCTTCCTTCCCTTTATCTTCCCTTCCTTCCTTGTCCTGAACTCAGGGTTATGCACTCTTTGCTTAGCTCTTTGTGCTCGAGGCTGGTGCTCTACTACTTGAGCCATACCTCTACGTCTGGATTTTTGCTGGTTAGTTGGAGATAGGAGTCTCATATTTTTCTGACCAGCCTGGATTTGAACTTTGGTCTTCAGTTTTCCATCTGTTGAATAGCTAGGATTACAAACTTGAGCCACCAGTGCCAGGCTCTTCATTTCTCTCTCTCCCTTTATTCCACACTCTGAGACAGGTCTTGACTTTTCCCATGTCAAGGTAAATAGATTTGATTCATTTGTGTTAGGAAGAAGGAGTTTCTTTCTCTTTGTATTCTTATTGATGAGATAAGATTTATGTATGTGTGGGGTGGTGTTTTATAAACTATCAAAATTATGACAGACTCTGAAAATTTATTTTCATCTATCAGAATATATATGGCTTTCATTAAACTAGATATAACTTTCATTAAAAATGAGATCATATGGAATTTTAACATTTTTGTACAATTACTTAATAATAATAAATGAGATCATATCCTACTTATATTTCTACAACATGTCATATTCAGACAACATTATATTTAAAGATCTTTCTATGTTTGTGCCTAAAGATTGTCCTAGTTCTTTTAAGTGTTGCATGGAATGTTATACTATAAATTTACTGTTGTAAAGAAACATTTCCTTACTGATGGGTAAATTGGGGCTTAAGTTAACAGGTCTATGAAAAATAGTGCAATTAATTAAGAAATACGTCTAGAGGCTGAAATTTTCTTAATAGAGACCCAGAAACACAACAAATCAAAGAAAGTTTGGACAAATGGGATTGCATGAAATTGCAGAGCTTCTGCATGGCAAAGGACATAGCTAGCAAAATCAATAGAAAGCCCACGGTTTGGGAGAAGATCTTCACTAGCCATACAATGGACAAGGGTCTCATATCTAAAATATACCTGGAACTCAAAAAATTAAATCTCCCAAGAACAAATCCTGAAAGAAACAACTGCCCAATAAATAAGTGTGCTAAAGACTTAAAGAGAAACTTCTCTGAAGAGGAAAGAAGGATGGCCAATAGACACATGAAGAAATGCTCAACCTCCCTAGCCATAAAAGAAATGTAAATCAAAACAACATTGAGATACCATCACTCCAGTTAGAATGGCTGTAATCAAGAACTCTAATAACAACATATGCTGGACGGGATTTGGACAGAAGGGAACCTTACTGCATTGTTGGTGGGAGTGTAAACTTGTTCAACCACTTTGGAAAGCAGTATGGAGGTTCCTCAAAAGACTCCACATAGAGCTCCCCTATGACCCAGAAGTCCCACTTTTGGGCATTTACCCAAATGTTCACAAACAAGACCACACTAAAGCTACCAGCACAACTATGTTTATTGCAGCATTATTTACCATAGCTAAGATATGGAACCAACCCAGATGCCCCTCAGTAGATGAATGGATCAAGAAAATGCAGTATATATACACAATGGAATTCTATGCCTCCATCAGAAAGAATAACATTGCCCCATTTGTTAGGAAATGGAAAGACTTGGAAAAAATTATATGAAATGAAGTAAGACAGACCCAAAGAAACATAGGTCCCATGGTTTCCCTTATTTGCAATAACTAGTATATGTCTGAGTCAAGCAGAAAAGGTCAGATAAGTTGATGTTAGGGAAATGAACCCTAAGATACGTATTCAAATGTTTTTTTTCTTTCATGAGATTGTTTCTAACACATTTATAAGATGATTTCTTTGTTGCTTTGTATGTCCCTCCCCCACAGTATAACCCCTGCTTTCACTGTATTTGATGTCGGTATAATTTGTGGAGGGGAAGGGAAAAAACAAATCATTTAAATAGGGATACAGGTGGATCCATTGCAACAATGAGGTGCACAAGTCTTGTGTCAAGAAAAGAACTTTACAACTTCGGTGGGGGGTGGGGGGGAGAATTGGGTGCGGGGAGGGCAGGGAGGATGGGAAGGGATCGGAAGGGGAAACAAAGAGGAGGCTACAATGCTTGATAAGAACTATACTCATTATCTTGCCCATGTAATTGTAACCCCTCTGTACATTATTTTCACAATAAAAAGAGAAATACTTCCAGCGTTAGATAAAATATTGATTATGAAATAAGATTATAAATAAAAATAATTTTGAAAAAACTCTACCATTTGAAGGGTGTGTGTCTCAGGAAGATACAAGTAGGTATGCTTGGTAAAATAACTAAATCTCATTTCTGGTTTTTTTTTTTTTTCCTGTTCCTGTGGCCTGAACTCATGGCCTGAATGCTGTCCCTGGATTGCTTTTTTTTCTGCTCAAATCTAGTGCTCTATCACTTGAGCCACAGTTCCACTTCCAGATTTTTTTATTAAAAACAATTGGAGGAAAGAGTCTCATGGACTTTCCTGCTCAGTATCGCTTCAAACCATCACCCTCAGGTCTCAGCCTCCTGAAGAGCTAAGGTTACAGGTATGAGCCATTGGCTCTTCAATTTCCCCTACATTTTTATTAGTATTAATTAGTTGTGGGGATTCCATTTTGACTTGATGAGAGTCTCCCACTCTGTCACTCGCCATCATGTACCCCCCTCCAAACCAGTCACAACAGGCCTCATTTTCTATTGTGTATAGCTCATTTGAATTATGTGTAAGTACTAAATCGTATGCCAAGCACTGGAGGTGTGCAGAGACTAGTGTCTCTACCCCAGGGGTAGACAACTAATCACTGCAAGACAAAGAAAAGAAATAGGTTTGGAGAGCAGGTTAAGTGAGAGATGACCACTGAGACCCAGGTATTCAGATTCAGTCCTGCAGATAACACCTGTTCTGGCTTTAGGACACACTATCTGGCTTCCCCTCCCCACCCCCCCAAAAAAACCCATCCTTGGGTACTGCAGTGAAGATTTTCAAATAAGAGGATGAGAGAACAAAAGGTTATCAAAGATGGAGACAAAGTTAGAAATTAAAAATTGCCTGAAACAGCATGGAGACAGTCCTGGGAACATGTGGTAATCTAAAAAATTGGACATACCATTACTAGATTTTAGGGCAAATATGATCTCATCTGTAAAATGAGCACAGCAATATCTACTTCCTATTGTCATTGTCACAGGAATTTGGACCTGCAGTTGCTTCTTCAGAGGAGCACTGACTCCCTGCTTGGGCCCATGAATTATGTGAAAGCAGAATAAAGGTTAAGTACCCCAGTTTCTACTTCGTATCTATTTCCTATATCCTAAGCCATTCTCTCCCACAGTCACTTTGCACCCATCTTGGAATCCCAGGCAGACTAGACCACCTCCCAGGCAGCAATGACTGTTTTTATTACAAGGCCCCACCAGACTGACATTAAGCTGCCAGACTGCGTGCTGCATACCATCCATGAACTGAGAACATATCTATGATTGAGACTATTTAAATATGCTTACCTTTTATTCCCTGTTCCCAGTTCTTCCTGCCATTTAATCCTAAGGAAAATGTCTATTCAAGAAATACTACATTCTAAGGTATTCATATTATATTAATATTAAGTAATATTAATGATACAAATATTATATTATTATCAGTATAGTACTCAGAGACGATGAGCTGAAATCTTTTCTTCCCTTCGCTGCCCATATTGTGTATTAAACTTCCTTTCACAGCCCTTCATCATCACTGGTCTTTTATTTGGTATAAAAGAGTAAGTCATGGGACCTGACCTATGAAACCCAAGAGTTTGAGCCTAGGGTTAAAAGTCTCTTGTAAAATTATTGTGATACTTGGTAACACGTCTCATAAGCACGGCAATGGCTCTCACAAGAGTAGGTGCTCAGCACTAGTATTCCTTATAAATGACACTAAGGATGTAAGATCAGGCTCAGAGAGGTCTTGTTGTGGACAAAGGCATTAGTGAATGTAAAGCCTATATGATAACCTAGGTTCTGATACCAAACCACCTGCCTTTGCTAAGGCTGCTTCCCCTCAGCCAGGCTCCTTCAGCAGGTGCTATGCTCCATTTTATTTCAGAAAACTGGATGACCAATCAGTAGGCCCCCACAGAAAAAACTATGGCAGTCCAACTGTATGTTTTTTGCTGGATGATGGCTCAGTGGAACAGTGTTTGTCTAGCATTTTGAAGGCCCTAGATTCAGGCCTCAGCAATGGGAAAAGTTAAGTAGGCATCTTTTAAAAATTAAGTTTATTTTTTAATTATCTAAGTAATTGTACAAAAAAGTTTCAATTCAATAGGTCAGTATATGAGTACAATGCATCTTGATTAGTATTATCCCTTCCACCATTATTCTTCTCTTATCCCAACCCCACCCATCCCCTCAAATAGGTTACTTAAATTAAATGTACATTTCAAATGATAGATGTAAATAAGCATTACAGAGAAAACATATATTACTAAATGATTTTTAAAATGTTGACTCTTGACAGAAATGTCTCCTAAACTAAAATTTCTTTCTAAATATCTACAATCATCTCTTTAAAATTAAATTCAGTTCCAAATATGATAAATATAGCATACTATAAATTACAAAATAACATGATTAAATAATACCCAAGGAACAGAAACAATTAATAAAAGCCTGGCACATCCTCCTCCTCCTCCTCCTCCTCCTCCTCCTCCTCCTCCTCCTCCTCCTCCTCCTCCTCCTCCTCCTCCTCCTCCTCCTCCTCCTCCTCCTCCTCCTCCTCCTCCTCCTCCTCCTCCTCCTTTTTGCTGGACCTGGGGCTTGAACTCTGGGCCTGCGCATTGTCCCTGAGCGTCTTTTTGTTCAAGGCTAGCACTCTGCCACTTGGACCACAGCACCAATTCTGGCTTTTTGAATAGTTTATTGGAAATAAGAGTCTCACTGACTTTCCTGCCTGGGCTGGCTTTGAACAGCAAGCCTCAGATCTCTGCCTCCTGAGTAGCTAGGATTATAGGTGTGAGCCACCAGTGCCTGGCCCACCTGTTTTTAACCCCTTCTATGTCAGTCTCCTGTACCCTTCTGGAGGTCCTTCTGGCTCTAGAGCCATTTTTAATTGCTTATCCAAGAATGAACTGTATATGTATATATTTGTTTACTTTATGTATTTATGTACTGGTGCTTTTGTTTCTTTAGATAGATTCTTAAAAATGAACTGATTTTATATATCTATTTGCAAATCAGCCTCAAATCAACAGCTTAAGAAATGCATTATGGTCTCTTATGGTAGTATTAGTTCAGGACATTCGATTAATACTATCTTAATTAATAACTATGTGCATTTCCTATTCTACATTTTCTCACTTCACATTATTCTTCCTTTCTGTCCTTTCTTTCTCTCTCTCTTTTTTCTCTCTCCCTCCTTTCCTTGTTTCTTTCTTTTTTCTTTCTTATTTCATTTTTTTAGAATGTTACTTAATTTTATTGTAAGGGTGCTGTACAGAAGGGTTACAGTTACATAATAAGGTAATGCTTACAGTTCTTTTTTTAAAATTTTTTATTTTATTTTATTTGTGAACATACTGTACAGAGGGGTTACAATTACATGGGCAGGATAATGCGTACATTTCTTACCAAGCATTGCAGCCTCCTCCTTTTGTTTACCCTTCACGTCCCTTCCCCCCCATCCCCCCCCCCCCGCACCGACGTTGTGAAGCTCATTTTGGACATGACAACTTGTACTTCTCATTGTTGCAACAGGTCCACCTGTATCCTTAAACAACTGGTTTTTCCCCATCTCCTCCTCAAGTTATACTGACATCAAATATAGTGAAAGCAGGGGTTATACTGTGGGGGAGGGACATACAAAGCAACAAAGAGATAATCTTATAAATGCGTTAGAAACACATGCATGAAAGAAAAAAAACATTAAAATACATATCTAAGGGTTTATTTTCCTGACATCACATTATCTGACCTTTTCCGCTTGACTCATGCATATACTAGATATTGCAAATAAGGGAAACCATGGGACCTATGTTTCTTTGGGCCTGGCTTACTTCACTTAATATAATTTTTTCCAAGTTTTTCCATTTATGCTTACAGTTCTTGTTGAACATTGTTACTCCCTCATTTTCTCCCACTTTCCCTCCCCGCCCCCCAATCCCCTCCCCCACCCCCTCCTCTCTAAGTTGTAAAGTTCATTTTCAACATAGTGTCTTTGGGGGGGGGTCCAGTCTTGGGGCCTGAACTCTGGGCCTGGGCACTGTCCCTCAGCTCTTCAGCTCAAGACTAGCGCTCTACTACTTGAGCCACAGCACCACTTCCAGCTTTTTTCTTTTTTCTTATGTGGTGCTGAGGAATCGAACCCAGGGCCTCATGCATGCAAGGCAAGCACTCTACCACTGAGCCACCTTCCTAGCCCTCAACATAGTGTCTTGTATGTATCACTGTTGTATTGGTTTACCCTTTGTCCTTTGTCTCACCATTTTGTTATTCTTCCTTACCTCATGATCTTGCTTGGTTTTTATGCTCAAGGCTGGTATTCTACTACTTGAGCCATACCTCCATGCCTAGCTTTTTACTGGTCAATTGGAATAAGAGTCTCTCTGATTTGTGTGCCTGGGCTAGCTTCAAACTTCCAATTTCAGATTTCAACCTCCTGAATAGTAAGGATTACAAACATGAGCCATTCACACCTGGCTAGGTATCTTTCTTTAATGCATTTTTTCTAATCTTAATATGTGTCATCTTTTCATAATTTCAAAGCCTTTTTCTCATGGAATGGTTTAGTAAAGGCTGACCATTTCTGCCTGGTGTGATGATAGGACAGGCAATGGATGCTTTGTAGAGGGCATTCATGCACTGCTCTTTCTATTCACACCTGTGCACAAGGGAAATAGCTGGACTACCCGAGGCGATGGAAAAGAAAGCTCTCCATGCTGCTGCAATAACCACACATTTGAGCATAATCTGTGATTTCTGAGCACGAGCTTGTGGATATTTGGGGCCGATTTTGTGAATAGAAACCCTATAACACTTCTAATATGTAAACAGAATTGAATTTACTACAAATTAGAGAAGGATCAACACATTCAGACCTTTTTTTTGCTATACATCTGCAGCACATTTGTGTGCAGTCTGCTGTGCTGACAAATTCCACAGTTTCTTTGCTGCCAAATTCCATTGGAGTTTGGAAGAAGGTGGATCAGTGTGCCACAAAGGGCTTCAAAGAGGCTCAGTTGAAGTAAATCTGACTTACAATATGGAATAACTCTATCATTAAATCTTCTGGTTATTAAATAGAACTGAGCCCACATATATCAGAAAATGCAAGAAAACATGTGCATTGCTCGTCTGCTACTTGAACACAAGATTTGTGCTGAGCTCACTGTTTCTGAAGAAAAACTCGTCCTCCTGCCATATTGATTTCACTGCTTATGTCAGGGAGGGGGATGTGGGATTGGAATGTGTACTGTTTGCTGCTGGTGTCTGAGGCCCATCTTCCAAAACCAACAGGGTGAAAATAAAATCATATGTGTTACTTTTCCAGAAAGCATTAGGCTTTTTAATATTTAAAGTTTGCCCAGTTTAACCAAAAAATAAATAAATCATCCCTTTGTCACTCTGAAGAATTTGTGACTAGTGATGCATTCCTCTTTGGAAAACACCTGAATGCCTCCAGGCCTCTATTTGTTACCCTGGCAAAGAGGACTTCATAGAAAAACTTTCTTTCTTTTTCAAAGCATAGCATTATTTTATTTTTAAAATTATAATCTTTCCTTAAGGTGACTAATCTCTCCCCTTAAACTTAAGGGCAGGAACTTGATTCCACAAATTTATTGCTTGTTGCTAATGCTAAATGTGACAATATGACCTTTTATTTGTTATTTTGCCAATGTATTGGAATCCTTGCTGAGAGTTTGTTCTTTCCACCATCATAGATGACTCATGTGAGGTCCAAAGCAAGTACCTTTGGGACTGCCTTGGCACAGTTGTTACCTATAATTTTAATTCTCTCTCTCTGTTTCTCTGTTTCTCTGTTTCTCTCTCTTTCTCTCTCAAGTTGTCCACTAACCCACTCTTCTGAAGCATTTGATTGATATGATGTGATTCATTGCACAAGATTATTTCTAGTAGGTGTTTCGATTCCTTCCCTAACAAAGAATCATGCATCTATTTGCAGGAGATGCAAATAGACAGAATAAGTGGCTCCTCTTGCCTGTTGAAGGTAAGCCATCGCTTTTGGAAGAGGTAGAAACAGAGACTGAATCAGAGAAGGAGGTGAGAGTTGGAGAGAATCTACTAGACTGATAATTGAAGAACAGGCCATCTCTTCCTGAGTGGTCCTATGTGTCCTGAAAGTTTTCCTAAAAAGAGTGGTACATTGATGTTTATTCAACACATATTTATTTACCAAGAGCCTACTGAATAGCAAGCCCTGGGATATATACTTCAGATTCAATATAGAGAGCAGTATAATCAGAAAGGCTCCCACGTCCTGCCTCACAATGTCTCAGATAATAACATTTTGGTCAATGCCAGAGTACATGTACATGTGCAGAATGCAATATTTGTATGAGTATCTTACAAAGGAGATGAACAATTCTATTGTTATTGTGATGTCAAAGGAATTCCATTCCTCATGTGTTTGTGGTGGTGCTAATGTGACCTACCTACTGTAGTACCAGCTATGTGGAGGTATCATGAATTCCATAATGTACAGATATAATTAATAATCAGAACAAATGAAACCGGTTGTCATAATCCTAGCTACTCAGGAGGCTGATATCTAGAGAAGTCTGTGATACTCTTATCTCCAATTAGCCACCAAAAAGCCAGACATGGAGCTGTGGCTCAAGTGGTAAATCAGTAGCATTGAACAAAAAGTTGATATAGAAGTTATGCCTTGAGGGGCTGGGAAGGTGGCTCAGTGGTAGAGTGCTTGCCTTGCATGCCTGAGGCCCTGGGTTCGATTCCCCAGCACCACATAAGCAAAAAGAAAAAAGCTGGAAGTGGAGCTATGGCTCAAGTGGTAGAGTGCTAACCTTGAGCTGAAGAGCTGAGGGACAGCGCCCAGGCCCAGAGTTCAGGCCCTATGACTGGACCCCCCCCCCAAAAAAAGAAGGTATGCCTTGAGTTCAAGCCCCAGTACCAACACAGAAAAGCAAAAAACAAAAAAACCCCAAATGATTAGGCTTTACAAATTTACTATATATGTTATCACTAATTTCAGAGTGTACTTCTAGTTATATTAAAAAATAAAACTACACTGGATTGAACTTCTTGGGTTTACAATGACTCTGGATTATATCTTTCCTCTTATACTTGATTTAATCTTTTATTATTTTGTTCATGATGGCCTTAGGAGCAGTAGTTTATTGCATATGAGGAGTGTGTTTTGTGTGTGTGTGTGTGTGTGTGTGTGTGTGTGTGTGTGTGTGTGTGTCTGTGTGTGTCTGTGTGCGCGCGCGCGTGCGCATGGATATGTTCATATGGCCCAAGTGTCTGGAAAGCTATTCTGTCTCAGAGGTTTGTGCAAGCATATTCCATGATATTTACATGATGGACTTGCTTAATATTTTTCTCATAATGTGGCCCTATTGTTAAACAATGTGGGATTGGCACAAAATAATCAGAGATTTGAATGTAATCACAGCTGTGGCCAGTGCTCCCAAGGAAGGGCCTAGAGTGCAAGGCCGATCCAGACAGCAACCTCAGGAAAGATGATCTAGGGAGCCAGGTTTCAATTGAGATATGAAGGAGAAAAGAGGTTTCACTTCTCAAAAGCTGGGTACTGCTTTCTAGGTGGAGGAAAGGTGGTGGATGTCAGGGGAAGAACAGTGTGCTAGAGGAGCTGAAAGTGCACTGGGTGGAGCTAGTGCTTGGATGTCCTAGAGGACCATGGAGCAAATGACAATAATGCCTTCAGCCAGGGAAGCCACAAGCAGCCTCCTGGGCTGAGGTTGCCACCTGAGTTTAAGTAGATGATGAATCTGATTTATATTTTTTTTAAAGAACTTTGCCGCTTCCATGTGGATAGGAAAAGCAGAAGGCCAAGAGAGTTGTTGGGAGAAGAGCTGTGAGGCTGTTTGTAGACAAATATGGCTGTAAGGATGAAGATGGTGGTGAGGACTAACCACAGAGAAAAAGAAAGGAATACCTCTGTGAGTCAGACATGCAACACTGACAGGCAGAGGGGGAGAGGCAGGCTATAGACTGACTCCCAGGTTTTAAGCTTCTCCAAATGGTGATTGTTTTACTTGCCTTGGAAGAGGGCTATTTTGGGGGAGAGGAAAATTATATGTTTTGATGTGCATAAAGGTGTAGTATGTCTTTATGATATTCTAATGGAGACAGCCAGAAGGCAGTACACCACTTACATTGTGTGCATCTCAGTGGATCAATTAATATTGAATTGAGAATTTGGAACTCATTTTACAACTATGGGTATTGATAGAGTTAGAAATGAATGAGGTCTGGGCTGGGAAGGTGGCTCAGTGGTAGAGCGCTTGCCTGGCATGCATGAGGCCCTGGGTTCGATTCCTCAGCACCACATAAGCAAAAAGAAAAAAGCTGGAAGTGGTGCTGTGGCTCAAGTGGTAGAGCGCTAGTCTTGAGCTAAAGAGCTGAGGAACAGCACCCAGGCCCAGAGTTCAGGCCCCACGACTGGACCCCTTCCCCCCCCCCCCCACCAAAAAAGGAAAGAAAAAGAAATGAATAAGGTCTGAGAAAATACAACATCTCATGATTGGGTAGGGGAACATGAGCCAGCAAAGACAAAGAGGGAAATATAGGAGGAAAACCAGGAGAGTATATTTTCCGGGAAACCCAAGGGTAGTGGCATTTCCAGAAGGAGAGAGTAATATTCAAGCATGCCAAATGCTACAGATGTCAAAACGGAGGACTGAATAAATTCCAGTGGGTTTAGCAACATGGAGATTCTCCATCACAACAGGAAAGTTGACTTCAGAAATTAAAATCCAATTGCAGAGACACTTTTTAATCCAATATAGGATACAGCACTTCTTTTAGAACATTAACTGTAAATCACAGATAAATACTGACCTGTTGCCTGGTTGATTCCACAGAGATACATGACAGTAATATTTTTTGGAAAGATTTGTAGCTTTCTGGAAAAATAGTGAAATGTAGGAGCAAGCCAGAGTGTGGTTTAAAAAAAGAGGAACCAGAAAGCTGGAGTTGAAACTTTGGACCTCCTTTAGCTCATTATAACTAACCTTCATTGTCTATCCAAGTTGCAGCGCTTACATCTCCTATGGCTTGCAGGTTAGGACATAATTTCTGGAGGTCATAAAGCACTGGTACCATAAATTCTGCCTTTGGAGGCAGAAGGGTCTGGAACAGGGCTCCATCCACTGTACTATCTGGTCTTTCTAATTGAAAATGAGGATGTTTTTTATTTTTTTTTCTCCCTATTAAAGTCATTTGTACTTTTACAATTTCAATAATTATAGTTATTAAGCTAACATCTAATTTTGTCTGATGAATTAAGATAATTAAACATACAATGTTTTTGTGTTTGAGAACATTTTTGTATGCTTCTCTAAGATGATAATATTTTGTGTTCTGACTAGGCTTTTAACTGTGAATGTGTGAGAGTGTTCCCACTGCTCAGAATGGATGAAGTCATGTTCCCTTGAGGCCATCTCTGTGTGATCATGCACTCTCTATGACACCAACAGCTAGATTTTCAGGAATAAACACAGATGGGGAGATATGATTCCCTCCTGTCATTAGACAATGCTCATTGGTAAAATTATCATTTCTGTTTTCTTGTTTCATAAGACATTCCACTATACGGGCCCTGGGTAATGCATGGATTTTCTTCTTTTTTTGTGGTTGTGCATGGATGTTTGAAGATAATACATTGACATTGATGAAATTGTCTTTAATGGATAGTCACTTGATTGTTTGTGAATGACTTAGAGGGTTTCAACCTAGGTGTGCTACATTTTGAGCTCAGTTTGAAACAGTATCAGAGGGGTCTAACTTTATAGCAAAGGAGAAGATACTCTAAGGTACAGAAAATGAACTGACCTCTGAAAGAATAGGGACTGTGAGAATTATAGTTTGGTTACTGCTGCTGAATGCATCTCAATGGAAGTAATAAGTGGAAAAGCAATTGTAGTCACCTGTTTTCTATAGTAACTGTGGGATAAAGCATGGTGTTTTAAGCTGACTCTAGATATGATGAAAAGTACCAACTTTACTTTGAAGGGAGTATTTAACTTTTCTAAAAGAAATCTGTTGAAAGCAGTGATGTAAGAAGTTAAAAGTTATAATATATTATGTCATTTTTTGGTTTCTTTTGTATGTTCTTCCCCCCACGATATAACCCTGTTTTTTACTGTATTTGATTCTGGTGCCCTCCATCTTGTATATACATTTTTATAATTTGGGGAGCGGAAAGGAAATAACAAAATGCTGAAATAAGGATACAGTTTGACCCATTGTAACAATGAGATGTAGAAGACACTATGTTGAAAACGAACTTTACAGTGTGGGGGGGACAAGAGGGGAGAGGGAGGAGTGGGGGAGGTAAGGAGGGAAGGGATGGTAGGGGAAAAACAAAGGAGGAGATAAACAATGCAGGATAGGAAATGTACTCATTACCTTTCTCATGTAACTATAATCTCTCTGTACAGTATTTTTACGATAAAAATATATTTAAAAAGAAGTTAAAAGTTGATCCATTAAGTCAGATATGGTGGTATGCCTATAATCCCAGTTACTCAAGAAGTTGAGGTAAAAGAATCTCTTAAGTCCAGGAATTTGAGGGTAGCCTGGGAAATATAGTGAAATCCTGTCTCAGAAATGAAATCAAGTCAAAACAAAACAACCTAATCCACAAAAGAATAGCTATACAGTACAAGGTATATACATTTGATACATAAAGGCAAAGATAGAGCAATGCTGATTACATTTTTGCATATCCTGGGTACTTTTAAGAATCTGTCATAAGCTGAATGTTTTCTCTTAACACTAAGTGAATTCCCACAAAAGCAAGGTACATTGTCCCAAATTGACTGGACCAGATTGGGATGCTGACAGCAGCTGAACAGAAAGTGCTTTTTTAGGCACCGGAGAGTCTATAGAAGGTACTCCCTGTAGTTATCATGTGAACATGTTCCATTTTTCCAATATGAGAGACAGAGGAGCGAAAACAAAGAGGAGATATTTTAAGAGGCAATAGTGAAAAACTTAGATGAAGAAAAGACAGAGAAGTCGATGCCATATTATGTTATGAGAGAAAGCTGAGAATGTCTGTTTCTATAAGGTAAACTTGCTGTATGATTCGACAGTATGGATGATTTACTGTATGATTCAGACTCCATTTTTCACCAGGCCTGGTTGTACAACTTTGGAGACCATGATTTAGTTCTCTTTTGTCATTACTCTAAAACTTCAACACCTGAAGTTGTACTTCTCAAAATTACCAATCTATCAGCAGTGACAGTGTGGGGCGATCTGTAGAGGCAGCAGATTCCCAAGACAAACCTGCTAGCAATAAGCGAATGATTCCCTTCACTTTTCCTAATGTTCCCCAAATGTGGTTATTTTCATGTTCAATCTACAAGTACTTATTTTAATATGAGACGACTACCATCCAGAAAACTGATTTAATATGAAAATGCACTGCCATTTATATACTGCATTTGGAGAATTGATTTATGCAACTTGGCACACATCTGTTCTTTACAAACTCAATAGCCAAGAAACAGGATGACCTCACTTTTTCCCAGAAATTAGAGCTGGTCAGTTGCAGCCTCATGAAGATTCGAAGGGGTGTGTGAGCCAAGATGCAGTTGAAACTACTGCACACAATTTCAGGATCTTAATTGTAGTCACTATATATACTACTTCAAGAGATGCCATTATTAACCGGCGCCTCTGCTGTTCCTGATGGTTTGACATTCTGGGTACACCAGGCCTTTAATCCTGAGGGATCCGACCTCTTGGTGTCCTTGCTCTCACTGTTGTTTGCAGCTGTCACCAGATATGGAGGCACTCTGAAAGCTGCATAGAGGGTGTGGACATTGAGAAACCGAAACTGGACATGACAAACCACTGTACACCGTGTTTTTCAAGCTCTTGACATTTTGTTTTTGTTATGCAAAGTTTCTTAGATGTATTCCCAATGAGCATTAGAGTTCACATATGAAGCAGATCACTTTTAATTTTCCTTTCATGTTTTAAGCATAATGATATATTATAATGTCTTTAGTCAGCATTTCATTACAAAAATATCTCCATAGAGGTTATTTATGTGTGTGTGTGTGTGTGTGTGTGTGTGTGTGTGTGTGTGTGTGTGTGTGTGTGTGTATGTACTAAGGCTTGAACTCAAGCCAGAGTGCTGTCCCTTAGCTTTTTCACTCAAGACTTGTGCTCTGCCACTTGAACCACATCTCTATTTCCAACATTTTATTCTGGCTATTGGGAGATAAGAGTCTCCTGGACTTTCCTGTCCATGGCTGCCTTTGGACCACCACCTTCAGATTTCAGCTTCCTAAGCAGCTAGAATTATAAGTGTAACCCCCTGCACAAAGTGCTTCAATTTTTATGGGTACATTTAAAAAGCAATTTCACTCCAGAAGCATTTTAGAAGCTTACTCTAATCTGCAATTCTAATCTGCAATTCAACTATTTAAACTATATTTTGATTTACTTACTATGAGAGCAGTGAGAAAGGCCTGATTGGGGAAGGCCTGATTGGGAAGGCCTTGGGGAAGTTGAACTTCATGCAATTGTGCCCCTAGCCCCACCTGAGAAGAGATCTGGGGCCTGGGAAGCTCTGCAGCCACCCAGCTTCATCATGGCCAGGGGCCCAGGTTCCTCTGTGTCCCCTCCCTGTCCAGTCATTGGAGAAGATTACCTCTGGGAGGAAAGCATAGTTGAGATCAACTTTTGGGCAAAACTCTGCTGTTGACATTTCGAACCGCTGGAAAATTGAACACAGCAGTCTCCTTCCATCACTCCCCCTCCCCACCCCCCAAAAGAAAACTCAACACCCTGGAGAGCTTTTGGAAGACAAGACATTGGCTTGGATCCTCTCTGTTGACCTATATAAAAATCCAAATCCTTTCGAGATTAAAATTGAGTACATTGGTTAGTAGTCATTTTATTTAAAATTGTTAGTAGAGAGGCTATGTTCAGAGCTTCAAAGACTCAATGATTCTCAAAGGCCCCTATGTTGAAGAGTTGGCCCTATCCTGTAGGGATAATGAAAGTAGTGGAGCCTTTTAGAAGAGAGGCCTAGTAGAAGGAAATCAGGTTATTAGGAGCATGGCCTTGAACGGGATATTGGGACCCCTGCCCCTTTTCCTCTTCCTTTGTTTCCTGGTTGCCAGGAGGTAAACAGGTAAACAGGTCTCTTCTGCAGTGCCTCAGCCATGATGTTCTGTGCTGTAACAAGCCCAAACAACAGGACCAAGCAACCATGAACTGAAACCCTTGAAGCAATAAATCTTCCCTTCTTTTAAGTTGATTTATTTCCCCTTTAAGTTGATTTATACTTGTTACACTAATGGAAGGGTAACTAACACAGAGGCCAAAGGTAGAGAGATGCCTTTTATAGACAGACTTGTAATTTGAGTGTTTCTCCACTTGATATTTCCCAAAGAGCAAGTAAGACTCTTTTTCCAGGAGGGAGCTGTTTAAATGGCATAAACTGGCCACTCTCTTCTCAAAGACTGTCCAGACTGTGGTTGAGAAGCCTGGACAGGGCAGTAACTCTGTGTGTGGTAGGAATCCAGTTACAGAGTCCTTAGAATTTGCATTTCCTAAGCACCTGGCTGTCATTGTTACTTCATGAGAAATACCCAAGTGTAAGAGAAAGAAATGAGAAATTATGTTTTAAAGGGACTATTCTTCAGATTTAGGAAGGTAAATGATTCAAAATGCCAACTTTAATTTTTTGATTAGTTCATATGTAAAATGTCCATTTGAATAGAAATAGTTTTTGTTTTCTACCCAAGTAACAATTATAAGAGATGAGTGAAATATTTGTAACATAGTTGAACTATCTTCTTGAGCTCCTAGGATGTTGAAAAAAAGAAAACTCTGTCATACATGGAATCATTGAAAATGAAGAAGGTGTTAGTGTAGACCTCTCCTAACAAGAAAGATGATAAGATGTCCATCCTAAAACGTTGATCCCTACAAAAGGACATACACTTCCATTCTGTTGCTCCAGAGAAAAGATTTGAAAAAGATGAGCAGACATAAGGATGTGGACATAAATTTAAAAGAAAGGATCTTCCGGCAATGGTGTCATTGGTGGACTTTAGGAAGGTGCTCCTCCACTAAGATTTCTATCTGTAGTACATCTTGAGACCCTGTGATACTACTACAAGGCTCTGTTTGGAGGTCTTGGAGTCTTTAAGAAGTGGCACCTACGGAAGGTTTCAGATCTTGTAGCATTCAGATTTTGGTTGATCAAATTAGGATGTTCAACCTGCATCTTCTCCTTTGTTTGTTCTTGGTCTACTTTTCCTATTCCCTAATGGTAAAAAGGTGAATGAACCTTCAGGATTATGCTGTACACATTGGAAACTGTCATGGCATCATAAAGCAAATGAAAGGACCATAAACTCTCATAAAGATTAAATTTGGTGATGGACTTTTTATTTTTATTTTAGTTTTTGGACTTTTTATAACAAAGTAAATTTCCTGGCTAGCCAGAATGGCCACGGTTCTGTCCTCTAAGAGAATTTTGCTCATTTTCCTTCTAGACCATCTAGGGACAATTGCTCTGTGGGACTGAGGGCCCTCAGTATATTTTAATTATTACCAACATCATTGATAGTTACATTTGATTTTAGGTTTGAAGGATTTTTTTTTGTAGCACCATTCTTGGAAAATCTTAGGTCTTTACCAGTTTCACTTCTGAGAATTATGTTTGCTAAAGACTAACATTGTTGAAACATCTTAGTCCTTGACTGGATACAACCCCAGGACTAAGCCAAGCCACACCTGTGGAATTATTTGGAGAGGAAATTATAGGGTTTTCCCTAGGTTCATGTTCTTTTCCTTATGACCTCAGGACTTGGGTGGAATAGGATGGGTTGAAGCTTTGGCATAGGTTTCTGGGAGCTCTTTCCAAGCCTTTGAAGTGCTGTGAAACGGTTGCATTGTAGATATATGCATGTTACCAAGGAAGTCATAATCAGTTTTACTTAGAGAGGGAGAAGTTATATTCTCAGGTGTTGGCTAAAAATGTCTATCTCTTCCTGTGGATTCTTATTCCCAGAGGTTATAATGCTTAATTCCACAATCAGTTCATTTGCTTGTACACACACACACACACACACACACACACACACACACACACACACACACACACACACACAAAGACACACACAGACACACACACACGGCAATGCAGACTTCTTGACAGGTTCCCTAAAATCCCATTTCTAACTTCAATGTTTTCATTAAATGCACTGCTTTGACAGAAAGTGCTAGGAATCCTTGAGACCTAGAGAAGATTGGAGTGGAATGTAGTGTCTTCTCCTAGATCTATAGAGTAGGAAGAAAGATGAGCCTCTGTTTCATTTATATTGCCAGGAGCCAACAACCCCTAACAACCCTGGACTTTAGCAGAAAGATTCAGAGCTTGCAGAAGGGTGCCTAGCTAGAGGCTGAAGTCCTGGAGATTTTGTCATGTGTATAGCAGTTGATGCTGGATGCCAGTGGCATCTCATTTGGGACTGCAACTGGAATACACACTTGGTGTCTCCATGTCATTTGGGCTTTCTCACGACATGGTGACCATAAGCTAGTCAGATTCTTACTTTTAGGATCAGGATTACAAAGATGAATATCTGGATAAGGCACAGACCCTATCACCTTTTGTGATCCAGTTTTAATGCTGTATTCCATGGGTTACAAGAGAGTCACAACCCAATCCAACTAGAAGGAAGAAACTTAGGGGAGGGACATACAAAGCAACAAAGAAATCATCTTAAAAATATGTTAGAAACAATCGCAAGAAAGAAAAAAACATTGATTTCATTGTATTTGATGTTGGTATAATTTGTGGAGAAGAAGGGAAAAAACAAATCGTTTTAAATAGGGATACCAGTGGACCCATTGCAACAATGAGATGTACAAGTTGTTATGTCGAAAAGCGAACTTTACAACTTTGGCCAGGGCAGGGGGGATAGGGAGGGGACTGGGGGGCAGTGGGGGGTTGGGGGTGGGTGGGAAGGGATGGGAAAGGGAAATAAAGGAGGAGGTAACAATGCTTGATAAGAAATGTATTCATTACGTTGCCCATGGAATAGTAACCCCTCTGTACAGTATTTTCACAATAAAATAAATAAATAAATAAAAGGAAGAAACTTGGAATTTTCCTGTGGGTGAGGAAGTAAATGGCAAGGATTGGGAAGTGTACATGTGTTGGCTATTTTTAGAAAACACACTGTGTAGCTTTGTAATGACACTTGAATGAATTATTAGAAACTCTCTAGGTACCCATTAGTTTCTTCATTTACATCTACTCCAGTCTTCTTTTTTTTCTATTCTGATTCTACTTTTTATTGTACCTGTGGAACAGAGGAGACAAATGAAATTCCAGACTTTTCAATATTACGATTTTAAAATAGGAAAAAAAAATCTGTCGTTTTTTTCTTTTGAGACTCAGTAAGATATTCTAGAGAAAAGAGGCAAGTATACTTGAAACTGGAATTTCATAACTCCAAAATGCCAAAATTGGCCATGTAATTTCCCATACTTGGACTCAGTACCCTCCCTGGTTGAGTTGCTGTGCTAAGGTCCCAGGTAGTAGACTGAGTGTGATAACAGGAGCATACTAGAGGGTTCTGCTAAATTTCACTCGCCAGTTTAATTTCACAACTTATTATAAAAATGTATTGTCAGACTCAGAGTTTTTATTCACCCATTAAAAATATACACCCTTTTAGAATTCCCCAAGTGCACTTAGCAATTAGCAAAGACTATGTAAATAGTTAATGAAACTCATCAGACAATAAAGATGGCAATGTTACTAAGTACTTTGTGTGGGTCCACTTATTTTTGTTCTCATACCATTTTAATATGAAGAAAGCCTAGGATAAATCTTGAACTTGGTAAACTTGATTCAATTTTATTAGGAAGCCAATAACAAAATTATTGTCCATTATTATTTATTCTTTTATTATTATTTCAATTTCATTATCATAGTGTGTTTGGACTTGGGTGGATATTCATGTATATTCCCTCTCTCTTTCTTTCTCTCTCCCTTCACATGGGCCAAGAGTTAAGAAACTTCAGTCTTCATGCTTTCCCAACAGTCCTAAGTAAGCTCTATTTTAGCTAGCTCCACCTGATCAATGTTTCTTATTAATCTCTCTCTCTCTTTCATTTATTCTTTCTTTCATTTCTTTTTGTCTCCTATTTCCCTCCCTTCCTTCTTTTTTCCTTTCCTTTCCTTCCTTCAACTATTTGTACTAGGGATTGAACTCAGGGCCAGGGCACTGTCCCTTAGGTTTTTTGCTCCAGGCTGGTGCTCTACCATTTGCACCACACCTCCAGTTTCATCTTTTTGGTGCTTATAGATAAGGGTTTCAAGGACTGTCTGGGCTGGTTTGAACCATAATGTTCAGATTCCAGCCTTATGAGTGCCTAGGATTATAAGTGTGAGCCACCAGTGATTTTACCCACATTGGCTGATAACTGACTTCAGAAACTTTTTATTGTTGATAATCAAAATGAAATACAAACTCTTTTAGGATAATCTGCATGTTTCATTTATTGTTGGGCTGCAAGCAACTAGAACAGTCCTACCATTTAGTATGTACACAGTCCTAGCATGCAGTGAGTATTTGTTTTTTTGTAGAATGTATAGAATTTAATGTGTTAACCTTCCCAGGGATGGTTGCAATTTTGAGCTCAGTGATTGCAAGATGAAAAAGTTGATAGAGTAGACACTTGTTAAGGTCCTGAAGTTAGAGACATTTCTGGATATCCCTTACATATTAGACAGAGAGTTGCTGACTATTAATCCTATGTGTATGTCAGCTACCCTTTCTGTACTTGTATTGATTATTTAAAGTCCATGCAGATGTAGCAAGAGGAAATAGGTCTCAGAGTTTGGCAGTTGGTGCAGTGGGCCACTGAATACCTTACACTTTCTGGTATGACATGATGTTTCCTTAAAATAGCTTTTGTTATTGAAGGTGGCCTTGCATTCATTTCTACTTGGTCTCTTCAACATCTTTCTCTTCCTCTGGAGACAGGTTAGTGGCAGAAACTTAAGGACCTGTTTTTTAATGCCATGATAAGGCCTTGGGTATGTAAAATTAACTTGCAAAATAGATAGCTATAGCTAAACTCCACGAAGACATTGGGAAGAGGGAATTCTGCCTGTTTACCAGGGAAGTTGGATTCCTGCCTGTGGCTGAGTACTTCACCAATGACAGCAAGCTCCAAACCTGAGCTGGTGACAGTTCTGAGACAAGGACTGGCACAGCTCAGTTCCCTTGGGATGATGGATATTTGTATTTTTATACCTTGCTTCTAGATTATACAACTCAGGAAACATGCAGTGTCACTATTGATATTAATTAAATTATAAAAATGAATTCCATTGTTTCCAGCTAGAATTTACTGTGTTATTTTTATTTGTATTGCCAAATTAATTTTTGGTGATCATTTTCAGATCAGAAAATTTCATAATTTTTCCCCAGAAGTCATCAATCTGATGTGGTTCTCCCTCAAAAATAATTCTGCTGAGCTCATTTCTATCTTATCCTCCTCATCTTGGAGCTCCTCAATGTTCATTAGCATATCAAATCCCAATGAAATACTTAGTGAGAATGTATTTTTCTTGCTTCATTTACAATATTAAAACTTATATGACTGAACAACTCCTAAGCACATTTTTCTCTTTTGAGAAACCATAAATACTTGGATGAACAGCTGCAGAACACTCTCAGTTAAATGCTGGTTAGAGGAGCTAGTTTACTTTGTTTATTGCTGCTGGGGATTGAACCTAAGTTTTCACACATGTTAAACACATTCTGTCTCTGTACCACAGGTCCTAGTAATCCTAGGACCTGTTTCTGTCGTGTGACTAGAAGCATATCTGGAAGAGTGTTTGTCTTCCTACAGCCATGGTTGGTGTTCCTGTCATCACTTATTGAATCTTTACTGTGGATGGACTATTGTTGAGCCATTCATATATATATATATATATATATATATATAGTCATATATATCATATATTCATAGTTATATCCTTATAACATTCAAACTAGGAAAGTATGAAAATACCTATTGCACTATTGCATCAATGAAGGAATGGACATATACAGAGGCCACATAATTTTCCAAAATGCTAAGTGAATGTAAGTCTGTCTGCCTGGCTACTTTTGACCATGGAAAATACTCTTTTGTTGTAGCCCTAGTCAACCAGTATTCCTTTCTCACTGCTTATTATGAATAACTTTTCTCCTTATCAGCCCTTAATGTACTTTTTTGTTGAGTTCTGCTTACATGGGCAGTAGTGATATGAGCAAGAAGGTAACAGTGTGATGGATTATGCATAAGTTCCTTAAATAATGGATTACAAACATGGCACTAAAAAGGTTGTGTAAAAGGGTTGAATTTGTATCAGCAAAGGGAAGGAAATAACAAATGCTTCTTTCTGTAAATTTGCTGACAGTAAATCTGACAAAATCATTTCTGTATTCTCACAGCTGTCTTCTGCCCTCATGTCTTTACTCCAGCCTCACACGTATTTTCCTCACCTTCTGAGTCATTCTTAAAATTCCTGTTGATGGCTTTGATAAGCTTATTCTTTTGATGCTGTACTTCAACCAAGGTCTGGACCACCAGGTGCCATAATGGCTTGTATCAATTTTCTAGTGCCAGTTTAGTGTTATATAGCAAGAAAACAGAAGCCTCATGTTGAAAGGTTGAATTGGGAGTCTTTATTGGAAGACCAGCAAATGCAGGTGGGCTGTTGTTGCAAAGACCTGAAGCCCCTCAAATGCACTTAACACTGTCAGAAAACTGAGCCATGAGAGCTAGAGAGGAAAGAAAAAGCAGAAAAACAATACCAATAAACTAGATCAGCTCCAATGGAGAACTGAAGTAGGATGTCACGGTGACTGGAGAAGAGCCAGGACACAGGACTCAGGATGCAGGATGTGGGGGCTGGTGTCTGAGTAAGGTCACAGGGAGTTTAAGAGTTCAAGACTGGCAGGTCCAGTAACCTATTGTCCAAGTCCCCACTCCTGCCTCTAGGAATTCAGGTATGCTCATCACCTAGGAGGTAGAACTTCCCTGCTTCCACTCTGAAGACAAAATGACACCAGTTAAACCCTATCATCCACCAGGTGGCCAAGATGGAGCCATCCAGATCCAGCATCCATTCCTACTTCAATAGTTAAAAATCCAATAAAAGCAATTATATTTTACAGATCCAGTTTTGGAAAGTGCACTCAGTCTGATCAAAACAAATTTTTTTTCAGCCAAGTACTGGTAGCTCATTTCTGTAATCTTAGTTACTTAGGAGGCTGAAATCCAGAGGATCATGGTTTAAAGCTAGCCTGGGCACATAAGTCCAGAGCTGGAGGTGTGGCTCAAGTGGTAGAGTGCCAGGTAGGCAAAGATAAGGACCTGAGTTCAAAAGAAGAAAAAACAATTTGTTGTGTATTTTGGAAAGTTACAGTACTCTTCCAGAACAAGTGCACACAATTCTGGCAATTTTGTTTTTATTTGGGAAACTGGAGGACAACTTTATGATGTGGGCACAATTTGTGATACATACAGAAACTTCTTCCTGTCTGTGCTTATTTTGTTTCTTTTCAACAGATGAGCCATAATTGCCCTGGTAATCATTCTCTCAGACACTATCAGAAATGGTCTTTAACAACAGTAGAAGTCGGGTCCATGTCCAGCTTGAACAGAGAGACAACTCCTCAAGACAACTGCCATCTCCCATACAGCAGAGAAGTGCTTTATGAGAATGCTATTTGCCTCATAATATGAAAAAGATGTGTACTCAAGAATCTAAAGCTGACAAAAATAAAGATTTTTTTTTAGTTATTGAAAGCATTCTCACGTGAAAGTGACTGTTTTAACTTGGTCACAAAGAATACAATGACCGCATGTAGTTAATTTTCTGCCTGGATTTGTGCTAAGGTATAAACATCAGCACAGAAAGAAAGGCATCTAATATCATAGCAGTATTGCAAAAAATTACAAAAACAAAATGACTTGAACAGTATTCTTTAAAATATACTATCATATAAATTATAGTAAAATGTGGGGAAGCTTCAGGGCTCTGTGAAGCACAAATTGGGCCTTTTGTTCCAAGGGCTGCTCTAAACGCCTCAGCTAAGTTGGGAGATACATCCAGCTCAGGCAGTATACTGCATATACAGCACTCTCTATCAGCCTCTCACATTTATAGGCCTCTCATATATAGGCTCTCTATCGTTAACTTTCCCAGTGTGGGTAAAACACCACACAGGCCACATGCTCCTGAATGTGTGTATATCCACGTAGTGGTTCGATTTCCCCTAGAAGACTATAGATAAGAACAGAGATAAGACTTAGTATGGAAAGAAAGGGTCCTGGATGTAGCTCAGTTGTAGGTTACTCACCCAACAAAAAATCAAAACAAAACAAAAGAAAGTAATGTAACCAGAGTCCTTTAGAATCCAGTTCAGCTTATTCTAGTGTTTAACACTGTTAGGCAGAGCATGTTCCAAGAGTGTTTTCTTAGCTACTGGGCTGTGGAGTCTTAAAGCTAACTGAGCCTGATTCTGATCATATTTTGTTGGCTCAGCCAGGGGTAGCTGGAAAACATCTGTACACTGTCATTTTGTGCCATAGAAGCAATGTACACTTGAGGATGATACTCACTTTATTTCTCTAGAAAGACAGAAATGATCAAGGGTTTAGCAAAAACATTGCAATGTGACTTACTTTGAGATACGTTTGGGAGGAGAGTAGCTTATGCTGACCAGTACTGTTTCCAGAATGATCCTTCTTTATATGAACAAGTTAAATGAATGAATAAATTAAATTAATTGAGAAAAGGAAATTATTGAAACAGTTGATTATCTAAAATACTCTGAGAATTGGAATAGCTTCCAGGAGGCCTGGTTCTCTGTGAGTGCTTTGTGTACATAGTTTACCATAAGTCCTGTATGTCTCTTGCTAGTGTTGGGGAAAAGGAGGGGAGTAATATGTACTATTCTCACTTGTATAAGAAGTGTGCTTGCGAAGAGAACAATATAGTCTGAGCTCAGGATGAATGTGCATCTGCTTGTATTCCTGGAGCTTGGCAGTTTCTTTTTCTTCCGAAAGAAGCTGGAGAACATGAACACATTTGAGCCCAGAATGATCATGTTTTTAAACTAATATTCCCCTATCTTGCTGGTTAGTGGCGTGCTTGCCAATATAAGACAATAGCAGATCGTCTCTGAAAGCTAAGGCTTTGAGAAGGCACTAACGTATTGCATAACCTTAAACATTTTCACACAAAATGCATGACTATCATTGGAATATAGATTAATAAGCTGTTGCTATAGAATGAAACATAAATACTTGAAAATGACCATTTAAATTGTACCTCTAGATATAGATGCCATTTCCAAACTTCCAAATACTGTACTACAAATATAATATCTTTTTAGTTTATTTATTATCTTTGTTATTGGTAGGTATTTTATGTATTATGAAGTAATATGAGCAAGATTATCAGAGATGTAAAGATTTGGAGAGTGAAGTTTTGGGAGAATGAATTTCCCATGAAGCTCCTTTATGCCCTTCCAAATATCATTAAACCTCAATTGCCAAACATTTATTGCTTGGTAAGTTTCCAAATATGTGCACTCTCTAAGAGGAGGTCTAATAACAGGCATTCAGTAAAATTCATTCCACTGAAAATATGCTCGACGGTTAAGAATTGAACAAAAACGTCAATTATTTTCTCTTTTTTGTGGTGTACTGGGATTTAACTCAGGGTTTCTTACTAGGCAGGTGCTTCACCACTTGAACCATGCCCTGGCCCTCTTTTGTTTAGGTAGTTTTCAAGTAGACTGTCATTTAAAAAAAATTTTATTGTGAAAATACTTTACTGAGGGGTTAAAATTATATGGGCAAGATAATGAGTACATTTCTTATCAAGCATTGTAGCCTCCTCCTTTGTTTCCCCTTCCCATCCCTTCTCATCCTCCCTCTGTCCCCCCACCCAATCCTCCTCCCCGCCACAGCAAAGTTGTAAAGTTCGTTTTCGACATAATGACTTGTACATCTCATTGTTGCAATGGGTCCACATGTATCCTTATTTAAAAGATTTGTTTTTTCCCCTTCCCTTCCACAAATTATATCAACCTCAAATACAGTGAAAGCAGGGTTTATACCATGGGGGAGGGACATACAAAGCAACAAAGAAATCATCTTATAAATGTGTTAGAAACAATCACCTGAAAGAAAAAAAACATTTGAATACATATCTTAGGGTTCATTTCCCTAACATCAACTTATTTGACCTTTTCTGCTTGAGTCAGACATATACTAGTTATTGCAAATAAGGGAAACCATGGGACCTATGTTTCTTTGGGCCTGGCTTGAACTATGATCCTCCTACCTATGTCTCCCACATGGCTGAGATAAGAGACATGTACCACTGCATTCTGTATGTAGCACAATATTTCAAAGATAAATAAGAAAGTTAGAATTGATTTAGGGCTCTGGGAAAGTCTAAACTTTGCTTTGTCATTGACCATCAATGTAGCTGAGTTGTCACTTGAACGAGTCTATTTTTACTTTTGTGAGAAAGGGAGTAGGGACTAGATTTATTCTTGTTTCTTTGTCTTTAAAATCTATCCTAAGTCAGGTGGTAAAAACCATACTAACCACACAAAAAAGAATTAAAATAGTTTCCTAGGCTCTGTTCTCTGGTGTAACTGTAGAACGACCCGCTCCCTTGGGTGTGAGAAGGATTGTGATGGCCAGTGTCACAGTTGATGAGATGTTATCCCTTCAGTTTTCACACTACAGAAGACGCCATCTTAGTTTCTTGGGGAGAGATTTAATGCTGGTCTTGAAAGAGCAAGTTAGCACTCTGGGCTGCAAACTAAGAAATCATGAACCCAGTTACAACTCATGCAGAGGAAGTTATTTATGTATTTTGATTATCTTTAAGTATTTGTACACAGAGGTTTCAATTCAACATGTCAGTTTAGAATGTATCTTGATCAAGGTCACCTCGTGGGGTTCAAGAGAAGGGAGGCTGATGAATGGAGAGAGGAAGGGAGGGTGAATACAGTCATAATATTTAATGCATATATGTGAAAATGGAGCCACAATGATGCAAAGGCAGTTTTACACAGGTGCAGAACAGGGAACAGGTTCAGTTAGATGGAGTTAAGGTTCTGTTGAGCGTAAGTTGCTCATGCAGCACAGCATTGCCTATCTATGGGAGATAAGCAGGATTAAGGCAAGAAGTAGGAAGTTTGAGCCTTGTAGTTCTCCAACTGCCAGGAATTGAGCTTACTGACACCTTAGTGTGGCTCATGAGATCCCAGACAGGTATCCCTGCAGCTATCCGGTGACTCCTGACCCTCAGATAAGTGGCCCAGAGAACTCTTTTACTCTCCAGAAGATTCATCTACCCCTTGTTATTTCTTACTTTCTGTGCTGCATGGACAAAAAGTCCATCAAACTAAGTGCATTATTCCAACTAAACTCCAACCTTTCCATCGTACACTTTCAGCCTTCCTATCAGTGCTCTTTTACTTAGATAGCATCACAGGTTAGTTGGGATGTGTTGTTTTTCTTTGGTGACCTGGGATGGCTTCTCATTCTTGCCTTGCTTATGACAACAGTTTTGAGGAATACTGGTCAGGTACTTGTACAGAGCTGCATAATTTGGGGCTCCTATGCTGTTTTTGTCATCATCAGACTGGGGTTATAGGTTTATAAGAAGAATGATAAAGAAATTTCTTGAATGATGGAAATGTTTTTTATTATTACGATGGTGGTTACCTGAGTATGTACATTTGTCAAAATGAAACTATAGCATTAAATGAATATATTTTGTTCTATGCAAATCATACTTTAGTGAAATTAGTGAAAATGGATGTTTTATATCCATATCTATCAATCAATCAACCTGGCTAATTAATATTCAACTTAATCCCTATTGCAAAACTAACTAGAATCTTTACAATTCTCAACTTAGCTGGGTGCTGGTGCTCACACCTGTAATCCTAGCTACTTAGGAGGCTGAGATCTGAGGATCACAGTTCAAAGCCCACCGTGTCAGGAAAGTCCGTGAAATTCTTATCTCCATTAAACCATTCAGAAAATCAGAAGTGGTGCTGTGGCTTAAGTGCTAGCCTTGAACTGAAGAGCTCAGAAACAGTGCCCAGAGCCAGAGTTCAAATCCATGACCGACCAAAAAAAAAAAAAAATCTCACTGTGTGCTGGATTTGGTGGCTTAAGCCTGTAATTGTGGCTACTTGGGAGAAAAGGAATCAGAAGATCATGGTTTGAGGCCAGCCCAGGAATAAAAGTTTGTGAGACTCCAATCTAAAACAAGAGCTAGGTGCATGATTTGTATCTGTTATCTTCACTGATATGGGGAACCACAAGTAGGAGGATCATAGCCTTGGCTGATTGGGCATAAAGCAAGGTACTACCTTGAAAATAATCAATATAAAAAGGGACTAGAGTTGTTCAAGTGGTAAAAGTAAATATAATTTACTTAAGCCAGCATTAAATTATATTAAATTGTGTAGGGAAGACAACACAAGTTATTCAGTCTTTCAACTATGGCTAGCCAAATATTCCAGAAATTGAAGTGGAAATGCCTTCTAGGTTTAGCATGCTGTTATATGTGTGTGAAAATGTAATAGCATTCTGGAGCTGAAATATGTTTTATGTTTAATTTAATAAACTGTGCATGTACACTTATTACTGCAGCAAGTATCATGGAATCTATCTGGAACAGGCAAGTTGTAGAGAGTCAATGGATGGATGGAGGATTCCAGCCCTTTCTAAGGCACTGCAGGGCAATAGCTGCTGGAGAGGGTAGGTTCTTACTCAGAACCATGGCTGAGTACTTGCTTCCTATCTTGAGAGCTCTCAGTTTCTGAGGGCCTGAGGAGATGGGCTTTGCATAGTGAGTGGAAAAAGTAGGGTGATATTATCTCATGAGGTAGTACTTCCATCCAGGGATACCCCTGTAGTCATGTTTTACTTGTTTTTGTGTGCACACCAGTAATGGGGCTTGAACTTGTGGCCTTGTGTTCTTGCTTAGTGTTTTCCACTCCAGGCTAGTGCTCTACCACTTGAGCCACAGTCCCAATTCTTGCCTTTTGCTAGTCAATTGGAGATCTTCATGTCTCAATTGCTTGAGTAGCTAAGATTACAGGTGTGAGCCACCAGCACCTGGTCATGTAGCCATTAAAAAATTAGTTCAGTTATCAGCTGCAAGAGGTCATCTCACTATACAGGCTACCCTGTATCTCTGAAAGTTTTAGACAGCTTCTTAATTATAAGGAACTCATGGGTAAAATGAAATTAATTGATTTTTTATCTTGATTTACATTTTTATACTTCAACAAGACTTACTGGCAGATTATGATTTTTAACTTGTTTTACATGATTCATGGGTCATGTTGATACTTATATTGATAAAAGAAAATTTCCTAAGTGCATAAGTTCCATTATGCACTTAGATATTGAGACAGTATTGAATGTTTTCATATTTTTCTGAGTGGGCTTCATATCCAAAGTCTGCAATAATAATGATTTGTAGGGTTTGGAAAGGTTGTAAGTCTAGTTGAAAGTAGTCAAAGTATTACAGTCTTGTTGGCTCATTCTTTGTCAGTACCCTATCTGTATTTTGAGATATGTCTAGGCATGGTCCAGGTAACTGTGAGATATTGAAACAAACAGCCAAGCTGGGAAGGTGGCTCAGTGGTAAAGCGCTTGCCTTGCATGCATGAGGCCCTGGGTTCAATTCCTCAGCACCACATAAGCAAAAAGAAAAAAGCCGGAAGTGGCTCTGTGGCTCAAGTGGTAGAGTGCTAGCCTTGAGCTGAAGAGCTGAGGGACAGCGCCCAGGCCCAGAGTTCAGGCCCCACGACTGGACCAAAAAAGAAAGAAAGAAAAAAAGAAAGAAAGAAAGAAAGAAACAAACAAACAGCCAAGAAACTGAAGTTACTCCCTGGAGGAGGCACATGTACTCGTGGCAGACATGGGTGAAAGTCTTGTATGGTGATTTGGATGCGTCTTAGCTGGCAGGAGCCTCAGGACAGAACTGTCCTGCAGGGAAGTGGAGGGCACTTGTTGCAGTTGCAGGGAACCAGAAAGGAGCCCAAGGGCTATATGTCTGAGGAAGACTGACAGGTAAACCTCCTAGGAATTCAGAAAGCAGGTGGCACTAATGCTGCTCATTGATTCCTAGGCTCAGAGTTGGATTAGCAATATGCTTAGAGGCATTGGAGCTAAAGAACTGACTCATAGCAAATTCACCAGACAGTGATGGGCAAAAGGTAAATACTACTGTATTGCTTTCCAGAAAGAACTTAAAACGTAATAGGTGTTTTAATAGTGTATTAGATCTTCTGCCCTGCTTCTTTTCTGTTTGTAGACAAATCTACATGAAAGCCAAACTAGAATCATTTGCCTCCCAGGGCAGACTTGTTCCGCTTAGCAAGAGTCTAGTGCTGGCTCCATATCTCAGTGTATTCTCTGTCCAGGAATAGATTTCTGCTGTGCCTTGTCTGCACAGGGCAGGAGACACACTGTCGGAATCTGCCCCTCATTAGACTGTTTTGTTGCCTGCATTACTAACCATTCATTTTCTTCTTGGTATAATATTGTTGTTATTTATGGTTTATAATGCTTATGCATTTTGATAGTACACAGTGTGATATCTCAGCACACATATGTGCCACAGGTACTGATCAAATCCAGATGACTCTCATTTCTGTCTCCTCATTGCTTTCCTTGTGCCAGTACTGGAATTTAAACTCAGGACCTGGCTGATCTTCCTTAGCTTTTTTGCTCAAAGCTGTCACTCTACTAGCCACAACCATAGTTCCAATTCTGGCTTCTTGCTGTTTAGTTGGAGATAAGAGTCTTACAGACGTTCCTGTCCATGCTGGCTCCTGAGATTACAGGTATGAGCCACTGGGGCCAAGCTCCTCCTTATTTCTTTATATTTGGAGTCTTCAAGCTCCTCTCTTCTAGTTTTTTGAATGACTGTAGCCCCTATAGCCCCTATGCTATGGAACCCCAGCATTTACCCCTTCAATTTTACTGTTGACTCAGCATCTCTTGCCATAGATGAGTGTATTTTTGGTTGTACGTTCTGGATGTTGCTGGCCTGAGAAGCATTAGGATTCTTGATTGTAAATCAGTCTAATTTTCTAATTAGAAATTAGCTTTTATTTCTAATCTGCAAAAAAATGTTTTTAGTCTTTAGTCCGCAGAGTTTCTGGGGTAGGTAGAAAAGTTTCAAGAGAAAAGCCCTCCTTGTTGAACCCGAGCCCTCTTCATAGTGAACAGTGAAGCCAAGTAACAAGAAAGTCTGTGAGCATAGTATTTAGACTCAGGCAGCAGGAAGACAGTCAGCACCACTGAAAGTAGCAGCGCTTTCATTTGAACATCGCATTTGGCTTTTTACATGCCAAGGTAACCCTAATCTAAGACCAGCTTTGGAACTGCAGATAGCACAGAGCAAACACATTGCTCTTTCCCTTTTTCCTTCCTTCACTCCAGTTTTTCCTCTTTTCTTCTCTCCCTCTACCCTCCCCACTTTCCTTTCCTCCCTCGCCCTTCCTTCCTCTTTCATTCCTTTGTTCCTCATTCTTCTTTCCTTTTGTCTTTCCTACATTCCTCCATCATATTCATTCCTTCCCCCCTCCTTCACCCTTCACATCTTCCTTCCCTCCTTCCTCTCTCCTTCTCTTTCCTTTCTCTCTCCATTTCTGTTTCTCTCTCCCCTCCTCCTTTCTCCCTCCCCTTCTGTCTCTTTTTCCTTTCCTCCCTCTTTCCTCTCCTCCCCCCCCCCGCAACTGGTTTTCAGACACAGCCAATAAAATAATTTGCTAAGTATTTGTTCATGTTTGTATAAAGCCATTTATGTTCTTTATCTGAAATATTACTCTGAAGCTGTCATTTATCTATCATATCCATACTAGTTCTTAGAGACTTGTATCTAGACCGGCTTTCATATGCTTGGATATGTTAGATGCACTCATTGTTGCATTTTCAATTCTGTCTGGATTTGATCCTCAGAACATAGCTTTTGCTATTGTTCACCTTCTTTTGGTCTTGGCCTTTGCTCCCCACAGACTGATGCTGGATGGCAGCTTCGTTTCCTTTATCGATTGCCTCATCACAACATTTGCTTCAATTAAAGGAATTGTCAAGTCTAAAAGGTTCTTAAATATTTCAGAAAAGTGAATGGCAGATAAATTTCCTAAACAGTTAATTGTTGAGACTTCTCCTTCTGGGAAGGTGCAATAGAAATGTTTCCCTATTCCTCTCATGAAGTAAAACTAAAAGCCCTAACATTATATACAAAACAAAAACAAAGCATAGGACGATCTGGAAGATGGAAGCTGATTGACCGGGGATATGGAGACTGGAGAAGCAGGTTGGTGACAAATTTCTTTCTATCATCTATATTCTAGACCTGGAGCTGACAAGATTAGAAGCCTGAAGACACCAGCACCACTGGGCATAAACAAAATGAGCACAAAAAGTTTTCTGTTGCTGGGTGGTACATACCAACAATCAGCCTGAGTTCTTGACCAAAACCCTGTCTTGAAATATAATTTTGAAACAAGGCTGGGGAATGAAGTTCAGGACTAAAGCACTTGCCTGGAATATGTCCTAGGTTCAGTCCTCAATCTGGCTCACACATATAATCCTAGCTACTCAGGAGGCTGAGATCCAATGATCGTGCTTCAAACCCAGCCTAGGCAGAAAAATCCATGAGACTCTTATGACCAATTAGCTATCAGAAAAGAAAAAGTTGGAGTGGATTTGTGGGTCAAAGTGGTAGAGCACTAGCCTTGAGCGAAAGAGTTTCAGGGACAGCACACAGGCCTGGAGTTCAAGCCCCACAACCCAACCAAAAAGAATAAAAAGCAGGGGGAGGAAAATCTAAGAAAAAGCCTAGCAAGAAAACAATTCTTTGGCAAAAAAAGAGCACAAATAAGCAAATAAAAAAGAAACAAACTGTGGTTCTGTCCCCTACCAGCACAGGCTGGAAGCCTAGATACCCGTTTTCATGAGGCTGTGAAGATCTCCACCTTTGAAGGTGGTGGTGTCAGAAGAAACAGAGTGAGGGACCTCTGTTCCTGCCAGTCAGGGGCCTACCCACCAGTTAAGGCTGAACTATAGTCCTGGGATGACAATGGATGACATCCCCAGGAACCCACCATGGGCTGAAGAACATAAGGTAAAAATACATTTGACTCACTCAGCCTTCAGAGCACCCTCACTCAGCAGCTGGCACCCTAGAGCAGCAACTGTGTCCTCTTGTGACCACTGAGATGACAGAGAGCTGTGTTTCCCTGCCCACCTGAGAAAAGATCAAAATCTAAAACTGGAATGACAGTTCCAACTGAATGCATATTACCTCTGTACTGTAGTAAAGCTTAAAATTGGAAGTTGACTCCATATAAAGTTAGGATCCGTGCTTTCAGCAAAAGTGACTGGATATTAAAGGAGTCCATGGAGTCCCAGGGCCTTCTCCACCATCCAGGATCCCAAGGTCTCACGGCCTGGCACCTGTGGAGGTTTCCCAGGCAGCAGTAAATAGGCCTTTATAATCTTGCCCAGTCTGGGCAGGATTAATGGGAGGTCTCATGAGCTGGGCCTCTCTCCCATGGGTTTTTACAATGTGAACAGGAAACATGAAATTCTATCCTCTGGTAGCAATGCCACTTGCCCCTGTCACAGCAGTGTCAGATCAAGATAGAAAGGGATGAGTTCCACAGTGCCATGATACCAAAATATCCAAGTTTCAAAAGAAAGCCACTCACTGGAATGAGAACCAGAGAAACTTTAACTTGATTAAAAGTAGGATTGCTAGGCACTAACAGTGAGATGACAGGAGTGTTAGAATTTTCTTACAAAGATTGTAGAACAGCTGTCATAAAAATATTTCAACAAATAATTACAAATGCTTGAAACAAACAGGAAAGAGAAAGTTTGAGCAAAGAATTAGATGAGCATAGAAATGAATCCAAAGGAAAATTTTAGAACTGTTTTAAAAACAAGGTTTCATATAACCTAGCTGTCCCACTTCTAAGTGCATAACCAAAGGAAATCATATAAAGACACCTGCACATCTGCATTTGCTGCTACACTATTCACAAGAGCCAAAGCATGGAATCAACCTAAATGCAGCGTCCATGTGTTCTTCATTTGTACCAGAATTCTGACTAAAATAGTCAGATGCATAATCTCACAGTGCGTAAACATGTGTTTTATTCATCGTTTCACTGATGGTATAAGTGTTCCATCAACTAGCCTTACTTTACCTGAAATTACCTGAACTCTTGTCCCTGTATGGTAATTTTCACCCAGTTTTTTATTTTTTTCTTTCATTTTAACACCATGTGACTGTACTAATGTTCAGTCATATCAACAGTATATCAGAGTTTCTTTTCTCCATATTTTCACAATGTTCATTGCAGTTTTGCCCATTTAGCTCAAAGATAGTATTTCTTCAGGAGACAGTGTTCACAAACATATTTGCGATTAGATGGTTGGGCTGCTCTGGAATGATCAGTTCTTCCACTTACAGAATTCAGTTGTGCTTGCTATAGTCATCACGAAATGGAAAAATATTAGTAGCTATCTATGCATTAATTAAATATAAAGACACTCTTCTGTTTCTAATTTAAGCAAGCAGGCAAGTTAGAATTATTATTCCTTTTAGAAGTTATAAAAATAAAAATAAAAATCATCTGGTGCTTCATTAATGAGGTTCTTCTCATGACTTCTTTTCCTGAATGCTGAAATATTTACTACTCTTGCTGGAGGAGCAATGAATGGCCAAACTGGAGCCTTCACAAGGCATGGATACTTAGATAATGAAACAAAATGCTTTGGCAAAAAAGAGATTGTTTATGCTTTTCTTTTATTGCTTACTAAAGGCCAACATTCTACTTTACAGCAATCAATATTCTTGAATTGCAAACTTTTTAGAAGCCTGAAGGAAATGGATCCTTGTCAGGCTAAATGTTAACCCTCTCTCTGTTAGAAGTCAATAAAGCAGTCTTCACTTTACAATATAATTTTTCTCTGCTTTAGAAAGCAAAAAGGTAATCTCTTAGGAGTCCCTGAGGAAAAACAAAACATAGGATGGATGTGTTTGCTGAGTGTCTAAAGGCCCTTCCTATGTTCCTCAGCTCACTGGACTGTGAATGAAAGATCCTCTTATTACACTTCATTCTTAAGGCTTTGGCCTCAGCACCATCTCCTTAGGGTGGCCTTCTCTCACTCCCAGAGCAGAGGCCTTCCTGATTCGTGATTTTCTCTAGTCACAATAAGTATTCCATTATGTTACTATCTTTGTGATTCTTGGCTTCTTTGATACTCCATAAACTCCCTGTATGCTGAGATAATTCTGTTTTGATTTCAAGACCAGTGAGAAATCATTAATAAACATATGTACTGAAGGGTTGAGTAGATGTCCATCCACTGTGAAATATTCTTTTAGCATTTCCTAAACAATATAATCTGGTCTGGGGGTGGCAATAGGAAATTCTTTCTGCCCACAGCCTCACAGAAAGAGCTGCTTAGGAGATTCTGCCCACTCACAATTATTATCAGGTCAAATAGTGATGAATGAGAAGCAACACTCATTCTCCAGACAAGTCATATCTTTTGGAATGAAGAAGAGAAGGGCAGAGTAAATGGACAGCTGGGTAACTTACTTGGCACTGGGCTGGGTTAGCAACTTCATAGCCTGAATTCAAGAGTGTGGCTAGATTTTAACCTGCCCTGGTATGTGCTAGAACCACAGATGGCCAATATACATACTGTCATGGAATGTGCTAAAGCTGAAGGTCCCAGAAGGAAAGTAAGCCTGTTCCAGCCTACCTTGTAGCCTCAAGGCCACACAGAAGACAAACCATAACAGTTTTCAAAATGGCCCAGCTCAGGTATTGCAAACTATGACCCAGGGGTCCAAATCCAACCCATAACCTGTTTTCTATAATCTCTGAGCTAAAAACGTTATTCACCTTTTAAAATAGTTGAAATAAAATGGAAGTACAATAATGTTTCATGACATATAGAATCATATGAAATTTGAATTTCAGTATCTAGAAGTTTTAGTGGGGCATATGCAGGTACATTTATTATAGTCTAGAGCTATAGTGTCTAGAGCTAATTTTGCACCATGAATTAAATTTGAGTTGTTGTTCCTCAGAGCTTAACATTCTAACTGTGTTGAAGTCTAGAGGAAAGAGTTACTGACCAATTCTGTAAATGACCATTATAAAGAAGAAATCACACATTTAAACAGAGGGTAAATTTGCCTTTCCTAGAGTTTGCAAAAAAATTATATTCAAGTACCTAATACTCTAAGACTTTCTTTTTAAAAATTGCTTTCTGCGTCAGTTCAGCTTTCAAGACCCAAACTGGATGAGCCCAACTTATTCTAGTCATGTGGATTAGAATTAATGTTCACAGTTACCATGTTGGAAGATGTTCCTATGTGGTCAGCACTTTGACAGCCTCTCTCCAACATACAAAATGCCATCTTTTCCAAATTGTGTATTAAAGATGTATTTGAGAGTAGTACTGAGAAATGAGAAGAGTGATAGAAGCTGAGACAGGAAAGATACACCTGATTCTTTTTGCCCATAGTAACAGTTTGAATGTTATACTGACAAGAACAGAGCACCATTAAGTTGCTTTAAGCAGGAAAGTTATGTAATATGGTCTATATATCTAAATGTTTGTGTCAGAAAGTAGAATAAAGTGGCTGCTAGAAGCAGTGCCAAGGCCAAGGCTAGGATGATGGTAGAGAAGAGATAAACGTTCATATTGAGAATGCATTCTGGAGGAAAATTAAATGGATGGAGAATGATGGTATTTGCTCTAGAATATAGAAGCCTGAGAGAAAGAGATGGATGATGGAAAAATTCAGAGGCTCTGTTTTAGGCAGAGAATATTTGATGTTTTTATTAGATATCAAAATGATAAAAAGCCTGACCTGAAAACACACCAAAAATTCAACATGACAAACTTTCTCTGGTTGCCATAGAAGCAGGCAATGATGTTAAACACAAACAAAAAAATGACATTTAAAAAAGGATAAAAATGGCCATACAGGGACAAGAGTTCAGGTAATGTCATGTAAAGTAAGGTTAGTTGATGGAACACCATACCATCAGTGAAATAGTGAATAAAAAATATACTTAGGCACTGTGATATTATGCATCTGACTATTTTAGTCAGAATTCTGGGTAAAAATGAATAATTGTACCTGAGAATTTGTAACCACAGTCCTATCTTCATGTGGTTTGTGGTTTGCATATATAATGTCTATTTGATCTGGTAAACCAAAACCCACAGCCAAATTAATATTTAAATATAGTTCTTGGAGTTCCAGACTCAGAAATACTGGAATACCTTTTGTCAGACTAATTCTCTTGCACATAGCAATTATAAACTCTGGATGAAATATTTTCAAAGCCACACTATTACAAGTTACTAAAGATTGAAAAATGTTGAGAATGGAGGAAGTAAATTTGTCCCTTAAAAGGATTAAAAAAAGCACAACAGATGAGAGCTACAATTGTATCGCTTTTCTTTTGAAAATCACCTCAAATTACACATTGTGGGGATGGTTAGAATCAAAGCAGGAAGACATTACCCTTTATTGGGAATTACATGTCAAAATACAGAGTTCATGGCTGTCACAAAGATTTTAAATTAAGGAGAAAGAGACTAAAAGGTGGGAGACAAAATAAAGATCCTACAATCCTATAGATTATGCTTACATATATACTTAGCTGACCCAGAACCCCTACAGAACCTCTACAGGAGCACCCCAGGAGCCTACAAGGAATCATAAGCACCAAGGATAGAAAATCTCAGCAGAATTTTAATTGCTTTCCTCCACAGGGGTTGTAGAGTTTGAAGTTTGACTCTCATCAAATTAGAACAGTCTTACCACTTACCACTCAAGTCCTAGAACATCCATAACTGAAGAAATGTATAATGCTTTGACAATATGGATCAATTCCAAGACCCAAAGAAAACCTGAAGACTTGGAGCTCTAACAAAGTGAGATAGTAGCTTCTGCATATAAAGGCACTAAGTAGGCACATTACAGCAAGAACAAAAGTAAGACCGGGTGTTGGTTGCTCATACCTGTACTCTTAGCTACTCAGGAGGCTGAGATCTGAGGATCATGGTTCAAAGCCAACCCCAGGCAGAAAAATCCATGAGAGTCTTATCTCCAATTAACCACCAGAAAACTGGAAGTGGCACTGTGGCTCCAGTAGTAGAGTGTTTGCCTTGAGCTGAAGAGCTCAGGGACAGTGCTTAGGCTCAGAGTTCAAGCCCCACAACTGACGAAAAAAAAAAAAGTAAACAGCATTTGGAATAGAGCAACAGAATCAAGGACCAAGGATGTCTATATTATAACCAGAACACAAAATAAAATTGCTATAATGGGAAGTTTGAAAAAACAAAACAAAACCAGAACTTATAGTTCAGGGAAAAGGCAGAGTCACCAGAAACAGATTATAATGCAAATTTTAAATAAAAATAAAAAATTAATATGAATTTAAAGGTAAAATTGGAAGAAGCGAATAAAAAATTGTATTCCAGCAAAGAAGATAAAACTATCCTAAAAAACAAAAAAGAGTACAAAAAATAATTTAACTTTATGATGGAATGTATTAACCTTAACAGAAAATTAGAGATGGCCAAAGAAAAGCTGGCATGGTGTTGCATGTTTGTAGTCCCACTTCCTACTTCCTCCAATAGGCCCATCTTCTTTTGTCTACCTCATGTCAACAATAACATCATATAATGAATGCATCTGTGGATAAATCCATTGATCAATTCACAGACCATGAAATCCAATATTTCCTTGAACCCCACCTCTGAATATTATATTGGAGACCAAACTCTCAATGGAGGATTTTTTTTAATATTTCATATACAAATCATAACAAAGGTATGGGAAATTGAAGCTTCTGAAGAGGAGTAAAAAGGGAATGAGAAAGAATTATGGATAGCTGCTGAAACAATATAGCTTCTGAAATTCCTAAATTCCATGAAACCCTTTAATTTATAGATCCAAAATCTCAATACATACCAAAAAACTAAATACAATGGAAACTAGATTAAGTATATCATACTCGAATATCCAAAAGCCAAAAATGAAAAAAAGAAAAATACTTGAGAGCAACAAGAAAATAACATATACAGTGAGCAGTGTGATTAGTGGAGAGACAGTATTTCAATAGGAATAACACAAGGCAGAAGATGTCAATTCAAAATACTGAAACAAAAAAAATCCTAAATTGTAACCAGTAATTACATATCCATGAAAATTATCTTTTAGAATTGATGTGTTAAATAAAGACATTACATGGTAAACCACAAGTAAACCATTATACTCCAACTTGTACTCAAAAATGGGCCAAAGAAAGTCCTTTAGACTGAAGGATTGGTAACCTGACCTTTAATAAAGGAATAAACACATACAAATGGGGGCTATATGAGCATATATGCTCGTGTGTGTGTGTGTGTGTGTGTGTGTGTGTGTGTGTGTGTGTGTGTAGATGGACATGTGTTTCTCTTCAACTATATGCATATGGGGGAAACTTTTAACATTTCATCAGAAGTAATTAAAAGTTAACTTTAAATTGTGATAAAGATGCATATTGCAATCTCTAAAGTAATTGCTAAAAATAACTTGAAGATGTGATAATAAAGATGTCAGCAACATGTACTAATGCTGACTGGCTCTTGGGCAAAAGCCCTTGATTGTGATGAATGAGTGATGGCCACTCAATATTTTATATTAAAATTGCCTGAGATGGCTGCCAGTAAACTCTTTTTGTGTGAGCTTGTTATTGATCACTGATTGAAACTGTATCTACCTCTAAATGACACAGACTATTTGAGACCTGAAATATACTATTTGCAATGGATTGTGTCAGAAAAACTCTAGTTGAGAAGTAATGGCCCAGAAGAATTACCAAAAGAAAAGGAGGTAAATTCAAACCAGCTGGGCGCTGATGACTCATATCTTTAATCCTAGTTACTTAGGAGGCTGAGATCTGAGGATTATGGTTTAAAGGCAGATCAGATAGAAAAGTTTATGAGACTCTTATCTTCAATTAACCAGTATAAAGCTGGAAATAGAGGTGTTCAAGTGAGAGAGGCTTAGCTTTGAGCAAAAAAGCTGAATGAGAGTACAAGGCCCTGAGTTTAAGCCCAGTACTGGTATGAAAGTAAGACAAGAAGGAAGGAAGGAAGGAAGGAAGGAGAGAAAGAAAAAAGAAAGAAAGAAGAAAGAAAGAAAGAAAGAAAGAAAAGAGAGAAGGAAAGGAAGGAAAGAAGGATGTGAACCAATGCAACAATGATACTCACAAGAGACTATGTTGGAAATGAACTTTACAACTTGGGGGGAGTCAGAGGGGAAACGAAAGTGTGAGAAAAACGAGAGAGGGGTAACAGTGACTGACAAGAAATGTACTCATTGCCTTACTTATATAATTGTAACCCCTCTGTATACCTTTACAATAAAATTTTAAAAAAAGAAGGAAGGAAGGAAAAAAGGGAAGGAACAAAGGAAAGAAAGACAAAGGAAGGAAGGAAAAAGGAAGGAAGGAAGAAAGGAAGAGAGAAAGAAAGGAAAAAGAAAAGAAAAAGAAAGAAAGAAAAGGAAGAAAGAAAGAAAGAGAAGAGAGAAGGAAGGAAGGAAGAAAGAAAGAAAGGAAGGTGTATTCAAAAACAGGGTTCAGGATTCAACTAAAGAGCCCACTGCAAATACAAGCTGGTTGCTATGATTGCTTTGACCTCTGTATAATCTCCCTAAAGAGCAAACCCCACAATTGAATGGCATCTCCACCTGATTAGTACTGGAGGAATCAGAGGATTACCATTAGTCTCCAGCTGGTTTACAGAAAGCTCCCAGAAGGCTAGAAGGCTAGAAATCATTTCAAAGGGGCTGCACTATGGTCAGACAATGATTGAAAAATGGTCAAATCAGTCCGCACAATTGACAGAATTCAGGATGACATTTATCAAAGTATCAGAGAAACAAAGTGATTTTGACAAAACAATGTGGTAAGAATTGATTTTGCTCTTTAAACACAATCAATGAATTTGTTGTGTGGTCTAAAATATAGGCCCTAGAGGACTGGAAAATTTTCGTGAGCATGAAGAGCACTTGAGGAGTTTGTTAGCCTAAGGCTAAGTGAGGAGGCTGACCATGAAACGTTAATTCACAATGGGCCCTGAGAAAGAGAAGGCTTACAGGAGGCCACACAGAGTGGGAAGAGTTTGGAACAGCCAAAGAACTGGCCCAGAATACTTGCTTAGCTCTAGGGTTTACAACAAGGTACTTCACCTCTCAGAACCCAAATTTCCTTACATGATTATTTGCAGTTAATCTCTGAGATTTCTTCTATATTCTTCCATGCTGGGAGTCCATGGCTTAATCCTGTAATTCTTTCTACTCTGGAGGCTGAGATCTAAAGATTTCAATTCCCTGGGCAGGGAAGTCCATGAGACTCTTATTTCTAATAAACTATTTATTTAAAATCTAGAAATGAAGCAGTGGCTCAAGTGATAGACCAACCTTGAGCTAAAGAAGCGCCAGGCCCTGAGTTCAAGCTGGAGGACCCCTACCTCCCATAAATTTGATTCTTGACTGGCAAGGAAGCAGCTTAGACACACTGTTGGAGTTGTAAGGAGGAAGGCCACAGCATCCTCTGCACACACAGCACCACTTCTATTAGGGTAGTTCATCCCAAGGGAATGCTGTAAAAAGATGGAGAAACAGATCAGTTCATTGACATAGTATCTGCAATGCTATCAACACAGCAAACCACTAGGAGCATTGCAGAGACAGATGTAGCCAGCTCCTGAGCAAACACAAGGGCTTCAGGAAGAGTTGCCTGTGGTCTTGTGAGCCTGCCCACTGCAGATGCCTGGTGAAAAGTGGAGGGATGGTAAGGGGAAACAAAGGAGGAAGCAAAAATGCTTGATAAGAAATGTACTCATTACCATGCTCATGTAATTGTAACCCCTCTGTATGGTATTTTCACAATAAAAAAAACTTCTTAATAAAAAAAGTGGAAGGATTAAACTAAGGAACAGAAAGACAGGAAGGCTCCTGAGTGCTGAAACACACTGCCTTTTGGAAAGTTCTGTTTTAAAGGCAAAATAGAAGTTACATTCAGTTTTCAGCTGAATAATTAATGGTTTTGCATCCTATCTTCTAGATGGGCTGCTGAAATCAGCATCTGTCACAAATTAACAATTGCTTTTAGTAAAAGGGTGGAAATTGGTAAGAGATTTACAGAGCACTTTTCTCCTAGACTCTCTCACGTTGTCTCCCATCTCTACCTTCTCTTAACATGCTGTAATTGCTAGCTAAGGCTTTTTTCCTGGCGTGACCATATTTTCCTGTCTGATTTTTTTCACCCCTAGGACCAAATGCATGCTGAATGGTCCTATCTGGAAGTTCAGTGAGGAGGGAGGTACATGCCAGTAATCCCAACACCTATGAGGCTAAAGCAAGAGCACCAGGTTGAAGACTACACCAAGAGATCCTGTCTAAAAACAATGATTTGAAGTTTAAAGTTTTTAACCTTTCTTTCTGGTATGCAGGTGTTCTTCAGAGCCCTTAAGACCTCTTCTTCTGAGCTGCTAAATTAATAAAAAGAAGTGGCTATTAGAACTCCGAAGGACTATGTCTAAATAATAGTGGAAATGTAAAGAAGCATATGTTTTCTTTAAACAGATCCAAGTTACAAATAAGTCTTTTTGTTATGTTTATATATTGTGTATAATTACAATCAAAAAGAAAAAGGCTTGTCTATTCCAGCCTCCCTTGCCCACCCTCATTTCCCATGGCCACTGATCTATTCCTTCCAGGTTTCTAATCTTTATCCTTCTCCAGAATGCCATTTAAATGGATTTCTGGGATGTCTTTGCTCTGTATTTAAGATTCATCTATATCTTGATGTGATATATATATATATATATATATATATATATATCACATCAAGATATATAATTTTTAAAACTGATGGTCTGCCTTTCAGTGAAGAGGTAGACTTGACCCATTTGCCTAACTGAAGGTTATCCTGGTTGAGTCTACCTTTAACTATTAAGGCTATTAATATTCACATGCTGGTGCTTGTGCATATGTGTTTCCACTTAATATGGGTATATACTGTGGACAATGATTGCTGGATTGTGTGGCAAGACATCAAACTTCAGAAGAAATTTCCAAGTTGTCCTGCAAGTGGCTGGGCTATTTTGTATTTTCCTGAACAATAAATGAGAGCTCCTATTGCTTTATATCCCGACCAACATTTGGTACTGTCACTTTTCCATTTTAATGGGTATGTCTTAGTAGCTCATTCTGTTAACTTATACTTGCCTTATGACACATGATATTGAGCATCTTTCCCTCTGTACTCACCATCTGGGTACCTTCTCTTGTGAGGTATGTGCTGAGAACTTTGCCCAAATTTCATTGATTTGACTCATCATTGATTTCTTTTTTTGTGTGTGTGTGTGTTTGTCGGTTGTGGGGCTTGAACTCTGGGCTTGGGTACTGTCTCTGTGCTCTTCAGCTCAAGGCTAGCGCTCTACCACTTGAGCCACAACACCACTTCTAGTTTTCTAGTGGTTTATTGGAGATAAGAATCTCATGGACTTTTCTGCCTGGGCTGCCATGAACCATGCTCCTCAGATCTCAGCCTTCTGAGTAGCTAGGATTACAGGCATGAGCCACCAGTGCCTGACTTCATTGTTGGTTTCTAAGAACTCTGAGTTTAAGGAGATAAGACTCAGGGAAAGGCTCAACTGAGTACTGGTGGCCCATAGTTGTAATTCTAGCTACTCGGGAGGCTGAGATCTGAAGATCAAGATCTCAAGCAAGCCTGAGCATAAAAGTCTGTGAGACTTTTATCTCCAGTTAATCAGTATGAAGCTGGAAATGGAGCTGTGTGGCTCAAGTGGCAGTGGGCACACCTTGAGTGAAAAAGCAAAGCAAGAACCAGATGCCCCAGGTTCAAGCCCAGAACTGAAACATATACAAAAACACTTTGTGAGAAAAAAAAATGGTTTTGTTTTTTTTCCCAATGCAACCATCTTTGCCTAGATGGTATTTTCTGTTTGTATGAGGTAGAAACACAGAACTTCAGAGCTAACAGATGAGAATGCTGTGTGCATGGTGAAATACCTGTCTGGTTTACTCTACAACTTCACAGGGAAATGAGTGGGTAGAAATGGAGCCTTATGGATTCCACAAGAGTTCCACAGCACTGTAGCATAGAATCCTTCTGTTCAGGGTTTACTGAGGAGCTTGTCACTGCTCTGTTTAATACCAAATAAAGTCCTGGTTGAATGTACCGGTGGACATTTCCCTCTGATTCTTCCATGGGCAAACTGTCTGGTTTAGGCTTACAAAATAAGCCTGGACACTTAAAGGAAAAAGAACTTTCTCAATGATTTAGTGAAATGCAAGTGACTGAAAAAATAGCTAATTATTAATACTTCTGCCTATGAATATGAAAATATATTCTACCTATGATTTTTAGATGACTGAACATCATGGGTGTAGAAAAGCTGGCAGGAGATTACAACTTTCTGGAATACCTTTAGAATTATCTAGCTAATAACAAATTCAAATCTAGGTCCAAATGTAGAATTGTATTTACTGTTTTTAAAAAGTGGGAGATTTTACATCTTGTTGAATTCATGTTTACATTTTAGTTGTATGCTTTTCTATGAGTGAAGGTTTGCCATTTGGGGACTTTTTTCTTTTTTCTTTTTATACCAGTACTGGGCTTGAACTCAGGGCCTGAATCTTTTCCTTTATCCTTTTTCATTCAAGGCTAATATTCTCTCACTTGAACCATATACTCTGCTTAGTCTAGTTTCGAATCACAATTCTCAAATCTCAGGTTTCTGAGTAGCTAGGAATATAGGTGTGAGACACTGGTGCCAGTCATTTGGGGGTTTGTAAATTGCATTAGTTTTCCTATTTGAATATAACCTTTGCATGTTCTACTACAAAAACAGCTCTGAGTATGCTATTTTCTGTGTTTGCTAAAAGATTGTGAGCTAAGAGGAAATAAGAATGTCTATTTCCATGGATTATATTGTGAAAAGACCTGAAATGCATTCTTACACATGCCCTTTGAGAAAGAGAGCTATTCCAAAGAAGATGGGCCTAGTTTCCCAGGCCATGAGGAGGACATAGGCAGTGGGTAGTCTCCAAAGGCATGTGGTAAGCAGCCATTATCCATAGTTTTCTTGATTCTCTAAGTGCAGTTCTGATATTATTCCAGAAACAAACAAGAAACAACAGGAAACTGGGAGTGGTTATGTGTTTGGCTCATTGTTTCCTGCCATTAGTTTGACCTAAAGCCACCTTCATATTTTAAATTTGGTCCTTTGGTTTCTCATTGCATAGTGACTTGAAATCTAACCCATTAGACTATAACTCACTCTTGTTACAAGTAGTTTAATCTCAGCCAATCATAAACTACTGTTTGAATCATATTCAGATAAGACATATTAAAGCTACTATCAATCAAATGGTCTCCTTCTAACAGCAACTTTCAGCAACTCACTTTCTTTTTTCTAGGTATAAGTATAACCTGCTCTTAGGGTGCGGAGAACTATCCTGAACTGTTTCCAATTCATAAAACTGTCTAATTCTAGAATAACAAAGTCAATTAAGACACAATAAAGTTAGATTTTTTTGTAATTTTTCTTATTGACATATAACAGCACAAGTTTAGCACCCCAAAATACTTTGGTCAATAAAAATTTATTATTCTTAGCTTGGTGATGAATGTTTGTAATCCCAGTAACTTCATAGGGAGAGTTGTGATAAAAGGTCAGCTTAGGCAAAAGATAATACACTATCTCAAATACAAGTCAGACATAGTGGTGTGCTTATGTGTTCTCAGCTACTTAGAAGATGGAGGTAGGAGGATTATGGTCTGGGATTGGCTGAGACAAACATAGTACAAGAACCTAACTTAGAAACAAAAGGACGGGAGCTATGGCTCAAGAGGTAGTGTGTGAGTTCAATCCCCAGAAAAATGGCATTTTAAAAAAACCACATAAATTCACTTGACACTATGTTAGATATAAACCTTACAATTTGTGGGAAAGGGGGATAGGGAGGGGTAAGTGGAAGATAATGAAGGATGGGTTAACAATGACAAAATGTAAATGTACTCATAACCTTACTTATGTAACTTATAACCCCCCTGCTCATCACCGCGCATGTGGTATTCAGGTAAGGGGTAGGTTTATTCATCGTTCTGGCTGGCACCAGGCCATGTTGGCCCTCCAGGCACCTGGGAAAAGACCTGGGAAAGAGAGTGTCTGGGCCTGGGGTAGGCCTTATCTAGGGTAGGGGTGGGGAAAGATGTGGCCTCATCGAATCCAGATGTGACCTCTTCCAGGTGTGCCAGTTGCCTAGGTAATTCAGGTACTGGGTGGAGACTTTGCTGCGAGGAAGGTGGAGTCTGCTTGCCATCCAGGAGGGGACCTTACACTTTTCAATCAAACTAAAATTTAAAACAAAATTAAGCAGGTATGTATTTAGAAAGAGTGACATAAGTATTTTCTTTAAGTCATTTAAAAATATACCATCTTTAAGTAATTGTTTGTTGGTATCAATTCAACATGTCAGTTTATGAGTACAATGAATTTTGATCACTGTCTCCTCTACCATTCTTCTTCCCACACCTTTCCCAACGCTGCCAACTTTTCAAGTTGTCTGATTCTATTTTCATTAACAGATTAAATGTGATTGCTTCAATTAACTACCTTCCCTAATTAAAACTATAAAAAAATTGTTCTTAAAGCACCAAAAGAATAAACTGATTGTACTTACAGCTTCTTCATGAAGAACTATGTGTATCTGTAGAACAAAGCAGTGTCTTTGAACCCCAGACATCAACAGTCCTACAAATATGGCCCTGAAGACAACATGGAGCCATATTGAGAATATGTTTTCTTTTAGAAGTTAAAAAATTAGTCAGGTGCTGATCTGTAATGCTAGCTACTCAGGAGGCTGAGATCTAGGAATTGTAGTGTGAAGACTGACCACAGAAAAATGTCAGTTAAGACTCTATCTCAAATTAACTAAAACTGCAAAATGAAGCATGACTCTAAAGGTAGAGCACCAGCCTAAATAGTTGAAAATCTATGATCTTGAAATTGAGTCTTTTTCAGAAATCCCAAATCTAAATGGAAATGATTTTTCTCTATATTAGATGAGTCAAACTTCATTGTTTTGCAGCAGTATAGATAAATTTGAAGCAAAGGCAACTATCATCATCATAGTTATAAGAAATGTGTCTAGGGGCCATTTTCTGCTAACTTCAGTAATGCAGTTGTTAGCTTGACAGAGGCATTTGTCATGGGCCGTGCTTGTGCTATGGGGAGCAGGCTGTGTGCATTATGCTCAAGCAGAGGCTGTTGACAGCTGTTTGACATTAGAGAGGAAGTTTTCTCTTTCAACTCTAGACAATCAACAAAAAGCCATTACAAGCTTCAGATATATTAATTTACTTTAGAACTATTTTGAGTAATGTTCTCAGTTTTGTTGTAAAAAAAAGCCATTTTTAATATTTTTAGAATTGCATAAATCAAATGAAAATGGTTGCTTGGATCCTCTGGGCAGAGAATGGCAAGGGCATCATCCCAGTTCCTTTCTCTGCAGCATGGGGAAATCACTGAATGTCAGAGCTCATGTCTGTGATGATTTCCAGCAAGGTGGAATTGTTTCTTCTTGACTCTGTGTGCTCTTTCTTCAGGAGTGACAGAAAGAGGAGAATAGAAGAGAGGATGCCTTCTCAATGCTTTGCAGCAAACATGATAAGGCCAACCATTGTTTGAAATGGCTTCATTGCTTCTCAGACCAGAAGTTGATGGCTTTATATGCACTTAGCCTGGCCATGGCTAGCGTTCCATGATTCCATGATTGGATGCTCCAGTAGCTGTGTGTCATTCTTTTTCTTCCTACTTTAACACTCAAGCCTAATAGCATCTATGCCAATGTTCCCTCCCTCCCTCGTTTCCTTCCTTCCTTCCTGCCTTCCTTCCTTCCTTCCTTCCTTCCTTCCTTCCTTCCTTCCTTCCTTCCTTCCTTCCCTCTCTTTTTGTCTCTCTCTCCCTCTCCCTCTCCCCCCTCTCTCTCTGCCAGTAATAGGTCTTGAACAGAGGGCCTGGGCACTATCTCTTAGCTTAACTGTTTTGCTCTAGGGTGACACTCTACCACTTGAAGCACACCTTTACCTACAGTTTTTCAGTGGTTAATTGGAGATAAGAGTCTCAAAGCCAGGGATGGCTTTGAACCACAATGCTCAGATCTCAGCCTATTGTGTAGCTAGGATTTCAGGTAGGTTCGCCAGTGCCTAGTTATGCTTCAATTACTTTTTAATCAAAGTGAGGTTGCTGGTCACCTAAACTCATTTTGCTGGCCCATGAAGGAGAGTAGCATAGGAATTATTTGTGGAGAATCAGTACTATCTAAGAGTAGTTGGCATCCATTTATGAGAGCTGGTGTATAAACACCCCAGCTAGTTTTTCAGGTGACATACCTCTAGCTTCATGTTGTTCACTGCCTCCCATAATTCCCTAGGGCCCTGGCTAGTAATTATGATGATAATTTTCTTAGCTGAAAACATCTAAGACCTGGTTTTACAGTGGATTTCTGCAAGGCCTTCAAAGCAGAGCTCACACCAATACTCTTTCAACTCTTCAATGAAATTGAAAGTTCAATACCAAACTCATTCTATGAAGCCACCATAACCCACCTCCCAAAACCAGGCAGGGTCTCATAAAAAAAGTCCCATTTCTTTGATGAACATTGATGCAAAACTTCTCAACAAAATTTTGGCCAATTGATTTCAACAATTCATCCAAAAAATCATACACCACAATCAAACATGATTCATTTCAGGGATGCAAAGCTGGTTCAATATATGGAAATCAATTAATATAATTCATCACATCAACAGGAGCAAGGATAAGAGCCACATGGTTGTCTCAATAGATGCAGAAAAGCATTTGACAAGATCCAACACCCTTTTATAATGAAGGTTCTGGAAAAATTAGGAATCCATGGAACCTTCTTCAACACAATAAAGTCTGTATATGAGAAACCTACAGCCAGCATTATACTTAATGGTGAAAAACTAAAGCCATTTCCTCTAAACTCAGGAACAAGACAAAGATGTCCACTCTCTCCACTTCTCTTCAATCTAGTATTAGAATGTCTAGCTACAGCAATAAGAAAAGATGCAAACATAAAGGGGATCCAAATAGGGAAAGAAGAAGTAAAACACTCCCTCTTTGCAGATGACATGATCTTGTATTTAAAGAATCCCACAGACTCCACTCCCAAATTACTTGACCTGATTCAAAACTTTGGCAAAGTAGCAGGGTATAAAACTAATCCACAAAAATCAATGGTTTTTCTGTATGCCAACAATGAGAAAAGTGTAGCTGAAATTAGGAAAGCAACTCCATTTGTAATAGCCCCACAAAAAATAAAATACCTAGGAATTAACTTAACCAAAGAAGTGAAGGACCGCTATGATGAAAACTTTAAAAACCTGAAAAAGGAAATCAAAACAGAACTTAGAAAGTGGCAAAAACTCCCATGCTCCTGGATTGGAAAGATCAACATGGTGAAAATGGCAATATGTCCCAAAGCTATCTACAAATTCAATGCGATACCTATCAATATTCCAACCTCATTCTTCAAGGAAATAGAAAAGGCAATCCAAACATTCAAATGGAACAATAAAAGACCTCAAATAGCAAAAACAATCCTTAACAGAAAGAACAGTGCTGGAGGAACATCAATACCAAATTTCAAACTCTACTACAAGGCCATAGTAATCAAAACAGCTTGGTACTGACACAAGGACAGACCTCAGGACCAATGGAACAGAATTGAAAACCCAGAAATGAACCTACAGACCCATAGCCATCTAATCTTCAATAAGGGAGCTAAAAAAATAGAATGGAAGAAAAACAGCCTCTTCAGTAAATGGTGCTGGCAAAATTGGTTAACTACTTGTAGAAAACTAAAGCTAGATCCTTCTATATCACCCTGCATCAGAATCAACTCCAAATGGATCAAAGACCTCAGAGTCAAAGCAGACAGTCTGAAAACATTACAGGATGGAATAGGAAAAATCCTAGGCCGAAATTCTCTTAATAGAGACCCAGAAACACAACAAATCAAAGAAAGGTTGGACAAATGGGATTGCATGAAATTGCAGAGCTTCTGCATGGCAAAGGACATAGCTAGCAAGATCAATAGAAAGCCCATGGATTGGGAGAAGATCTTCACTAGCCATACAACGGACAAGGGTCTCATATCTAAAATATACCTGGAACTCAAAAAATTAAATCCCCCAACAACAAATCTTCAAAGAAACACCTGCCCAATAAAAAGTGGGCTAAAGACTTAAAGAGAAACTTCTCTGAAGAGGAAAGAAGGATGGCCAATAGACACATGAAGAAATGCTCAACCTCTCTAGCCATAAAAGAAATGCAAATCAAAACAACATTGAGATACCAACTCACCCCAGTTAGAATTGCTATAATCAAGAACTCTAATAACAATAGATGTTGGAGGGGATGTGGACAGAAGTGAACCTTACTGGGGGCTGGGAAGGTGGCTCAGTGGTAGAGCACTTGCCTTTCATGCATGAGGTCCTGGGTTCGATTCCCCAGCACCACATGAGCAAAAAGAAAAAGAGCTGGAAGCGGCGCTGTGGCTCAACTGGTAGAGTACTAGCCTTCAGCTGAAGAGCTGAGGGACAGCACCCAGGCCCAGAGTTCAGGCCCCATGACCGAACCCCCTCCCCCAAAAAAGAAGGGAACCTTACTACATTGTTGGTGTGAGTGTAAACTTGTTCAACCACTTTGGAAAGTAGTATGGAGGTTCCTCAAAAGACTCCACATAGAGCTCCCCTATGACCTAGCAATCCCACTTTTAGGCATTTACCCAAATGATCACAAACAATACCACACTAAAGCTACCAGCACAACTATATTTATTGCAGCATTATTTACCATAGCTAAGATATGGAACCAATCCAGATGCCCCTCAGTAGATGAATGGATCAAGAAAATGTGGTATATATACACAATGGAATTCTATGCCTCCATCAGAAAGAATAACATTGCCCCATTTGTTAGGAAATGGAGAGACTTGGAAAAAATTATATTAAGTGAAGTAAGCCATGCCCAAAGAAACATAGGTCCCATGGTTTCTCTTATTTGCAATAGCTAGTATATGTCTGAGTCAAGCAGAAAAGGTCAGATAAGTTGATGTTAGGTGAAATGAACCCCAAGATAAGTATTCAAATGTTTTTTTTTCTTTCATGCAATTGTTTCTAACATATTTATAAGATGATTTCTTTGTTGCTGTGTATGTCCCTCCCCCACAGTATAACCCCTGCTTTCACTGTATTTGATGTTGGTATAATTTGTGGAGGGGAAGGGCAAAAACAAATCATTTAAATAGGGATACAGGTGGACCCATTGTAACAATGAGATGTACAAGTCGTTATGTCGAAAAACAAACTTTACAACTTTGGTGTGTGGGGGGAGGGTCTAGTGAGGGGGTAGAGGGGTTATGGGAAGGGATGGGAAGGAGAAACAAAGGAGGAGGCAACAATGCTTGATAAGAAATGTACTTGTTATCTTGCCCATATAATTGTAACCCCTCTGTATGGTATTTTCACAATTAAAAAAAATAAACAAAAACATCTAAGACCTTCTTATTTGATAGCAGATATTTTAGCTTGCAACTAGATTATAATCTTGAAGAAAAGCCAGGTAGTATTAGCTCTGTTTCTCTCCCATTGTTTAAAATGTATTCTGTGTAAAGAGAAGCCAAATAAATATTTCTTACATACTGTTCAGACAGTGTTCCTAAAACTTAAATTGCTCTGGATGAAATTTACTTGCTACTTTCATTTGCACTCATAGTTTATTAAAACCATCTCAGTCCTGCTCTTCATCCTTTAGGCATTCATTATTTAGAGAAACTAAACAGCATGAGATGGCTAGATGTCATCTTCCTATTAGAGATTTCTCCTTTAGCATATTGAGAAGGGTCTAAGATGATATTCCACTTTAAATTGATTCATAGCAGATGATCTTTAGGTTTTTTCCCAATGTTAAGATCATATAAATAAGTTAGGGGAAACACATGTTTATTTATAGCTGGGCAAGACCATTGAAAGATAAGAGTCTTTCTTTGTTATTAAGAATGAATCCAATTTTGCATACATTATCTTCATGGTCATAAAAAGCATTTCCATTGGATGAGTTCCTCTAGCTGATTCTACTAAAAATCCAATGCATTTCCAAGGTTGTGTTTAACTCTTCAAGCTCCATGGTGAAGTTTTACAGCTAACAGGATTAATTGCTATTCTTTGGTTTATGAACACCTTTAAGTGAATGATCAAGACCACATGGATTTATTTTTTTGGATATTTAAGAAATATGTAATTTTAGCCCAGAAGCCTCCTCCCTCATGGCTTACCATGCTCTTTCCCTAGGTGACACTAGGCCCCGGTAGTAAAGGCAGCAAATGATCAGCCCCTATTCCCTTTCCCTGAGAGAGCACCCCGTTGGGATAGCTATGACCATATAAGGCAGGGAGATCCCACAAATCCCGGAGCTTATAAATGGTCATCTGAGACAATAGCTGGCACTTCTCACTTCCTCTCACCTGGTGAGATGGGGGTCTTGCTGGTCCCCTTACTGGCAATAAACTTTTCCTTTGTTCTTCCTACCTGGATGTTCCTGTGGCTTTCTGGCTGAGTCTAATTTACTCTAACATGTAAAATTAAACAAAGTTAGTTTAGGCATTGATGAGGGTAGGAAACCTGTGATTGAATGGTAAAAATATGAAATGGGAACTATTATTATTGTGCATCTTTTCCTGTATTGTTCTTCTCCCACATAGATATCTAGGTTCATGAAGGAAAGAGAAATTCCCATATGACACAGAAAATTATTAAAGATGATTTTTGTGCTTTTATCTTTTTTTTTTAATGAGCGAAATAAAGGGGAACTGTTAGGTAGGAATAAAAAAAGGCAAACATGGCATGTGGAATATAATACTCAGCCCAACATGGCTTTTCTTGTTTTCATAGTACCTCAGGTTCCTGCTCAAATGCTTCATTTTCCCATAATGCTCTAGGTGTCTGGTCAGCCAGTGAAAAGAGTCTAGCATGTACAATCATCAACAATCATTGCAAAGCCCAAGGGAGGAGATATGGGAGAAACCCTGTGCTATAAAAACAGCTCTCTGAGAGGACAGCATTGGATTCCACTTTGGGCCTCTCTCTATAGAGTGTCTAGTTACTTCCTTTTCATGGATTTCTTTTCACTTTCAAATAAACTTGCTTTGCGTGCTTTAAACACTTTCTTGCCTTTTAAATCTTTAATGGGCAGATAAAACAAGCCCCACCCCTACATGGCATCTTTAAAGTCTGCCTCTGAAATATAAGCAGAAGCTAAAGTACCTGCCTTTCTAGAGGAGCCCTGGCTAGGAGGAGGGTGAGGTGTGTCTGTCAAGTGATTCTGGGAAGAAAGATGAAACAAAATAGATATAAGATCATATAAAGATAACAGGAGGCTTATTTTACTCACAGATCCCATGCAGAGAGGGATTTCAAGGGCTGACAAGAAGCCAGGAGGTAGCAGGGAACCAAGGGTGAGAGAAGAAAGGACTGAGGGCAGTTGCCCAAAGAAGTTGATAATTTGCCAGTTTAGAGAAACTTCATCAAGGTAGAATGTGTTCCTAAGATTCTAGTGCTGGCTATTAAGTTTTGTCACAGTTGGAATAGATGTTGATACAGGAGCAGACTTTACATCAGCAACTACGATCATTGCTATTCCCACAGGTGTTAAAGTATTTAGCTGATTAGCTACATTCCAGGCTGTGGGGTATGTTGGGTTTGGGGTCATTGCAATGAGAAACGAATTCAGGTTTAGAGCACAAATCACCTCATGGGGAGAAATTATAATTAGGCCAGAGGTGATTGGGGTGTCTGGATATGAAACAACTTAGTCAGGCCTACAATGGATATTGAAGCAACATAAGGTGATATGTATTCATTATACATGCGTTCATTAAATGTTAATTAGAACAGATGTTAAACTTGTAAGGTCACATGGTTATATAGTTAGACCTAAGGTAATGAGAAACAGAGGAATATGACAGGAACACAGAAGTTAGGAATGTGCTTCTATTCTGGGTGGTGCTTGCCACTCTCATATATAAACTTTCATCTGACTGTCACACAATTTCTGCAACTGTTTTTACCAGGTCTACTGATGAGTTTGTCAAAAGTCAGGATAAAGACACTGCAGAGCACACAGCTTTTTTGTGCACCAATCAAGACTTGACTGCCTCCAAAGCCCTTTTTTTAACAGGAAAAAGAATGAGAAAAGAAAGTAAAAAAAGAAGGGAAAGGGGGAGGAAGAAAGGGAAGAAAAGGAAGGAAAAAAGGAAAGAGGGAAGAAATGAGCATAGAAAGGAAGAAGGAAGGAGGAAAGAGAAGAAGGAAGAAAGAAAGGAGAGAAAGGAAGAGGAGAATGGCCCCAACAGTGTCCAGGATACAAGACAATAATAGTGTATAAATGGCCACAGGTCTGGAAGGAAAGACAGATGAGAGGCAGAGATACAGGAAGTCATCAGGTGCAGCAAGAGATGGTGGTGGTTTTATGGGTCCTGAATTCACAGAGCATTGTGTGGGTTCTCTGGAGATTTCCTTTCCCTAAAGTCAGCTAGTTTGTGCCTAAACTAAAGGGTGTTATTTTGAAGCCAAATAGACTAGGAAAAATGAGTACGGTCAGCTAACAGCAAATACAGGAAATATTCCTTCATGTACTTCCCTCAATATTAAGGGAACAAAACCCATTTGGGGGGAAACAAAGCAGGATAACTTATAGAAACTGAGGCCTGGTGTAGGCAACTCAGAAATATGGTATCTAAAAACTTAAAAATTCTACCTTTGCTTCAAAGAGAGGCAACTGAATGAATTCTTTCCTAAGGGATGCATTTCTCACCCAAGAATTCACAACTGCCGGTCAGAATGCCCCAGAATGCAGATAACTGGGCAGGGTCTCTCCTTGTTTCAAGGATAAGGATCTGTTTTATGGCAGGATGCATTCTTACCTGGAAACTCAGAGAATAACATCAGGTGTAGTTAAAGCAAACATAAAGCACCTCACTTTGCATAACTTAAAGCCAGACCCCCTGCCTTTACTCTTTTAATACCTAACAGCTTAAGGTGCTGTGTGTCTTTCTGGGTGTCTCCTTTGTTTGTCTGTGTCTTTGTGTCCCTAAGAGAGCACCCACACTTTGCCAGTGTGTGCCTCTACCCTTCTGTTTGTCTGCTTTTTTTCTCTGTTTCCTTGCTTGTTTACTTAATAAAGCTCTGCCAAGTTTTCTTACCATTGTGACTTGTCCAGAAATTCTTATTCTGGGATCAAAGTCAAGGACCCTAAGTGAAGAGTTTCTATATTTAAAGGGGAGCTTCACTAAACCTCACCTCTGTCCAGTGACAATTTCAAATGAGTCACTGTGGGAAATAAGAATGGAAAGAGGCTATATTGAAATAGTTAAATAGATGCTTATGGAGAAAGCTTCTTTGCCATAAATATTTTAATTTTCACTAAATACCTAAGTGTTTTACTTGCTGACCTTGGCTCTCTATGGTTTCAGTAGAATCTATCACATTCTGAAAGTAGTTATTAAAAAGTGCTCCTTTCTTGAAGGAGGTAAACTCATTAGACCCAGAGCCTGTGTCTCTGTGAGCAGGTGTAGGACTGGCAACTGTTGGGGTCCTTTATTGGATGGAAGCAGGTCCTGGGTGGAGGCCAAGGACGTTCTCTCTTGCCTCCATGGCAGCAGGGCACCAGGCTCCCCAGAGGCCTTGAGGCCTCAATGGTTAACGCATAGTTTGTAAATGACTTGCTTTCACAAGCAGCCATCAGGATGCATTATTAATACTGTACTGAGAAGAACAAGGGGCTTTTGTGGTTTATGCAGTAAACTGCACTTCCACTTAAGAGTGGACTATAGTAAATACAAATTGATGATACAGGCAATAGTAATCACCAAACCACAGCACAGGCAGCCTGACAAGAGAGGTCTGGGGCCAATTTCCAGCTAATTCAATGGTAAATGTTTGCCTTTAAAAAGTTTCTAGCCTGAGTAGATGGGGGTTCTCACATTCACTTCTCACCTCTGTAATGTTTTGTTTGTACAAAGATCTCTGAATTGCCTGCCATAGTGTAGAAAAACTGATTGGTTCTATAGATATAATTGGCTCATTAACGAAACTGTATTTTATTTTTAAGCCATGTAATTAAAACATTATAAATCAAAATAAAAACGTTCCATATTTCTAATAATAGGAAGACACTGGTCTTATTTTGACAATGTTTTCTTGACCATCTTGTCCTGAGGGAGCTTGAGAGGATAAAGAATAATATTTTCTTCAACTAAAGAATATGGGTGTCCTACAGAGGCAGTGTGGGCAGGGAGGCCACAGCTCATAAATCCTTGATTTATGAGCTGCCAGGCGGTAAAGTATTTTCTAGCTGGCTCCTCATAGCCAAGTCCACAGACTTGTCACTGCATGAGTCATGACCCTTTCAGCTGTAGTTTCGATAAAATGAGTTCTGTGCATGGGCCAAGCAATCTACTTCCCATGCAGTTATCTGTGGGAGACAGCTTGATTGCAACTTACTAAGACAGAACCCATTCTTAAGTTGGGAGCTTCCTTTGGTGTAAATGTATTCTTACCCATCAGCCAATTATCTGTAAGCTCCCTTATAAATATGCCACAACAGTGTTTCCTCCCTGAAGCCCTTGAAAGAATACTAAAGGTCAAAGTATTGAAAGCTAAGCACAGAAGGTCCCATATGGTTTTCCTCAAACAACAGCAGACATTTCTCTCCAACTTATCTCACATTGTAACTATTTTCTCTGAGTACTACAGTATTATGAATACCATTTATAAATTATTGTAAATTATTTTCCTATACTTTTCATAATCTTCTACAATCTAGAGATCACACACACACACACACACACACACACACACACACACACACACACATCTACAACTACCATCAGTATAACCAGTTTACAAACAAGGAAGAAATTTGTTGATAGTATTTTTATCTCAAGCAAAATGTGGCATATTTTAAAGTTTAGTCATACTTTTCATGGAAAACTAAGAACATTAATCCACTGTTTATTACTTAAGTTACATATTGCCTTTATTTTCTTAAAAATGTTTGTTTAAATGATTAGAGAACAAACTAAGCAATAAGTTTGGGGAAATTTCTCCATAAATATTGTAAAATAAAATTTGCAAATAAGTTTAAAGGTGCAATGACTGAGCCAGCTAGCTCCAGAGTTCATCTTGCATCCTGCTCTAAGTCCTTCCAACATACTATTTTTCTATCACTGTTCTTTTGCTGGCTTTCTCCCTAGGATGCTCTATTCTGTGCTAAGTCATAGTCATGGGCAGTGTCCATTTATATTTATGTCCAATTACTTTGGTATTGCTTTTCCATTACACAGACCATAGAAAAGTATTAGGATCCTTACTCATTCCTTTATTCAGAGTATGGAGAGAAATGAGGTATGGTGGTTGCTGATCTCTGAGGATAAGTGTCAACTATTTAGGAGTAAAAAATATATGCTTTAGGGTTAGGTTGTGGTTTAGCATTCTTCAGTTTTTTCATAGAATTTATTTTACTGTAGAATAATTGCATAAAGTTTTCAGATTAGGTCCAGATGTACATCCACAATGCCAAATTGCAGAGAAATGTATAACATATGGTGTGGAATTCTTATGAACATTATGAAACCTCTGGACGTCAAGAACTATAATAGCCTAGATGTTATAAAACAAGGTCATTTATTCATTATAGTTGAGAGGTGGCTGCTGAGTAAGAACAACACCACTCACGTGGTATTCAGGTAAGGGACAGGTTTATTCATCGTTCTGGCTAGCACCAGGCCAGGTTGGCACTCCAAGCAGCTGGGAAAGAGCGTGCCTGGCCCAGGGCTAGGTCTTATCTAGGGGTGGGGAAAGGTGTGGCCACATTGAATCCAGATGTTACCTCAGTGGATGCAGATGTGACCTCTTCCAGGTATGCCAGTTGTCTAGGCAATGCAGGTACTGGGTGGAGACTTGGCTGCTAGGAGGATGGAGTCTGCTCACATCCAGGAGCAGACCTTACATTCCAGTCTTTTAATAATCATGAAATAGGGTGCAAACTATCTGGCTACTTCCTGATGACATGGGGGCATCAACATTAGGGGTAAAAGGCTGGAATGTGGTCCCCTCCCAGAGAAAGCAGTGAGCTGCAGCTGTCCCTTGGTAGGCATGAGTCCTTAGATGAAGTCTGGAGAAAGTCTCATGAGGCATTAAGGGGCTGGAAAAATATACTAGAGAGCAAAAAAATATGGCAAGAGGAAGGGCTTAGAGCTGAAAATTAAAAATTGGATGACTTGGCTAGAATGGCTAGTTCTTATATCCTGCATTCCAGGCTGTCCTGGAGTTGATAGAAATGTCCCTAGCTACTTCTGACATCTGGATAGGTAGGGGAGAACAACAGGTAACAAAGGCAAGAGTGTAAATTCCTGTCCAGTTAAAAGGTATACAGATTGGACAGTAGATAGGCAGGCTTCTTACTTCTATTGACCTCCTGGCCCTGGTTAATTTTGAAAGGGCAGACACAAAGTGGCTAATGTGACATCATCTCCTCTTACTCCTCTCCATGTTCCCTTGTTCCCCAGACTGGCTGAGTGTAGGTGCTCGTTGCTGGGATAGCTCGTCCCAGTTGGTATTATGGAGGTTTGAACTCAAGGCCTGGGCACTGTCCCTGAGCACTTCTGCCCAAGGCTAGCACTCTACTACTTTGAGTTATAGTACCATATCCAGTGTTTGCTGGTAAATTAGAGATAAAAGTCTTGAGCCATGCTTCCAGCCTGGCTCTTTGCTGGTTTGTTAGGAGATGGAGTCTCAGACACTTTTCTTCCCAGGCTGGCTTTAAACTGCAGTCTTTGCAAAAAAACCCTTTAGTATTTCCAATTAAAACAACAAATAAACAACAAAGAGACAAAATAGAATAAGTAGAGCTTATATTGGCCAACAAATATTCTGCAATGACAAAACTCGTTAGCCATGATAAGAATTTTAGCACAGATATACCCACTATTTTAGAACCACATAGTCAGTACTAGAATACACAACATCATACAAAAGGGTAAAGCTCAAAACCTAAAATTTTTAACAACAATATTTAGACATCTTTGCCAACAAAGCACATCAGATGGTAGGGACTCAGTTTCTAGGGCCTGTGAAGAGGCAGCAACTTGTTAGCAAGGCACATTAGAATAAATAAGTGGAGGAGTAGTAAGCTTGGTGGAAGGTAAAGGGTCAGATGAGACTCAACCCTTAACCCATCATGTGGTCAAGATGGTGAACTCAGGATGGCAAATTTCTGAAAAAAATGCAAAGAAAGCTTGAACAAATAGAAACTCTTAATAATTTTCAAACCTAGATTGGCTAGCCTTTAGGAGGGAACCTAAAGGGGGGTCCCTGGGACCCAGCCTGTGTCACACTCTTCAGGGCACAAGCCAAAATATTATAGAAAAGAGAAAGAGAGAGAGAGATAGAAAGTTGGACAAGATTAACAGAGAGAGAGCAAAGAGAGCCTGAAAGTAAACAGACTTCTGACCATTTATCATTACAGTGTCAAAAATCTGAGAACGGCATAAAAAATTAGCACTCTGGCTTTCTAGGGATTGCAGGAAGCATTTCAGAGGGGTTTCAAGTCACGGGAGTGACACACAGCACTCCATTAAAGGCATAGGAGAGAAAAATTTAGGGAGTGAAGGAGGGCTTATCGGATGGAATGGGTGTCGTGACTTACCACTGAGACCTCTAGGGAGGAGTGGCCAAGCAACCAGAGTCAAGCATCCTTGGCTCTAGAGTTGACCATCCTTTTAGTTAAAGGCCTAGCAGGTTCTCTGGCATGGTACCATGTCTGGAGAGAGACTGAGCGACAGAGAACCCTTAGAGAGTAGATCACTCACCAAAATGTAGAAGCATGGAGGTGGATGCAGAGGCCAGCAATGATATTGATGCGCTGTGTCTGCAGCAGACTAGTTTGCAAAAAGGCCGTCAACTGGGGATATTCCTCACAGCAAAAAAAAAAAGAAAAGAAAAAAGAAAAAGAAAAGGAAAAAAAAAGAAAACAAAAACAGAGAGGAATCCCACCTATCCTGACTTTAAGCCCTTCCCAAGTTCATGGCACCATTTTATGACACTTAGATGAAAAAGAATGAAATACTGGTGGAGTTGAGGGTAAGAACATTTAGTGTATAAGATTTTAACCTATGAAATGTTTGTTTTGTCCCTAGCCAAGAGCCATGAAGCCAGAGTTACCATCTTTACTCTAGAAAGAGGACCACATTCTGCCTTTCATTGACTGAGCTACAGTTCCTCACTCAGCTAGTTCCATTGTGGCTGGAATGAGGATTATTAGACTCTATCATGTTATTCTGGAGCATAGTTAACTTCCTTCTTGAGATTTGCTGCCATGTACTTCCAGCTTTAGAGTTTGAGCTCATAGTGAGGTGCTGTGGACAAAATGTGTGTCCCTAAATATTCATACCTTTAAGCTGTTCCTGCTTTATGCGATAGTATTTGGAGGTCAGACCGTTGAGAGGTGACTAGAAGGATTAACAGTTAGAATGAATGTGGCTATGAGAGTGGAGCCCCATGACAGAATTAGTGCCTTTGCAAGCAGAAACAGGAGACAGCTTACTCTTTATTTCCCCTTGAGTACAAAAGGATGGAATCACACAACATGAACAGGAAGAAATGTCTGCTGCAAGACAGAAAGGGAGCCCTAACAATGACCTGGCCATGCTTGAGGCCTGATTTCAGCTGAGAAAAGAAGTTGTTGTTTAAACTGCCTCATTTATGGTATTTTGTTATAGCAAATTGGGATTACTAAGTCAGAATGAGAAAGAAAAGGGCAGATGGAATTAGATAAAGGATACTCTCTTAACTTCAAGGTTTGGCCCAGTGTGGCAGCAGAAGCTGGGACCAGAAGTGGTAGCCATGATTCAAGCCTTTCACTGGTTGTCCTATAGAATGAGAAATGATCTGAGAGATAGATGTTCTTCTGATCTCTGGGTAACAGCTGATGATAACATGTTTCCTATCAGACTCCCAGTCAGACTACTGTACTCAGGTTCTGTACCCATGACTGAATTTGACAATTAAGCTTGTTCTCAATTGTCTACATGACAGTCTATGACAATATCTAGAGCCTACAAGAAAAGAGATAGAATAGATAGAATGCCTTAGGTCAGAAAACCTTGTTACCAAATTGTATCAATTCTTTGAAAGAGAAACATGACTTTGCTTTTTAATTGTTTTGTGGAAAAGAAAGCCTGAAATAATTTTTCTGGAGGGTGAACATTTCTGTATGGTTTGAAACATTATCCTTTCTCTGTGATTTGTTTTTAAAGTTGGGATTAGAGGAAAGCTTCTCAAGAGATCATGAATGGAGGTACTCTGAATCATGTCTTACTTGAAAAAGGTGTACTTTCTTTTTTAAAAAAAATCCTATACTTAATTGGAAATTTAATTTCTAATCCCTGTTGGGGATTTGGCCAGGTATCAGTCTAGAAATGAATATCATATGCATAAATTCTGTTGCTACTTCCAACTTTTCTGGCTTTTCTGTATTTGTTTGAGGTCAGCATCTGATGTTTCTCATGTTTCTATGCTTCTTTGTATTTCCAGGAACAAATAGCATGTGCTTTGTTCTCTCATCAGTCAATTTTTTCTTTCTTGATTATTATGGGTGCCAGATCAATTGCCTGCTTCCAATTTTCTTGTTTTATGTGATCAAAACTTAAGGACCAGGGCTGGGAAGGTGGCTCAGTGGTAGAGCACTTGCCTTACATGCCTGAGGCCCTGGGTTCGATTCCTCAGCACCACATAAGCAGAAAAAGCCGGAAGTGGTGCTGTGTCTCAAGTGGTAGAGCACTAGCCTTGAGCTGAAGAGCTGAGGGACAGTGCCCAGGCCCAGAGTTCAGGCCCCACGACCGGACCAAAAAAACAAAACAAAACAAACTTAAGGACCAAATGCAAACAATAAAATCCCATCATTTTTCAAGTTTTTCTGGTAGTCACTAAAACTACTAATCAAGTACTCATGAAAAGAATAAAGTCTAAGGAAAACACTCTGCAAATCCCCCACCTTCCTGTTTATGATGCTAAATGTTGAACAAGTAAATGTTTCATGAAGTTAATGCCTGAGAAGTTATGCCAGTAAGACCAAGAGATTGCATACAAAAATAACATATTATACACAAGGATTTAACCATGTACTAGAGAGGCTTATTATTATTGAATTACTTCCTTTTCTCCATCTGTGGCCTTTCTGAGGGAAACCCACAACACAAAGACTAAAGAATCACTCTCTTTTTTAATTCATTCAGCATCTTAAGCCTTCACACCTTTATTTTGTACTAAATTTAAGTAAAGCATCTGGATTGTGATTCAAGTTTCCATTCTGATGCTTCAGGGATGCTTGGTGAGAGAAGACTATATTTCCAATATATGTAGACCCTCTGTCTGTCACTGGTTCTTGTTGATATTTCCACGGAGATTTTGTTTTGGCTTAATCTGGGATGTACAAATTTTTTTGGGAGGGGTCCGGTCGTGGGGCCTGAACTCTGGGCCTGGGCGCTGTCCCTCAGCTCTTCAGCTCAAGGCTAGTGCTCTACCACTTGAGACACAGCGCCACTTCCGGCTTTTTTCTTTTTGCTTATGTGGTGCTGAGGAATCGAACCCAGGGCTTCAGGCATGCAAGGCAAGCGCTCTACCACTGAGCCACCTTCCCAGCCCCGTACAACTTCAATATAGAACTGTTCTGGAAACTGTTCAGGCTTCTGCCAACACCTGTTGGGAGAGTCTAGCTGTCTTAGTCATCTTTTCTTGGCGTAAATATGATGAATCATAGTGTGTGGCTGAGAAATGCATCCATGTTGAAAAATGTTTCTCAAAGAAATATTAACAATGCACATTTTCTTCCATAGATTTACTCTGTCTTACTGATTATAGTTAATTTTGACTAGCTGTAGTTATCAGAGAAATTTGAAAAAGAATTAATGGGAGAAATGTTACTTGGTTTACTTCTAAACATTCACAGACAAGTGCTGTCATTCTGAGTTCTGTAAAAAGTTATTCTCATAAAAAGTATAAGCAACTTAGAGCCTCACAATACATTTTAAAAATAGCAGTACAATAGAATTTTGTATTTTCCACATTTAGAATATTTCACTTGAAGAAGTCCCAAACCCCAAGAATATAATGTATCCCCAAGGTAACAGTGTTGCTTGGCTGGGGAAGCCAAGAAATGTGTCCTGAGGCTAGTGTGTCACACTCTTCTCCAGTGCAAATTTAGTATGTAAACAGCCCCCATTGTGAAACAGCAAGCCTAGTGGTGATTGTAATATGTGACTTTAAGGTTTCTATGAACTGAAGCTTTCTGATAGCTTAGAATTAAATAACATCCCTAATGAATACTGGCTGGGCCACAAGAAAAGGTGATCATCCTTAGGGCACATCAAGTTGCTCCACTAGGTAGAAATGGAAGAAATCATGTAAGGCAGTCAGCTAAGCAAAAGTTATGTTTCCATTCTTAGTGATATCACACATTTCAGCTACAGTTTATGAAGAGTCATGGCCTTCGTTACTTGGTGAAAATAATGACAGAATTGGCTATTGAGGTACAAATTTTTATGATTTAATTTTCTTTTCCACCAATAGACTAAACTAAAATTATATTACTTCTAAGTTTAAAACAGTAAGTGGAATTATAACAGTACTTGGGGACATTTTTATGTCTAATAGATATCTGGAAGTCATCCATGCACTTGTACCAGGGTAGTGTTCCTTTTGTAAACTGAATCACAAAAATTTTCTCATCATCCACTTTCTGAAAGAGCTTATAAAGAACTATTATTTTTCCTACTTATTTAATTGTATTCACTAATGAAGATATTTGGGATAATTTTTTTTCCCTTGGTTAGAAGATTTTCAAGTATTCTTCCACTAGTAGTATGACTGAACTCAGAGCTCTACAACTGAGCTATATCCCAAGGACTGAGGATTTTCCTAATTATTGAATTAATTTCCTTAGCAAACTTTCCTTTATTTATTGTGTAATCACATGTGTATCTTCAGGTAGGTAGTGGGAGGATACATAACTCAAGGAAAAAGGGTGAAAAAGTATAGCAATAGAGCTCACTGGACTCTGATGGAAGTGACACTGATGGACAACTCATGGGTGGAGATGGTAGGAGGGACTGGGAGAGAATGAGGAAACAGAAGGCACTGTATGAAAGTAAATGTACTCAGTATGTGACCTATGTGATTGTAATTGTTCTGTGCATCACCTCTATAATAACAATAAAGTAAATTTATTATAAAAATAAACTTTCCCTTTAAATAAAAATGTTTTGTTTTAGAAATTTGCATCTTTCTGTGATCTCATGTAATTTCTCAAAACGTTTGACTTATAGTTATTTGCATGAGTTATACTTTAATGTTTTTAGGATCCATAGTGATTTCTTTTTTTCTTATCTTTCACAATGATGATGTTTGTCTTTTCTTCCTCTCACCTGCAATAGATCAGTCTATGTTAAGAGATAGATACAAAAAAAAAAAGAGCTAGGTACTGGTTTCAGTAATTTTCTCTTTTTTTTGTATTGTACTTCTCTGAATTTTTTTTTAAATTGTATTTTATTTTATTTGAGAACATACTGTACAGAGGGGCTACAATTACATGGGCAGGATAATGCATACATTTCTTACCAAGCATTGCAGCCTCCTCCTTTGTTTACCCTTCACTTCCCTTCCCTGTATCCCCCCTCCCCCCACCCAATTTTACCCCCCTCCCCCCACCCAATTATACCCCCCTCCCCCCCCCCCACACCGACATTGTAAAGCTGGTTTTGACATGACATTTTGTACTTCTCATTGTTGCAACAGGTCCACTTGAATCCTTAAACGACTTGATTGTCCCCATCTCCTCCACATGTTATACTGACATCAAATATAGTGAAATCGGGGGTTACACTGTGGGGGAGGGACATACAAAGCAACAAAGAAATAATCTTATAAATGCGTTAGAAACACATGCATGAAAGAAATGAAAACATTAAAATACATATTTAAGGGTTCATTTTCCTAACATCACATTATCTGATCATTTCCGCTTGACTCATACCTATACTAGATATTGCAAATAAGGGAAACCATGGGACCTATGCTTCTTTGGGCCTGGCTTACTTCACTTAATATAATTTTTTCCAAACCTTTCCATTTCCTAACAAATGGGGCAATGTCATTCTTTCTGATGGAGGCATAGAATTCCATTGTGTATATATACCACATTTTCTTGATCCATTCATCTACTGAGGGGCATCTGGGTTGGTTCCATATCTTAGCTATGGTAAATAATGCTGCAATAAACATAGTTGTGCTGGTAGCTTTAGTGTGGTCTTGTTTGTAAACATTTGGGTAAATGCCCAAAGTGGGATTGCTGGATCATAGGGGAGATCTATGTGAAGTCTTTTGAGGAACCTCCATACTGCTTTCCAAAGTGGTTGAACAAGTTTACATTCCCACCAACAATGAAGTAAGGTTCCTTTCTGTCCACATCCCCTCCAGCATCTGTTGTTGTTAGAGTTCTTGATTTTTGCTGTTCTAACTGGAGTGAGGTGATATCTCAATGTTGTTTTGATTTGCATTTCTTTTATGGCTAGGGATGTTGAACATTTCTTCATGTGTCTATTGGCCATCCTTCTTTCTTCTTCAGAGAAGCTTCTCTTTAAGTCTTTCGCCCACTTATTTATTGGGCAGTTGTTTCTTTGAGGATTTGTTGTTGGGTGGTTTAATTTTTTGAGTTCCAAGTATATTTTAGATATGAGACCCTTGTCCGTTGTATGGCTAGTAAAGATCTTCTCCCAATCGGTGGGCTTTCTATTGATCTTGCCAGCTATGTCATTTGCCCTGCAGAAGCTCTGCAATCTTATGCAATCCCATTTGTCCAACCTTTCTTTGATTTGTTGTGCTTCCGGGTCTCTATTCAGAAAATTTCGACCTGAGCCAAGGAGACCTAGGGTTTCTCCTATTCCATCCTGTAATGTTTTCAGAGTGTCTGCTTTGAGTTCAAGGTCTTTGATCCATTTGGAGTTGATTCTGGTGCAGGGTGATATATAAGGATCTAGCTTTAGTTTTCTACATGTAGTTAACCAATTTTGCCAGCACCATTTACTGAAGAGGCTGTCTTTCTTCCATTCTATTGTTTTAGCTTCCTTATCGAAGATTAGATGACTATAGGTCTGTAGGTTCATTTCTGGGTTTTCAATTCTATTCCATTGGTCCTGAGGTCTGTTCTTATGCCAATACCAAGCTGTTTTGATTACTATGGCTTTATAGTAGAGTTTGAAATTTGGTATTGATATTCCTCCAGCAGTGTTCTTTCCGTTGAGGAGCGTTTTTGCTATTCGGGGTCTTTTATTGTTCCATATGAATTTTTGGATTGCCTCCTCTATTTCCTTGAAGAATGAGGTTGGAATTTTGATAGGTATTGCGTTGAATTTGTAGATAGCCTTGGGAAGTATTGCCATTTTCACGATGTTGATCTTGCCAATCCAGGAGCATGGGAGGTTTTGCCATTTTTTAAGTTCTGTGTTGATTTCCTTTTTCAAGATTTTAAAGTTTTCATCATAGAGGTCCTTCACTTCTTTGGTTAAGTTAATTCCTAGGTATTTTATTTTTTGTGGGGCTATTACAAATGGAGTTGCTTTCCTAATTTCAGCCACACTTTTCTCATTGTTGGCATATAGAAAAGCCATTGATTTTTGGGGGTTAATTTTATAACCTGCTACTTTGCCAAAGTTTTGAATCAGCTTGAGTAATTTGGGAGTGGAGTCTATGGGATTCTTTAAGTACAAGATCATGTCATCTGCAAAGAGGGAGAGTTTTATTTCTTCTTTCCCTATTTGGATCCCCTTTATGTCTGCATCTTGTCTTATTGCTGTAGCTAGGCATTCTAATACTAGATTGAAAAGAAGTGGAGAGAGTGGGCATCCTTGTCTTGTTCCTGAGTTAAGAGGAAATGGCTTTAGTTTTTCACCATTGAGTATAATGCTGGCTGTAGGTTTGTCATATACAGCCTTTATTGTATTGAGGAATGTTCCATGGATTCCTAATTTTTCCAGAACCTTCATCATAAAGGGGTGTTGGATCTTGTCAAATGCTTTTTCTGCATCTATTGAGATAACCACGTGGTTCTTATTCTTGCTCCTGTTGATGTGATGAATAATATTAATTGATTTGCGTATATTGAACCAGCTTTGCATCCCTGAAATGAATCCTGTTTGATCATGGTGTATGATTTTTTGGATGAATTGTTGAAGTCGATTGGCCAAAATTTTGTTGAGAAGTTTTGCATCAATGTTCATCAAAGAAATGGGTCTATAGTTCTCTTTCTTTGATGAGTCCCTGCCTGGTTTTGGGATGAGGGTTATGATGGCTTCATAGAATGTGTTCGGTAGTGAGCTTTCTCTTTCAATTTCATTGAAGAGTTGGAGGAGTATTGGTGTGAGCTCTGCTTTGAAGGCCTTGTAAAATTCTGCTGTAAAACCATCTGGTCCTGGACTTTTCTTAGCTGGGAGGTCTCTTATTGCTGTTTCTATTTCAATGCTTGATATGGGCCTGTTAAGCTGGTTTAACTCATCTTGGTTTAGTTTTGGCATGTCAATATTTGCTAGGAAAAGGTCCATTTCTGTCAAGTTCTCAAACTTATTAGCATAAAGTTTTGAGAAGTATTCCCTTATAATGTTCTGAATCTTGGTTGTTTCTGTGGTGATGTTTCCATTCTCATCTCTGAGTTTATTAATTTGGGTGTGTTCTCTCCTTTTTCTGATAAGGTTTGCTAAGGGTCTGTCAATTTTGTTAAGTTTTTCGAAGAACCAACTCTTTGTTTTGTTGATTCTTTCTATAGTTTTTTTGGATTCTAATTCATTTAATTCTGATTTAATTTTGATTATTTCTTTCCATCTACTGGATTGGGGTTTATCTTGCTGCTCTTTTTCAAGGAGGTTTAGATGTGTCATTAAATTGCTAGTTTCAGATCTCTCCAATTTGTTGATGTAGGAGCTCAGAGCTATAAACTTGCCTCTGAGTACTGCCTTTGCTGTGTCCCAGAGGAGCTGGTCATTTGTGTGTTCATTTTTGTTGAATAGCATGAACATTTGAATTTCCTTTCTAATCTCTTCCATGACCCACTCATGATTCAGCAGTGTGTTGTTCAGCCTCCATGTGATACCGGACTTTCTTTGGTGGCTTTTGGTGTTGAGTTCTAATTTTATTCCCTTGTGGTCAGAGAGAATGCAAGGTATAACTTCAATGTTTCTGAATTTAGACAAGTTTGTTTTGTGGACTAAAATGTGGTCTATTTTAGAAAATGTTCCATGTGCTGCTGAGAAGAACGTGTATTCTGATGCTGCTGGGTGAAATGTTCGGTAAATGTCTGTTAAGACTAGTTGATCTATGCAGCTGTTTAGATCTGTGGTTTCTCTGTTGAGTTTTTGCCGAGTTGATCTATCTAGTGGGGAGAGTGGTGTGTTAAAATCCCCAACAATTAATGTCTTTGGATCTATATGGGATTTGAGGGAAAGTAGTGTTTCTTTGATAAATTTGGGTGCTCCATTGTTTGGCGAATAGATATTTAGAATTGTAATATCCTCCTGAAGGAGAGATGCTTTAATTAGTATGTAGCGACCTTCTTTATCTCTTCTCACGAATTTTAATTTGAAGTCTATTTTATCTGATATTAGGATTGCAACTCCCGCCTGTTTATGAGGGCCGTTTGCTTGGTAGATTTTGTTCCAGCCTTTAACCTTGAAAATATGTTTGTTATTACGGGCAAGATGTGACTCCTGCGGGCAGCAGATAGAAGGGTCTTGTTTTTTAATCCAACTAGACAGTCTATGTCGCTTAATTGGAGAGTTCAGTTCGTTAACGTGAAGAGATAGGACTGAGAGGTATTTGGGAGTTCCTGCCATGTTATCCACCTTTTTGGGGGCTGCGAAAACTGGGTTCTTCCTAAGGTTCTTGGATTCTCAGTTTGGGTGCAGTTTCTTGGCCTTTGTTGTGTTCTTGTTGGTTTTCTATGTGTAGGACATATTTAAGAATCTTTTGCAGGGCTGGTTTGGTGGAGATGTATTGTTTCAATTTTTCTTTGCTATGGAAGGTTTTTATTTGGCCTTCAGTTATGAAGGAGAGTTTAGCTGGGTACAGTATTCTTGGTTGATAGTTGTTTGTTTTTAGGGCATGGCATACGTCATTCCAGGCTCTTCTTGCTTTGATTGTCTCTGCTGAGAAATCTGAGGTAATTCTAATTGGTTTCCCTTTATAGGTGATTGATCTTTTCTCCTTGACAGCTTTAAGGATCTTTTCCTTGGTCTGGGTTGATCCTGTGTGGATTATAATGTGATGGTGGGATGTCCTATTCTGGTCTGGTCTATTTGGGGTTCTAAAAGCTTCTTGTATCTGAATAGGCCTATCTTTTTGTATGTTTGGGAAGTTCTCTGCTAGGATCCTGTTAAACAAATTTCCTAGACCATTAACTTCTGTTTCTACGTGCTCCTCTACACCCATTATCCTTAGATTGGGCCTTCTGATGGTGTCTTCCAGGTGTTGGATAGACCTATCATATTTCTTGGACTTGTCTTGGATGGTTGTATGTTCTTTCTCTATAATATCTAGGCTGTCTTCATTCCCTGAGATTTGATCTTCTGCATGGTCTAACCTGCTGTCAAGACTCTCTACTTTGTTTTTTATCTCTTTTCCTTCTAATTGGTCAGCTTTGATGGCTTCAAGTTCTTTGTTGAAGCTCTGTTTTAGGTCTTGTATGAATTTCTTTACTTCCTTAATTTGGTGTTCAGTGTTTGTTCTCAAATCACTTAGTTGATTGGTTATGGTTTCTTTGGACTCCCATTCCTTCTGTTGGGTTCCATTCAGCATTCCCTTTGTGGTCTCCCTGACTTCCTTCAGCTCTTTGTTAATGGATTCCATGAATGCCTTTAGTGATCTTTGTGTATTCTCTACCTGGTCTCTTAATTCGTGAATTACTCTTTGATTAGTTTCCTCCCTTCTGTGGGATTCCTGCAGTTCTCTTTGAGTGTTCTCTGCCTGCTCACGCCATTCCTCCCTTTCTCTTTGAGTATTCTCAAGTTGTTCACGCAAATCCTGTATCAGTTTTTGAGAAGCTTCCTCACGCTTATGATATTCCTGTATAAACTTCTGGGATGCCTCCTCTCTCTCCCTATCACGCTCATACAGAGTCCTTTGTACATTGTCAAACTTCTCATTTATCATGTTTGCTATTAGTGTTTGTAGAGCTATTTGGGAACTCTCCTCTGGATTATTCTTTATCTGTTCTAATCCCTGATTATCAAGGTTGGGAATGGAGATACCCGAATTTGCCATTTTTCTTGTGTTTTTCCGGCTTACTCGGCCCATTTGAGATAAAGATTGCACCAGTTTTGTGCTAGAACACTATCTTAAGGCAACCATCAACCAAAGTTTGCATTTGTACAGTCAATAGTCTACAGATACAATCTAGTTCAACAGATACATCTATTCAATATCAAACGACTATATGTTAAAGGACTTCGAACCGCAGAAAAGAATTTGGAAAACCAGAAATTATTAGGATTAGGGAGAGATGTGGGTAAAAAATAGGAATAGATTGGTGTGGGGAGGCACAGGGAGAGTTAACTATGTCCTAATCACAGTGCAGGAAATGGGTTGGGTAGGATGCAAGTAGAGAGAGAGAGAAAAAGAAGAGACGGAAAGGGGAATAAAGAGAGACCAGAAAAAGAATAGAAACATAAAAATTAATGTTATTATAGAGGTTAAAAGACCGTCTATTTAGAGAGGAATATGAATATGTTCAGAGAAGGGGAGGGACATAGAGGAGATGTGAAAAGCTTTAAGGATGGGAAAGGGAGAAGAAAAGATCAGAAGTTCAGTAGAGCTAGATAAAAAACAAAAAGATAATTAAGAAAGAAAGAAAAAGAGAAAGAAGACAAGAAAAGAAAGGAAAAACTCTCATTCACGTATTCCTAAAATAAAAATTATAAGATGAGAAAAAAAAAGTTACTGGAAAACAATTATTTTTTCAGAAGAGGCAAAAATTAAAGATTAATAAAAGTTTTAGAAGGGAAAAAAAAATATATATATATATATATAAGGTAACAAAAAACAAAAAACAAGCAAAAAAAAAGAAAAGAAGAAGAAAAAAAAAAAGTCTTTTGATTTTTTTTTTTGGGGGGGGGAGGAGTGGGAAGAATCCTGTATCTCCCTTTTGTCTGCAACCAGTCTCTTGTTGGAGTCTCTGGTCAGCTTGAGGTCCTGTGGCTTGATTGGTTTCTTAAGTCGGTTGGTTGGAAGAGGCAGAAAAATGCTCTGCTTTACCCAAGATTTTGAGATCCCCCTCCCAGGTTAGTTTTCTGGGAGGGTGGTCTGCTTTGAGAGTCACAAAAGAGGGGGATGTGGTGATGAGGCTAGGTTCTGGGTAGAGTTGAGGCCTTTCAACAAACAGTAGCTTTTCCCTGGGGCTATTTTGTGATAAAGCTCACAGCGCCCAGCCTGGAGCCATTCTCAGGGTTTCTGTTTTTCAATTGATTGTGGTGGCTGCTAGAGGGAGGGGCAGCCTCTGGCTCTGGTTACCCAGTGAGGCAAGGCACTCCGATGGCTGGCGCCTGAGCTGGGTGACTTTTCCCTGGATGGAGCTGAGTCTGGCAGGTCACTTCGCCGTTAAGTTCTTGTGACCTGTTAAATGACTCATTTTATTCCAAGGCCTGAGCTGGAGCTAGCAGCTCCTCCGAGCTTTGTCGGTATCCAAGATGGAGATCACTGGTGCTGGGGGGGGAGGGGTGGCCTTCCCTCCTCTGCTCCCTGAGGAGTGAGGACGTCGGGCTTGTACTCACGCCGAATCTTGGATCCTGGGTCGTCTCTGGTCTGCAAACAGCAGGATGAAGATGTTCGCTCCTTGTCGGTTCTTGTTGGTGTTGAGCAGAATCCGCTCGTCCGCTGCGTCTGGCTCCTTTGTCCCCGACTCTCTGTGTCTCAGGTATGACTCCGCGGCGGTGGTCGCGACCCGGCCGCCGGAGCGGCAGCTGATGCGTTTCCTTGGCTTCCCCTCTCTTGTCCAACTCTCTGTCCTGTGATGGCACACTTGGTGTGATTCTCTGGCTTAGGACTGTTCACTGGAACTCTAAAACTACTTTCTATGCGAGAGCTTGTTCAGATTCCAGCTTCTCCTCCGCCATCTTCCCGGAACCTCCTTTTCTCTGAATTTTTTTAAAAAAATTAATAAAAGAAAATTGTAGAAAGAAATATATCAGTGGAGGCAGAATCTCACATTTTTACTGGAAAAAATGAACAAACCTTACTTTTTCTTCCATTTGCCCTTTAAAAACAATAAAATTAAAATTGTGTTAACCATTTGACTTGGAATATCGTATACCAATTATTGCACATATATGTAGGAAGGCAACCAAGAAATGTTGCTACACTGGTCAAGAAAGTACATCTAGTTTTTTGTTTCATTTCTTTTCTTTCTCTTTTTGTTTTATTTCCTTTACCTACATTGGTTTTATTTTTTAAATAGTATCTTAAATTGTATACAATTGTAAACAATTGTGCAATTGTGTACAATTGCACAAACATTTAATCTAAGTACTGTTTCTTCTGCAGGTTCCACATTTTGATTTTTTGCATTTTTATGACTTGAGGCACACACTCAAACACTTTTCAATCTATAGCACTCTGATATGTGTCTTACAAGGTCATCCAAGGTACCCACCATAACATCAGCCTCAGGGTCTCCCTGCATGGTGCCGTCAATGTGGTGAACCAATGTGATAAAATCTGTGTGTGGGAGCAGGGGAGAGATGACAGGAGTGGACTCTCTGATGATTAAACTGTGTCTAAGCTACAGATATGACATGGGTATGGGAGCAAGAACATGTAGGGTGGAATCGATATCTTAGAAAAGTGAAGGAGAAATGGATTCTGGTATTTGCTGATTATTGGTATGTTGGAGAAACATTTCTTCTATGTATAGAGCTGCTTACAATATCTGGTATTTGTAGATTTACTAAAGGAAAGACATTAATATGGAAAAGCAGGTGCATTTGAAATTAAGATATAATCAAGATTATGATAAAGCCATTCTATTATTCAGGATTTTGCAATTAAAAATTTGGCAAAATTTTGCTAAATTGATTTTACTGGCAATATCGATTTTCATTTTGTAATTGATTCCTAGGAGACAGAAGAACTTAAATATCTCTAGGACACAGGAGCAGGGGAAGGGAGGTTGTTAGATAATTTAAGCATTGTTAAGTGCTATGAAGCACTGTTAGATACGGTGTTCAGGTTCAATTCATTACTGTAAAAACTCTTCAATGTGTGTGGATGTGTGTGTGCACACATGTGTGTAGGTGTGCACATGTGCATATGTATGAATGAGCAAAATAGAATGGAAATAGCTGGTCAAATCTTTTTTTAAAAATATTTTTTAATTGTAAAGATACAGAGGGATTACAATTACATGAGCAAGGTAATGAGTCCATTTCCTATTGAGCATTGTTACATCATCCTTAATATTTCCCCTACCATCCCTTTCCTTCCCACTTCTCCAACTCCTCCCATCCTCAACCCCCACTTCCCCTCCCCCCCATTCCCCGCAAAATTGTAAAGTTCGTTTTCAACACACGGTCTTGTACAGCCCATTGTTACAATGGGTCATCCTGTATCCTTATTTCAGCAATTTGTTATTTCCCTTCCCCTCCCCAAATTAGAAAAACGTATATACAAGATCCAGGGCACCAGAATCAAATAAAGTGACAACAGGGGTTGTACCATGGGGAAAGAACGTACAAAAGAAACAAAAAAAAAATCACATAGTACATTATAAGTACATTAAGAAGAACAGCAAGAAAGATAAAAACTCTTGTGTCCCTATCTTGGGGTTCATTTCACTTGGCATCAGGTTATTTTGTCATATGTACATAGCCTTTGACCTCTTCTGCTTGTCCTAGCCATATACTAGTGATTGCAGGTAAGGGAAACTATGGGACCTATGTTTCTTTGAGGCTTACTTCACTTAATATAATTTTTTCTAATCTTTCCATTTCCTAACAAATGGGACAATGACATTCTTTCTGATGGAGGTATAGTATTCCATTATCTATCTATCTATCTATCTATCTATCTATCTATCTATCTATCTATCTATCTATCTATTTATCTAATTTTCTAGTTTGCTTTTTATATCCTTTCCATCTAATTGATTGGCTTTGATGGTTTAAATTCTTTGTTGGAGCTTTGTTTTAGATCTTGTAGGGACTTCTTTACTTCCTTAATTTGGCTTTCAATGTTCATTCTCAAATCCCTTAGTTGATTGGTTATGGTTTCATTGGACTCCCTTTCCTTCTGATGGGCTTCATTCAGCATTCCCTTTGTGGCCTCCCTGGACTCCTTCAGCTGTCTGTTTCTGGATTCCATGAATGTGTCCATTAATCTTTGTCTAGTCTCATCCCTCTCACTCAATTCCTGTATTAATCTTTGATTAGTTTCCTCATGCTCACAAATTTCCTGTATTTGTATTTGTCTATTCTCAGCCTGCTCACACAATTTCTGTATTAATCTTTGATTAGCTTCCTCATGTTCACAAAATCTCTGTATTATCCTTTGATTAACCTCATCATGCTCGTGAAGTTCCTGTATTAATCTTTGATTAGCCTTATCTTGCTGCCTATCACACTGACACAAAGTCCTTGGTAGGCTTTCAATTTTTTCATTCAGCATGCTTACCAGTAGTGTTTGTAGAGCATTTTGGGAACTCTCCTCTGGATCATTCATTGACTTCTCTGTCACCTGATTATCATGAGTGGGAGTTGAGGTACCTGGACTTGCCATTTTTCTTGTGTTTCTCTCCTTAAGCAAGATGCCTGGATTTTTCCTCTCTGGCCAAACTCTCTGCTCTATGATGGTGCACTTGGTGTGACTCTCTAGCCTAGGATTTTTCACTGGAACACTAAAACTGCTTTCTATATGAGAGCTTGTTCAGCCTCCAGCTTCTCCCCCGCCATCTTCCTCCGGTCTCCTCCCTCAGTGGTATTCTTATATACCACTCAGAAATTGAAAAACTGTGTGTGTGTGTGTGTGTGTGTGTGTGTGTGTGTGTGTGTGTGTGTGTGTGTGTGTAAAATATGTTAGAAAATACAATACTACATAAGATATGAACACTGAATATTGTAAATATTGTTGACGTGAGATGTGTTTCCTCTGTATGGTTTTGAGGAGAGCCTTGTTCTGATTCCAGATTCTAGCCAAATGCAGTCAAAATAAATATAAGTAAGCCCCTTTTTTTGATAGAAATAGTCAAGTTAATAGAAAAATTCATGGGGAAAAACAGATACCAAATAACCAGAGCAACACTGTAAAAGAACAAGGTGGAGAATTTACACTCTTAATTTCAAGGAATAATAATTAAAAATAAAACTTAAGACAGGTAAGAAGATCAATGAAACTGAATGGAAGGTCTAGAGATAACTCTATAAATATTTCCATGGCTTTCTGACAAAGTAGTAAGCAAATTAATTGAAAAAATAGTATTATTCCAACATATTTTTGTGGAATAATTGGTTATTTGTGGGAAGGGGGGAAAGAACTCTAATTTATATTTTATACAAACAGAAAATTTCCTCAAAATGTAATATAGACCTCCATGTAATATAAAAATTGCAGAAGAATAAAATAGGAGGAAAAGCACTGTATATTAAATAATGATTTCTTAACTATAACACTAAAAGCATAACTCATCAAAAAAAAAGAAGATTGGTAAATTGGGCTCCATCGAAATTAACTTCTGCTCAAAATGTATTTATAAATTCCACCTTGGATAAAGAATTCTGTGTGTTATTATTGCTGCACAAAAATGATTTTGCAACTAAACAACTTAAAATAGCAAAACAAGTATCAGGAGTTCAGATGAGCAATGTATTAGTGAATAGCTTGGTTAAAAGCATGCAGACCTTGTTGGTGGGAATGTAAACTTGTTCAACCACTTTGGAAAGCAGTTTGGAGGTTCCTCAAAAGACTTCACATAGAACTCCCCTATGACCCAGCAATCCCACTTTGGGCATTTACCCAAATGTTTACAAACAAGACCACACTAAAGCTACCAGCACAACTATGTTTATTGCAGCATTATTTACCATAGCTAAGATATGGAACCAACCCAGATGCCCCTCAGTAGATGAATGGATCAAGAAAATGTGGTATATATACACAATGGAATTCTATGCCTCCATCAGAAAGAATGACATTGCCCCATTTGTTAGGAAATGGAAAAACTTGGAAAAAATTATATTAAGTGAAGTAAGCCAGGCCCAAAGAAACATAGGTCCCATGGTTTCCCTTATTTGTAATATCTAGTATATGTATGAGTCAAGCGGAAAAGGTCAGATAATTTGATGTCAGGAAAATGAACCCTTAGATATGTATTTTAATGTTTTTTTTCTTTCATGCATATGTTTCTAATGCATTTATAAGATTATCTCTTTGTTGTTTTGTATGTCCCTCCCCCACAGTATAACCCCTGCTTTCACTATATTTGATGTCAGTATAACTTGTGGAGGAGATGGGGAAAAACCAGTTGTTTAAGGATACAGGTGGACCTGTTGCAACAATGAGAAGTACAAGTTGTCATGTCCAAAACAAGCTTTACAACGTGGGTACGGGAGGGGGGGGGGGAAGGGGGGAAAGGAGAAGGATTGGGATTGGGGGGGAGGGGGGAGGCTGGGAAGGGATGTGAAGGGTAAACAAAGGAGGAGGCTGCAATGCTTGGTAAGAAATGTACGCATTATCCTGCCCATGTAATTGTAACTCCTCTGTACAGTATGTTCACAAATAAAATAAAATTAAATTAAAAACAAAGCATGTAGACCTATTCTCTCTCATTCTCTCTCTTGTTCTCCCTCTCCCTCCTTGCTCCCCTCTTCCTAGGCCAGGAGAACATTTGGGAAAGTGGATCCGTGGGTTATAGAAGGATTTGTGAAGAAAAAAAAAACCCTCTCAAGGTAGAACACCCAGATTTAAAGGACCAGGTGAAACCCTTTAAAGAGTTGCTCAAAAAATAGACCTCTACTTCATAGTGACCCAAATTTACCAAGACTTTATATTTCTGGATCCAAGTGATAGTAAAAAACCTATTGCATTATTGAGAATAATTAAATGTACCAAGTATGCAGAACAAATGACAGCATTCATTGGAGAGTGCCTTGATGCCACACCCTAGCCCACTTTTTACTATAAATACCTCTACATTCGAGCAGTCAATGTGCCTCTGCTCAGGTGTGCCTGTACTCATTCTTGATACATACGACCTTTCCTTCCTTGGCTTTACTTTGTGTTGTGTCTCAAGCATCTTTTCTTGGTGTTTATCTTTGCTGTGTCCTACTTATTTCTTTAGGTTGAAACATGATCCCTAAAATTGAGGATACCACAACCCAGGGAAGGAAATCCTAAACCACTCTTATCTCTGTCACACTCTGGGGAGAACCCATAAGTGCTATCTCCTTTGCACACTGCCATCCTCCTCCTCCTTGTAGTTAGTCTGAAGTTGTGATTAGAACGTCTTTCTAGGATGTAGAAAGACAAGTTATAACCCAATAATGACTCATGTGAAGTGGAAACATGTATCCTTAGCCTTGTCTCTTCAGAAAAGCCTCTATGTAAGGCTTCATACATATATAGTGCTCTCATACATATACTGAAAAATATGGAATGACAGCCTTGTACATGCACAGATCCCGTTTAAAAACTGATTGAATCATGAGCCCTTATTTCTCTAAGACCATTTCCCTATCAATGCTACAAACTCCTTCCACATTCCCTTAGCCTTATTAAACTGGACATCTTCAGCATCCCAAGTGTTCCTGAGCTGCCTGGTTCAAACCCACCATTTCTCTTAATTGTGCATTATTGCTTTCTCAATTTCCTCTATTAAACTTCTTGCTTGGCTAATTTAACTTTTATGTGTCTCCATGTCTCCATAAACTCTCTGTTTCAGACTCCAAAAACCAGGTACAGACTTGCTTCCTTCAGGATGCCTCTCTTGAGCCTTGCAGTTCAGGTAACAGCTCCCCTTTTCAATTTTACAATGGTGTGAAAGCAGCACAAACTATCCTTCAAATTTTGAGTTCTGATGTTTTCCCCGGCTAAGTAGAGGAGTTCTGTCCTACTGGACAGATGTAGCAAGTCACAGCTCCCAGTCATAGTCAGCCATGAGATCACACAAGGTACTAGGTTGCTGAGTCAGGATGGTTAGTAGGTTAAGGGTATTCAATGTGTTTTGAACTAACAATATTGTCCACTGATGGTAGGTCTATCATGATTTTCTAGATAGTATAAGTTGAGATGCATCTATTTTTTTCTTAGGACCCCTTCTGTCTTAACAGATGATTTGACATATAACTGGCAGACATACACATACCAAGGCCTGGGAACACAGTCAGAGAGAAAAAGAGAGAGACCTTGGAGTAATATCTTTATTGAGGTTCCCATGTGTTAGTTAGGAAATGTCTCTTGGAGTTGTTATGGGTAATTTTAAAGCAAAAAGAGAAGAGTTAGAGGAACCATACAGTGGCTGACAAGTGGCCTCTCCAGCATTTCTGAACAGTCCATGTGTAGTATAGGGTCAATGGGTGGGTGAGTCCTACAGGTTGCATCTAGCTGCCCAGGCGGAAGGTGGTCACCAGGATAGAGTTGCACAAAGCAAGTGTTTGGAAAAGCCAGGCTGGGGAACACGGTGTCAGCAGAAGCCTTGAAACTGTGTCCAGGGTCACTGAGCCTGTCTGATATAAATGCATATTGAGGCCAATAATAAGAATTAACTGAATTCATTTTTTTTTTGCATTGTTGATTTTTTTTCTACAGTCTCACCGATCAACCACGAGCAGCCTCCTGGCGCCCTCTCCCTCCCCTCTGCGCCCCTGATCTCAGTGCTGGCGACAGCAAACCTGGCACAGGGAGCAACGGCTAGGGCAGCCTCACATCGGCAGTGCCTGTCGGTGGGGACAAAGTCATCACAAGGAAGGTTTTGGGAATAGTAAAATGGTTCAGTGTAAGGAACGGTTTCATCAACAGGAATGACACCAAGGGAGATGTATTTGTACACCAGACTGCCATAAAGAAGAATAACTCCAGGAGGTATCTTGGCAGTGTAGGAGATGGAGAGACTGTGAAGTTTGATGTTGTTGAAGGAGGAAAGCGTGTGGAGGCAGCAAATATTACAGGTCCTGGTGGAGTTCCAGTTCAAGGCAGTACATATGCAGCAGACAGTAACCATTATAGACGCTATCCACGTCGTAGGGGTCCTCCACGCAATTACCAGCAGAATTACCAGAATAGTGAGAATGGGGAAAAGAATGAGGGATCAGAGAGTGCTCCCGAAGGCCAGGTCCAACAGCGCCGGCCATACCTCCGACAAAGGTTCCCCCCTATGGGCATCGACCACTGTATTCCAAACCTTCTGGGCAGGGAGAAATGATGGAGGGTGATGACAACCAGGGTGCAAGAGAACAAGGTAGACCAGTGAGACAGAATACATATCAGGGTTATAGACCACGATTCCGCAGAGGTAATCCTCGCCTGAGACAGCCTAGACAGAATGGTAATGATGAGGGTAAGGAAAATCAAGGAGATGAGACCCAAGTCAGCAGCCACGTCAATGTCAGTACTGCGCTATTTCAATTACAGTCGCAGCTGCCCACAAAACCCTAAATCACAAGATGGCAAAGAGACAAAAGCAGCCGATCCACCAGGGTGGGCTGAGGAAATGCCGGCTTACCATCTTTACCATCATCCAGTTTAGTCATCCAACAGGAAGAAATGAATATGAACTTCCAGCAATAAGAAATGAACAAAAGATTGGAGCTGAAGATCTTAAGTGTTTGCTTTTTTCCCCCGTTGTCCAGATAACTAGAACTATCTGCATTATTTTTGCAGCATGGGATATTTATTATTTTTATCTAAAGATGTCTCTTTTTTATAATGGCAAACTTTTTTTTAAAGCCTGGTTTTTCTCAATACACCTTTAAAGGGTTTTAAATTGTTTCATATCTGGTCATGAGGTTTTTTTAAGAACTTCATTTTTAATTTGTAATACAACTTATTTTTTTCAAAAATGTCAACAAACGGAACCCTGCTACATTGTTGGTGGGAATGTAAACTTGTTCAACCACTTTGGAAAGCACTATGGAAGTTCCTCAAAGACTACACATAGAGCTCCCCTATGACGCAGCAATCCCACTTCTGGGCATTTACCCAAATGATCACAAACAAGGCCATACTAAAGCTACCAGCACAACTATGTTTATTGCAGCATTATTTACCATAACTAAGATATGGAACCAACCCAGATGTCCTTCACTAGATGAATGGATCAAGAAAATATGATACATACATATATATATATATGTGTGTGTGTGTGTATACACACACATACACACACATACACATACACACACACACACACACACACTGGAATTCTGTGCCTCCACCAGGAAGAATGACATTGTTCCATTTGTTAGGAAATGGAAAGACTTGGAAAAAATTATATGAAGTGAAGTAAGCCAGGCCCAAAGAAGCATAAGTCTCATGGTTTCCCTTATTTGCAATAACTAGTATATGTCTAGGACAAGCAGAAAAGGTCAAAAGCTATGTATATATAACCATATAAGATGATATTAAGTGAAATGAACCCCAAGACAGGGACATAAATGATTTTTTTCTTTCTTGCTATTGTTTTTAATGTACTTATAATGTACTGTGTGATTTTTTGTTTCTTTTGTATGTTCTTCCCCCATAGTTTAACCCCTGTTTTCACCTTATTTGATTCCGGTGCACTGCATCTTGTATATACACTTCTCTAATTTGGGGAGGGGAAGGGAAAAAAACAAAATGCTTAAATAGGGATACAGCTTGACCCATTGTAACAATGAGATGTTCAAGATATTATGTTGAGAACGAACTTTACAACTTGTGTGGTGTGAGGGAAGGAGGAGTTTGGGAGGAGGGAGGGAAGGGATGGTAGGGGGAAAACAAAGGAGGTAGTAACAATGCTCGATAGGAAATGTACTCATTACCTTACTCAAATAACAGTACAGTATTTTTACAATAAATAATGTATTAAAAATTCAACAAACTGCAGCACCTTTTAATAAAGGTCTTTAAAAGAAGAGGAGACCCAAATCAATAAGATCATGGATGCCACAGGAAAAATTACAGCAAACATCCAAGACAGCCAAATGATCATAAAGAACTATGTCCAGAATCTATACTCACTAAAGAAAGAAAAGCTAGCAAAAATAGGTGAATTTCTAGAGAAATACAAATTAACCAAACTGAACCAAGAAGTTAAAAATCAACCAAATAAGCCAATAACATACAATGAGATAGAGGAAGCAATGAGAAATCTTCCAATAAGGAAAAGCCCAGACTCAGACAGATTCGCCATGGAATTCTATAAGACTTTTAAAGAGGAACTAATACCCATACTCCTCAAGCTCTTCCATGAAACTGAAGCAAACTCATTCAATGAAGCCAATATCATACTCGTCCCCAAACCAGGCAAAGGTCCAACAAAAAAAGAGAACTACAGACCAATCTCTCTGATATACACAGATACAAAGCTCTTCAATAAAATATTAGCCAACAGAATCTAGAAACAAATTAAAAATATCATACATTGTAACCAAGTAGGCTTCATCCCACAGGTGCAAGGCCAGTTTAACATAAGTAAATCAATAAATGTAATTCACCACATTAATAGAACCAAGGTCAGGAACCGCATGATTATCTCTATTGATGGAGAAAAGGCTTTTGACAAAGTGCAACATCCATTCATGTTTAAAGCTCGAGAAAATAGGAATAGAAGGAACATTCTTTAAAACAATAAAATCCATATGTGTCATAATAAATGGGAAAAAATAAAACCCTTAAAATCAGGAATAAGGCAAGGATGCCCACTCTCTCCACTCCTTTTCAATATAGTTCTGGAATCCTTAGCCAGAGCAATAAGGCAAGAAAAGGACATTAAAGGGATCCATATAGGGAAAGAAGAAATTAAGCTATTCCTATTTGCACATGACATGATCTTATACTTAAAAGACTACCAAAAACACTACTCCCCAAATCCTATAACTAATAAACCACTTCAGCAAAGTAGCAGGATATAAAATTAACCCACAAAAATCAGTTATCTTTCTGTACACCAACAATGTACAAGCAGAAATGGAAATCAGGAAAACATCCCCATTTTCAATAACCTCAAGAAGAATAAAATATCCACGAATTAGCTTAACCAAAGATGTAAAGGATATATTTAGTGAAAACTATAAAATCAAAAGAAAGAAATCAAAGAGGACAACAGAAAATGATAAGACTGTCTACGTTCATGGTTAGGTATAACCAATATTGTGAAAATGGCCATACTGCCAAAAGTGATATATAAATTCAGTGCAATCCCACCAAAATGCCATTGATGTTCTTTACTGAAAAAGAGAAAACAATCCAAAAATTCATATGGAACAACAAAAGACCTCGAATAGCCAAAGCAACTCTAGGCAAAAGAAACAATGCAGGAGGGATCATGATACCAGATTTCAAGCTCTACTATAGAGTCATAATAGCTCGGTATTGACACAAAAATAGACCGGAATACTAATGGAATAAATTAGAAACTCCAGAAATAATCCACATACTTATAATCAGCTTATATTTGACAAAGGAGCCAAAGACATACAGTGGAAAAATCATAGCCTCTTCAACAATTGGTGCTGGGAAAACTGGGCAGCTACATGCAGAAAACTAAACGTGGACCCCAGCCTGTTACCATGCACTAACATCAACTCAAAATGGATTAAAGACCTCAACATCAAACCTGAAACTCTGAAACTACTGCAGGACAAAATAGGAGCAACACTAGAACTTATAGGCAAAATCAGGAACTTCCTGAACAGAGTCCCAGGGGCACACAGATTAGAGAGAGACTTGACAAATGGGACTACCTTAAAATAAAAAGTTTCTGCACAGCTAAAGCCATGGCTACCAAACTAGAAAGACAGCCAAAAACTGGCAAAAGTTATTTACCAGCAATATATCAGACAAAGGCCTAATATCCATTAAGAAAAAACTAATCCCTTCTAAGTCTAACAAACCAATTACTAAATGGGCAAGGGTGCTAGAGAGAGACTTCTCAGAAACAGAGGTAAAAACGGCAGAAACACATCATTCCTTGCTATCTGTGAAATGCAGATAAAAACAACCCTGAGATACCACCTTACCCCAGTCAGAATGGCCCACATCCTGAATTCAGCCACCGACGAATGCTGGTGGGGATGTGGAGAAAGAGGAACCCTACTGCACTGCTGGTGGGGATGTACATTAATACAACCACTCTGGAAAGCAGTCTGGAGGTTCCTCAGAAAGCTAAACATAGACATACCCTATGACCCAGCCATACCACTCCTAGGCATCTACCCTGAACAACAGGAACCAGGATATAACAAGGACACCTGCATTTCCATGTTCATTGCTGCACTGTTCATAATAGAAAAGCTATGGAAACAACCCAGATGCCCCACTACAGATGAGTGGATCTAAAAATTGTGGTACCTATATACAATGGAATATTATACAGCCATTAGAAAGGATAAAATAATGGCATTCACAGGGAAATTGGCTAAACTAGACCAAGTCATATTGAGCAAGATAAGCCAAGATCAGAGGGATAAATGGAACATGATCTCCCTGATATGCAGATATTAGATTCAAAGAGAAATGAGATATGACAAAGTAAACAGGACTCAAGATACCCAGGCACCCTGAAACCAAAAGAGGACAGCCTTGGGAGAAAAACACCAAATTGTAATACCCAAGAACCTCTTCATATGTGTATAAAATAATATACAGACTGAAAAGAACCCCAAAGACAAGGAAACAAAGGACCTCTTCTTAATTTGTCTTATGGGAGGAGGGCACAGAATCAGTGGAAAGTGGGTAAAAATACACAGCAGAGGGGCCCATCAGCTGCACTGGACATTGATGAAAGTGAATTAAGCAGCTCAAGGGCAGTGATGGGAAGAAGGGAGGAAATGAGAGAGAAAGAGGGAATAGTTGATAAAAACAAAAGGAAAGTAATGTATATATCAACTGATTTGTAAGAAATAATTTAAACTTCATAGAGTTCATAAGCTCTGTAGATTAGGATATTGATGATTATCATTGTGAAGGTTAAAATGTGTTTGGAACTTTAGCTAAGTATGACTATGCCACAGTATTGTGAAATTTATGTAGTCAATCTCAATAAAGAAATATTTGGAGAAAAAATGTTGGAGAACATTAAAAAAAGACTCCTAATTTATCGATATCACCACAATGTGAGTCATATGGACCCCCATATTCTCTCTTACTCCATCTCTGTCTCTCTCACTCTCTCTCTCCACAGGGTATACTTTTTAAATCTTTTTGCTTAAATAATTTTCCCTTTTTCTATTTAATATATATTCTAACAGCGTATAGTAGGGGCTTGATTTTTAGACCCCTCCTCTTTTTTTTCCTGTTGGTTGTGGGCTTGATCTCAGAGCCTGGGTGCTATCCTCGAGATCTTTTGCTCAAGGCTAGAGTTCTACCACTTTGAGTGACAGCTCCCTTTCTGGTTTTCTGGTGGTTAATTGGAGATAAGAGTTTCATGGACTTTCCTGCCTGGGCTAATTTTGAACTGAGATTTTCAGATCTCAGCCTCCTGAGTAGTTAGTATTACAGGTATTATGAGGTACTATGAGGTATTATTAGCCACTGGCACCAGGCTTTTTATAGACCCTTTAAAAATCTCAGCCTTTTGGCTGGAGACTAATGTTTACATTTGATGTGATCATTGGTACAGCTAGGTATATGGTCATGATGTTCCTGTTTTAATCTTATTTGCTTTTATCTGTTTTAAAAATCTTTTTCCTTGTCTTTATTCTTTTTTCTTCTTCATTACATTGTTTGTGGATTGTTTATCTTTCTATTTTATATCCTTTATTGGCTGTAACACAAATTATTTAATGGTTAATTTAGGATTCATAATATATTCTTGTTATTAAATATCAATGTTATCAAAATATTTTCAAAATGGTATCAAATGCTTTCATTCTTCCTCATTCTCTACACTGACATTTTCTTTTCCTTTCTTTCCTTTTTCAATTTGTGTCTCTTTGTCTCTGCCTCTCTCTCTTTCATGTTTGAACTCAGCCTCACACTTGTGAGGCAAGAAATCTAGCACTGAGTCACACTCCAGCCCTCTCTGCTTTTCAGTTATTTTCAGATAAATTCTTACACTTTTTTCAGCCTTGTACAGTGATTCTCCTACCTAAGCTTCTACATAAGCAAGAATTACAGATGTGCTAGAATTAGAGATGAGTAACATCATACATGGTTTGTTTATTGAGATGTTTTATGAGAACTTTTGCCCAGGTTGGCCTCAAAATATGATCTTCCTGCTATCTCCCAAGTAGTTGGGATTGTAGGCATGAACCATCATACCTGGCCTCCTAATGTTATCTTTTAAGGAGCAAAACTTTCTCATTTCAATTTTGTGAGTTTTCTGTAATTTTTCTGAAATCCTAACCTATATTTTCTAAGAGCTGGCCCATCAGATATTCAATCCATCAGATACAAATGTGTTGTATGGATAGATTTTCCAGAAGATTCTTTCAAAGGTGAAGGCCAAGTACCTTTAACTTCCCTTTACTTCCTCTTCTTCTTCCATGATTGATGTAGACTTTATGACTGACTGGAGTTTTAACAGATGAAGAGAAGAATTTGAAGGCAGAGACCAACATTGAAGATCAGAACAATGAGAGGTGGAAGCCCCACCTTTTTCTTTCTTTTTTGTTGGTAGAGTTATCATACCAGATCTACCTAAGGGAAAAAATACTCTTATTTTTCTTAATCTCTTGGTGTTTTGGGCTGTTTTATAGCATGTAGTCAAACCTGTTCTTAACTAACACAGTTCTATGATTTTTTTTCTGTTCACTTATGTTAGACAGGTAAATGCTTCAATGCTATCCTGTTTCCAATGCAGTGCAAATGGATTCACTTATATTTACCTTGGTTTGGTTTACCTATTAATGGGAACTAGTTAGGATTAGTTTATTAAAATGAGAGAAGTTTTAGAAAAGTGTGGCTTATCTTCACAGTACTTCTTGTTGACTCCTTACTCCCCAGCATCTGTTCTTCCTCCACTCCTAAATAGTACCCAGATATTCATCCTTGTATCTGTCCTCCTCGGTCAGCTCTTGTACTTAGGAAAAGCCTGTCCTGACTCCAGATGTTTCCTTTTTGCTTCTGTTAGTGAACTTGCTCTTTCCTTGCACAGATCAATGACAGCTATGTATCAGTGGGCATGTGACCTAAGCTTGGATGATGCCTGCAGCCTCAGTATGCCTTCAAGGTCTACAAAAACACAATAAAGAGACCACTATGAATCAGTTGGGTTAAGAAACCCTGCATCTGCCCCAAATGGGACTTTCAGGTATGTGATCTTGTAAATCTCTATTATTATTATTATTATTTTAATTATTTAGTCCAAGTTGACTTTTCTGTAACATATAGATGCCTGATTTGGTCTGTGATGTGTTCTATCATAATCAGTTTAAGCTGAGAAAGAGCAAGAGATCTCAGTCACACTGTGGGCACCAGAAGTTACAAAGATTACTTTAGCATTCCCCACCACTTTGTATTTGTTAAGATCATTATCTGATTGGAAAAAGATCCTGAGGACTCAGGAAATCCTCTCTCAGACCTAGCTTTGCTCTTTCTACTTTAAGAGTGAATTAATTCATTCCATATGAAGTTACTTTAAATAGATAATCTTTAGATCAGGAGACATTCTGTGGTGTCAATATGAAATTTTTTTCCATCTTCTGTTGCTCAATTTGGAATTCAGCTGCAAAATATAAAGAAAAAGAAGATGCCAAGCCAATGAGGACTTGTAAGTGTCTCATCCAAAGCTCATCTCTTGTCAATGCCACCTGCCTTCCAGAGTAGTAGATTATTATTAATATGTCAAAAACACATCTAAGATGGTCTAGAAACCAAGACCAGAAAAGCTAATTGAGAAACAGCTGCATTTGATTCATCGATTTTAATTATAGAATACAAAGATGTCTATCTTTGTATTTCCCATTTTTAATCTTTGGCCTTCAAGTTTAGAGATATTAGTAATTTTTAAATTTCCTTCACCTACTTCAGGCCAGAATGTAGTACTCTCTCACAAATGGAAGTTGTGTGGAAGAATATACTGAGAAGTATTTTCTCCATAAGTCTATGTGTTTACAAAGAAAGAGAACCAAACCATTAAGAGGTGTATAACAAAAATATAATTAGTCATTAAGCATTTATTTGCACTCTCATTTAAAAATCTTATCACATGAACACAAAGATAATAATATTTTATGCTATTTTCAGGTAAGGAATAGGTATTTTCAGAGGTTAAGGGCTTTGCTTAAGATTAAGTGGTAAAGCTAAAACTTTTAGAGATTAATGTTATTAAGATGTACAGCATGATGTCATAAAAGCATCACATACAGTAAAATAGTTACCAAAGTGGACACAATTAATACATTCATAATCTCACAAAGTTATTAATTTTCCCCTTAAGAGCTGTTCTAATCTACAAATTTAACAAAAGTCCTGAATAGAATAAATACATTGTATGGCTCTAGTCCTCTTGTTTTAAACATTTGTGCTTCTGACTGTCCATCATACATACCAGCTGCTCTGTATCTTTTGACTTACATTTCCCCATTTTCTTCCCACTCCCAACCTGGTCACTAGAATTTTATTCTCTATCTCTATATAGTTGACTTTAAAAATCCACATATAATATGTTTGTTACAGTATTTTCTTTTATTCATCTGCTTTATTTTAATTAGCATGTCCTGAAGATCTATTCATATGTCAAGCTCTCTTCAAGTCTGAACATTATTCATTTGCATCTCAGTGTCTTCATCAATTCATCCATTGATGGACACTTTGGTTGTTTCTTTATCTTGGCTTTTGTGAATGATGCTGTCAAGAATGGAAAGAGAAGATATCCTTACCAGAAACAGGAAGAAAGACGTCTTTACTAGGTGAGCCTCATTTCCTCTATGTACACAAGTAGGCAGTTGCTGAACTACAAGGAAGCTCTATTTTTAATTTCTTGAATTTCCAATACTATTTTCCAGAATGGATGTACCAATTTACATCTCCAGTATCAGAGTATGATGCTCTCTTTTCTTCCCAGTTTTCGCCAACACAAGTTATTGCTCATTTGTGTGTGTGCTTCTCCTATGAAACTAGATTTGAATCCAATTACATCTGAATGTCAAACCTATTCTTTTATTATGGTTCTGTGTTCCATATAGTTGATACTTCAAAATAAATTTGCTGTGACTGAGAAGTTGCCTGAAATGAGTTAGCTGTGCCATGCTTAGACTTCTTCTCATCACTAGGGAGGTCTAGATGGCTGTTATTGGTATTAGAGGGCCTGCTCAACTGGTGAACAACATTTCAGACTGAATTTAAATATGTAGCAAGATCCAACATGTATAAACACTCTAAAAACTTGTTTCTGATAAGAAACAACAAGAAATCAGGGAAGATGGTAAAAAATTAACAAGGGACCAACAGAGCTCTCTCCAAAGAAGCAGTTTTAGGGTCCCACCAAATTATCTGGATCTCTAGAGTCACACCAAATAAGCTATAATTATGCAGAAACTTATACTAAAGAAGAAAATTACAAGCAGCATGCTTAAGAAGATAGATTTAAGTATCTGCAGGTAGTGGACATGATGACCAGAGACCACTAGGACAAAAACACAGTAGCTGTAGGAATTAACTTAACCAAAGAAGTGAAGGACCTCTATGATGAAAACTTTAAAATCTTGAAAAAGGAAATCAACACAGAACTTAAAAAATGGCAAAACCTCCCATGCTCCTGGATTGGCAAGATTAACATCGTGAAAATGGCAATACTTCCCAAGGCTATCTACAAATTCAATGCGATACCTATCAAAATTCCACCCTCATTCTACAAGGAAATAGAGGAGGCAATCCAAAAATTCATATGGAACAATAAAAGACCCCGAATAGCAAAAACGCTCCTCAACGGAAAGAACACTGCTGGAGGAATATCAATACCAAATTTCAAACTCTACTATAAAGCCATAGTAATCAAAACAGCTTGGTATTGGCATAAGAACAGACCTCAGGACCAATGGAATAGAATTGAAAACCCAGAAATGAACCTACAGACCTATAGCCATCTAATCTTCGATAAGGAAGCTAAAACAATAGAATGGAAGAAAGACAGCCTCTTCAGTAAATGGTGCTGGCAAAATTGGTTAACTACATGTAGAAAACTAAAGCTAGATCCTTATATATCACCCTGCACCAGAATCAACTCCAAATGGATCAAAGACCTTGAAGTCAAAGCAGACACTCTGAAAACATTACAGGATGGAATAGGAGAAACCCTAGGTCTCCTTGGCTCAGGTTGAAATTTTCTGAATAGAGACCCGGAAGCACAACAAATCAAAGAAAGGTTGGACAAATGGGATTGCATAAGATTGCAGAGCTTCTGCAGGGCAAATGACATAGCTGGCAAGATCAATAGAAAGCCCACCGATTGGGAGAAGATCTTTACTAGCCATACAACGGACAAGGGTCTCATATCTAAAATATACTTGGAACTCAAAAAATTAAACCACCCAACAACAAATCCTCAAAGAAACAACTGCCCAATAAATAAGTGGGTGAAAGACTTAAAGAGAAGCTTCTCTGAAGAAGAAAGAAGGATGGCCAATAGACACATGAAGAAATGTTCAACATCCCTAGCCATAAAAGAAATGCAAATCAAAACAACATTGAGATATCACCTCACTCCAGTTAGAACAGCAAAAATCAAGAACTCTAACAACAACAGATGCTGGAGGGGATGTGGACAGAAAGGAACCTAACTTCATTGTTGGTGGGAATGTAAACTTGTTCAACCACTTTGGAAAGCAGTATGGAGGTTCCTCAAAAGACTTCATATAGATCTCCCCTATGATCCAGCAATCCCACTTTTGGGCATTTACCCAAATGTTTACAAACAAGACCACACTAAAGCTACCAGCACAACTATGTTTATTGCAGCATTATTTACCATAGCTAAGATATGGAACCAACCCAGATGCCCCTCAGTAGATGAATGGATCAAGAAAATGTGGTATATATACACAATGGAATTCTATGCCTCCATCAGAAAGAATGACATTTCCCCATTTGTTAGGAAATGGAAAGGTTTGGAAAAAATTATATTAAGTGAAGTAAGCCAGGCCCAAAGAAGCATGGGTCCCATGGTTTCCCTTATTTGCAATATATAGTATAGGTATGAGTCAAGCGGAAAAGGTCAGATAATGTGATGTTAGGAAAATGAACCCTTAAATATGTATTTTAATGTTTTTTTTCTTTCATGCATGTGTTTCTAACGCATTTATAAGATTATTTCTTTGTTGTTTTGTATGTCCCTCCCCCACAGTGTAACCCCCGCTTTCGCTATATTTGATGTCAGTATAACATGTGGAGGAGATGGGGACAAACAAGTCGTTTAAGGATTCAGGTGGACCTGTTGCAACAATGAGAAGTACAAAATGTCATGTCAAAACCAGCTTTACAATGTCGGTGTGGGGGGGGGAGGGGGGTATAATTGGGTGGGGGGAGGGGGGAGGCGGGGAAGGGAGGTAAAGGGTAAACAAAGGAGGAGGCTGCAATGCTTGGTAAGAAATGTATGCATTATCCTGCCCATGTAATTGTAGCCCCTCTGCACAGTATGTTCTCAAATAAAATAAAATAAAATTAAAAAAAAAAATCTTGACACACCAAAAAAAAACAACAAAAAAACCCCCCAGGGACAGTGCCCAAACCCTGAGTTCAAGTACCAGAACCAGAACCAAATAAGTAAGTAAGTAAATAAATAAATAAATAAATAAATAAAATAGTAAAAAAAAAAAACAACAACACAGTAGCTGGGATAGCATGCACACTTCCAGCTCAAACTTAAAGACCAGGAATGGGAATCCACATCCCAGAGGGCCACAGACAGACACAGAGACAACTTGTCATAGCACAGATGGTCTGAAACACCAAGGGAAAGCATGAGGAGCCCCAAAAGAAATCCTCACTCCCTCCTGGAGAACAACATCTCGAAGGAAAATCTCCCCTACCCAAGAAGAACACCATCTATGATACTAGCATAGAGCCTGCCAGAGCAGCTGGCTGGTAACACAGGACAGAGAACTTAATAACTTTTTTCAAGAAAGCAAAAGGAATCTGATACCTTACACCAAACAAAAACTGGCCCTGAGAGAGGCAGCTCCATACAGGGGGAGGAAACTCTTCCCAGGGGGAAACAGCCCTGCCCAGGAGGAGGCAGCCTCAGGGAGAAGTGGCCATGCCCCTCTGTAGTGACCCTTAAAGACAAGCTTACCGCAGTTCAACCTGCAGCTAGCTGGGCTCCTTGGAATTGCAAATGCAAAGTCTCTAAAATCTCACTGGTGTTGGGAGGGGAGGAAACAAACAACTGAATAGGCCATGAGAGCTGAGGGTGGCTTTGGGCTGGGATAAAAGGAGAGTCTCAGGAGCTAGCCCCTCTGGGACAACCACTGATTCCACACATCATAGTCCCATCCACACTCAAGCTCGTTTGCAGAGTTTCTAAGCGACAGAATGCAGTCTCCTCCTTCCTGCTTTACCACACAAAGCAAATGCTGGGAGGAAGAGTAAGAAGACTCCAAATATGTAAGGCAGAACTTTTTCCTCACCTCTCAAGCAAACTGATTTGAGAATTCATCTGTTCAGTTTGAGTTATAATTTAGGTTCAGCAACGCCTGAGAATAGGAATCTAGGTCACAGTCTCACCCCCATAGCAAGAAGGTTTGTGAATCCAACTAAGCCACAAGGAAAACTGACCACTGCAAAGAAATCAAAGGCTCTATCAAGAGACTGAATAGCGGACATTAGGGAGACACAAGATCCCCTAAACAAATAAGAATTTGTATTTTTCTCTTTTTTTCCCCTCCATTGCTTTTTTTTCATACTAGATATACAGTCTACAGTAATTGCTAGGTTTCTTTTTTAATTGCATGAATACTTGAGGCTATATTTATGATAACTAAATTTTCTATTTCTTTATCAATCTTAGTATTATTATTTTATACATATATGATTTTTAATATTTTTCTGAATTTAGGTCTAGTTTTCTTCCTTCTGTTCCTTTACTTTCTATATTCCTCTGCTCCTATTTGCTCCTCCCTCTATTTTTCATTATATCTATTAATTTTTCTTTTCATCTCATTTTACCCTATTTTCCTTTATCTCTAGTCCTTCTCTCCTTCTTTATATTCTTTAGGCCATTGCTCCATAATTTTTGTCTCTGAGTTAGACTGTATTTGTGTCCATTTTGACTGTGTCCAAGTGGTTTATTTATCCTTCCAGTTCAGATTGTCTTGTTGTTAGAATAGATTTGTTCACTGTTTGCAACTATATATAATCTCTACTCCTGAACCACAATATCCTTCTTCAAACAAAGAAAAGGAGAGGTAGATAGGGGAATACCTGTCTATAATTTTGAACCTCTACAGACTGTGCAATTACAGGGCTCTGGATTTGTTTTTGTCTCGAAATTGTGTTCATTTGTGGTACTGGATTTGCACTTGTTTCAAAATGGGGAGAAGTAACCACAAAAACAGAACAAAAATGGCAAGTTAAGAAACTACAACTCCCATTCATTGAGCACACTCAATGAAATAGCTCTCAAAATGCTTTCAAAACACTACTAGTAAATATGTTGACTGAGAAGATAGAAAGGCTGGAACATGACTATGCTTGAGTGTGATGAGGCTAAGCATTGATTAATAGAGGAATTCATGGAATCCACAAAGAGCTGACTTAATTCCAAGGTAGAGTCCAATGAAAAAATGGTCACTCGGCTAAAGGATTTGAGAGAGAACACTAAAAACCAAAGTATGAGAGCAAATAAGTCCACACAAAATCTAAAAAAGTTTCAATAAAGGAATTGCAGTCATTCTTTCTGATGGAAGCATAGAATTCATATATCTATATACATATATATAAACACACATATATGTACATGTATATGTGTATATATTCACATATATACATACACATATATGTGTATATGTATATGTATATTCACATATATATACATATACATATATATCACATTTTATTGATCCATTCATCTACTGAGGGGCATCTGGGTTGGTTCCATATCTTAGCTATAGTAAATTATGCTGTGATAAACATGGTTGTGCTGGTAGCTTTGGTATGGCCTTGTTTGTGATCATTTGGGTGAATGCCCAAAAGTGGGATTGCTGGGTCATAGTAGAGCTCTATGTGTAGTTTTTTGGGGAACCTCCAAACTGCTTTCCAGAGTGGTTAACCAAGTTTACACTCCCACCAACAGTGCAGTAGGGTTTACTTTTGGCCACATTCCCTGCAGTATCTGTTGTTATTAGATTTTGTGATTCTAGCCATTCTAACTGGGGTGAGGTGGAATCTCAATGTTGTTTTCATTTCTTTTATGGCTAGAGAAGTTGAGCTTTTCTTCATGTGTCTATTGGCCATTCTTACTTCCTCTTCAGAGAAATCTTTCTTTAAGCCTTTAGCCCACTTAATGGGACATTTGTTTTCTGGAAAAAAAATCATATTAAGTGAAGTAAGCTTGACCCAAAGAAACATAGGTCCATGTTTACTGTATTTGCAGTAACTAGTATACATCTAGGATAATCTTACCAGACAAGTAGTAAAGGTCAAAAGCTATGTTCATATGAGCATATAAGATGATGCTAAGTGAAATGAATCCCAAGATAGGGACAAAAGAGGTTTTTACTTTGTAATTGTTCTTTTTAATGTACAATGTGATTTTTTTTGTTTCTTTTGTATGTTCTTCCCCCATGGTATAACCCCTGTTATCACTGTATTTGATACATCTTGTATATACATTTTTCTAATTTGGGGAGGGGAAGGGAAATAACAAAATGCTGAAACATGGATACAGATTGACCCATTGTAATAATGAGACATATAAGATATTATGTTGAAAATGAACTTTACAACTTCAGGGTGGTTGGGGGAGGGAGGAGTTGTGAGGTGGAGGGGAGGGATAGTAGAGGAAAAACAATAGAGGGGAAACAATGCTTGATAGGAAATGCACTCATTACCCTACACATGTAACTTTAACCCCTCTGTACAGTATCTTTGCAATAAAAAAATAAACAGCCAAAGAACAAATAAAGAAAAGAAACTGACCAATTAAAAGGGCATAAACAATGTAAAAAGCCTTGACAGATTAGATGACAGAATTTAGAATCTTTGCAATTGAAGATAGTCTAGACATTATAGAGAAAGAATACCCGGAAATGAACCTGCATATTCATAGCCACCTAATCTTTGATAAGGGAGCCAAATAAACAGGATAAAAGAAAGACAGCCTTTTCAATAAATGATGCTGGCAGAACTGGCTATACATGTATAGAAAACTGAAGTTAGATACTTATTTATTACTGTAAAACAGAATCAATCCAAATGGATCAAAGACTTGAGGTAAAAGCAGATACCCTGAAAATATTACAGGAAATGGTAGGAGAAACACTAGGGATCCTTGGAAGAGATGAAAACTTTTTAATAAAAACCCAGAAACACAACTAATCAAAGAAAGGTTGTGTAAATGGGATTACATTAAACTGCAGAGTTTCTGCATAGCAAAGGACATAGCTAGCAAGATAAATAAATCTTCTCCCACTGGTTGTGAGAAGATTTTCACTAGCTATACAACAGACAAGGGCCTCATATCTAATATGTACTTAGAGCCCAAAAATTATCCCTCCCCCCAAAAAAAACCCAAATTCTCAAAGAACCAACAACCCCATTGACAAGTGTGCTGAAGATTTAAACAGAGACTTCTCTGAAGAGGATGGCCAATAATAAATGAAGAAATGCTCAATAACTCTGGCCATAAAGAAATGTAAATCAAAACAACATTGAGATTCTACCATACTCCAGTTAAAATGACCATTATCAAGAAATCTAATAACAACAGATGCTTGTGGGGATATGGTTAATAGGGAGTGCTACTACACAGTTTGTGGGAATGTAAACTTGTTCAGCCACTCTGGAAAGCAGTATGGAAGTTTCTCTAAAACTAAGCATAGAGCTTCCCTATGAGCCAGCAATCCCACTTCTGGCATTTACCCAAATGACCATAAACAAGGCCATACTAAAGCTACCAGGCACAACTATGTTCATTGCAGCATTATTTACCAACCCAGATGCCCCTCAATGGATTAATGGATCTAGGAAATATGGTAAACCTACCCAAATGGAATTCTTTGCATCCATCAGAAAGAATGACATCACTCCATTTGTAAGGAAATGAAAAGACTTGGTAAAAATTATATTAAGTGGAGCAAGCTAGACCCAAAGAAACACAGGCCACATCCTTTCCTTCATTTGATAATTAGAATGTGCCTATAAATCTACGAGTAAGCCCAATGGATAGTAAAATACAAAAAGATAATACTTGGACATGATTAAACAGGACTCTAAACATTCACACAGTGAGAATGAAGGAGGATATTCTTAGGAGAAGATCACAAGTGTTCAATTGGTATGTTTCCTGGGAAACCTGTTTTGAAGGCCCTCCTCTCACCAGATGGAGTGATACTCACATGCATGTGACATTGCAAGAAAGGCTGTCAATGTACTACCAGTGTATCTGGTGCACAAAGATAAGCAAGAGATCCAGACAGAGGTCCAGTTTACAGAAATGAGGCACTTTTATTGAAGTGGTTTACAAAGTCTTTTGTAGAGGAAAAGTTAAAAAGAAGGAGCAGGTTAATTATTCATAGATTTTATTGTACATGCAGAATTCTTCAGCCTGTCCAACTCAGGAATGCTTACAAGAATGCTTAAGGGAAATAAAGCAACATTACTCATGCTCAGCAAATGGCTCATGGAGACTGGTTTATGTAGCCATGTTCTGAGTTGAGAGTGAATTGACTGAAGCCTGTTGCTAATGCATGGGAACCCTACAGATGGTTTACACACTGCAGTCTGAGTTATTGCTGAGCTTGTTCTTTATCTTGGAATTGACAAGATACATTACATTTTTATCTTCTCATTTAATAGACAAGTATTCAGCATCAAACCCCAATACAGTCAAACAGTCATTGCCAATAAGAAAGTTTCCTCCCCAGGACTGTGACACTCTGTTCAAAGACAACAACTTGTAAATCTTGCCTTGTTGGTCGCCCTGCTCACGTCTACCTTTTCTCCTCACTTCCTCATCAGCCACACTGAGATAAGTGATGGATGGGAATTGAATGGGTTGATTCACCTGAAGTTTTTGTGACAAGTGGAAACAGGTGAATAGTATGTATGTCATAAATCTTCCGGTCTAAGCTGGGAAGGTGGCTCAGTGGTAGAGCGCTTGCCTTGCATGCTTGAGGCCCTGGATTCGATTCCTCAGCACCACATAAGCAAAAAGAAAAAAGCTGGAAGTGGTGCTGTGACTCAAGTGGTAGAGTGCTAGCCTTGAGCTGAAGAGCTGAGGGACAGCACCCAGGCCCAGAGTTCAGGCCCCACGACCGGACCCCCCCCAAAAAAATTTTTTTAAATAAATCTTCCGGTCTGCTTTCTACTCTTTTGGTTTATCAGCAATCTAGCTCTTAACTCAAACAAACCTACTGATCCCATCAAGAAGAATGGATTCACCAATTAAAGAATTAAAATTTAATTCATCAATTAAAGAATTAAAAGGCAAAAACATATTTAAGGTAAACAAAGTAAGTTTATTTGAAAGGAAAGGAAAGCTCTGAAAGGAAGTAGCTCTCCATTCAGAGAAGGGCCTACAGATGAGTCCAATGGAGTCCTTTCAGAGGTCTATTGTATAGTAGAGGGCTCCTCACAGGTCTCCTCCCTTGGGCTTTGTACTGATTGGTGGATGGCTTGTGCACACGCTGCCCTCACTCTTTTCATTGGTTGTACAAGCACCTAGAGCATTATGGGAAGAAGAAACATTTGATCAAGAGCCTGTGGCACCATGGGAGCAAGAAATACCACGATGGAATTCATTATTTTTTATTGTAAAAATGTTGTACAGAGGGGTTACACTTACATAAGTAGGGTAATGAGCACATTTCATAGCAAGCATTGTTACCTCCTCCTTTATTTTCCCCCTACCATCACTTCCCTCCCTACCTCCCCAACTCACCCCCCCACCATTGTAATGTTTGTTTTCAATATAGTGTCCTGTATACCTTGTCAACACAATGGGTCAGCCTGCATCCTCATTTAAGCGTTCTGCAATATCACTTCCACTCCCCAAATTACAAAAATGTATATACAAGGTGCAGAACACCCGCATCAAATCCAGTGAAAACATGGGTTATACCATGGGGGAAGAATTACAATAGAAACAAAAGAATCACATAGTGCATTATAAGCACATTAAAAACACTAGCAAGCAAGGGAAAAAAACCCTCTTGTGTTCCTGTCTTGGGGTACATTTTGCTTAACATTACCTCATGTGGTCATATGTACATAGCCTTTGAACTTCTCTGCTTGTCCGAGACATCTACTAGTCACTGAAAACAAGGGAAACAATGGGACCTATGTTTCTTTGGGCCTGGCTTACTTCACTTAATATAATTTTTTCCAAGTCTTTCTGTTTCCTAACAAATGGGGCAATGTCATTCTTTCTGATGGAGGCATAGAATTCTATTGTATATACACACAAACACATCTATATCTATATCTATATATCACCTTTTCTTGATCCATTTGTCTACTGAAGGGCATCTGGGTTGGTTCTATATCTTAGCTATGGTAAATAATGCTGTGATAAACATGGTTGTGCTGGTAGCTTTGGTATGACCATTTTTGTGATCATTTGGATAACTGCCCAAAAGTGGGATTGCTGGGTCATAGGGGAGTCTATGTGGAGTCTTTTGAGGAACATCCATACTGCTTTCCAAAGTAGTTGAAAAAGTTTACACTCTCACCAACAATGTAGTAGGGTTCCCTTTTGACCACATCCCCTCCAGCATCTGTTGTTACTAGATTTCTTGATTATAGCCATTCTAGCTGGTGAGGTGGAATCAGCATTGTCTTGATTTGCATTTCTTTTATGGCTAGTGAGGTCAAGCATTTCTTTAGGTCTCTATTGGCCATTCTTATTTCCTCTTCAGAGAAGTCTCTCTTTAAGTCTATCCCCATTTTGTTAATCTGGCAGTTGTTTCTTTGAGGATTTGTTGTTGGGGGATTTAGTTTTTTGAGTTCTAAGTATATTTTAGATATGAGACCCTTGTCTGTTGTATGGCTAGTGAAGATCTTCTAGCTCTGTCCTTTGCCTTGCAGAAGCTCTGAAGTTTCATGCAATCCCATTTGTCCAAACTTTCTTTGATTTGTTGTGTTTCTGGGTCTCTATTATGTAAATTTCGGCCTATGCCAAGAAGCCCTAGAGTTTCTCCTATTCTGTCTTGTAATGTTTTCATGAGTCTGGGTCTTTGATCCATTTGGAGTTGATTCTGGTAAAGATGATTTTCACGGATCTAGTTTTCATTTTCTACAAGTGTTTAACCAACTTTGCCAGCACCATTTACTGGATTGGGGTTTAGCATGTTGTCCTTTTTCAAGGAGCTTTAGGTGCCTCATTAAATTGTTGGTTTCAGATCTTTCCAATTTGTTGATGTAGGAACTCAGAGCTATAAACTTGCCTCTGAGTACTGCCTTTGCTGTGTCCCAGAGGAGCTGGTAATTTATGTGTTCATTTTTGTTGAATATCATGAACACTTGGATTTCCTTTCTAATCTCTTCCATGACCCACTCATGATTCAGCAGTGTGTTGTTCAGCCTCCATGTGTTACAGGATTTCCTTTGGTGGCTTTTGGTGTTAAATCCTAATTTTATTCCGTTGTGGACTAAGAGAATGCAACGTATAATTTTGATGTTTCTGAATTTGGACAGATTTGCTTTTTGGCCTAGAATGTGGTCTATTTTGGAGAGTGTTCCATGTGCTGCTGAGAAGAAGGTGTAATCTGATGCTGCTGGGTGAAATATTTGGTAGATGTCCATTAAGTCTAGTTGATCTATGCAGATTTTAAGATCCAAGGTTTCTCTGTTGAGTTTTTGCCTGGTTGATCTATCTAGTGGGGATAGTGGTGTATTCAAGTCCCCCACAATTAATGTCTTTGGATCCATGTGAGATTTGAGGGAAAGTAGTGTTTCTTCGATAAATTTCGGTGCTCTGTTATTTGGTGAGTAGATGTTTAGAATCGTAATATCCTCCTGAAGGAGAATTCCTTTAATTAGTATTTAGTGACCTTCTTTATCAGTTATCATTGATTTTATTTTGAAGTCTATTTTATCTGATATTAGGATTGCAACGCCTGCCTGTTTATAGGGGCCATTTGCTTGATACATTTTCACTTTCATAATATGTTTATTTTTTTCTGGGCAAGGTGTGTCTCTTAAAGACAGAAGATAGAAGAATCTTGCTTTTTGATCCAACTGGACAATCTATGTCACATAATTGAAGAGTTAAGACTATTAATATTAAGGGTTAGGCCTGAGAGGTGTTTGTCTGACCCTACGTTTTTATCCATATTTTTTGGGCAAACTGTGCCTTGGCTGTTCTTGTGATTACATATTTCTCTGTTTGTGGACTGCTTCATTGCCTACATTCTGTTCTTGTTGGTTTTCTATATGTAGAACATCTTTGAGGATTTTTTGGAGAGCTGCTTTGGAAGTGATATATGGCTTCAGATTTTCCTTGCTGTGGAAGGTTTTTATTGTCCTTCTGCTATGAATGGTAGCTTAGCTGGGTAGATTATTCTTGGTTGGTAGTTATTTGACTTTCGGGCATGGCATACCTCTTTCCAGGCCATCCTTGTTTTTATGGTGTCTGCTGAGAAGTCTGAGGCAATTCTGATTGGGTTACCTTTATATGTGATTGTTCTCTTCTCCCTGGCAGCTTTAAGAATTCTTTCTTTAGTGGCTATTGAGCCAATACGAATTATGATGTGGGGGTGGGATAACCTGTTCTGGTCTGGTCTATTTGGGGTTCTAAAAGCTTCTTGTATCTGGATGGGCCTGTCCTTTTTTATATTTGGAAAGTTCTCTGCTAGGATTCTGCTGAATATATTTCCTAATCCATTGGCTTCCCTCTCCAGGCCCTCTTGTATACCTATCATTCATTCTCAAATTAGGCTTTCTGAATATATCTTGTATTTCCTGCAGTGATCTGTCTTGCTTCTGAGTTTTGTTACAAATAATTGTTTAGACTCTATGGAGTCTAAACTGTCTCAAGCCTCAGATAGTCTTTCTTTGGCCTCCTCCATTCTATTTTGAAGGCTTTTTACTTTGGTGTCTATCACCTTTGCTTTTTGCTGGTCTTTCTTAATGGTGTCCAGCTCCTTATTAAGGTTTTCTTTTAAGTCTTGAATAGATTGCCTTACTTCCTGGAGTTGGTTCTCAGACTTTTCTTTCCACTCCTTAATCTGAGTTCCTATCTTCTCATTAGCTTCTTTCTCCCTCTGCTCAAGTTCATTTATCTTTTTATTTGTGGAGGCCATGAGGTCATCTATTAGCTCTATTAGTTGGCCTCATCGCGTTCTCTGTTAACCCTATGCAGGGTGTTCAATTTTTCATTCAGTAGGTTTACCAGCCATGCTTTTAATCTATCTTGAGCATTATCCTCTAGGTCATTCTGGGACTGCTCTGTAGCTTGTTTATGTGGAGAGTGTGTTGGGGTTTGTTGATTGGTCATGTGCCTTGTGTCTCTTCCGTTAGTTCTACCCATTTGGAGACAAAAACTACACTGGTATGACAGTAGGTCAGTCTTTTTTTTTGGACTGGAGCCAACTTGGTGTCATGTAGATGTATAGATCTTAGGGTTTCAAAGTTATGTGTAGGTGTTTTCCTATTTAGCTGTCTCTCTTTATCTCTCTCTCTCTCTCTCTTGCTTGCTTAGAGAGGGATATTGTGGCTTTGGGGTCAAGATTATGTATAGTTGTAACTTTTGAGATAACCTGGGTTTGGCTGATAAGTAGCCTGCTCCTTAGAGTTAACAAGATGGGCCCCCTGAACTCAAAATAGTCAAATGGAACCAATTTTGTGGTCAAATATAGAACCAACTATAAGTTGGGTCAGATATAAACCATTAGGGATCAATGGGCTGGAGCAGATGGAGAAGTGAAGGGTTAGGATTGGAGAGATATGAATTCAGGTTCAGAAGAGAACGTGGGTATAATGATAGTAGAGGAGTAAGAGCAGCTTAAAGGAGGGGTATATGTAGTAGGAGGAGAATAAAGACCTTGTTACTGAGAAGCAGAAAAGAATTGGAAGAAAGGTTACGGAGGGAGTAGCTTAGAGATTGAGATGAAGGTAAGAAAAATAAGTTATATGTAAGTGTATTTGGGAGACTTGCTAAGATTAGAGAAAGATTATTCAGATATTATTGGAGAGTCGCTTAATCTAAGTTAATTCCTGTAATTACTGTTTTCACACACAGAAGGAGGCCTTACTTTGTGTATAGAACTAGGCAGGGTAGCTCTGATGGAGTAGTACTATAATGTGGAGAGAAAGGAGAAGGGGAGAGTGAAAGGAAAAGAAGAAAAAAAGTACAAATTAGGAAATTGGAAAGTGGGAAAAAAAAACAAATAATAATGAAAAAAAAAGCTTTAAGTGGAATAGCAAATCCTAAATCACAATACACTTAAGTAACACATAGAAATAAAAACAAACAACAAACAATCAGACATAAAACCAAACCAAACAAAACAAAAACAAGAATAAAAAAAACTGAAGAATGGGTTTTTCAGGTTCTTTGGGGGAGCTTTAGTCTCCCTGTAACCTGTAGAGCAAATTCCTGATAGAACCTTGTATGCCTCGCTGTAGTCCACTTCCCTTGTGTATTGGTTGGGAGCAGATGGCCTTTTGATGGGGAGGGGTGCCTGCTATCTAGAGTCCCACCCTCAGGCCTGGTGGCAGGGAGTTTTGGGGGTTTCAGGTTTGTAGAGTGCTATCATAGGCCTGGAGCTCTGTTCCCAGGCTTTCCCAGGTGGCCACAGGAGCCTTAGGAACAGAGCTTATGTCTGTGTTCTGTTCTGGTACGATTCCTCCCTTTTGAAAGGGGGCTTGAGTCAGAGGGCTTTGGGATCCTGCAGGGAACTGCCACCCAGGGAATGGACCCAGTTGAGTTACCCACGAGGTCTGTGGCTGGTGGTGTGCTGGACCACAGTTGGCAGATTTTCAGTCAGACGGTCTGGGTGTTGGCAGGTGCAGATGGGGGTGTGTGGCTCTGTTAATGTTGAAGGGTCTCCTCTGTGGTGGAGTGGGGAGTCCTGGCGCGGGGGGAGGGGGGGTGGGCAGGTGGAGGTTGGTGCAGCAGGCTGGTGTGCGGGGCTGTGCTGGTCTGCAGCAGAGGCCGTGGGAGGTGGCGGGCAGCCTTGGCAGTGGCTGCCTGTGGCTCCTAGGTGAGTCTGTGGAGATGCCTGTAGCAGCTTGGTGGTGCCGCGGCTGTGAGAGCCTGGGGTCTGTGCCAGGTGGCAGCAGGGAGGGAACAGGTCCCAGCAGAGTGCCCAGTTGGCAGGGCGGTTGGCCCGAAAAGCTTAGAGCGATGGATTGGCTGCGGCTGTGGTTTCCTGGGAGCCTTGTGTGGGGTTGGCGGGGGCCCATGGGGATCCCGCCAGCGCTGCAGTCTTGGGCTGACTTTGGGGGCTTACCGGGTGGTGCCAACTTTCTGGCGATTGTAATGTCGGTATTGCTGAGTTCACTCCTTCCCTGTAGCCGCCCTGTGGTGGTGGTGGTGGGGGGGGAGGTTGGGGTGGGAGTCGTTCGCCAGCTCCGAGGTCTTCACCAGATTCCCTCCTAACTTTCCATGGGTCTAGTGTTGAGTGCTTTATTCAGTTTTTGGGAGCTCCTCTGCTTAAAGTCTGCAGAGAGTCCTGGGTTGGCAAGGCGCAGAGCCTTGGTGCAGCTGCTTCGCAGAGGTCCCATTCACTGTTTCTCTTTTCCCTTTCCTTAGTTGCCTGCTAGGATAGTCCTCTTATAGTAGAAAAAGCCTTTAGGTATTTAGAGTTTGATTGGAGTGGGTCTCTTGAAGTAAGATGTGGCTATGTCCCTAGATCTTCTTTTGGTCAGAGACCCGTAGTGGAGCTACCTGTGAGATCACCGCCATCTTCCCCGAGTCTAATTGGAATTTATTATTAACCATGTGTTATGTTCACCACTTTTTATACCTGTCTCCCTAACAGTTCCTCTTCCTCTTTTATACTATGACTGTGGGTGTTTGCTTATGATATATAGAGAGAAACAGGAAGTGATGGAGGAGGGTTATAAGACTTTGGATCTGCAGTATTGTACATCAGCATATGTGCATCATTGCTTGTTATAAAGTACCTGCTTTGCTTGTTCCCATTTATTTTGGTTCCTGTTATAATGTTGCATAGATTTTGTTTTCAATCTTTCTGGGGAAATTGTTTTATAGGTGTAGACATCTTGGCTGTCATGGGATCACCAGGATCTCTGCATGTGGCAGTGAAGCAGCATTGTGTCATTAGTGACTGCTTTTGTTGTTATTGTTGTTGTTGCTTGTGGGGGCTTGAACTCAGGACCTGGACACTGTTCCTGAGCTTTTCTGCTCAAGGCTAGCACTCTACCACTTTGAGCTACAGTAACACTTTGAGTTTTCTGGTTGTTCATTTAGGATAAGAGTCTTTTATGTCCAAGCACTGGTGGCTCACGTGTGTAATCCTAGTTACTCAGGAGGCTGAGATCTGAAGATGGTGGTTCAAAGCCAGCCTGGGCAGGAAAGTTTGTGAAACTCTTATCTCTAATAAACCACTCAGAAAACAGGAAATGGTGCAGTGGCTCAAGTGGTAGAGCACTAAAAGCTGAGGGACAGCATTCAGGACAAGAGTTCATGCTCCATGACTAACAAAAAAAAAAAAAAAGTGAGTCTCACAGACTTTTCTACGCAGGCTGGCTTTGAACTGTAATCCTCAGTCTCAGCCTCCTGAGCAGTTAGGATTACAGGTGTGAGCCACCAGAATCCAATGGTGACTACATTCTTATTTTTCTGTCATGACTAGCACCTTAGCTTTCAGGTGAAGGTAACTAACACTGCTATGATTACTAGTACTGGAAAGGGATCTATAGGCTTTATAGCTGTTCCTAGTGTAATTGTTAGTGATTGAAACAACTTTGTTAGAAGCAACAGGTTATCTTAGTGCCCAGGCTTCCTGGACTGGATAGAAGTAGCCTGCCAGGGTGCTAGTTCCATATTTCCATTCCTGGTTGGTAGACTGCTGTGCTCCTGTGCTGTCTAGTGGCAGTTGCTGCTCTTGTCCTTACATATGTCCTTCCTTTTAGGATTTCCAGTTGTCCCCTTTCCTGAGAACCATCTTCTGCCAGATGTGGCTCTCTTCTTCTCTCTTTGCCTTGCTGAAGCTGACCAATACTGGGTCCTACACTTACTTCTTTGTGAAGGCAATCCTGCCTGAAATTCAACGCAACTGCAGTTTCTGTTGTTAGTTTTAATAAAAATGAGCTTTACATGCTGTTTTTGGGAGATAAAGCTCAAGGAGTAAATAAAATGTTGATAATAAAATGCTAGGATTATTTACCATAGCTAAGATCTGGATGCCCCTCAGTAGATGAATGGATCAAGAAAATGTGGTATATATACACAATGGAATTCTATGCCTCCATCAGAAAGAATGACATTGCCCCATTTGTTAGGAAATGGAAAGACTTGGAAAAAATTATATTAAGTGAAGTAAGCCAAGCCCAAAGAAACATGGTTTCCCTTATTTGCAATATTAATATATGTATGAGTCAAGCAGAAAAGGTCAGATAATGTGATGTTAGGAAAATGTACCCTTAGATATGTATTTAAATGTTTTTTTCTTTCATCCATTTGTTTCTAACCCATTTATAAGATTATTTCTTTGTTGCTTTGTATGTCCCTCCCCCACAGTATAACCCCTGCTTTCACTGTATTTGATGTCTGTATAATTTGTGGAGGGGAAGGGGAAAAACAAGTTGTTTAAATGAGCATACAGGTGGACCCGTTGCAACAATGAGAAATACAAGTTGTCATGTCGAAAACAAACTTTACAACTTTGGTGCAGGGAGTGGGGGGGGAGGCTGGGAAGGGATGTGAAGGGTAAACAAAGGAGGAGGCTGCAATGCTTGATAAGAAATGTACTCATTATCTTGCCCATGTAATTGTAACCCCTCTGTTCAGTATATTCACAAAAAATTAAAATTAAAATTAAAAAAAATAAAATGCTAGGGATGATTATGATTTGGGGACAACATGGTAACTCCTGACCCCTTACTAAGTAATGTCATACAGGTGACTGATCTGATATAAAATAGATATGGAGCTCAAGTTGAGATAAGTTAGGGGAAAATATTGATCACAATAAAGTGAACAGAAAAAATAATCTAAAAAGGAAATAAAATGTCTTTCCATTTTTCATTGTCCTCATTTCAAGGAAGACTCCTTTAAGAATTGTGGCTTTGGGGATGGTTGTAAGAAATTGATTCAATGATGTCCTCTCCAAGACTGACATTGGACAATATGACATTTTTCATCCTTGCTGTCATTGCTGGCCCCCTCTTCCTATGCAATGGCATGGTGTTACTGATATTGGCTGATAAGCTTTGAAGATGGAAAAGTACCAGATAACTTTTGTCATCTGATTCACTTGCAAAAAACTTATGCTTTGCTGAAATATACTTGACATATAAGCTATAATTATTTTTTAACCGAGAAAAAGCAGTTTTAATAACATGCACACATATATTCAGAAGACTTTAAACAATTTTAAAAGAAAAAACTAAAAGGAAATATGCATTTACTACCTAAGAGCTGGTGTATTAACTGGTTGACAAGACTGCCTGGGGAAAATAAATGCTCAATGAGGTGTACCTACAATGCTGACGAGTAGAAAATCATCACCAAGACCACACTAACAACTGCCTGCTCATCTTCTGTTCCTACCTCTTGCCTCCTTAGAGACAAGCCAGAACAGCCATCCTAATACTCCAACTCAGTTGCTTGTAGGTTCACTTCTTAAAATGATTATTTATATTCAAAAGTTACTCTTGGTTTATAGACTCCATACATTATTACTGGCCAGCCCCTACCAACAAGATCTGTCTACAAATGTGCTTTCTGTCACTCACAGGTGAGTTTGTATTTTTCTTAACTCTGTAGCATGCAGATTATGTCATGTAGTTTTGGGTTTGGCTTCCTTTACTCAGGCATAATCATGTTGGGGAATCATTCATACTATAACACGAAGGGACTGCCTGCTCCTTTTGGGGATGCATAGTCCTTCATTGTGCTCCATTGTGAAGATAAACATCAATTTGTATGCCTACTCATCTGTTGGATTTTGTATCTGCTTGTTAAGGCTGCCATCACAAACCACAATGGACCAACCATGTGAATTAGATTAAACAGAGAGAAGCTAATTTTTCCAGGTACTGGAGACTGGAAGTGTGAGAGCATAAGTGTCTGGAGGGACATAGGTCTGGAGGGTCCTCCAAGACCTCTCTCTTGGCTAACTGATGGTCAACTCTTCCTTCCTGTGTTCTTCCCCCTGTCTTTTTACCTTGGTACCTCTTTGTGTATTTATTTATGTATTTACTTATTTATTTGCTTGCTTGCTTACTCAGGCTCTGGGTACTAGCCCCGAGCTTTTCTGTTCAAAACTAGTACTCTACAATTTGAGCTGTACCTGCACAGGCTAGCTTTGAACTGTGATCCTTAGATCTCAGTCTCCTGAATAGTTAGAATTACAGACATGAACCACCAATGTCCAGCCCTTTTAAAATTTATAATGACATCCATTATATTGGATTAAGACCCCCTCTAATGGTTTTGTTTTCATTAGCATTGTCTGAGTGTCTCCCACTGACCTCACATTTGCCCACATTGTACATCAATGGCTGCTACAGAATTTTGGACCTTCTAACACTTGCCTGGTAGTAACTCTGCATATTTGCTGAATGGTTATGGTAATGAATGGCAACAGGAGCATCTTCCTGAGCCACCAAGATCTTGCTTGGCTCACAATCATCTCTTCTCTCAAAATAACTTACAGAGAACCCACAGAATCTCCAAACTCACATTGGCTGTGAGTTTGTAGCAGAACTTCAGTTGCTGGCCTTTAGCTTGGTTATTTGGTTCCATTTTTGTTGTTGTTTTTCTTCGACACAATGACAGATAACCTTTCCTGGCAGCTCCCACAGTGGTGGCCCCTGTCTGAGTTCCTTCCTGTAAGAGGGGTGACAGTGAGCTCTAGGAACTCCACTTCTCTCCAGAATTATAGCTAGTTCCTTAGTTTCTGTTTTTTGTTTTTTTCAGAACAGAGATATGGAGAAACCAGTTATTCTGAGTGGGGCCAACTGCCAGGGATCTTCTTGAGTTAGGAGATTTCTTTCATTTTTGGCTCTTAACTCCAAATTCCCTAGAGACATATGAAATCATACTCCTTGAAAAGTAGTTTCCTCTACTAAAAAACAAGTCTTTCCAATTGTTTTGCACAAAAGTTGACAAAATTTCTGACATTTCTGAGACAAAAATAAGTATCAAAAGTTCAGAAGTTGACTTTTAACAAGATACCCTTTTCTTTTTTCCCTAAGTTCTCTTTTCCTGCACTAGGTGATTCAACTGTTATCAATATGATGCTTTACAGATTTCTCAAAGCAACCTATAAGAATAGTTCCTGAAATGTACTCATTATCTTGCCCATGTAATTGTAACCCCTCTGTACAGTATTTTCATAATAAAAAAAGAATAGTTCCTATGTTCTGTGAATGTATTGAGTTCTAAAAATGTTCTACTGTGGAGCAAATAGCTCTCTTCTGAATTTTATCAATGAGCAAAACAAGGACCAAGGATGGAAGATGGAAGACTGCCAATGAATGATGGCTTGTAAGAGTAAGTGCTTTGGGAACGGGCAGTTTTAGGGCTAAATTTTAAATGTGATTTTGGGAGGAAAGTAAATGGGGATAAATTCCGGCACCAAGAATACGGACAGGAAACCTTGTAATATAGTTTCTTTTGGAAATGTTTCTGCCTGCCAAGCACTCACTCTAGAGAGACTTGGCAGATGTAGGATTTTGAGTATTCAGGTTAGCAAAATAGCAAGACCATATTTTTTCCCTCTCCCAATAAATAGAAGAGGAAGATATGAAAATGTCCTCTTATGTTATTTTCTTGTGCAGTTTGATTAAATGTGGTGTATTTACCATGAAATAAATGAATGCATTTACCGTATGTAGTTAGATTATTTATCACAGGGTCCCACCAAGATTCATATGCACTTTACCTTCTCTTCTCTTCTCTTCTCTTTTCCTCCCTCTCTCCTCCCCCTTGCCCCTTTCCACCCCTCCTCTCCTTTCCCTTCTTCTCTTCTCCTCTCCTCTCCTTTTCCCCCTCTTTCCTTTCCCTCTCCCCTTTACCTGTTCCCCCTCTTCTCCCCTTCTTAGCCCCCTTACTCTTCTTCCTTTTTCCCTCCCCTCCACTCCTCTCCCCTACTCCCTTCCTCTCCTCTCCTTTCCTTTCTTTTCTCCCTTCCCTTCATTTTCTTTCCTTTCCATTTCTTTCTGGTTTTGCTTGGCTGATTTCTGCCACTTGAGTTAACAGCTGTAATCAAGCATTTTACTAGTTAATTGAAGATAAAGTCTGGTCTAGCTTTGAACTATGATCCTCTGGATCTCAGCCTCATGAGTAGTTAGGCTTACAGGTATAAGCCAGTTTTTGTTGTTTAATATATATTAAATTCAGCTCAGAATTCACTGGATGAAAATATATTTGTCAACAAGGCCCTATTGAGGCCAGTGAGTCCACAGTGGTTCCAGGTCCTAAGATCCTGCTAAGAATAAGACACAGTATATGAGAAAAACAATGGAGGGGGTAACAATGCTCGACAAGAAATGTACTCATTACCTTACTCATGTAAATGCAATCCTTCTATGCAGCATCTTTACAATAAAATAAAATTTAAAAAAAGACACAATGTTTCTCTTCTTAGAGTTAGCATTCTAGTTCTTCATAAAATAACTCCTCCCTCTACTAGTACTGGAGGTGAAACTCAGGGTTTTGCACATGCTAGCCTTGTGCTCTACCACTGAGCTAATCCTCAGCCTCAAATACATATTTTTAGTTTTAGATCCTTCACCATGTGAGCTTAATGACACATATAGTCATTGTTTGTACCTGTGTTCCTTTGTCTAGGATGCTGTACAGCCTAGGGAGGTGCTCAGAGACTATTCTAGTTAGTAATGGAATTAAAACTTTCTCTGGAGAAGGAGTATAGTCACTTCTTATTATATAAGCTGCTTTTAATATTTTTTTGGCTGGTAATGGGCTTAAACTCAGGGCCTAGGTACTATCCATAAACCTCTTTGTACTCAAGACTAGTGCTCTACCACTTGAACCACAGCACCACTTCCAGCTTTTTCTGAGTAGTTTATTGGAGATAAGAGTGTCACAGACTTTCCTGTCCGGACTGGCTTCAAACTGCAATCCACAGATCTCAGCCTCCTGAGTAGCTAGGATTACAGGCATAAGCCACTAGCATCCATCTATGAAGTGCTTTTTGAAACAGTTAATTTGAAGAGCTATGTGATATAGATTTAAATATGTACTAAACAGTTCTTCATAGGCACAATCAAATTAAATTCAAATCTTAACTTCTGGCCAATGTCCTTGAGCCATCTCATGACCTGTGACCTTGCCATCAAGGTCACCTCCTGGAATGCGATGCAGGCGTTGATCAGAATATCTGTTTCCCCTCTGTGGTCTGGACCGCACTGCTACTTGCAGATCCAGTTGGTGAATTAAGATCCCAGGTGGGAATTACCAATTTATTGTTGTAATGCATATCATCACTGCTCTCATTGGGCCAGAGGATGCTTGCAATTGGCACTCTCTCAGCCCTCAGTCCCTGCAGCCTCTCCCAAGCCACATCTTCTCAACTGCAGTTCAATGAGTGTGCTAAGGCTTCCATTCTTTCTCCTCTATCCCCCACCCCCAAGAATAATTCAGTATATTATCCAATGTTTTTAGACCTCAGCTTCATTATTATGTCTCAGTTTCCTATACCATACCAAATCACCCATTTATCTAAGGTTACCTTATCTCTCTAAGTTGCAGTTTTCCTCTTCTTCACTATGCCTGGCTGGCACAATGGGTGGGGGGAGATACATGCCCTCACAGAACCCTCAAAATAAAATGATTTTGAAGCCAGGCACTTGTGGCCTGTAATCCTAGCTACTCTGGAGGATAAAATCTGAGCAACAAGGTTTGAAGGCAGCAGTGGCAGGATGTCTATGAAACTTTCTTTCTCCAAGTAACCATCAAAAAGCTGGAAGTACAATATCATTCTTTCTGATACATGAGTAGAATTCCACTCTATCTATCTATCTATCTATCTATCTATCTATCTATCTATCTATCTATCTATCTATCTATCTATCTATCTATCACATTTTCTTGATCCATTCATCCATTAAGGGGCATCTGGGCTCATTCCATATATTAAATATGGTAAATAATGCTGCAATGAACATGGTTGTTCTGGCTTTAGTATGACCTTGTTAGTACTCTATTGAATACTGTCCAGGGGTGGGATTGCTGGGTCATAGTGAAGCTCTATGTTTAGTTTTTTGAGGGACCTCCATACTGCTTTCCAGAGAGGTTGGACAAGTTTACTTTTCCAACAGTGTATTAGAGTTCCCTTTTGATCATATCCACACCAGCATCTGTTATTATTAGTATTCTTCATATTGGCTCTTCTAATTGAGGTGATGGGAAATCTCAGTATTGTTTGGATTTGCATTTCCTTTATGCCAGAGAAGGTGAACATTTCTTTATTGTCTATTGGCCATTTTCACCAATTCATCTGAGAAGTTTAAATCATTAGCTCATTTAATAATTGGGTTGTTATTTCTTCACAGGCTTATTTTGGGGGGATAATTTTTTGAGTTCTAAGTATATTTTTGATATTAACCCCTTATCTGATCGGTTGTGTTGCTGGTAAAATTTTTCTGGCACTCTCTGGGCTTTCTATTTAGCTTGTTAGCTATGTCTTTTGCCATGCAGAAGCTTTTAAGTTTGCTGCAGTCCTATCATTTGTAAGGAAATGGAAAGACTGGGAAAACAACTATATTAAACAAAGTAAGCCATACCCAGAGAAACATAGATTGCATGGTTTCGCTCATTTGTGGTAGCTAAAATGTGCTATAAATCCATATGCTATAAATCCATATGTTAATACACTGGGCAGCAAAGAAAGAGTTACAAATGGATTAACTGAGTGTAATACAGAGCACAGGTACAATGCTTGATAAGAAATGTACTCATTACCTTGCTCATGCGATTATAACCCTTCTGTACAGTATTTTCACAATTAAAAACTTATTTAAAAAAAAAACTAAGTCAAAACCCAGAAAAAATAAGTACCAGGAAATGGGTACTTGTAAGAGGGGAGGGTGGGACAAGGGAAGAAGCTATAAGAATGAAGTGGGAAGGAGGGTAATGCAGGCAAGAATTCACTGTATGCACAACAGAATTGAGAAAAACAAGGGAAGGAGTAGGTTGAAGGAAGGTGAAGATGATGAAGTGATGACACAGATCAAGATGCACTGTACATATGAACTGCTTTGTTAAATGGCAAAAAATTCAACACATAACCTAAAATTAGGATAAGTAATGGAAAGTGTAGTTTGGGAGGGGTGGATGAGAATGTTGAAAAGGGTGACATTGATCAAGATGCACTACATTCGTAAACTGCTTTGGTGAGTGGCAACTCCTTTGTACAACTTCTTAAAGATAACAAAAAACTATTCAAAAGGAAAAAAGCTGGAAGTAGAGTTGTGGCTCAAGTGGTAGAGTGATAGCCTCAAGTGAAAAACCCAGGCAAAAGCACAAAACTCTGAGTTCAAGCCACACACACACACCCAAACTAATTTGATCTTGTGAAGCCAGGCCCCTCAGGAAAGCCAGGGTCTCCCTCACATCATCCCCTCCCCTGTAGAGCTCTCCTTTCCTACTGAGGTGCTTCAGCCAGGGCTTCTGAAGAACACACAAGCCACTGCACACACACTTCAGCTTTTCTCTCAAGTCACACTGCAGGCAGTGCATACTCCCATGGTTATGCAGAAAGGACAAGCCCTACTGCCACAGTGCTAATTTCTCTCTCTCTCTCTCTCTCTCTCTCTCTCTCTCTCTCTCTCTCTCTCTCTCTCTCTCTCTCTCTGTGTGTGTGTGTGTGTGTGTGTGTGTGTGGCCCTTTGAGCAGATCTTCTCTCATAAACGAAACCAAGAAAACTATTCTAAATTACAGTATCCTCAATTTCTATTAGTTTTCCCATGTCACTAATAAGCTGTAATTAACTGTAATGATAGTAATAACAATAAAACAAAACCTTAATTTCCTTGAGCCACTAATTGCCTCACCAGAGTACTCTTTATTTCAATTAACTATACCAAAGAAACTCAATAGTTAAGTAAGTATGACCATGTAAGATGACACTAAATGAAATGAACTCCAAGACATGGACACAGAAGTTTATCTTTATTGTTGTTATTTTTAATGTACTATGTGATTTTTTGTTTCTTTTGTATGTTCTTCCCCCTATGGTATATTCCCTGTTGTCACTGTATTTGATTTTGGCATGCTGGTATTGTATATGTTTATTTGAATTAGGAAAGGGAAGGGGAACAACAGAATGGCGAGACAAAGAACCAGTGCAATAGCAATATACACAAGACAATATATTGGAAATGATCTGTGCAACTTGGGGGTAGGGAGGGAGAGGGAAGGGAAAACAGGAGAAAAATGAGGGAAGATGTAACAAGTTTGACAAGAAATATACTTATTACCTTACTTATGTAACTGTAACCCCTCTGTACAATATAAAAAAGAAACAAGTGAATGGCTTAGAAATGAGCTTCCTTGGGTTGGGAAGGTGGCTCAGTGGTAGAGCGCTCACCTGGCATGCAGGAGGCCCTGGTTCAATTCATCAGCACCACATAAGCATAAAAAGCTGGGAGTGGTGCTGGGGCTCAAGTGGCAGAGTGCTAGGTTTGAATGAAATGCTTAAGGGACAGCACCCAGGCCCCCCCCCCAAAAAAAAAGAAAAAGAAAAAGGAAAGAAATGAGCTTCCTTGGAATAGTGATAAATATTAGAAAATGAATCAAGAATAGTAATCTTTCTATAAGGAACTGGGTCTTACTAAAAATAAAATTTTAAACTTTAGTGAAATTCAAACAGACTTGGAACAAGGCTATCTATCCATCTACTTATAGATGGATTGATATTTTGTTGTGCTGGAGTTTGAACTCAATACCTCATACTCTTGCTTGGCTTATTTCCATCAAAGCTAGTCATCTATCTCTTTAGCCACAGCTCTATTTCAGCCTTTTTGCTGGGAGATTGGGAGTTAAGAGTCTTATAGTCTTTCCTGCCTGGGCTGGCTTCAAATCTTGCTCCTCAGATCTCATCTTCCTGAGTAGTAGTAGGTGTGAGCCACTAGCCCCTTGCATCTGGCAACAAGGGGATTTTTAAAGGATTGACACATACCCCTACCCCAAATAATGGAAACCCTTGGTCTCAGATTTAAAACTCAAGTTCTGAGTCTTACTTAAGATCACAGAATCAACACATTTTTAATCAGTCCTCCCAACTCCCTCTCTGCCTGGTTAACTTACTGCTAATCTTAGAAGCAACGCCTTGGCCTGGGCCAAGTCTGCTCTCTTTTGCTCATGGCAGCTTCATGCACACTACTGTTTTTACTTTTCTTTTAAAATTGACACATATCTATTGACCTTTATGGAATACAGCCTGATAATTCAATACATGTATGTAATGTGTAATTAACTATCAAATCAGAGTAATCAGAATTTCCTTCTCCTCAAACGTACATGGCTTCTGCATGTTGAGAAATGGGACAGTTCTTGTGGAACAGGAGGTAAATCTTTGCAGGCTCTTTTCCTGAGAGGACCAGGACAGGGTTGGTACAGCGCCCTCCAGTGGTCTCCTTGGTTACTATCACGGGTGCTGTGTGAGATTGCTCTGGTCTTAAATTTTTGGAAAACTGTTGACTCTGCTGCTTTTTCGTCTGAAGATAGGGTCAGTCTACCAAGAACTCCTTATTCAATTTACTTATGATGAAGGGATTTTCTGAAGGAGAGGAAAATATTTTTCTTTCATTCTAGAACTTTCCTTGAGGCTTGAATGTTTGAACTGGCCTGTAGCTTGGTTATCCTGCAGCCCCACCTTGTGCTTGATTAGTCTACCCATGGGTTTAAGAATGAACGGCTAGAAGAAGACTCACAGATGGACCAGAGCTAGAACAAGCAGCCCTGGGCTGTGTTCATGATGTTTGGTACAGCATTTTCAAGTCATGTTGCCATCCATGGGACAGTTCAGGATGTGAGCAGGCTCTCACTCCAGCTGGAAAAACACAGAAGTCTCCTTTGTGCTAATTTCCTGGCTTGAGTCAAAATGTATCAGTGCCATTTAAAGACTTAGGAGGCTTTACTCCCTCTGAATTCATTAGTGGTCTTTCATAGTACTTAGGCAAAGCCATCCTTTGGGCTATGTTGCTACGGTAAGGCACACATAAGCCATCATAGCCCTCCCGAGGGTTGGTTTTGGGACCATGCTCTGCCTGCCTGGGGAGAGGCCCTGATTTGCTGCCTTGCAAGCAAAACCTTCCTCACAAGGTTCCATGTACATACACACCCAGCCTGGCTATGGCTTCCTCTCAAGCTGTTGTTCATTCTGCCTTGCGCTTCAGTGGGCACTCAGCACAGAAGTGCTTCCAGAGCCATAACATTCACTTTCTGGTCGCTCTCAACTCTTGTGTGAAAGGTTCATTTAAAATGTCGCAGCCATCTTTTGGGGAAGCTATAATTAAATGCTTCAAGCATTACATGAATCAGCATCCTTTTTCCAAAGTAACTGAACTACTCTGAATTAAATCCTAAATACACCAAGTGGTACATTTCTGGTTTAGCTAATTAAGAAGGAAAAATGTATTCTGTGAACATATCCATCGGTATGTATTTTTGGCAAAAAAGAATATAGAAGATTGCTACCTTACCACTCAGGCACTTGGAGATCATATCTACTGGCTTCCCTACTATTTCCACCTATCTTGATCTTCGTTTGCAGCCCATTACAACTTATTTTAAGAAAAGGAGTGAACCTTCTAGAAGAAGTAGATGAATTTTGTTCTGCCTCATTTTTCTAGACACATTATTTCTACCTCAGCTGTGTCAGAGCAAATGGGGTGATGTGAATGGGGACAATTGATAATGGTGTGCACTGTGAGCAAGATTAACTCCCATCTCTGTAACTCCCAGACCAGGATTTTGGGCCTTGGCAAGATGTAGACATGTACGTTGATATTTGTGATGAATGTCAGCTAAAACAACACAACTCTACTGTTTTCCTTGCATTGAGATTAATGGCTTAACCTAAAAGTTGATCACGGATCAAATGTATTTGAGTTCAAGACTCTTATTTGTATATGCCTTTTTGATTAGAAAGTAATGCTTGACTGTTACTAACTTCCTGCTCTTCTTCCCACCAAACCCTCTTCCCTGGAGCCCCACAAATGATTAAGTCTGTCTCTTACGCTAGGCAGGAAGTCAAGTTCACATACAAGTTGTATGTTTTGGAATGGATTTCTGAGACACATTCATAAGGCTTCAAAAATTGAGGTAAGCATGAAGTTTAGGAAATTAAATCTTCTACCGAATCACTTAAAAATGTATAGTGCCTTATTCTTAAATAAATGCTTAGTTTCACATCAAAAAGAAAACAAATTCCAAATAAATATAATTTGGGCCACAGGATCAATTTAAAATGACAATGACAGATTTTTTTAAATTTCCTACAAAAATACTGATGGCTCATGCATTACTGGGATATGAAGAAGACAAAGTTGAAACTAATCTGTCATGTAATACATGGGACTGAGAGCTTACTGACTTACTCTATCATGTCTTATACTGAGTCCTTACTGACTTAACTTACTATAACTTATCCTGAATCCTTACTGATTTACCCTAGAGGGGTTGTAACTTATCCTTCTCCTTAGGCATATGGTTTGTATGGCTTCCCATATGGCTGGAGTTTAAAAAGTTGCTGGAGGAAGCTAGGGAAGCCCATGTTCCTTCCACATTTGAGTCTAAGAAGCCCTGGGAGCTGGATAGTCCTTTACCCTTGGATGAAGAGGTCCCATGGCATCACAGGTTTTTCCAAATTGTTTAATGAAGAAGGTTTCTTCAAAGAAATAAATGCTCATATGATTTCCATTGGTCAATTAGCAACTTAACTTTGAAAAACAGTATGGAAAGCAAATATACATCACATACATTTGGATTTACTATGTTTTTAATGGAATTGTGAAAGGGGAATACAAATCCTGCCCTGCCCCTCCATCTTGCTATCTGAAAGCTCTGAGGTTGCTGGACCAGAGATTGTGGCATTTTATGGTGTCCCTCACTTTCTGTTGCAGTTACCTTCCCAACATACACAACTAGTTTCATAGACAAAGCCACACTAGTAGATATGCATTCTATCTTTCATGAGTTGAGGGACTGCTCAACGATGTTTGGAGCTCCAAATTAAGCACATTATGTTCTAGTAAAGTTATAGAGCTAATTTTTAAGAACATTAATGACCTGGGATTAACCAGGTTATTGTTGCTTTGTTACACAGACCAGAACTAAATGTTAAGGCCAGTGTAGAGCAGATACACATAATCTCATTTTAATCCTCATAATGACCTCCTGAATTAATGGCATGAATTCCTTTTTACATGAATGCTATGGTTTGGATCTGAATTCTTGAAAGGCCATACCGTAAAGGTCTGTTGTCAAGGACTAGTTGAATATTTAGGGGATGGGTTTGATGGGAGGTCTCAAGGACATTGGGGACCCTGGGAGGGGATAGTGGGACCCTGATACCTTCTTCTTTTTTTTGTTCCCTGGATATGAGGTGAATGGCACTGGCTTTGCTTGGCAACATGTTCCTGCCTGATGTGCTGCCTTGCCTAACATTGAGAAGCAAAATGGGTGAATCAACTGTAGACTAGAACCTTCAAAATCGTGAGCCAAAGCAAACCTTCTCTCTTTATAAGCTGATTATCTCAAGTATTCATTACAGTAATGGAAAACAGACAAGGGCTGCATTGAGGCTCAGAGAATTTGACCGCTTGCCCAGTTAAACATCTAGGTAAGAGGCAGTGACCTTTTTAGTCACCATCTAAACTCTGTGTACTCTTGCACTGTTGTCTGTGGTGGTCTGAAGAGTGGGCCTTTGAGAGAAATGGATGGAAGCTCCCAGACTGATGAGTGGCTGTTCCAGGGTTAACCATCCAGCCAGATTTTTGTGGTCTTTACTTTGAGGGTTGTAATTGACCAGTTACTTGCTGCTACTCACTTTAAACAAATACAGCTCAGATTTTTCTAGCAAATAAAATACCCAACTGGTGAGGGTCAAAAAGTCATCTGAGTCATTTCTGTAGTTACAATTTAAGAGAGAATAAAGAGCTCTGTGTGTTGAACAAAAATATCTTTAAGAAAAAGATGGGGGGAGGAGTGCCCATGGGTAGTTGTTTACTGTTGTTTACTGTTCTGCCTTTTCCTCTCTAACACTTTAGATTATGTTTGACATTATTAATTTAAATAGGAAGAAACTATTGCATAATTTTAATTTGGAGTGTGGATAATTTTTAAAAGCCCTATAAAAGGGAATAACAAATTTTAAAACTTCCATTGACTGCATAGTAACTTTCTAACTATAGTGTAAAACTGTTATGCCTCAGAATTAATTTGTGCATTTCTTTGTTACGTTTTTACACAGACCTCAGAGTAAACATAATAGAATAAGCAGTTATTTTCACTAGACTGCCACATCAGAGATAAATACCTATTTTATTGAGGAGGGAGGTTATTATCAGTAACGAGAACAGTTGTGAGTGAGATGTCAGTACATCCTATTACTAACTGCCCTTTACCAACACTGACCAGCACAGTAGCATGTCTTTATTGGTTTTGTCTTTTTTGGGGTGAAGAGGGACAATCTAGGATTTGAACTCAAGCTCTTGTGGTCTTACTTGGCTTTCTAGCTCATAGGCTGATGTTCAACCACTTGAGCCATGACTCCAGTCCAGTTTTTTTTCTGGTTAAGTGGAGATGAAGTCTCAAAGTTTTTTCCTACTCAAGTACTTAGACCTGAGTCCTCCATATTTCAGTCTTTCAAAAGGCTAGGGTGACAGATGTGAGCTGCCACTGGCACCAGCTATATACATCAGAGTATTTGAAGAAAAGTTAGATTTTTAAAGTCTCACAACAGACCTACTGCATCAAACTTTGAGGATGTTGAATATGGAGTGTCAAATTAGCACTCCATAGGGTCCTTGGCACCCCAGACTTTACCAGAACTGGTTTCAAACTCTGCTTCATTACTTAATAGTTTGTGATTTTCAGAAATTTTCTTGATATCAGCTTGACAGGGTTGATTCAAATAATTGTAAAGAATGTCTGGAATATCATGAGGATCTGGAAATGGCTATTATTAGTATAAGGTTTATGACAGTTTAGGATAGTGTCTTTTCTCTTAGTACATGAAGAAACATTTTCTCCTACAGTTTAGAGAAAAGATCTAATGTGACCTTGGCAACAAAGAGGCATCAAACAGAGACCACTAGGATCAGGGAAATGCACAAGGGAGATTCATGAGCACTAGGAAGAGGGGGATCCCTTGAGGTCTTATTCTGCATTCCAAATTACTGTCTCTCTTTGTCAGGAAGACTAATTTGTTCATAAAGATTCACCAATATAGACATGAAATAAATACCTTGTAAGGGGGCAAGACCTCTTTTATTCCATTAACTTCTGTCCAGAACCACTTCCCATCAGTAGATAGAAGCCCTGGGGAATAGCCAGGTAGTAGGAACCTTGCTGAATGGGAAAAGATGGGAGGGAAGGGCCCTGAGTACTAGTGGCAAATCTCTCTGTGTCTCTGTCTCTGTCTCTGTCTCTGTCTCTCTCTCTCTTTCTCCCTCCTCTCTCCTATATAATCTAATTATCTGTGTATCTATCTATCTAATTATCTGTGTATCTATCTATCTAATTATCTGTGTATCTATCTATCTATCTATCTATCTATCTATCTATCTATCTATCTATCTATCTATCTCTGTGCTTTTGACTTTGCAATAGTATTATAAATAAGTACCAAATGAGGAAAAATGATAAAAGTAACAATTTTTTAGAACCAAACAATAAGTCAAACTTAAAAATAAACAATAGATATTAAATAAAAAATTGAGTACACTCTAAATAAAATCTATGACTTATTGCTAAACCTGTATCCAAAGGATAGTGGAATTTAGAATTTAAAAAAAAGCAATGGGAAAAAATCATAAAAGGCAGAAGAAATAAATTCAGTTGTAAAAGTAAGTAAAAGAAAGGAAATATAACAGAATTGGTGCAAATATAAGGGCTATATCTTGAAGACAAAAATAATCTGACAAAAATGTAGGTAACAAAATAAAAAAATACTCAAGGGGAAAAATGTATACAGGTCATGTAAGAAGTGGAAAAAGGGAAAATACAATTATAAAGCAATTAGAAAACAATTATAGAAAGTGGGTTACAGATATCTGTTCTAAACAAGGCTAAATGTAAGATAAAAAGTAAATATAACTATAAAACCAGTGAAAAGACTCAGATGTTGAACTAATCTCAAAAGTTTTAAAAGGAAATTCTGTCAAACTTAGAAGAAGCAGATGAATTTCCTCTTCTTTCAGTTGCTTTAAAGGTGCCTGATTGATTTTTATAATATCCATACAAACATGCAGTAAAGGTAACATAAAATATAAAAACTATAGATCAGTATCACTTATAAATATTAATGACAAATACATAAAATATTAAGAAATGGAAACTGGCAATACAGTGGAGAGCTACACAATAAAAGTAGTAATGGATTATAGCCTTTGGAGGAGAGAGAATTCATGGACCATAAGACAGAAGGAAGGAAATAAAGAAAGAAGGGATTGAGGGAGTAGCTAACAAGAAAAGGCAATTTTGTATAGTAAAATAGCAACAGATATGCATTAAAAGAAATGCTAAAGTTTGAAATGCCATGTTAGCACCAGCATAATAATGTTTGATTCAGGCAAAGCCCACAGGGTCCAGATGAGAAAAAGATACTCTATAGACTCTCTATCAGTTCACTTCCAATATATTTTGCTTCCTTCTGTTTCTAGGATTTGAGCACAAGATCTAGAACATGCTAAGCAAGTGCTCTACTACTGAGCTACATCTCTAGGCCTTTTTCTTTTTAATTAAAAAGGAAAAAAATGATATAATCTGGCAGACATTATGGTATCAAAGTTTACATAGCCAAGTGTATTAGTCAGTTTTCCATTGCTTTAACAAAATGTCAGATGCTGAGTATTTTGTAAAGAAAAGATATTCATGTAAGTTTGTAGTTTTAGTGACTTGGAGTTCAATGTCAGGTCCCCTTGCTGTAGCCTCTGCTGGGGGGCCACTTTAAGGAAATCCCACAGAGACAGACATGACAGGACAGGGCAGGAGGCCAGAGAGAGTGGGAACCTGGTGGTAGGTAAAAAATAAAGCCAGTTAAGCTCTTACGAGGTTGTAATTTTATTCCTTGACAGTATTTAGAGAAAATAATAAAAATAGAAAAAAATGATGAAATCTTACTGAAGACCATAAAGAAAAATTACTCCATGATGTACTCTGTTGTTAAAGCAATAACTTCATGGAAAAGTGTTTTTCCTGAAATTAACAAGTTCCAGGCCAATCATAGGAAGACTCTTTGGAACATCTTGTGATAGTTATCATTCATTTATACTGAAAATAAATGAACAACAATCCAGGAGAAACAGGAAAACATGTGCCATGACAGCTTCTATGTATTTTTTTTTCCAGGGCTGAAGACCAAATCCAGGGCCTTGCACGTGCTGGGCGGGCGCCCTTCTGCTGGGCTAAACCCCCAGCCCCAGCTTCTATGTATTTTGAGAAGGTACCTTGCTCTTAATGTTTATTTTTGGAAACACAAAAGTATACCCCTAACACATTCTTAAAATAAACTCTAAATGTTTCTATTTAAAAATTAAATATTTCTATTTAAAAATTAAAAAGATAAAATTTTACCAGAAAATAAAGCTAATAGAAATGTACAGGGCAAGAATGAGGCCTAGTGATGGAGCATGTGCCTAGGACACACAGACCTAGGGTTACCTAGCATTGCAAGAGAGCTTACTATCTGCATACCTGTACTGATGACTAGGAGATAGTGGTGGATGTCAGAAACTCAGATACCATAGAACAAGAGAAAAAAATTCTAGAGAATTTCTCTTGGCCAAAAGAAACTTATAGAAGTGGAAGAAAATCCCTTCAAAGAGAAAAATACCTGGAACACAACTGACATGGCAATAATACTGTAAAAACTAAGTCAAACTTTTTAATAAGAAAAATATACAAAGGATATTCATGGGAAGTCATATAAGAATGAAAATCACAAGCAAAGATGAAAAGCTTATTGATCCATTCAAGTCATTAGAATAAAAAGACATTTTTTCCAATACAGTTCATTTTGAAGATTTTTTAATAAAAAGATTAAGTATGTGTGTGCACATGCGTGAGCACACTTGTGTGTTGGCATTCAAGGGCTAAGTACTGTCCTTTAGCTATCTTGCTCAAGGCTAACAGTGTACCACTTAAGCCACACTTCCATTCTGGCTTCTTAGTGCTTAACTGGATATCACAGACCCACAGACTTTCCTGCCCAAGCTGACTGTTTACCACGATCCTCAGATCTCAGTCTCCTGAGTAGCTAGAATTACAAGTGTGAGCCACTGGTGCCCAGTGAACATTCTTTATCTTTTTTTTTTGGATCCGGTCATGGGCCTGAACTCTGGGCCTGGGCACTGTCCCTCAGCTCTTCAGCTCAAGGCTAGCGCTCTACCACTTGAGCCACAGCACCACTTCTGGCTTTTTTTTTCTGCTTAAGTGGTGCTGAGGAATCGAACCCAGGGCCTCATGCATGCAAGGCAAGCGCTCTACCACTGAGCCACCTTCCCAGCCCCGAACATTCTTATCTTTATACTGAATGATTTCCTTTGAACTGAAATCCCACTTTAATAGATTGGTCTTAATATTTTCCATTACAGGGAACAGCTTAAGCAACTGCTGCATGTGCTTGCCATGGAAATTATGGAAGTGACTGGGTAGACAGCAATTTTGACAGGAAAACAGGATTGTGGCATGTGGTTAAGTTAAAACAATATTACAGGACAGCAGGATTAGCTTGAGCTTTGATATGTCAAACTACTGTCTCAACCTCTGTGTCCACAACTGTTTATACCTATATAGAAAGAGAGAGAATGGCTACAAAGTCACTCATAAGAACCATAAAAATGGTCCCTATTGGCTTATGGAGAAATCAGATGGCTTTGCTTCATTTTTTTCTTCTCTGTATTGTGTAAAACTGTGGGGGTATCCCTAGGAATCTTTTTTTTCAATAGCTAAAAGATAGAAATGGCTTGTGTCTACCTATTGAAGGACAAAAAGAAGACCAAATTATTAGAATGTTTGTACACCATGATATTATTCAGACTTTATGAAAGGAGGATATTCACATGTGCTATCACTTGGATGAGCTCTGAGAACTTTACAGTAGGGGAGGCAAATACTTTTCTCTTCCACCCTGCTGAGTTCTTGGCAGGGGCCCCAGTAACCACAAAAACAAAAACAACAGCCCAAAGAAACATTTAAAAAAGCATAGACATTTACTTAAGTTTTATGTGATGAAGAATTTTCACAAGGAAATACAGACTCAAGAATGAGGATAACCATGTATGGTTTTATGCTGGATTGAATATGAACAGAGGACTATGGATAAATGTGATGAGACACAGGATGTGAGCTAAGAGGACCAAGAGGAGACAAGCCCAGGAAGCAGCAGACCCACTCTTCTAGTTCTTTCCTGTGTCCTCTAGCCAAGAATGCTCCTTCTGTCCACCAATAGGAAGCCAGCTCTGATGTGAGAGTCTAATGGCCTACTTCTGGGAAGGTCAGAAACTACTTCCACCAGGCTATTTTCTCTGCTTGGGCAATTCAGTATACCAAGATGCCATGTGCCAGAGCAATGTGTCGTGTTCTCTTACTTCTATGGTGGGAATTCAGCCAGTCACCCAAAGGAAAATTGTATGATTTCCGTAATATGAAGTACCAGGTGGAGACAAACTCAGTGGAACAGAAGTAGAAGTAAAATGGTTTGTGAGAGGTGATGTTAATGGGGACAGGCTTCACTTTTGCAAGAGGAAGAGAACTTTAGAGAAGGGTGGAGGCACAGTAACGTGAATGTATACCCTCTGCAGGGAGAAACAAATGCTGCCTTCTACCTCTAAATTTTCAACTAGGTGCGTCACTTGTGGGAGAGAACAGATTAAATGGAAATAAATTAGAAAGTTGCTATCATGTTGCTCATACCAATACAGAAGAAATCTAGGGAATGAGTAACTAAAAAAGGTGGCTTACCAGATGGGTACGAGTGACTCACTACTGTAGTCCTAGCTACTCAGAAGGCTGAGATCTGAGGATCCCAGTTTGTAGCCAGCCCAGGCAAGTGTGTAAGATTCTTACCTCCAATAAAAACTACTGAAAGGAACCTAGAAGTGAACCTGTGGCTCAAGTGGTAGGGCACTAGCCTTAAGCAAAAGAAGCTCAGGGACAGTGCCCAGGCTCTGAGTTCAAACCCCAAGATACATGAACACACCACACACATATACACACCACACACACACACACACACACATACACACATACACACACGTACAGTGGCTTACAATTCACTTTTCAATTAAAAATAAAGAATATGGGAGAGGTTACCTACAGGAAGATGGCAGGGAAGGGAAGGCATAGTAGCCTTTTCCAGGAGTAAATCTATAGTGATGTAACCCCAACCTTTTCTTTCTGTTTATGAGGGGAGACACTGTTCAGATGCAGATTTCCTTCAGAAATAGAAATTGTCCTTAAAAGAGGACAACTTCTCTGTCTCAGAGCTGCTCCTATGCATGCTACTTCTCAAAAGAACCAGCTCAGAAAAAAATCCTCATGAGAAAGAGTTATACTTTAGGATGATGTAATCTGGTCAACAACAACACTTACAAATAACATGTTACATGTGTCAGTTTATCCAAAAGAAACTCTGTCATGGCTATTAACTTTAGTTGGAAGATTCAATACTTCAGGAAGTTAATCTGAGGGACATTAGAATGAGCATAGGAAAATAGAATACCACATTCTAATTTGGTCAAGTCCCCACAGGGAAAGAAAGTTTTGCAGAAAAATGTCTTTTTCCCCCTAGTTCTGGGAATTCAACTCAGGCCTCCACATTCAGCCTCATATTCTAGTTTGGGAAACATTATTACTATTATTACTATATCTACAAATGTTTGCACAGGGATTAACAATTTAGCACATTCATTTATATGTCCATGTGGCTTGATCAGAGTCAGGTTTCCATCCTTCTCCTCAGTTCCCGCCCAACCTTTCCCCTGCCAGTCACATCATTTCCCACTTCCGTGTATATTGAGTATTATGACTGCATTCATCTACTGATCCTTTCTCCATTTGTCTACACCCTTCCCACTACTCCCTATTCAAAATACACTTCAGCTTGCAGATATTCATTTTGTTGAACTATTCATTCTTCAAAGGGTTTGTGCCATAGACTTTCACTTCTGTATATACTTTATCTGGTAAGCTGGATTTTGAGTCTAAGATCCACAGGTGAGAAAAAACATACATCTTCTGTCTTTCTGGGCCTGTCTTATTTCACTTACTATTTTCCCCTCACGCAGACCCATTTATTTCCTGCCAATGGCATAATTTTATTTTTCCTGATGGCTAAATGCAATTTCTCTCTCTCTCTTTCTTCTCTCTTGATCTCTCTGTGACTATCACATTTTCTTGATCAATTTGTCTATTATAGAGTATCTGGGCAGTTTCCATAACTTGGCTATTCTGAGTAGCGCTTCAGCGAACATAGGTATGCTGGTGCTTTGTATTCTGTCTTTCAGTCTTTCAGTTAAATGCACATGTGTGGTATTGCTGGACTATAGGATAGTTCTCATGTGCTTTGAGGAATCTTCATAATGATTTCAATAGTAGTTACACTACCTTACATTCTAGTTTGGGAAACTTCTTATAAAAGGATAGTTGGTATTCATTTGATTGGATCCAAAGAAGACAAATGGTAGCAACACCAAATGTATTGCTACCATTTAGGGCTGGGTATAATGGTTTACACCTATATTACTAGGTAAGAAGGAGGGAGAGATAAGGAGGATTGTCATTGAAGGCCAGCCTGAACAAGACATTCTGAAGAATACCATCTGAACCAATAATAGCTCAGTGTGGTGGCATGTGTCTGTTATCCCAGCTATGCTGGAAGTATAAATAGGATCCTGGTACAGGGCATGTGTTGAAACCCCAGAAGTGCCAGAACATGAACAAAGAGAAAGGATTTTAAGAGATTTTCAGTCTTCAGGTACATGAAATAACTCTCCAGGAAAATGATCTATGGCAATGTTTTCAAAAGATACTAGGAGTAAAGGAGGGTAGGAAGTAGGAATCACCGTGATGGCAGCACAAAAGCTGTATGAATCTTTTTTTTGGGGGGGGAGAAAGTGAAGAATGGGAGAAATAGCATCTATTATTTTACTGAATGAAATAAAGAAATGTTTTTCCTTTCATAAAAGAACTAAACAAAAGGTACTTGACAATTTGGTCCCTCTTTCTTGCCCCCTCTCTTTTTATCCCCTCTAAATTATTCATACTAGACCCCAATCCCTGGGGCAAAGTGATCTGCTTATCTCTTCTTCCTGAGTAACTGTGCCTACAGGTGTGCACATTCACACTTGCTCCTTTATTTTTTTTGAAAGGGAACATAAGATGTGAATATAACAATTTGTACTCAGTACTCCACTGATTTCCTGCAGGCTCATTGGCTCACCTTTCAGTTCTATTTTTATTCAGACAAAATAACTATAAAAATCAGAACTTTTCACACCTATTGGGAGTGTTGAACAGAAAATTTACAGTGGACATTGACTGCTTTTAAAATAGAAAGTGACCACTCAGGACTGTGGTTTCCAGCCCTCACCTCTGTGGGAGGCTGTGGAATGGCTATAAGGAATGTAGCCATCTTGGGGAATATTAGCCAAGAGAATGAGTTGTATAATTTTTCCTGTGGATGGAAAGAACACCAATAGGAAGGAGAGAAGGAAAGTCTCAGGTTTTGCATTGCTCCAAACACCCAGGTCACTTAGAAGATGACTCAAGCTCACATGGAGTAGCCGGGTGACCAGGGTGTCTTGAATCTTTGGGGAAAGCTGACCACAGAGAAGAGAATGTCCAGTGATCCTACAGGGGATTAAAGCATATAAAAAGTTGCTGTTGCTTTTAATTCCACAGAATTCCCTCTTGCTTTGTGGTTCAGAGTGTTTTCACATGGCCATCCATGGAATGGAAGTCAATCATATGGTGTCACACCACAGATGCCACTTCCCTAGATCATTTAGCTCAAGATGAAGTAACTCTTATGGTGAAAATGGGTATATACTGATAAGATGAATAGTTTTATGGGAAGATATAATAATTGTGATATAATAATTGTGTCTTTTACTAGCTGGTGTTCATTTCAGGGTCTTTAATTCTATTCCATTGGTCTTAAGGCCTGTTCTTGTGCTAGTACCAAGTTGTTTTTATTAGTACAGCTTTGTAATAGAGTTTGAAGTTTGGTATTGATATTCTTCCGCATTGTTCTTCTGTTAAGGATTGTTTTTGCTATTCAAGGTCTTTTATTATTCCATATGAAATTTTGGATTTCTTCTATTTCATTGACAAATGAAGTTGGGATATTGATTGCTATTGCATTGAATTTGTAGATAGCCTTTGGCAGTATTGCCATTTTCACGATGTTAATCCTCCCAATCCAGAAGCATGAGAGGTTTGTCCACTTCCTTAGATCTGCTTTAATTTCCTTTTTCATGTTTTTTAAAAAAAATTTAGGTTGGTCATGGGGCTTGAACTCGGGGCCTGGGTGCTGTCCCTCAGCTCTTCAGCTCAAGGCGAGAATTCTACCACTTGAACCACAGTGCCAATGCCAGTTTTCTGGTGGTTAATTGGAGATAAGGGTCTCAAGGACTTTCCTGCTCTGGCTGGCTTTGAACCGAGATCCTCAGATCTCAGTCTCCTGAGTTGCTAGGATTACAGGTATGAGCTACCAGTGCCCAGCTTTCATGTTTGTAAAGCTTTCATTGTATAGGTCCTTCACTTCTTTGGTTAAGTTAATTCCTAGGTTGTTTTTTTTTTTTTTTGAGGCTATTACAAAAGGGGTTGCTTTCCTGATTTCAGCTTCACTCTTCTCGTTGTTGGCATACAGAAAAGCTATTGATTTTTGCAGGTTAATTTTATACCCTGCTACTTTGTGAAAGTTTCAGATCAGCTTGAGTAACTTGGGAGAGGAGTCTAGGGGGTTCTTTAAATGCAGGATCATGTCATCTGCAAAGAAGGAGAGTTTTATTTCTTTCCCTATTTGGATCCCCTTTGTTTGCCTCTTGCCCTATTGCTCTACTAGGAATTATAATACTATATTAAAAAGGAGTGGAGAGTGTGGACATCCTTGTCTTGTTCCTGATTTTAGAGGAAATGGTTTTAACTTTCACCATTAAGTATAATGCTGGCTGTAGGTTTGTCATATACTGCCCTTATTATATTGAGGAATGTTCCATGGATTCCTAGTTTCTCCAGAGCTTTCATCATAAAGGGGTGTTGGATCTTTTCAAATGCTTTTTCTGTACCTATTGAAATGTTCATGTGGTTCTTGTCCTTGCTCATGTTGATGTGTTGAATTACATTAATTGACTTGTGTATATTGAACCAGCTTTTTTTTTTTTTTGTCGGTTGTGGGGCTTGAACTCTGGGCCTGGGCGCTGTCCCTCAGCTCTTCAGCTCAAGGCGAGCGCTCTACCACTTGAGCTACAGCACCACTTCCTTGAACCAGCTTTTTATCCCTGGAATAAATGCTGTTTGGTCATAGTGTATAAAGTTTTTGATGAGTTGTTGAAGTCAATTAGCCAGAATTTTATTGAGAAGTTTCACATCAATGTTCATCAAAGAGATGGGTTTACAGTTCTTTCTTTGATGAGTCCCTATCTGGTTTGGGGATGAGGTTATACTGGCTTCATAGAATAAATTTGGTAGTGGGCTTTCACTTTCAATTTCATTGAAGAGTTTGGGGAGTATTGGAGTGAGTTCTTTGAAGGCCTTATAAAATTTGGCTGTGAATCCATCCAATGCTGGGCTTTTCTTGGTTGGGAGGTCTCACTGCCATTTCTATTTCATTACTTAATATATTTTACCTCCATTTCTGTGCCTGCCCTCGTACTCTGAAAGACAGAAAAATGAACCAACAAGGTAAAAAGAAAACAAATAAAAAATCCCTCTTGTCCTATTTCCTGAAGTTCATTTGGATAAGTATTCTTTTATATGATCAGAGACACATAAGCACTGAGCCTTTGTGTTCCTCCCTAGAGTATACCCCTTTGGTCTCATAGTGTATAAATTTAAATGCCTAGAGTCTGGCATAATTTATTATATCCCAATGTATTTTAGATCTAGCTTCTGCATATGAGAGAAAATGTGCACTGTTTGTCTCTCTGAGCTTGGCTTACCTCACTTAACATAATTTGGTTTAGGTCCATCCATTTCCCTGTAAATGACCTACTATTATTCTTTCTAATAGTTGTACAAAATTCCATTGTGCGTGGGAACCATATATTTTGATCCACTCATCTGTTGTACAGCATCTGGGCTGCTTTCATAACTTAGCTATTGTTAATAGTGCAGCAATGAATATGGATGTACAGATGTCTTAATGATATCCTGGCTTGTGATGTATTTGGTAAATTCCCAGGAGTGGTATGGCTGGGTTGTAGGAAAAGTCTATGTTAGTTTTTTGAAGAAGCTCCAGATTGCTGTCCAGAGTGATTATACTAGTTTATATTCCCACCAACAGTGCAATAGGGTTCTTTCTCCCCCATATCCCCACCAACATTTGTTGTTCAAATTCACAATGTTGACAATCTAACTGGGGTGAGATGGAACCTCAGAGTTGTTTTGACTTGCATTTCCTTTATGGCCAGGGATGTTGAGCATTTCCTCATATGTTTCTTTACCATTCTTACCTCTTCTTCTAAGCAGTCTCTCCTTGGCTCCTTTGCCCATTAATAAGATTTATTTTTGTAGTAGTAACATTGATTCCCTTTTCTTTACCTTTAGTGCGTAAACTATATGTTTCTTTGTGATTATCATAATGTTTATATGATATTTTATAGTTTTCACCATCTATTTTAAGCTCATAACAGTTTAACATTAACCACATATAGACTGTTTACATTTTCAACTTTTCCCCTCAACATTTTATGTTACTGACATTTCAATTTACATTTTTATACAGTATAAATATATTAACAGATGCTTATAACTATAGCATTTTTTTGTTTTGTTTTGTTAGTAAGGTATTTTACCACTTGAGCCATACCTAAATTCTTTTATATTTTATTTTTTGTTATTTTTCATATAAGGTCTCTCATTCAGGCCTGGGCCTACCTAGATCATGGTCTTCCTATTTACATTTCCCATGAAGCTGATAAAACCGATGCAAGCTACCACAATCAGCTTTAATTGGTTGAGATGGGGTCTTGTGAGCTTATTGCCTGGGCTGATCTTGAAACATGTGCTTTTTGATCTCTGTCTGAAGTAGCTAGGATTATAGGTATAAACCACCATACCTGGACTTCCCTTTAGTATTTCTTGTAAGGCACCTCTACATATAACAATTTTTGCCATGTGGACATGTCCAATACTAAGAAAGGAGTATTATAGTCCCCAACCATAATGGCATATTTTTTGTATACTTTTCCTTATAAAGTTTTATCAGTTTTTATCTTATATTTGATGCCATGTTAGGTGCATACACATAAAAAAGATTATTATTCCTTTAGTGCTCTTTTATTTATGATGACCTGTTTTTCAGCTTTTGTTTAAAATTAATAGAGCTGGTTTACCTTTCTTTTGATTAGCATTAAAAATTTATTCTTATACCTTTACCTGTTTTATATTTTGCATGTCTTTCTTATAGACAACATATTCGTAGTTTTTTTTTAATTCACTTTGAAAATCACTGATTTTAATTGGAACATTTAGGTCATTTACATTGAAGTGATTATTAATGTAGTTGTGCAAGTTCCTGCCATATTTTATAACTACTTTATATTTGTATACTTCATTATATTTGTAGTTTTCCTTCAAAAGTTTTTCAATATTTTGTATTATTTTTATTATAGTTATTGTTGTTATTATTATTACCACCATACTGGTTGAACTCGGGGCCTGTGCTTGCTTGCTTGGCTGGTGCAAATTGAGCTTTACTAAGTGTAAACTTTTGACCCCTTTGGAAAGACTATAATGATCTAGATAATACATTAGCCATAGTAGTCTTGATAAGATCCCACATGTGTCTGATTTTTTTTGTGATTTGTTCATGATAAACAATCCCATAATTTAAATTAAATTTGCGAGAGAGTGATGGTTCAAAACTAGTGCCCAAAGGAAAAAATTGTATTTCTTTCACATTCTATTTTACCTAGAATAAGTTAGATGTCAAAGAATAAAATTTATTTGGTTTGAAAAGCTAAGACTTAAAGTACACATGAAGTACTAATAGACTTTAGTAAAATTTTAGAAAGAATGTACTGAGTGGATTCCATCCTTTTAAGAACATCCCTTATTTATTGGAAATAGAAGTGATTTATACTTCTGTTCATTTTCCCTTTTCAAATCTGTTACTTTATGAACTCCTTCTGTGTCTTTTAAAAAATATCCCAGTTCAAACATTCAATCCAAAATGGATGTGGATGATTTACATTTTTTAATGCCCACAGGTATGTTGAATAGAACACATGATGAATTTCTCACCAACCTAATTGCTTCTGGGTGTGTTCATTATCATGTGTTTCATGTAAACAGTTATACCTCACTAAATAAAACCATAAAACCAGTTGTTGACAGATGATGTTTTAGTGGGAGAAAATTAGGGAAATGTGGATGAGGTTATCATTGACTTCGATTACAAGAAACATCAGAAAGCCAACATTCAAAATAGTACTCAGATTTCTTAGCAAACATAAAGTGGATTATTTTCATATAGCTCTCTCATGCACACTACTTAGCCAATAATATTTCCTTGAACTGAAAACACAACTCCAGGTATTGAAAGTGATGACTTGTCATAAAGGTAGATAGCATTACTGAAGGAGTCATGTCAAATGGAAAGCTCAGAAGTTGACAGATAGGGTTACTTTACAATGTCTCACTCTTCTCATAGTAAATATATCATGGATTTCTTAATTTATTGCTTTCATCAAAGGGACAAAAATGGAGAGTGTTGTATACTACTCTGTCCTCCCCCTCCTGCATGGTATAAAAACAGAAGCACTTAAGTAGTATTAGAATGTAATAAATGTGTTACTACTATTTGCATTGGGTAGACAGTGGTAAGTGACAGATGAAAAAAGCATTGTCTCTTCTCATGGGACTTCAGCCCCCTGAAACAATAAACAATAAACAATAAACATATGAAGTGACCCAAGTTCCTGGGAACAATGATAGAGGATTCTGTAGTGGTAAGAGGGTTGCCATGGAGACTGAGGGCTGGAGACTTTCAAGGAGACCAGAGGATAGGAAGGAGCCAGACCATAGTCTTTAGAGCTTAGTGGGAGACAATTAGGATCTTCATTATCTTTTATGTGGTGCTACTTTACATTTATATGGTTTTAAATTTGGGGACAGTAATTTATGAAAACGTTAATCTATACTAACACTAATAACCAAACCATATATTAAAAATACACATATGGGAAGCCAGGCGCCAGTGGCTCATGCCTGTAATCCAAGCTACTCAGGAGGCTGAGATCTGAGAATCATGGTTCAAAGCCAGCCCAGGCAGGAAAGTCTGTGAAACTCATCTCCAATAAACCACTAGAAAACCGGAAGTGGAACTGTGTCTCAAGCGGTAGAACACTCACCTTGAGCTGAAGAGCTGAGAGACAGTGCCCAAGCCCAGAATTCAAGCCCCATGACCGACAAAAACAAAAACAAAAACAAAAAAAACACATATGGACTGGGAAGGTAGAGTGCTTGCCTTGCATGCATGAGGCCCTGGGTTTGATTCCTCAGCACCATATACACAGAAAAAGCCATAAGTGGCACTGTGGCTCAAGTGGTAGAGCACTAGCCTTCAGCTGAAGAGCTGAGGGACAACGCCCAGCCCTAGAGTTCAGGCCCTGTGACCAGCAAAAAACAATAAAAATAAAAAATAAAAAAAAATATAGGACCATATGTGATTAAATTTCATAGAGTACAAGAAGGAAATACTAGACCGGGTACATTAAATCTATAGCAATTATTATTATCATTTTCACATCAGAAGCATTCTCTTCCTCTTATTATTTAACTGTATAGTCAAAAATGTTTTCCTTATGAACTGAGGCTAGGGCTCAAGTGGTAGAATACGTACCTAACAAGTGTAAGGCTCTGAGTTCAATGCCTAGTACAATAACAACAATATGATTTCTCCAGACTTGAGAACAAATGAACATCATATAAAACCTTCCCAGTGTTCTGGAAACACCTTTTCAAATTGTCCCCTTGAAAAATTCTTTATACCTTAAATATTTTGCTATTTATATTTTCTTCTCTAAATTCACCGACTACCCTCAATTTTTATTCACTTTATTCTTCTTTTGAAAGTAAGACTCTACTAAATTTTATTGTCCTGAAAAATCAATTAACTAATAAGCAAAAGTACAATCCCAACCCACAAAAACTGAGGCTTCACATGCAGGTAATGTTGTCCTGGCTCTGACTCTAAAGTAAAAGATCAATGTCTAAACTCACAGGGTTCCCTTAATAGAAAAGTGACCAAAGGCTGAGATCTAAGGATCTCAACCTTTGAAGCCAGTTCAGGCAATCTGTGTGAGACTTATCTTCAATTAACCAGCAAAAAGGCAAAATGAATTTGTAATTTGAGTGGTAGAATGCCAGACTTGAGCGAACAAACTAAAGGACAGCATCCAAACTTTGCATTCAAGCCATATTACTAACACACACACACACACACACACACACACACACACACACACACACACACACACACACACACAAAGTGACCAAAAGTAATGGATTGATTAAAAAGTTGACTACAATATAATGCATATTTATATTATATCATCTCTGTTTTATAAATTTATAATATAGAACATGCTATATAAAGGGATGTAGTTTATATTAAATCTATAGAAAAATTTTAATTTCAAGTAAAAATACTGGCTGTAACATGAATTCAATTTTAAAACCCTGATTATTTAGTGCCACTTCTTGGACTTGAACTATAGACTTCCTCATTCCACCACATTTTGAATTGTATATGCTGGCTAGGCTCCAAAAGGCTTTAGCCAAGCTTTGCCAGTCATGGGAATCAGGCATTCACACTCTTCCAGTACTATGAGAATACTCATAGTGTAAGGGAAGGTAGATCCCTAGGTGGATGTAGTAGCTTGTTGAAACTTCAGAAGTGCGTTATAAGGCAGTGTGGCATACTCAGCATGGAAACTGCCCTCCAGGATTGGCATCCAACCCTGGGCCCAACTGTTGCAGTCTAATCAGTGCCACAAAAGGCACATTTATATAAGCCTCCAATTCTCCTTGTCATTGAGACTGTCAGACTCCCAGAGACACAAGGGAACTCACCTGACCCTCTACTAGCTGGCAAACGGCAGTACAGGAGACCTGAGAATGGCTAAATTCCTTGTCACCAGAGGAGCTGGAGGAAGACTCCTCCACCCCGACTCTCCGGGGCTTCACGTATTTTATATTCTTTGTTACAAGACCTGGGGTTTTCAGCCTCCTCCTCCTCCTTCTTCATGGGAGCTCCCCGCACAGACCCTCATCCGATGGCGGAGGAGTGTGAAGTGCTGCAACACCACTGTAATTAAATTGCATAAAGCTCAGATTTTTGATGGGATTACTTTCCCCCGGTTATGAGCCCTTTTCAGAGACCTGACTGCTGCATTTGCAGCGTTCCTTGTGGGGGCAACTGATAACAATATTTCCCATATAACGGGCTAGATCTTTCAGTCTAAGGGATACTGGAGCAGAAGAACTGAGAAAGGAGAGGAGGGAACAGGACAGGGGGCACCAGGAGGTCCAGCGCTCACCAGCTTCTGAACCCTGAGTGCCCGTTAACAATCTTGTTTACTTAGTTCTGTAATAACCCGTGGGGCCCGGATAACCAGCGGGCCCCATGACCTGGCCTGTGGAGGGGGCGGGGCATCAAGAGCCGAGCCTCACCCCTCCACAGACCAGGCCACGGATAGAGCAGGGCTTTGAGAGGCTGACATCATTGCCTCACCGGCTGTGGGGATAGGAGGGTGTGCCATGAAAGGGGCGGGCCTTGCCTCCAAAAGGGGGCGGGCCATGCCATTGGAGGGGGTGGGGCATCAAGCCCTACATTGCGAGCTTCCTATTGGGATTGGACAGGGAGCAGCCTGGGGGAGGAGTGTGAATGGCGGTTGGAAACCATTGGTAGGGGAAGAGGGGGGCGGGGCAGTAGGGGAAAAACAGTCCCGAGGGGGGAGAGGAGAGTCGGGAGGAGACCCGGAGTCCTGAGGAGAGGAGAGTAAGGGAAAGACCAGGAGTCCTGAGGGAGGAAGGGAGAGCCATGAGGAGAATAGTAGACGTGGAGGGAGGGAGACACTGCAGGAGGGGAAAGCCTGCGGGGCAGGCAGGCCTGTGGAGGGCGGGGCAGGCCTCGAGAGGCCATTTGGGGCTTCTTGAGTATTAGGTTCTTAACAAGAGATTGCCCAGTAAGCACAGCACCAGGCACGTGGTATTCAGGTAAGGGGTAGGTTTATTCATCGTTCAGGCTGGGACCAGGCCAGGTTGGCTCTTCACGGGGTTGGGAAAAGACCTGGGAAAGACAGCGTCTGGCCCTGGGCTAGGCCTTATCTAGGGTAGGGGCGGAGACAGGTATGGCCACATTGAATCCAGGTGTGACCTCTTCCAGGTGTGCCAGTTGCCTAGGTAATGCAGGTACTAGCCGGAGACTTTGCTGTGAGGAGGATGGAGTCTGTTCACCATCCAGGAGCTGACCTTACATTCCAGACTTTTAATAATCATCAAATAGGGCTCAGATTCTCTCTGCTACTTCCTGCTGACAAGGGGCGTTGACATTAGGGGTAAAAGGCTGGAATATGGTCTCTTCCCAGAGAAGGCAGCAAGCAGCAGCTGTCTCTTGGTAGGCATGAGTCCTTAGATGAAGTCTGGAGGAGGCAAGTCTCTTGGATGAAGTCTGGAGAAAATCTCATGAGGCATTGAGGGACTGAAAAAGAAATACCAGAGAGCAAATAAATGGTAAGAGGAAAGACTTAGGCCTGCAAATTAAAAGTTGGATGACTTGTCTAGAATGGCTAGTTCTTACCTCCTGCATTCCAAGCTGTCCTGGAGTTGGTGGAAATGTTCCTAGCTACTTCTGACACCTGGTGACTAGGTAGAGAGAATGTCAAATAACAAAGGCAAGAATATAAATTCCTGTCCAGTTAAAAGGTAGACCGGTATGGACATTAGATGGGCAGGCTTCTTACTTCTATTGACCTCCTGGCTCTGGTTAGTTTTGAAAGGGCAGGCACAAAGTGGCTGATATGACATTATCTCCTCTTACTCCTCTCCATAGTCCCTTGTTCCTCAGACTGGCTGAGTCTGGGGATGACTTGTCTCAGTTAGAATTCATGGAGGTTTGAACTCAAGGCCTGGGCACTCTCCCTGAGCACTTCTGCTCAAGGCTAGTGCTCTACCACTTTGAGTTATAGTACCACTTCCAGTATTTGCTAGTTAATTAGAGATAAGAGTCTTGAGCCATGCTTCCAGCCTGGCTCTTTGCAGGTTAGTTGGGAGATGCAGTTTTAGGGATTTTTCAGCCTGGGCTGGCTTTGAACCGCAATCTTTGCCACAAAACCCTTTATTATTTCCAATTAAAGCAATAAGGAGATCAAATAGAATAAGTAGAGCTTACCTGCTCCTTATCAAGAATTGACCAACAAATATTCTGCAATGACAAAACTCATTAGCTGTAATGAGAATCTTAGCACAGATATGCCCAATATTTTAGAACCATATAGTCATTGCTAGAATATACAACACAAAACAAAAAAGGCAAAACTCAAAACCTAAAATTTTTGACAACAATGTTTAGACATCTTTGCTAACAAATAGCACATTAGATGGTTGAGCCTCAGTTATAGGGCCTGTGAAAAGAGCAACTTGTTAGCAAAGCACCTTAAAATAGATGGATGGAGTAGTAAGCTTGGTGGAAGGTTAAGGGTCAGATGAGACCAAACCCTTAACCCACCATGTGGCCAAGATGGCGAACTCAAGATGGCAAATTTCTGAAAAAACGCAAAGAAAACCTGAACAAATAGATCAAGCCTAGATTGGCTAGCCTTTGAGAGGGAACCTAGAGAGGGGTCCCCGGGACCCAGTCTGTGTCACACTCTTCAGGGCACAAGCCAAAAAGTGGTAGAAAAGAACGGGAGAGATAAAGTTGGACATGATTAGCAGAGAGAGAGCAAAGAGAGCCTGAAAGTAAACAGACTTCTGACCATTTACCATTGCAGATGCAAAAATTGTCTAAATCTGAGAACAGATTAAGAAAATTAGGCTCTCTGGCTTTCCAGAGAGCAAAGGAGGGGTATCAAAACACTGGAGTGACACACAGCACCCCATTACAGGCATAGGAGAGAAAAAATTAGTGAGTGAAGGAGGGCTTATCAGATGGAAGCCGTGTCCTGATTTACCACTGAGCCCTCTAGGGAGGAGTGGCCAAGCAACCAGAGTCAAGCGTCCTGGAAGAGGTCACATCTGGAATCGATGTGGCCACACCTTTCCCTGCCCCTACCCTAGAAAAGGCCTAGCCCAGGGCCAGGTGCTCTCTTTCCCAGGTCTTTTCTCAGCCTCATGGAGAGCCAACATGGCCTGGTCCCAGCCTGAACGATGAATAAACCTACCCCTTACCTGAATACCACATGCGTGGTGTGGTTCTTACTTGGCAATACCTCTTTTTAAAAACCTAACATTGAGGAAGCCATTTGGGGCCTCTTCGAGGGGCCATTCGGGACCTCCTCTAGAGAGGCCTGTGGAGAGGCGCCTCCCAGAGCAGAGCAGGCCTGTGCAGAGTGGAGAGGCCTGCAGTGGAGGAGGAAGTGAAGAAAGGGAAAAGCCTTCCCCTTTGGAGGTCTGAGACAGACTAATTTGGTGGTTTGCAGACCAACTAATAAAGGTGGGAGGGGGATGGTCAGGGCTGCCTATTGGAGCCTTGGAGGTTTGGTGGTTGAGGCTGCTCTTGGTTCTTGTTATCTAGGACAGGACAAGGAAGTCTCAAGACCCCTTTCTGGTGTAAATAGTGTAAATAAACTTCTTTTGTTCATCTTTCACTGTGCCTCAATGGATAGTCTGGCTCTAATGAGAGGTCGTAAGTGTTCAGTTCAGGGGAGGTGACTGTAGATAGATGCAGAGATTAGGGTATCAATCTATCTTTGAAGTTACAGGAAACCTAGTTTGCATACAAGTGATAATGGACTCTTTTAGGAAGCAATAAACATTCAAAGCTCAACATAGATTTTCATCTTATCTCCAAGTTCTCAAACTTTTGGTACCAAACAGTTCACACTTAAGGTAGGAATTTGAACTTCCATCTTGAGTGTTGATTTTTTCAGGGCCCAGTTCTGATTCTTCTGAGTGCTGTTGAGATGGCCTTCCAATCTCTTAATCCTTTGCAGGTCTCACAACTTGGCTCCAGAGTCCCTACAGCTTTCCCTGGTCTTCTGGGTGCTGTGTGCATAGTCTATATTCCTGACAGCCTGCAACCATTTTATGTTATAACTAGCTTATCATTTTATCTGATAAGGCCATAAGTAGGGGGAAAAAAGCTAATATCTTATTGAATATAAATAGCAAACTTATGACCTCAAAGTTCTGACCTACAAAAGGAAAATTAAACTTTTCAAGATTACATCAAGGCACTTTAAAGTTAATAGTACACTATTGACATTACAAATGTCTGTGTGAATAAAAATGGTTTGTTGCCTGATTAGTTGGTTTTAATTTTATAGTGTTGAGAATTTCTTATTGGTGACATTTTATTTTTGGTGCTGGGGATTGTATAAGGCTTTCAGATTGCTGAGCACACACTCCACACCCCCAAGCACAGGAATTATGTTTTAGTATTTAGGTAGTGTATTAATTGTCATGTATTATATAGAACTCAACTGAAAACAATTTACAGGTATGTGTAAAATGACATTTTGCAGCTGAGTATTAAGGCCTCACGCCTGTAATCCTAGCTACTCAAGGGGCTGAGATCTGAGGATCATGGTTTGAAGCCAGACTGAACGGAAAGTCTGTTAATCTCACAGCTAATTAACCCCATAAAAGCTGAAAGTGGAGCTGTGACTCAAGTGGTAGCACACTAACATTGAGCAAAAAAGCTCAGGGTCAGCACCCAGGACTTGAGTTCAAGTCTCAGGACCAGCACAAAAAATAAGTATTATAATATTAATATCTATAATGTGATTAAATTTACTATTACATAATTTCCATTATATCAGTCTCTTCTATTTTAAATGATTGAATTTCTAATTGTAATTATAATCCCAGCTTATCTAAGACTTGCCTCAGTACTGTTAATTTTCTATATGCTTCATAATTTGAAAGATGTTTGAAGAAATCCATATATGTCAAGTGCAGTAAGATTGTTTGTTTTTTGATTCTGTATATTATTAGCTTCTGGTTCTGCCAAAAAATATTTAATTTATTGAAAACATAAAAATACATTTTTAGAAGTTTTCAGACATATTTTAAAACAAATGAACTTTCCTATTTTTACTTTGTGGAATTTATTCTAAAATGTTTCCAAACTCCTTTCAATAAATTTTGTGCACTAGCTGCTAAACTGAGAAATAACAAATGAATTTCTCACATGTTTCCATCTATCATAATTTCTTATAAAACTATAACTGCTCAGTCTTGATGGGGAAGTAAGTTAGATATGAGATATAACACACCTTCTACTTTTAGCCTGAAAACAAGAAAGTTCATGTAAGCATCTTGCCCTGTGTGGACATAACTGAGTCAGAAGTATTCTCTAGCACTGAAACCATCTTGCTGCTCAGGAAATCCTCGGGGCTGTGGATGAAGTGTTATACAAAAGGCAAAGGCAGTCTGGTACTGGTGGCTCATGTCTATAATCCTAGCTACTCAGGAGACTTGAGATCTGAGGACTGTGATTCAAGCCAATCTGGGCAGGTAAGTTCATGAGACTTTTATCTCCAATTAACCAGGCAGAGTGGAGCTGTGCCCCAGAAAGTATAGAGTATCAGCCTTGAGTAAGAAAAGGAAAAGACAAAAGAAAGCCAAGCGTGTTTTGTCCCCATACTACCGTGTTATGTTTGGGTTTGGAAATTGACTTTTGGATATTTTAATGGATCTGCTGAGCCTATTGTGAGCCAGATAAACGTGACACCTCCAATTGCCTATTATGTGTGTCTACTCTGCAGGTAAATATTGGGGTCATTGTGTGTCATCGGCAACTCAAGACGCCACAACCAGAATTGCATTGCTCTTATGCATTGTGAAGGTCCATTTGTCTCAATGCAGCACCCATGGGAGCCAGGCTGGCTCACTCGCTCCAGGATCTTGAAGGCTCATGCTAACTTGATCACATAGCCCCTCTGGCATTCTGTCCTCCTCTTCTTACCAGGCCCACTGTAGTCCCAGTTGGTTTGGTTGAATTGGCCCTTGCTATTGGCCTGGTTGTCAGGAGATAAGGTGTGGCTGATCCTGGTATGAGGCTAGTAGTGTCTCAGTAGGAAACTTGACTCCTCCTCAGGTACCTCAAATAAATGGAGATACCATCTTCCAGCCAGGGGAAATGGACCCCTTCTGCAGGCCTGGTGATTCCATGAGAACCCAGTAGTTCACATTCCTTGATTGTGTTTATAGACGCTCCTGTCTCAACCTTCATTGTTTCTCTTCTCAGAAAGGTAAAGGCTCTCTTGAGCTGAGAGGCAAATCTCTCTGAAGCTTTGTAACCTTATTATGAAGCCTATTTTTTTTTAATTGTGAAAATACTGTACAGAGGGGTTACAATTACATGGGCAAGGTAATGAGTACATTTCTTATCAAGCATATTGCCCCCTTTGTTTCCACTTCCCATCCCTTCCCATCTTCCTCCCCTTCCCACACCCCCCCTACCAAAGTTATAAAGTTCATTTTTCAACATAACGATTTGTACATCTCATTGTTGCAATGGGTCCACCTGTATACCTATTTATTTTTTTATTTATTCTGTATCCCTATTTAAACAACTTGTTTTTTCTTTCCCCTCCAAAAATTATACCAACATCAAATACAGTGAAAACAGGAGTTATACCGTGGGGGAGGGACATACAAAGCTGAAAACAGGAGTTATACCGTGGGGGAGGGACATACAAAGCAACAAAGAAATCATCTTATAAATATGTTAGAAACAATCGCATGAAAGAAAAAACATTTGAGTCCTTATCTTTGGGTTCATTTCACCTAACATCAACTTATCTGACCTTTTCTGCTTGTCTCAGACATATACTAGTAACTGCAAATAAGGGAAATCATGGGACCTTTGGGTATGGCTTACTTCATATAATTTTGTCCAAGTTTTTCCATTTCCTAACAAATGGGGCAATGTCATTCTTTCTGATGGAGGCATAGAATTCCATTGTGTATATATACCACATTTTCTTGATCCATTCACCTACTGAGGAGCATCTGGGTTGGTTCCATATCTTAGCTATGGTAAATAAGGCTGCAATAAACATAGTTGTGCTGGTAGCTTTAGTATGGTCTTGTTTGTGATCATTCAGATAAATGCCCAAAAGTGGGATTGCTGGTTCATAGGGGAGCTCTATGTGGAGTCTTTTGAGGAATCTCCATACTACTTTCCAAAGTGGTTGAACAAGCTTACACTCCCACCAACAATGCAGTAAGGTTCCCTTCTGTCCAGATCCCCTCCAGCATCTGTTGTTATTAGAGTTCTTGATTTTAGCCATTCTAACTGTAGTGAGGTGATATCTTAATGTTGTTTTGATTTGCATTTCTTTTATGGCTAGGGAGGTTGAGCATTTCTTCATGTGTCTATTGGCCATCTGAAGCCTATTTTTATATTCCATCTGTAAATGTTCTTTAACTGTGTGCTCATATATTTGGTCCATCTTTAATTGGGTTGTTGGGTTTCTTATTGCTGACTTTTAAGAGTTCTTTGTACATGAGAGATAAAGTTTTTATTGCTTTTTTGTTTTGTTTTTGTAAATGTGTGTGCATATGGCACTATGGGTTTGAGGAAATTTAGATGTATAAAATTATGCCCCTGTGTAGTAGCAAGTGTGCAAATGAAAATACTGGTGCCCTCACACATGTACACATGCTCAGATGACATTTGTGGAGGTATACACCGAAAAAGAAGGCACACAAATGTTTATGTATTAATTTATTGTAAAGATACTGTTCAGAGGGGTTACAGTTACATGAGTAAGGTAATAAGTACATTTCCTATCATTGTTACCCCCTCCTTTGTTTTTCCTCCTACTATCCCTTCCCTCCCCACCTCCCCAACTCCTCCCTTCCCTCCCCAAGTTGTAAAGTTCGTTTTCAACATAGTGTCTTGTACATCTCATTGTTACAATGGGTCAACCTGTATCATTGTTTCAGCATTTTGTTATTTTCCTTCCCCTCCCAAATTATCTTTGTCGCTGTTATTTTTAATGTACTATATGATTTTTTTCTTTTGTATGTTCTTCCCCCAAGGTATAACCCCTGTTTTCACTGTATTTGAAAGGTACCCTGCATCTTGTACAAATGTTTCTTTTAGAGAAAGGAAGCCTATGAGAGATACAATATTGTAAACCTGTAATCCTAGTATATGAGAGCAGACAGGATGATCAACAAGCCAGTCTGAGTGATGCAGTGAGACCCAGATTCAAAAAACAAACAAACAACAAAAACAAAAAACCAAACAACAAAAGGCAGGAGTTTTATGAACTTCTTTTATGGTTCTGAGGCTTGAACACAGAGCCTCCCACTTGCTAGACAGGTGCTTATGGACCCAAGGAAACCAATCATTTGCTCATTTTCAGCCTCATACTTTGGCTCCATTAGATGATATAGTTTCTTTTTTCTTTTTGTTGTCAGTCCTGGTGCTTGAACTCAGCCTGGGCACTGTCCCTGAGCTTTTCCATTCAAGGCAAGTGCTCTACCACTTGTACCACAGAGCCACTTCCAGTTTTCTGGTGGTTTAATTAGAGATAAGAGTCTCATGGGCTTTCCTGCCTGTGCTGCTTTGTACCATGATCCTCAGCTCTCAGCCTCCTAAGTAGTTAGGATTACAGGCGTGAGCTATCAGTACCCAACTAGTTTCTTTTTTAATTAAAAGACAAGATTACCCTTGTATATAAAACATGTCAAACTCCAAAAAGCATCAAAAATATTTGGACGAAATGCAAAGATGTATCAATAATGGTTGTTAGGGAATAAAATTCATAGTAAATATGTTGTAAAAGTGTGATCTTTGCTACTAGCAACCCAAAGTTTAATTTTGGAGTAAAAATACTTAAAAAACAGTGTCCCCCTTTAAAGTGCACACTCACATATATACACTTATACATTCTCACCTACATGCATGCATACATTCACATGCACCCATGTTGCATGTACTCTCAGTCATATGAAAATACTGGTGCCCTCACACATGTACACATGCTCAGGCACATGTACACACGAATGACTTCTTATGCCATATGTGTTTCCCAGGAATGCAGCTCAGATTATTTTCTGCTTCTCACTACTTAAAAATTTTTGGGAGAAAAGAAATCAATTATCATTTAACAGATCAATAATTAAAAATGACGTATTGCTTTCACTGAATACCTCTCAAAGCCATCAATTGCTCTTTTTATATTTGAAGTAATAGCCTTCTAAGAACTCATTCAGCATTATTAGTGGATGAATGTAGAACAGAGCTCATCTTGCATTCAGCAGAGAATTTATTTTATTTTATTTTTCAGAGAACCTTTTAGTTAGCTAAATTCTTCCATTTTTAGGAGAACAAGAAACTTCTACAACACCTTTGGCTGGTGTGGAGTAAGCTTCATAGGACTATAAGAAGCCTGGCCACTCTAATGCATTTTGTAGCTTTCTATGTACCACATCACATCTCTGAGACAAGACTTTTGTTACAAAGTAAACAGTAACAAAGTATATTCCTGCTATGTGTGTGCTTACAAGATCTTTCATCACACATATTCTATGTCCTTTTCTATATTTAATTCATGTCCAGAGGTCATTTATATAGTAAAAGGCAGTCCAAATAATTTACATCCTCGTTCAACACAAAACAACTTCAACTTCTCTTTCTTTTTTTTTTTTTTTTTTTTGTCGGTCATGGGGCTTGAACTCTGGGCCTGGGCGCTGTCCCTTAGCTCTTCAGCTCAAGGCAAGCGCTCTACCACTTGAGCTACAGCGCCACTTCCGGTTTTCTAGTGGTTTATTGGAGATAGGAGTCTCACGGTCTTTCCTGCCCGGGCTGGCTTTGAACCGCGATTCTCAGATCTCAGCCTCCTGAGTAGCTAGGATTACAGGCGTGAGCCACCAGCGCCCGGCTCAACTTCTCTTTCTTCTTCTTCTTCTTTCTCTTCCTCTTCTTCCTCCTTCTCCTTTTCCTCCTCCTTCTCTTCCTCTTCTTCTTCCTCCTCCTATTCCTCCTCCTCTTTCTTCTTTTTCTTTGCCATTTACTTAAATCTGAACCAACCAACTATTTCCTGAAAAAAAGTCAAATTTCTGCTTTAAAATTTTGGAAAGGGGCCATAAGTTTTCTCCATGATCACCTGAAAAGAATTCTGAAGATTTATTAGTTTCTAATTCTTTTCATTTCAATCTTTAATAAGTGAGTGAAAACTGTTACACTGGCTAATGACACAGATCCATAGATTCCAAGGAAGAAGATGCAAAAATTATCTAGGTCCTTTATGACTAATGTCCCATTTTTGTCAGAAATTTGAGATAAGGCAAGTACCAGTGACACAAGAACAAATAAGAATATTATTGTGGAGGAGTTGATTCTGATAAAGAAGCACTAGACATATGAAATTGTAACAACGCTTGATGTTCAAAAAAATAGCATCTAGTAATCTAGAGATTCCATTCCAGAAAATTTATCCCAGAGGATTAAGACTTTTCTATATATACTTGTAACAGTTTTGTTCAGAGCAAAAATTAATACTAGATAGTTGACCATTAAAAAATGAATTCACTGTCATTTTTAAACCAAGTGAAAGTAGAAAGGAATAAGTGTTCAGGAATCACAGCAGATCTTTAGCTACAAAATCATTACTTGTTTCTATACCCCCAATTTTCTATATCTTCTATATGTTCTAACCTTAGGGTTCTTTGATCTAGGTAGAAATCCTGCTATCATGAATAACCACAAGAATATGATCAATATCATTCAAATTAGGTCAGATGCAAGTTTTTCTTTGTCCAGTATCAGGGCTTGAACTCATGGCTTTCAGCTCTTGCTTGGCTTTTTTACTCAAGGCTTTTGCTCTTCTACTTGAACTGTACTTCTGGCTTTTTGTTGGTTAATTGGAGATAAGAATCCCATTGTCTGCCCAGGCTCTCTTTGAATCTTGATTCTTAGATCTCATCTTCCTGAGTGTGTGCCACCAGCACCCAACTAGATGCTAGAGTTTCTAGAATAAAAATCCCATGCTTCTTACACCTTAATGGTGAGGGTAGGAAGAGAACTAAACTTCATGAAGAACTGCTTCATAGCTAAGAATTTGGCTGCCTTTACAATTCAGATGAAAGAGCAGAAAAAAAAAGATACCACCTACAAATATATCATAAAAAACAAGAGTATAGACTGACTCCTTCAAGATAAATTGAGAGTTCTGATGTCAGGTTGCCAAATTAGATGTAATTAATGGTTGAGTGACATTATCAAGATTTATATCATTCTCCTTTGGACCCAACTGTAACCCAAACTAGGATTACTCTCTGCAGACAGGGTACAATGAAGGCAGTTACTCCACTGGAGCTCAAAAATGTGGGCTGACTAAAGCAATATTTTCCCTCTAGACTCCAAACTAAAGTAATTGCTACCACAGAGTCAAGAAAACCCACTATTGCCAGAAAATGTGAGGAAGCCAAATTGTCCATACCTTGGGCTGCTCTTCAGTGAGTGAACCATCTTCCCCTGAGTCTCCTTCAGTGCTTAATGTAGATGTCAATAACAGCTCCTAGTCCCCTCTACAAGCAAGACATTAAGTAACTTCTTAAACATGTCTGAGTCTTCTAGTGCTGGTACTAGCATGTTACTATGAACTTCATAGGTTCACATATCACAGATTTACTGTTTTTGTCTTTGGTATTAAGACCCCTAAAATCAAAGTGTCTGTGGGACTGAATTCCTTCTAGAGGCTCTAGGAGAGACATTCTTTACTTCTTCAGCTTCCAGAGGCCACCTGTATTTCTTAGCTCATGACCTTTCTTCAGTCTTTGAAGCCAGCAATAGCCAGCAACATCTTCAAATATCCAGTCTCTCTGTCTCTTTCTGACCTATATTTCTATCATCACATTTCTTGTCTTCTGCCTCCTTCTTCTACAAGGGCCCTTGGGATTCCACTGGACCTACCAGATTGTTCAGGTAAATCTTCCCATTTCTTTTTTTTTTTTTTTTGGTCCGGTCATGGGTTACTGAACTCTGGGCCTGGGCACTGTCCCTCAGCTTTTTCAGCTCAAGGCTAGCGCTCTACCACCTGAGCCACAGCACCACTTCCGGCTTTTTACTTTTTGCTTATGTGGGGCTGAGGAATCGAACCCAGGGCCTCATGCATGCAAGGCAAGTGCTCTACCACTGAGCCACCTTCCCAGCCCCAATCTTCCCATTTCTAATCTGTAAATCAAGCACTTCTCTTGGATTTTATGCATGCCCTGCAGAAGGAGAAATGGAAACCCTTCAGTCAGGAATAAAATGCCTTTAGCTTCATTCTTCAGCATGCGAGTCTCAGGGACTGTGACTCTTTCTTTCTCAGAACCTACTTATAACATCACACATAACTCTCCTTTCAGTGTTATTCATTTTTCCTCTAAGATGGTTGAATACCAAGGGTTTGGGCTTTTAAATCTTTGTGGTTCTTGTCATTCTACTGGAATTTTTGTGCGAACCAGGCAATTACTTTGTAACAAACAAAAAAGTAACTTGTGTTATTAGCCTGTCCATCAAGGTGCTTTCCCTGTCATTGTTCCAACATTAACTCTACCCATAGAACATCAAAAATCGAGCTGGGTAAGACTGTCAGAATGCTGTGTGATCCCTGGCCCTGTGCCCATAATCACTGATGTGAGCTGTGAAAAATCTCATGTAAAGAACATTATTGGCTCTCTGAAGAACAGTTAGCAATTCCCTACAATTTAATCCAATGGTCAACAATATTAATTCAGACCATTAGGAGTATATAGTTGTCTGACTGATGTTCTCTGGAAAAAAATAATGGGATCAATGTAAAATATTAGTAATGTCAAGCAGTTGACAGAAGAGAAATACAGGGCCAAGCTTTTTTTTTTATACCAATTTCTGCTTTTATCTTTGGCACTTAGGAAAGAGTGTTTAAAAAGATTAATCTTTAAAATACAAATTCGTTCCCTCCTTTCCAGGATTCCCATAGGGACAGAACTTGAGAATTGAGATCAACCCTAGGACACAAGGGCCACAAAATTCCCAGGGAAACCTGGATGCTGATAAAGTTCCATGGCCTCTTACTTTGAGATTCAAAGATCTCTCTGTCTCAAGGACTGTCAAATACAACCAGATTCAAATCCAACCTTTGTCTTCTCCATGTTGCTACTTTGATTGAAACCTAAAACTTACCTCAAACTAGGTTAACATATCAAATGTTCTGTTTTTGTTAGCAGTAGAAACTCATAAAATGTAGGCTTCCTTTGCCAAGCACCTTGTTTCAAAATTTCCATTTCCCAAATATTCATAAAATGAAGAATGGAAAATGCAATGAAATATTAAAAATATGGTAAAAAATACTGCTTTATAGATCAAGATAATTAAGGAAGAACTGGACTAGACTACTCTGTTCACAGAGCCATAGTAACCAGAACAGTATGGAAATGGCATGAAAAACAAGGCCACAGACCAATGCAACAGAATTGAGATCCAGGAATAACTCCAGACATTTACAACCCACTACTTCTCATCAAAGATGCCAAATGCATACATTGAGGGGATAGAGAATATCTTTCTCAATAAATGGTGCTGGATAAAGGGGTACTCATGTACAGAATATTAAAATGTGACCCTTTTCCTCATCCATTACCTGAAAGGTGGTAAAATTTTTCTTTCATATAACATTTAGCACAGAAAAAAAAGGATCTTAAAGTGGATATCCAAGAAAAGGAAGGAAGGATGGAAAGGAGGATGGACTGGAGGATGGATAAGGGAGGATGGAAGATAAAGGACTGAATTTAATTGAAGTATATTATATATAAATATAGCAATGCTGTATTGCGATCAATTGTTTGGTTCAAGTAATAAATGTAATACAAAGTCATTAAAATGGATCAAAGACCTAAATTTAAAACCTCAAATTCAGAAACTACAAGAGGAAGCCACAGAGGAAATACTTTAAGATATTGATTCAGTAACGATTTTCTGGATCAGATTCCAAAAACCAGAAACACAAGGAAAAAAGAAAAAAAAAGACAAACAGAATTAATATAAACTAAAAAGCTCTTGCACAGCTAAGAAAACAGAGTGAAGAGAAAACCTGCAAAGTGGGAAAATACTTGTCATTTACCTGAAAAGAGGATTTGTATTTAGAAGGTATAATGAACTCAAAACAACAACAAAACAGCAGCAAAATCCAACTAATCCAATTTTTAAAATGAGAAATGACCTGAGCACACATTTCTCAAAAGAAGAAATAAAAATGGCCAACAACTATATGAAAAAAATGCTCCATATCATTAAGCCAAATCAAAACTACAATGAGACATCATCTCACCCCAATTAGAATTGCTATTCTAGAAATAAGTGCTAGTGGGGGGTGGCGGGGGGGGGATGACAACTTCTGGTAACATTATGGAAATCATTTTGGAAGCTCCTTGGAAAACTAAAAATAGATCTTCCATATTATCCAATCCCTCTTTTATATATATATCCTAAGAAATCAAGATAGCAAGGAGATCCAACCATGCTCACATTTATTGCAGCACTATTCTCTGAAAGTTAGGAATAGCTAAGGTATGGAAACACCTTTGGTGTTTACTCACTGAAGCATGGATATAGGAAATATGTAATATATACACAATAGCATATCATTTAGTCATATAAATGGACAAATTATTTGTCATTTATAGCAAAATGGATTGAGCTGGAGGATATTATGATAAGTGAAGTGACCCAGACATAAACAAATACTAATTGTACATATTAATGGAGTTTCATGTGATATTTTCATATATGCAAACAGTAGGTATTTTATCAAATTCAGCTTTCTTTTCTCCACCATTTCTCCCTCAGCCTTCACCACGTCTACTGACCACTCTTACATTTAAGTCAACTGCTTTAGCATCTACATAAGAAATAGCATGAAATATTTGTACTGAAATCTGCCTCCTTTGTGGCTGAAATTACAGCTATAAGCCAGTGCAACTGGCTTACATGTTGAGTTGGGTGTCTCACTACCTTTTGTTATCCTTGAGCTGTGATTGTCTAGTCTTTAGCTCATAAGTAGAGAGAATTATAGATATGCTCCACCACACTAGAATCTTCATCTCCATTTTCCTTATCTTCTCAGCTATGTTTAGACACTGTGATGATCTTTTTAGTGTTGGTATTCATTTTATATAATTAAATGTAGTATGACTCTCCACTTGATTTTTAGGCTTTCAATATATTCGAGGCCTCAGTAATAAAAGATAAGGAATCAATGAAGTCAGATAAAGAAGCCATGTCTCCCTCCTCTCCCTTGCATTCCAGTTTCAATATCTCCACATTTCTTTGTCTGCTATAGAACACTTGTATTCATCTTGAAAATAAAACTTTTGTATTTGTTTCAGTGTTAGTATATCAATTAATTAGAGTCAAGACCCCAACAAGTCCTTTAGTTGCATTTTTTTTATTGTGAAAATACCATGTATTTATTTTTTTCTTCACTGAAGCATCTCTTGATGCCTCCAGTTTTCCTCTAACAGTCTCTAATAGTGTTCTGAGGACCATGGGAGTAGTTACATGAGTTCTGGAAGCTTTGAAACTTTTGTCTGTTCCTTCATCTTTTCATTAAGAATGGATATGAAATTTCTTTACCTTTAGAATTTTACAGGCATGCCAGATGCAGTGGCTTATGCCTTTTATTCTAGGTACTTGGGAAGTGGAGATGGGGGAGGGAGGAATAAGGCCAGCTCAGGCATAAAAGTTAGTGTGACTCCATTTTAGCGAATGTCTGGGTGTGGTAATATACATCTATCACCCTCAGAAACAAGAGAAGTACAAGTAGGAAAATAACCAATGAGATAAAGGAGAACTGAAGAGATAGCTCAAGGGGTAAGGCAACCTACTTAGTGGACATAAGGTCCTGGGTTCAATCCCCAATATTACAAAAGAGAGAAATTTGGGCTGGGAGGGTGGCTCAGTGGTAGAGTGATTGCCTTGCATGCATGAGGCCCTGGGTTCAATTCCTCAGCACCACATAAGCAGAAAAAGCTGGAAGTGGCTCTGTGGCTCAAGTAGTAGAGCACTAGCTTGAGCTGAAGAGCTGAGGGACAGCGCCCCAAGCCCAGAGTTCAGGCCCCACAACTGACAAAATAAAAGAGAAGAAAATAAATTTGGCAGAACTTTTCATCTAAATTAAAATAATACAGCTTAGATCTCTGAACTAAGATACGAGTATTCTACTCAGTGCCTTGACACCACACCTTGAGTTTATATTTGAGCATAAGCTTACAGATGTTTCACTACTTAATATCCTGCAACATTTCCAGAAAATATTTTTGTTCCTTCAGGGTAGACAGCAGCAGCAGTGAGCAGTTTCAAAGGAACATATTTAGCTCTGGGCTTTTGTAAAACTTTAAGCAAAGAAAATGAACTTCAAATAATTAAATCAGGCTAACATCTATATTAATAAGAAAGCATTCTTAGTAGTCAGAAGTGGAATGAAGAAACTGGTTCTGCTCCACTGAATGAATGGTTGGCGACAGTTTGGGTTGTGCAGACCGGAAAAACAGGGCTGATGAAGTCAAGAATACAGTGCTGCTGGGCTTTAAGGATGCTTGGCTGGAGTCCTACAAACCACCTGGTCCTGGTTCCTGGCTGCCTGAGGCCCAGCCTGACTACTCAGGATTCTTTCTATTTTAAATAGCTGCCCTGATTACTTTAGGAAGTGGGTTTCTGGGCAAAAGTGATAAGGAAGTGTGGCTCAAACAGAACTTTCCTTCAGGCATTATCTGTAAGTGGACACCAGTAAAGGCTGCCTGTGGAAATGAGTTGATTAGCCCTCTATTTTTAAAATCTTACTTCAAAGTGACCCCAGTCTATGTACTGCTCAACACAGCTCTTTTCTTCCCCACCCACAGTGTATTGCCAATTTTTCATTCTCTAGAAGTGAACCAGGCCATTGCTATATATTCACAAGGAATATATGCAGGAAACTTGTTTGCAAACAAAGCAGGAATCAATGGGGTGCATTGATGTAGATTCTCTAATGTATCCAACCCTGTGTAGTTCCCAGACTTGCTATTTTGAAGCTTTGTTGACTTCATATATTTAGTGTGTGTGTGTGTGTGTGTGTGTGTGTGTGTGAGTGCGCGCGTGCCTTTCCTAGGACTTAAACTCAGGACTCATTCATGCTTGCCTTTTTTGCACTACCACTTAATCTATACTTCCACTTCTGACTTTTTTTGCTGATTAAGTGGAGATAAAAGTTTCATTGATTTGTCTTCCCAAGCTCTTTGAACCTTGATCTTCAGATCTCAGCCTCAGACACAAAGCACCTATCTTTTCATATTTTCCTTAATATTTTTGCTCACTTGTTTTACATCACAGAGACAGTAGGGTAAATTTGACTTTCTGCAATGAATCAAGGGCAAAAGGTAAGACAGACACAGTTGTTTGTTACCTGTCTGATTGGGCAGCAAATTCAATGAACAAAGAAAAATCTCTCTAGCACCTGAGATCTAGTCCGCCCATAGCAAATGTACCATTTCATCAATTCCAACTCATCCGTGTTTTCACATTGAAATAAAGCTGCATCCAAACCAGCAGCTTTTATAGCTACTGCTACTACATAACTAAGCTCGTACAGACAATTGATGGCATCTAGATTTGCTGAGCAGCCAAGGGTGTTAAATAAATGCAGATCATGAGCCAGAGCCATGAGTTCACTGTAAGATATTCCCATTTTCCATCTGGAGGATAAACCCCTGGAATGATGTGCCATTAAATTTATAATCAGTGTTTCTATAAGAAGTAACCTAAAAGATACTTTCACTAGGCCCTGTATATGACCTAAAAGCCCTTCAGTTTTCTATCTGATCTATTGAAGTTTCACTGATAAGAATCCTTTTTGTGTGGAAGGCAAACTACCCCTCAAACAGGCAGTGTCTTCTTATCCTCTTAAAAGAAATAGCCGGGGCTGGGAAGTTGGCTCAGTGGTAGAGCGCTTGCCTTGCATGCATGAGGCCCTGGGTTCGATTCCTCAGTACCACGTAAGCAAAAAGAAAAAAGCCGGAAGTGGCGCTGTGGCTCAAGTGGTAGGGCACTAGCCTTGAGCTGAAGAGCTGAGGGACAGTGCTCAGGCCCAGAGTTCAGGCCCCACAACCGGAAAAAAAATAAGATTAAAAAAAATAAGATTAAATAAAAAAAGAAATAGCCATAAACTTAAGAGATCACCCACTAGGCAACTTGTTCCTGCTCCATCCCAATAACAAAGTGGTAACTTTTCTGGAACTCCTCCAAAGACAAAGACTGAGCTAAAGGTCAACTGTTTTAACTCTGTGTACTTTTCTCACTCCCTGCTTCTAATTCTCCTTAACCTAAGACCAATATTTGTATCCAAGCAGATGACTGAAGGTGTACTGAAGACTTCTGAACTTTGTGCGTGGAGTTAAAAAACCCAGTTTAAATCCCACTGGCTGCCTGGTTTGTGGATAAGCTTCTCAAGTTTATATAGGACAAAGGCCTTGGCAAGAATAGAGTTCCTACAAGAGGAAGAGGTTCATTCCTGTCCATTACAAGAGCATACAGTGAGACTCAAGGCTACTATTTCAGTGAGAAGGATGCTATTTAGGTCAACAAATGGATATTTTAAGCCTTTGAATCCTCCTTTTGCCTCAGTTTCTCCATTTCAGTTTAGAGCACAATATTTAGCCCTGTAAAGCACTGTTACCTTGCTTCAACTCTCTAGGTTCAACTCTAACTTTCAAAATCTGGCTTTTGACTTACCTTTTGGGTCCTAGAGTCCAACCACATGTAAAATGACCACTGTGTTCATTTATCCCATCTGTACACATCTAACTAGCAGGCTCAGACCAACTTCAAGGAGAACACACTAGCACTAGCTGTAATAGGAAACTTCATGAGCATAGGACGCCTCAGCAGGAGAGGCAGCTCACAAGTTTTTTTCCTATCAACACATGCTTTCCTATGGACTGGTTTCTGAAGTTGGCCTGAGGTCTGACCACCAGCAACTGTGGCTTACGGGCACCAGGTGCTGTCATAAATCTTAGGAAAGGAAAACAAATATAGCCTTTTTCTCTCCACATTTGGAGAGAACATGTAGTCAGCCCACACTCTCCCTGGACTAATGAAGAGTCAAGAGTAGATTTAGTAAGCATCTGTGCCCAGACTTTGGAGGAATAGAGTCAAGTCTTGTGACTCTTCATGAGATAAAGCTATATAAACGTTTACTTTGTAAATGCTTTTGTGTTAATTTCCTGTATTACATTTATAGGGTGTAGCTCACATGCTAGATGTCTACTGTGTGTATAATGCTGGCATTCACTGCAAGAATCCACATTGGCCCCAGATGGGTTAACTCTGCAATGCCTGGCTACAATACTGTCATGTGCGATACACAAACACTATACACATAGAATTTTGAACATCTATACATGTCCTTAAAAATGCAATCTATAGAAAGCACTATTTATTTTAAAAGGGAGCATACCCAGGTACCAATGGTTCACATCTGTAATTCTACCTAATCAGGAGGCTAAGATCTGAGGATTCCAGTTCAAAGCTAGTCCTAAGAAGGAAAGCCTGTGAGGTTCTTATCTCTAATTAACCACTATAAAGCCGGAAGTGGAGCTGTGACTCAAGTGAAAGAGTAAATGAAAAGTTAAGAGATAGCACCTGGGCCCTATATTCAAGCCCCAGTACCAGCACAAATAAACAAATAAAAAGAGAACATTATCTTTCTCACCATAAGTGGGAAGGACATTTATCAAATTATATTGCTACCAAAGTTCTAAAATATACTTTGAAGGAAGATTTGTATTTTGTAGTTATTGTGTAAGTATTTTCCAGGTGTCTATCAGGATATATAGCTAGATTGACAAATCAGTATACTTCTATTAAGCTTCCTCTGAATCTTCAAAATCATTCTTCCTTTCCTTCCTTCCCCTTCATGCACTACCCATTCCCTTCTTCCCTTCCTCCCTCCCTCTCTTCTTTCCTTCCTTCCTTCCTTCCTTCCTTCCTTCCTTCCTTCCTTCCTACCTTCCTCTTTCTTTCTCTCTCTTTCTCTCTTTCTCTTTCTTTCTCTTTTTTTTTATTGTGAACATACTGTACAGAGGGGTTACAATTACATGGCCAAGATAATGAGTACATTTCCTAACAAGCATTGTAGCCTCCTCCTTTGTTTACCCTTCACATCCCTTCCCAGCCTCCCCCCACCCCCCCACCCAATCCTCCCCTCCCCCACCAAAGTTGTAAAGTTCGTTTTCGACATGACAACTTGTACTTCTCATTGCTGCAACGGGTCCACCTGTATCCTTATTTAAACAACTTGTTTTTCCCCTTCCCCTCCACAAATTATACCGACATCAAATACAGTGAAAGCAGGGGTTATACTGTGGGGGAGGGACATACAAAGCTTTCTTTCTCTTTCTTTTTCTCTCTTTTTCTCTTTCTTTCTCCCTCTTTCTCTCTCTTTCTCTTTCTCTCTTTTTCTCCCTTCCTTCCTTCCTTCCTTCCTTCCTTCCTTCCTTCCTTCCTTCCTTCCTTCCTTCCTTCCTTTCCTTTTTTTTTGTTGGTCCTGGGGCTTGAACTCAGGACCCAGGCACTATCCCTGAGGTTTTTTGCTCAAGGCAAATGCTCTACCACAGCCACAGCTCCATTTCCAGCTTTTTGGTAGCTAATTGTAGATGAGAGTCTCATCGAATTTCCTCTCTGCTATCTTCAGATATCAGTCTCCTCAGTAGCTAAGATTACAGATGTGAGAACTGATGTTTGACATTTTTGCTTAAATTACCTTTAAGTAATTGTACAAAAGGATTTCAATTCAATATGTCAGTTTATGACTATAATGTGTCTTGATCAATGTTACTTTTCTCCTATTCTCCTCCATGTCTTCCAACCACCCTTCCTCTCAAGTGACCTGGTTCCATATTCTACCTATGCACATTGTTCTTTTTTTTTCTTAAGCAAAGAATGTGAAGTTGTCTGTAACATAACTGGATGGAAGAACTATGAGTCCGGACTGGTAGGTTGCAGGCATGCTAGTTTTCAAGCAGGTCTGGGTAAATGTGGGTAAAGGGACTTTAAATTCAAGCCAGGACGGATGGAAGGTCTTTGAGCCTTGTAAATGTAGCCAAAGAGTGAGGAAATCAGAGCTGAGGTTTGGGATGGGGGCCAATGAGTCACAGTCTAGAATGGAAACAATATACAATGTGACAATTTTACATGGTTTCCATTCAGAGCAAGGTTGAGACTTCAAACCACTAGCAACCAAAGCAAAGAAAGGATTTTGTATGAGCACTGTGGAATGTGGCAGCCTTTTCCAGAATAAGGTCAACAGAGCGTGTTGAATTTATGCTTGTGTGGAGTTCCAGCCTTCCTGGGGACAGGAAGGGGACAGATGTTCTTTTCTTATTCCATTGCTGCTGAGGCCACAGTTATAAAATACATGTCAGCATGTCTGGTGTGAGGCAGAGGCAAGCCAAAGTAAGGTAAGAGGAGCCTTCTACCTGAAAGGTAGGGCTTTGTAGCCTCGATCAGTAGTCATGTGAACAGTGTATAGAATCGTCCAGGTATTCTTCAGTTCTTTAGCTACAATGCCTAAATTATAATGCTGCCCCAAGTATAGCCAAAAAAGTCACAAAGATCAGGAATATAGCAAGGGATGATTAGTTAGCAACTGGTGATTGTAGGCCTTGATATAGGAGGTGGGGAGTTGATTAGGGGCTCACTGCTTGAAACAAGGGTTGATTGTTGGAGCTTACCAGGTGAAACTGAAGCCCTTCCCCCTGTGACCTCTTCCCAAATGGTTTGAAGATGGTGTCATAGCTGCCTGGATGTGGAAAGTCATATATCTGTGCTTTTGAGAAGGCAAGGAAAGGATTTTCTCATTGATCTTCTTTGCCCTTTCTGGTTTTGTGGCACCAGTTAAAGCCATATGGAGGTCATTACACCTTTAAGCCTTCGATATGTGGGAGTTTCGTAAGAGACACGAAGACTGTTAGCTTATTCAATTGTTGATCAGGCATATTCTCATTTCTAATAGACTAGCTACTAGTCTATCCACATATGTAATGGTTAACCCTTACTGATAAAACATTTAAAGTGTTCTGTAAACTTAAATATTTATTTACAAGTTTGGGAACATTCTGTTGTATTTTATGCACTATATTCTGTGTGTGTGTGTGTGTGTGTGTGTGTGTGTGTGTGTGTGTGTCTGTACCTATGCCGATCTTGAGACTTGAACTCTAGCCCTGGGTGCTGTCCCTGAGAGTTTTTTTTTCTTCCTAAAGGTTAGCACTCTACCACTTGAGTCAAAGCTCAACTTCTGGTTTCTTATACCATTTTAGTAGTTAATAGGAGATAAGAAGTCTCATGGACTTTCCTTCCTTTCTTTCTTCCTTTCTTCCTTTTTTCTCTTTCTTTTCCTCCCTTCCTCCCTTCTTTCTCCCTTCTTTCTCCCTTCTTTCTCCCTTCCTTCCTTCCTTCCTTCCTTCCTTCCTTCCTTTCTTTCTTTCTTTCTTTCTTTCTTTCTTTCTTTCTTTCTTTCTTTCTTTCTTTCTTTCTTTCTTTCTTTCTTTCTTTCTTTCTTTCTTTTCTTCTTTTCTTTTTTCTTTCAAACTCTCCCCTGGCTTATTTCAATCCAGCTGGCACTGTACTTACCACTCAAGCCATACTTCCGCTTTCATGAAATCTATTTCTGACAGTCTAGAGGCTGGCAATATGAGATCAGGGTGCTTGATGGCAGGGCTCTCTTCTCAGGGCATCCTCAAATAGTAAAGGACAGAGATGAACAGTTTCCACAGGATTCTTTTACAGAGAGGAATCCCATCCTAGAGGCTTGGCTCTCCACTAAATTTAATCCCATTCATTTTCTACCTCGTAACACTTTCACAAAAGGGAGGATAGTTTCATTGTATGAATTTTGAGAAGAATCCAGATGTCCATTCCTTCATGGATGAAGGGAGAAGAAAAGCTAAGACAAATAAGCCTTGAGAACAGGAGTGGGGGTGGGGCTTCTCTAGAAAACCAACTGTTTCCAGAGTCCTCCTGAGTGTGAGCCTCTCTAGAGCATGAACCGGGCTTCATCATTGTGGCAGCCATGGATTTGTCTATGTTGTACCACTGGCTCTTTGAGTACAGACATTTCTTATTTCCTGCTGTAGTTTCAGCATCTCGCTTACAATGAACAAAGTGAATGGTTGTCAAGTGAGTGAAAGGAATGAAGCAATTAGTCTATGGATCCATCTCTGTCCTTAGAAAGTCAGGGCCTAGAGCCCCAGTGGAGAGGGGAGCTGAGCAGAAGCTACAGCAATGGGGCCAGCAGTAGTCCCACCTGGGCCTTCTGTGGGTCTCTAAATCACATACATGCCAAGAGTGAAAGACCGAGGTCAGCTAGCAAATTCTGAGACGTGATGATCTAGAGTGAGAATTTGCAAGACTGTGGTTAGGTACATAGCTGCTGACAAAGCTAATTAAAGAAGGATCATTACCAGTAACAATCAATTTATTAGGGCCAGAAAGCTGAATATTTAAAAAAGGTAATTATGCACAAAGTAGGGTAGCAATCACCTCCTATAGTAGTTTGATTATGGTTTGTACCTAGAAAACTAATTGTGGAGTTTAAGCTTCCTTGTGAGGCATGGAAAGGGCTATAGCATTTACACTGGACTCTCCAAACACAGAAGCTAAATGAACCTCATTGTAAATCAATCCCAGGCATTGTTTTTACAGCAATGGGAAACTGATAAAGCCACCTGGTCTGTGGCATTGAGTTGATAGCATCAGAAAATGAAGCAGGGGAAGTGAGTGGCTCAGGCTTCAGGAAGCTGAGATCTAAGAATCATGATCAAAAGCCATCACAGACAGGGAAGTCTATAAGACTCTTATCTCCAATTAACTATCTTCCCTACCCCTCACAAAAGCCAGAAGTAGAGCTCTGGCTCAAGTGGTAGAACACTAGCCTTGAGGAAGAAAAGTACAGGAAACAGTGCCCAGGCATGGAGTTCAAGCACCAGGTCTGGCACAAAAAGAAATCAAGGAAGGAAGAAGGAAGGAAGGAAAGGAGGGAGAAAGAAAGGGAGAGAGAAAAGAAAGTAAGAATGAAAGGAAGGAAGGAAGGAAGGAAGGAAGGAAGGGAATTGAAGGAAGAAAAACAAAGACAAAGAAAGAAAGAAAAAACACACCCAAGTTTGAAAGCTCTTTGTATCTTGGAATCCTTTCTGTGAATGTTTTTCCTATTTTTCTGCAATAATCTCAGCCAGGCTTTGTTTTTTTGTTGTTGGTGTTTTTTTTTTGTCTGTTGTGGGGCTTGAACTCTGGGCTTGGGCACTGTCCCTACACTCTTCAGCTCAAGGCAAGGGCTCTACAGCTTGAGCCACAGTGCCACTTCCAGATTTCTAGTGATTTATTGGAGATAAGAGTCTCATGGCCTTTTCTGCCCAGGCTGGCTTTGAACCTTGATCTTCAGATCTCAGCCTCCTTAGTAGCTAGGATTACAGGTGTGAGCCACGGGCACCTGGCTTCAGGTTTTGTATTCACTCTTTATCCCCAATATTCTAGTCTCTAAACAGCCACTATATGAATTCAAATTGCCAGAATTTGGATCTATCATTTCCCCCAAAGTCTGTGTGTTCAAGGCCTGATCTTCAGCTTGTGGTGTTATTGGGAGTTAGAATTTTTAGTGAGAAAAGTTAGGTCATTGAGTACATGGCCTTTTTGGAGACAGTAGAACCTAGCTGTCATGCCCCCACCCCTTTTCTCCCATTCCCTCCTGCCCTGCCCCCTACATCTGCTTCCTGGCTAGCTAAGTAAGCAGTTTCCTCTGTCACCACTCACACAATGTGCTGTGTGTCACAGGACCAAAAGCAACAAGGCCAGGTAGTGATGAGCTGAGACTTCTGTAGACATGAGCAAAAGTATGCCTTTCATCTTCATAAATGGATTGTCTCCAGTATTTGTTACAGTGATGGAAAACAGACTATTACAAATCTGATTATTTATCCTCATGTACTAAACTATATTTGTTTTCACTGTGAAAGATAAATTCATTCAAGACTTAAGAAACTGCTCCATTTCCTGCTTAGTGTGACCCTTCTCCTCTCTCTTTCTACTCCAAGTGGCTTACTTTATTTTCTTAATATACTTTGGGTCATTTGTTGAACTCTCACATGTGTGGTTAACTGCCTTTCATTCTTCTGCACCTTTTTTTTTTTTTTTCATGGGGCTTGAACTCTGGGCCTGGGCACTATCCCTCAGCTCTTCAGCTCAAGGCTAGCACTCTCTCTACCACTTGAGCCACAGCACCACTTCTGGCTTTTTTTTGTTTATGTGGTGCTGAGGAATCAAACCCAAGCCCTCATGCATACAAGGCAAGCACTCTACCACTGAGCCACCTTCCCAGCCCATCTTCTGGGCCTTCTAAATGCTGTCATGCTCTTAGAGTGAAAATGATGTCTTTGTTAAGAGCACTGCTAGTTCCCTACATTTTTCTCTGTAGCCCTTATCATCACTTATATTTCACATTTTATAAAAATATGATTAATGTTTGTCTCTTTAGTGAAGATAAAAAAGGAATCAGGGAAGAAAGAAGAATTTTGAAAGTTAATTGATCAGCCCCTGGAAGGAATATCTTGTCTTTTATACTTAATGAAGATGTTCTTCGTTCTATCCCCTGTGGATCACCTCGCTCTCCTGGGGCCACATAGTCAAGGAGAGAAAAGACATGTCCAGCACACACTTACCTGTTAACCAACATGGCACGTGTTATATACACCAATGACCAGAACCCCCAAACTTTTAAGATCGCCCAAACTTCTATTGCTTCCAGGTTAGTGGGGTTCCTTCCTGGCTTTCCAGCCCAGCCACACTCCCACAGGGCTACTCAGGGCCTTCCAATCTCCAATCTACTGTGAAATGATCTGTGGAAGAAGAAGTTTTATTCAGTCAAATTTCAAGTGGTACTGGTTAGGTTGTTTTATTTGACTATAAAATGTCACTGAGCAATTAACATGCACTTGGGATCAGCAGATTAGGGACATTTTGCAATGTATTGGGAATGATTTCTTCTCACAGAAATTCCAATCCTCTGGGACTCACTGAAGATTCTCATTATGATATGTGTGGGTGTAAAGGAACAAGTTTGTTTGATTTCAACTCCCATTCACTTGGAACTTTTGGCCTGTGTGACATGCAACATTCTTCCCATAGACAGCCAAAGGTCTGAGTATACATAAAATCAGGATAAAGTTCACTTGAGAATCAGTAGCTTGGTGACTGAGAAGACATTGTCTCCCCTGAGACAGTGGTGGCTCCATTATGTACACAAAGTTGAAGATAGATCAGCGATCAAGGCACAGCCTGTTGTTCCTCCATTATTACTGAACTGTAACCAGGCAAGTGGATTTCTTAATGTGTCTTTTCAATCAATCAATAGAAAAAAGTTGAACCAGATCACTGCACCTCATTAATGACTACACGGTTGCCGGGTTTGTAGACACCAGGTGGTTTTTGTTGCTTTTAAGGAAAAATGGGAAAACAGCAAAATGATAATCCACCATCAGTCAAAATTCCAGAGTGGTAAATAGCATAACAAAACAGCATAGATGTTATTGGCTTTAGTCCTTAATAGGATCACTTATAGAAATGATAGCAAAGTCCACAAATGGTCCTAAGCACCATTTGGCAATGACCTGCCCAGGAACACTGCCACAGAGATGACGCTACTGTGCTCTGAGGCTGACTCACACTGCTACCACCACTGGAATCAATCCTTCTGATTCTCAACTTCCTTATCTGGAGGACACCCCATCCTTCGTGTGTACAGGTACATCTTCCTAGCAGCTTCCTAGGGATATTCTCTGGTGACCTGTCCCTCATCAGGGGAGTCACACTGCTGGGTGGCTGAAATGTGTCTTCTGCCTACCTACTTCAACAGAGACAATCTTCTCCCTACCAAGACCTAGCTCCAGAACAGACTCCCTTAAGACTACCTCCTTATTCAGCCACTCCCCTTCTTTACCCAGCTCATCTCGCCCAACAGGTCTTTGTCTGAACAGTATTTCCTTAGTATGTCAGGCACATGGAAGATTGCACTGGGAGCTCTTTCCAGGGATCCTAGGCCACAACACTGCCTGAGTGAGGTAATGCTGACCGCCATTTGTATTTAAAGATCTTCCCTCTCAGAGGAAAGAGCCTTCATCGTTTTTTACACCTTTCCAAAAACATCTCATGTCCTTCTTTGGAGGTTAAAAGTCAGGGGGCCCATGTTTTTCGATCCCCCGGTGACTCCTCCACTTTAGGAGTACCTGGTAGCTACTGCAGTTGTATGGATTTTCCTAAAGCTGTGTTGTAGTTGGTCGTAGAGTCTGGACAACTGAGTTTCTGTGCTCAACATAGAACATTATTTTTTGTCAGTGGTGGGGCTTGAATTCAAGACCTGAGTTCTGCCTCTGAGCTTTTTTGCTCAAGGCTAGTATCCTGCTACTTTGAGCTATAGCACCACTTCTGGTTTTCTACTGGTTAATTGGAGATAAGAGTCTCTTGGACTTTCCTGTCCAGGCTGGCTTCAAACCACAGTCCTCAGATATCAGCCTCCTGAGTAGCTAGGCTTGCAGGTGTAAGCCACCAGTACCTGTCTGCTTGAGGATTTTGAGATGCATTTTTCTGATCTTAGTAGCTATCTAGTTAGACTATGTTATGGTCCATGTTAACCACATCCTGGGCTACTTATTCCTAAGTACTTATTAGAAGGAAATAATTTTTTTATTACTTACAGTAGTTTACCAGAAGAATATGGAGAAAATATACAACAACAAAGAATTATCACATAATTATTTCAATTGCATATTAATTTACTGTTGCACTTCCTAGTAGCCAAAGCAAAAACAAAAAATACAGCACTGAAGGCAAAGAAGCAGGCACTTTTGTAGAAAAGGAAGATTTTATATGGAATATATCCTCTTACTACAAGAGGCTTCCTTGAATGAGAAGGCTATTAAGAACTGTGAAGACCTATGAAACATATCTGAACATAGTGGCTCACGTTTGTAATTCTAGGTACTTGGGAGACTGAGAGCAGGAGGATCATGGTTTGAAGCCAGCCTATAAAGAAAAGTTTGTGACACATCTCAACCCAGAGTGGTACAGAGTGTTACAGACATGTTATCCAAAGCTACAGGGGAACCTGAGATTCGGAAGATCTATATAGATAGATCTATATAGATAGATAGATATAGATATAGATAGAGATAGAGATAGAGAGAGTTGGTTATGGCCTCTGGGCCATTGGCTGGTCCTTTCCATCTGTCCTTAAGAGATGGCCACCATCCCTAAGCACTTCATGGGGGCAATGGTCCCTGGGGAAGGACTAGCCCAGGGGCAAATCCCTGTTCATTTTATAGAATTCATCTGCCAGACCTCATCCTGCAATAGGCAGAATGGATGGCAAAAGGGAGTGGTGGGTGATGTGAGTGGTAATGGGTAGGGTGGTAGGGAAGTTTTCTCTACTCTAAGGGAACCAGATGAGATCCTTGGTACTTGGAGGTGATACCTGTCACCCTAATGCCATATGCCACTTTCTAGCCCATGGAGCCCAGCTGGAATATGGAGACTCAAGAATGAGCCCAAGTTCCTGAGGAGACTACTGAGGGGCCATTAAACCACTATAACTGCCTCTGTGACTCTGTGACATGATGTGTGGGTGTCTGCTTTCTAACCACCAGAAGCAGATTTTCTGATGTGTGTGACTACCATCCTCCTAACTGTGGAGAGGGGAGACAAATGGGGAGTTGCTGTGGTCCTGTTATCTGGACTTTCCAGTTCTGGGAGTCCCCAAGTCTGGAGTATAGCATACTGCCTGCAGCAACCACACTGTTTACTTCCTTTAAAAGCTGATAAATAAGGCTGAGGCTCTGGTTCATGCCTGTAATTCTAGCTACTCAGATAGTTGAGATCTGGGGATCATGGTTCAAATCCAGCCTGGGTAGGAAAGTCTGTGTTTTAGGAAACTAAATCATGAGGGTATGAGGATAAAGCAAGCAGAAAACTAACTCAATAGAGCAGATCAACTTTAGTGGAAAGTTGGAGAGGGAAACCATAGTGAAGTGAGGAGAGGCAGGAGACAAGAGGCATGGTGCAATGGTGGCAGGTGTGGAGGGTCTTAAGTGGGGTAATGGTTAGGGGGCAGGGTCATAGGGACCTCCAGGGTTCCAAGGGTGGGGAGCAGGGAAGCAAGTAGCTGAGGTTTCAAAGATTCTCCGGAGTTTATAGTTCAGGTCTGGCAGATACAGGAACCTGTTGTTTAAGTCCCCAGCCCCATCTGCTTCTAGGAATTTGGGTGCCTACCACCTGGGGATGGAGGTGGGGAAGTGGAATTTCACATTTAGATTAAGATTCTGGGCTGAAGACTGGGCTGAAGAATTTCAGGAAGGTCCCCTGGGGACAGGGTAGTCAGTGGGCCAAGCTATGGGAGCAATACTTGAAGGTCTGACCCCACCCTATTGTCCCAGGCCCATACAGACTCCAGACAAAATCCCAGGTATGTGTGAGCTTGTGCAGGCAGGGAAATCCATATAAACCCAGATGTAAACATCCCATTGTGGGCCCAATTGAAAGGTCCCCACCTTCCTTGACCGAGTGGCTTTTTCATTAACCTGTCTCCTTGCTTGGTCCTCCTATAAAAATCCAGCTCCTGTCTCAGCTCCCAGGCACAACCTCCATAACTGCGGGAAGGTCTGTGCCCCTTGTTATTCCTCAATAAAGAGTCCTCACCTTTTGATGATCAAGTCTGGCCTATTCCTTTTCCATTCTCCTCCATTTTCCTAACAATACTGAGTTAGGAGAACAAAGCAGATTCCCATCACTGTGAGACCCCAATTGACCACCCAAAAGCCAGAAGTAGAGCTGTGATTCAAGTGGGGAGCACTAGCCTTGAATGGGAGAAGCTAAAGTGCCCCTAACAATGTGATAAATAAAATAAAAGAGCTGAGTGGGGCATGGGGAAATTTTGCAAGGTGGCGGGTGTGATGTCTGTGAGGTCTGTGATCTCAATCATGGCAACCATTGGCCTCTGAACTCACTCACTGAAGTGTATACATCAAATAGATTTTTTTTTCAAATAAGTATACTTTAAAATGATCCATATTTATCAAGCTAGCATGGAAAAACCACAAGACAATGAAAGAGCTCTGAACCCAGGATCAGTTTGTTTTAGGCTCCTTGCTTGGAGACAAAAGCAAGCCAAGCAAGCATTCCTTATGATGAGGTGGCAGCAGCCCAGTGGCTTCATGACTCTAGATACATAATGCTGAGGGATGGACAGCTTTTTTTCTGAGTTAAATCTAGGTAGGACAGGAGTTAAGAGGTAGATAAGATCATAGAAACAATGGAGATGAACCATGCCACAGACTTATGTCCAGAACTGAAATATTTTTCTGTCTGATAGAAGGTAGAAAGATGAGGTCTTATCTTAAATTGGAATCAAAGTGAATTGGAACATGCATTGATATGGTGGAGGAAGTAAAGATGGAATATGCTATTTGACTTGGATTGTGTAAAATGGATAATGAATGATTTTAAGATATAAATGTAAGTGTGCTGTGGATAAGACTTCCCTGGTAACTAGCTATTTTAGCTAGTAACTGTAATTTTAACTCTGTAACTCTGATTCTGCTGTTTTCTGAGCAATGTAAGCCCTAACCCAGCTGAACTATCACTGCCCTTTGTTCTATTCCCCTGCTTCCTGCCAGCAAAACATTGGCAGGAAATTTAAACTTAAGGTGCAAATTTCTTATAATAATCATTGGCTAAAATCAACACCCAGCCTCCTCCCCCTTTTCCTGCCCTAGGCCAAAATGCTTAAAAGCCAATGTGGGCTGGCACTCAGGGCCGTTTCCTGGGATTCTGACTGCAGGTGCGGTCCTGGCACATCAGCATATTTTGCTCAATAACATCATTTACATTTTCACTGCAGATTGAGTGGTCTCACTGCACCTCCCCACTACAGCATAACATATATGTTGCACACATGTAACACATGAGGCTCATGTGTAACACACATGTAAGGCCTCACTCCTCTATGGCCTGGGCACAGAGTATTTTATGCCTTCAGCCCAAGAACACAGTGACAAGATGGAACTAGCTTCTAATGCCACCTCCACAGCCCTCACTGACTCTGTGGCCTTCCTCTATTTGCTATTTCCAGTGTCCTGGGTCTGGGCTCTGAGGCCTCCTCTTGGCACTCTCCCCATCCTGGCCCTCTCTACCCCTCAGCTTTTGAACCCAGAGCCTTGCTCTGTGCTGGCTGACCATCACTGCAGCCAAGGCATTGTTGAGTGGAGAGGTGTCTTGGACAGACTCTGTGTGCATCCAGTGAACCATGTTCTATATTACCATTAAGACAGCATGGACCACACCTTATCACTGCCTCTTCTTATTACTGTCTAAGTGAGTTGAATAAACAAACAGTTCAAACAATAGTAACTGGAGCTATAAGTACTTCCCAAACCACCTTCTCTTCCCCACCTTCCACAGAATTACCTGAATCCTGATCAGCAGTATTAGGACCCCTTCTTAATATTAGGACCCAGTGAGCGTATGTGACTCCACCCTGGTTAAACATCCATCTTGTTTACAAGTCTAGGAAGAATGTGGTTTGCAAGTCCCGGATAACAGAGCCTAGAGGAAAAGAGAGGCCAGGTGGACACGTCCAATCAGAAATGAGCACATATGTAACCACTAGGGAATGCAAACCCCACCCTCCACCAAACCTGTGCGCCCAAACTGACCAAAGTGGTAGGCTAATTTAAACAACTTCTTAGGGATAAGTTGTAACCTCATTGGTCACCTGCGTGTGGCCCAACATAACTGCAGTTTTGTGTGAGTATTGCAATGCTATTGGCCACCTGCATGTGGCCAGCCTAAACTACGTGGCCCGTTCCCTATAAAAGTTAGTTTGTGGAGCTGGGTGTGGCTCGCTCTCTGCCAAGGCAGCCCTAACTGGTGAGTCTGTTTCTAGATGATGCTTGGTGTGAAATACAGCGTTGTCTGACTTTCGCATTGTTTCAGTCTCATTCCTTTGATCACAGACCCCAATATTGGGGGACCACTCCAATAAGCAGTATCTCTTGACTATCCTGGAAAGTTTCTCAATCTGGGCTCCCTGCTTCTAGTCTCATCTTTTCAATAGAGTTTCCTTATTCTTTTCTGTTTTTCTTGGCTGTACTAGTGTTTGAATCTGGGGTCTTGTTCTTGTTAGACATGTGCTTTACTGCTTGAGCCATGCTCCCAGACCTTTATTGCTTTATTTTCCAGATAAGGTCTCACATTGTTACCTGGTTTTGGACAGTGATCCTCCTGCCTATGCCTGCGTTCTGCATAGGTGGGAAGTAATGGAGTCTTTCAAGTGCAGGCAGACTGGTGCTCTAAACAAAACAAAACATCTCTTTAGCTTTCTGCTTAAAACTCTTATCCACAGTCCATACTGAGGCTTACAGAGCCCTCCTCTGCCTTCCACTGCAGCTTAATTCAACCACACTATAGCAGAGACCTCAGTTTGTTTCTGGAACATATAACACTTACAGATACTTCTACATTTTCTCCCTGGTCTGGCACCATAGCCACCCCATTTGGCCCTGAACTCTGTTGTCCTAGGTTTCTGTGATGGTGGTGGCTGTCAGATCTCACCATCTTGGCTGTTTGCCACACCTGACCCTGTTTCTCTGTGACAGGATTTCTGGGATCACTGTTCCCTTGTGAACAACATTCCTGCTCTTTGCTGGTCTGCATCATCAAGACCTCTTTAAATATGATCATCATCGGGGCTGGGAAGGTGGCTCAGTGGTAGAGCGCTTGCCTTGCATGCATGAGGCCCTGGGTTGGATTCCTCAGCACCACATAAGCAGAGGGAAAAAAAAAGCCGGCAGTGGCGCTGTGGCTCAAGTGGTAGAGCGCTAGCCTTGAGCTGAAGAGCTGAGGGGCAGCGTCCAGGTCCAGAGTTCAGGCCTCACAACCGGACCCCCCCCCAAAAAAAACATGATCATCACCACAGCCATTTTAAATATTTATGGAGCACTTACAATACGCCATGTATTTTTCCAATTTTTTTTTTTTTGGCCAGTCTGGAACCTGGACTCTGGGACTAGGCGCTGTCCCTCAGCTCAAGGCAGTGCTGGACCATTTTAGCCCACAGCGCCACTTCTGGCCTTTTCTGTTTATGTGGTGCTGAGGAATTGAACCCAGGGCCTCATGCATGCAAGACAAGCACTCTACCACTGAGCCACCTTCCCAGCCCTTTCCAAATATTTTGTAGGCATTTCTCACCAACCCAGTCTCTCCCTGAGAAGTAGACACAAGTATTATTCCTCTCAATGAGAATGGAAGCACAGAGAGGTGAAGTATTTTTTATTTTACTTTTCAAAAAAACAGACTTTGTAAGCATTATACCTTTGGTCCTCAGCTCCACCCAGACCTGAGCTCCTCCCAGCCGTAGAATTCCTGCCCTACAGCTAGCCACTCCCTCTCTCTGCCCAGACCCACCTACCTCACTTCTTGCCCCAGATACTCCTGCTACCTGGATAGTGAAGGATGCCATGTGCTCCTTCTTGGGAGAAATATGGTTCCTCTAATAAACCTTATAATAATCTTTCTCCTGTTCCTGCCTGCTTGCTTCTGCGTGGTCTCCTGGGATGGAAGTGAAGGATTCCTTTCAGACTTAACTGTAAAAACCTAAGTACCTATTTCATCAAGTGTCAAAGTAGAGAAGGATGTGGAACTGTCCTTTTGTAGCCCAGCTGCACCTAGCTAGCAATCTGTGCTTTCTCCCACCTACCCTCTAAGTGAATCAAGTTCAGAACCCACTTGCATCAAACTTGCTGTGTGAATGATGTTTTTGTCTGCTACTGTCATCAAAAACAAGATATCCCTGTGTCCAAAATACACAAAAATATGGAGACTGTCACCAGGTTCCATGTTGCACACCTGTAACCCCAAGTACTTGGGAGATAAATATAAGGAGGATAGACGTTTGAGGCCAGTTCTAGCAAGAACTGCACAAGTACAAATCTGGGTGTGGTAACACATGCCTGATAACCCAGCTACACAAGAAGCATAAACAGGAGTATCACAATCTACTCAAGCCAAAGCAAAAATGAGAGACCCTACCTGAAAAATAACTACAGAAAAAGAACCACAGGATATGATTCCAGGGTGGAACACCAGCCTAGCAAGTGTGAAGCACTATTTAAACTCTAGTACCATACAATGGTCTCTTAGAAGCTCATGTATTGAAGACCTGATGATCCCCAGCTGATGGCATTGCTAGGCCGTAGTTGGGACCATTAGAAGACAGGCACAAGCATAAGAATTTTGGAGGCCTGGCCCCTGTATCTCCCTTTGCTTTTAGATAGGGTGGAGTAAACAAGCTTCTACTGCACAGTTTACCATGCATGGTGTCTTGTGTTGACACCGGCACAAAGACAACAGAGCTGAGGGATCATGGGCTGAAAGCACTGTAAGAGACAGAATAATTCTTTCCTCTTTTCAGTTAATTTATAATCTCAGGTATTTTATCACAGTGCCATTGGTTTGACTGACACAGAGACCAGTCTCTTGAAAATGAACTTGTCTGGGAGGATGTACAAAATAGAATTGCAATCCAGGACACATATGGGTGGAAAGTGGTGACCACTGCAATGTCCCAGGAGCAAAGGTCAAGTAGGGTTTGGCTGGGAAAGACAGTGGCCATGGCAGGCATTTAGGAAGCCCTCCGGGTACTAATGGAGCTGTGACTTTGCAGTGGCCACAAAGACAGAGTGAACCCTCCTAAAGTCACAGCAGCAGTTTAGTGGCTTTGGCTCAGGGACAGCACCAGACAAGTGTTCCTGTCTAAGTGGCTGCCAGGCCTTTGTGGTCTTCTCTGGGGCTCCAACTGTCAGAGCCTGACACAAGATGTTTGCAAATCTGACAAGTGTTCACACCCACCAAATAAAGGTGCTCCTGGAGGAGCTGTTGTAAGGTGAATCATCCCAGAAGCCACATTTTAAAATATAGAATATTGGAATCTTTATTATACAGTTAACAGGCTGCAGGCATGCGGCATGCAAATACACATAACACGGCTAGGAAACATGCTAAAGAGGAAAGAAATAACAAGAACAATACCAACAAGCCAATTCAGCTCCAATGGAGAGCTGAATCGGGACTCCATGATGACTGGAGATGAGCCAGGAGACAGGACACAGGACACGATCACAGAGACACACGTGGCCTGGTGTCCTGGTGGCTAGGTTGGTCAAGGCCTAAATAGGTCCATGCAGGGGGCAGATCCTCAGGAAATTCCCAGTCCCAGGCACTAGACTGACAGATTCAGTAACCTATCAGCCAAGTGCCTGCCCCTGCCTCCAAGGGTCTGGCACACCATTACCTGGGAGGCAGGTGATGGAGGGGGGGGCAGTTCCTTCCCCCAGCATGAAGACAAGATGCCAGACCCTACCATCCACCATGTGGCCAATATGGCACTGGCCAGACCTGGCCTCCTTACTTCAGAGGAACTTGCTGCTTTTGTTCTCCCTTCTGGAATGGGGTTTTACTACAGGAAACATTGACCCCTGGCTTACAATCACTTCTTCCAGCAGCTCAAACATACTTTACCATTAACTCCTCAAGCCACTTAACAACCAGGTCTTCTGAAAACATATACTATTGCAAGCTCTTAAAATAAAAAGATGTGTTGTGATGACCACCCCCTCAAAAGAAAGAATCTAAAATGTGAAATTGTTAGGACCAGGTCAAAATTAAGCAGGAAGGGTATTGATTAGACCAAGGAAGAAGGAAATTTAACTGGGCCAAACAAATCCCAGGTAACCTTAGAAACATAGATAGGTACGGATCCTGAGAATAGAACAAGATTGCAGTCTGACAGTTACTGTAAGTTGACTATTTGTATTGATTAAGAATAGGACCAAATGTTAAATTTCAAAGATAAATGCCTGACAAAGTAGAGAGTTAAGCACCAGGATGTCTGCTCTAGGCACCTGCACTTCTAAGGATGGCTTGTCTCACCTCTAGGCCATTTGGGGAGCTATCAATGCTTTATGCCATTTGGGGAGGTAATGTGTTCCTAAGGCTATGACATCTACATTTCTCTAAAGCAGAGCCCTCCTATCTCACACCCACTGAGTTAGGTACCTGCACTTCAAAGGAAAGCTTGCCCCATTTCCAGGCTTTAGAGCTGGGTGCACAACCTGCATCTCCTGCCTAGGCACCAGGATGTCTGCAGGAAATTGTTAGGGCTCAGCCTTTGATGCCATTTGTAACTTGCTTCTTTGTCAATTATAAAACTGACACTGACCATCTGCTATTGCCCTCCACCCCCATCCCTGCAGTCTTGCCTTTAAATACTTTGAGCTATTTGACTTCATAGCTGGTTTTCACTGTCTCTATAGTGGAGGTCAGATGCCATGGCTAATAACAGGATTCTTAGCCCTATTGACTGAATGTTGGTGATGACTTTTGCTGCTGGGATATTTCACTGGTGGCTCAAGGAACTACTCAGGAAGTTGAGATCTGAGGGTCATAGTTTGAAACCAGCCTGGGCAGGAAAGTCCATGAGACTTTTGTCTCCAACTAACCACAGAAAAATCCAGATGTCGTGCTGTGACTCAAGTGGTAGAGCACTAGCCTTGAGCAAAAGGAGCCCAGGAACAGCACCTAGACCCAGAGTTCAAGCCTCAGGACCAGCACACATACACTAAAAAAGTCATAACTTGCAAAACCCATCCCATTCTCATGAATATATTCTTTTCCTTTTTAAATGAAAAGTTTTAAATATTATAAACATACCTAGTATGTTTATAAATAGAGTCTGTTGTTTAATGAAGATAAAATGCCTGCTTCAGGGATACTAAGGGATACTAAATATCAGTTGATAAAATTAACTGTAATTTTTTAAAATGTATCTTCCTTGTAAAACATTCCAAAGTAACATTTGATATTCATCTGAGACCAATTCATATAGATTCAAAAAAACTGAAATAAATAGGAACTTGTCACAAATTTTACAAGTAAGTAGAGACAAGTTTGTATTTCTCCCGATAAGTTTAATTTCTCATAGAAATAACAGTGGAAGTTGATACTCTGGGAAATTTCCAAAACACTAAAAACTTTATTGCATACTTTATAATATTTGCTTTGGTGTGATGGCCTCCAAAGGATAATTACATTCAGATGATGCAACGAATGTAAGATAGTTATATATATATATATATATGCATATATATGTATATATGCATATATATATATATGCATACAGTGGAATTCTATGTCTCTATCAAAAAGAATGACATCTCCCCATTTGTTAGGAAATGGAAAGGCTTGGAAAAAATTATATGAAGTGAAGTAAGCCAGGCCCAAAGAAACTTAGGTCCCATGGTTTCCCTTATTTGCAATAACTAGAATATGTCTAGGACAAGCAGAAAAGGTCAACAGTTCTGTACATATGACCATATAAGACGATGTTAAGTGAAATGAACTCCAAGACACAACTTGTTTTTTCTTTCTTGCTATTATTTTTAATGTATCTAAAATGTACTATGTGATTTTTTTTTGTTTCTTTTGGATGTTTTTTCCGCATGGTAGAACCCCTGTTTTCACTGTATTTGACTGCAAGTGCCCTGCATCTTGTATATACATTTTTCCAATTTGGGGAGGGGAAGGGAAATAACAAAATGTGTGAATAAGGATACAGATTGACCCATTGTAATAATGAGATGTACAAGATACTATGTTGGGTGGGGAGGGAGGAGTTGGGGAAGTGGGAGGGAGGAGTTGGGGAAGTGGGGAGGGAAGGGTTGGTAGGGGAAAAACAAAGGAGATAACAATGCTCCATAGGAAATGTACTCATTACCTTACTCATGTAACTGTAACCCCTCTGTACAGTATTTTTTTTAATTTTTATTTTTTATTGTGAAAATACTGTACAGAGGGGTTACAATTACATGGGCAAGATAATGAGTACATTTCTTACCAAGTGTACAGTATTTTTATAATAAAAATATTTTTTAAAATGTCAAAATTTTATCAGGGCACCGGTGACTCACGCCTGTAATCCTAGCCACTCTGGAGGCTGAGATCTTAGGATCATGGTTCAAAGCCAACCCAGGCAAGAAACTCTGTGAGACTCTTATCTCCAATTAACCACCAGAAACTGGAAGTGGTGCTGTGGCTCAAGTGGTGACTAACAGTTGTAATCCTAGCTATTCAGGAGTCTTGAAATCTGAGGATCATGGTTCAAAGCCAGCCTGGGCAAAGATGTCCATGAGACTTTTATCTCCAATTACCCATCAGAAAAGTGGAAGTGGCACTGTGGCTCAAGTGGCACTAGCCTTGAGCTGAAGAGCTGAGGGACAGCACCCAGGCCCAGAGTTCAAGACCCACGACCGACAAAAGGTGTCAAAATTTTAATTTCAAGATTTTTCTTGATTTTCAATTCTCACTTTTTTGACAGAAATATTTAAATTGTGATAAAATATTTAAGAAACAATAGTATATCAAATTTTGGTTTTTGGTTTCCTAATAAGCATTTATCTAAATGGCAGACCCAAATAAACTGGAACATTCTACAGATCCTCAGAGAATCAACTTAAGGTGTTCTTGCAGATAAGAATGTTGATGAGTGACATGAAAGGCAAGCACAGGTAACTTAGATGAAGTAAATGGAGGATGGCAACAAGGACAGATGCCAAAACTTTACTGAGCATAGCTTCATTGGGTCACATTTTCTATGGGTGCTTTAATGCATCAATGTCATACCATGTCCCACAAAGGCTAAAATATGTATTAGCTTTACAGAAAACAATGGCAACCCCTGAAGACATGAGGAGTAACTAGAACTTAATTAAAGGAAAAAAATATTGGTGGTGGTGGTGGTGATGGTGGTGGTGGTGGTGGTGGTGGTGTGTGTGTGTGTGTGTGTGTGTTGGTACTGGACTTGAAGTTAAGGCCTACCACACTTGCTTGGCTTCTTATGCAAGACTGGCATTCTACCACTCTATTCATGCCTGTAATCCTAGCTATTCAGGAGGCTAAGACCTGAGGATCATAATTTGAAGCCAGCTTGGTCAGGAAAGTCCCTGAGACTTCTTTTCTTTTCTCTTCTTTTCTTTTTTTTCTTTTCCCTCCTTTTCTTTTCTTTTCTTTTTTTCTTTTTGTCCGTCTTGGGGCTTGAACTCAGGACCAGAGAGCTGAGCTACTTTTGTTCAAGGCTAGCACTTAGCCACTTGAGCCACAGCACCACTTCCTGTGACTCTTATCTCCAACTAACCACCAAAAAGCCAGAAGTGGAGCTATGGCTAAAGTGGTAGAGTGCTAGCCTTTGGCACAAAAGCCTAGGCTCTGAATTCAAGCCCTAGTACTAGTGCATTCAGGCATACACACATGTGCAGGTGCATGTGCACCCGCTTACACACACACACACATAAACACATGCACACACAATTGGGAAAAAAGTCTGAGAGGTCAGAGAAATGCAGAATTACTGTTTGTATTAGGGGAATACTTTTACTGTCCACCATTTTCTACTACTTTATAATGAGACTGAAGCTATTTTTACTACAAACAAACAAAACAATTTAAACTAGGTGCACATGATGGTGCTTAGAGGCTGAGGATATAGACTGGGAGTTTGAGGCCAGCTTAGACTACCCAGAGACTTCTCATTTCAAATAAAACCGAACTTATAAACACCCAAATTAACATGTGTTTATGGAAGGTCTCGTGTGAAAAAAAAAAGAGAGAGACCCAGATAGTAAGAAGAGAAATCATGCCATGCTACCATGCATTGACCTAAGAGTCTGTGGGGTCGGTGTGTCCTGTGGCCTGAGCCACTGAGCAGACAGACATGTCCCTCTCTGGAGGTCTGTATCTTTAACTTTACTTGGAGTTTCCAATTCATAGACAAGAAAGTACCTTTGCAACTGGCTTCTCCCCAAACATGATCTTAGTTGGATGAACACCTAAAAAGTGGTACATACTTTACACGTACAGCACATACTTTACTTGGTGCTCAGAGCACATATTGGGAGTAGAAAAATAGTTAAGAAAAAAGTCTCTGCTGGGAAAGCTGACTTGATTAACAGCCATCATTCAGAATAATGCATTCTCTGGGCACTGAGGCTGTCTGGGAAGGAGGGCTTGGCAGTACATCCACTGGTGACAACCTGCTTCTCTGGAATTTAGCGACAGAGCGGTAGGCTCCAAAGGTCTTCACTGCTGTTGGTTACTTTGGAACATTTTTCTTTCTAAATGTCTAATAGCATTAAAATGTTCTATGGGGATTATTGATTTGTTTGATTTTGTGATAGTACCATGGCTTGAACTCAGAGTCTGAGTTCTGTCACTTAGGTTTTTGGCTTAAGGCTACAGTTGTATCATTTGTGCCACAGTTTTACTTCCAGGTCTCTGTGTGTGTGTGTGTGTGTGTGTGTGTGTGTGTGTGTGTGTGTGTGTGTATATGTGTGTGTGTGTGTGTGTCTGTGTGTGTGTGTGTGTCTGTGTGTGTGTCTGTGTGTGTGTGTGTGTTCAATTGGAGATAATATTTTTGAGTCTAATTGGAGGTAAAAGTCTCATGGACTTTCCCAACTGGGCTGGCTTTTAACTGAGATCCTCAGATCTCAGCCTCCTGAGTAGCTAGGATCATAGCTGTGGGCTTGCCACCAGTGCTTGGCAATCCTCCTCCTCCTCCTCCTGCTTTATAAAGTATATATTTGTTTTAGACAAATTACCAACTCTGTGTGTATGTTTTGTGTGTGTGTGTGTTGTGTGTGTGTGTGTGTGTGTGTGTGTGTGTGTGTGTGTGTGTGTGTGTGTGTGTGTGTGTGTGTGTGTGTGTGTTAGTTCTAGGGCTTGAACTCAGGGCCTGGTTGCTGTCCCTGAGATTTTTCACTCCAGGCCAGTGCCCTACCACTTGATCCACAATGCCACTTCTGGTTTTCTGGTGGTTTATTGGAAATAAGAGTCTCACAAACTTTCCTGCTCTGTCTGGCTTTGAACTGTGATCCTCAGATCTCAGTCTCCTGAATAGCTAGGATTACATGTGTGAGCCTGCAGCACCTGCCAAATTATCCACAGTTTTATCCTTTCAATTTATTCAAAATTCAAATGAATAAAAAAAATCATTTGCTAAAAAATGAGAAGCAGCAAATGTTTTAATAACAAGTACCAAGAAATTAGTAAAATGTGAACTTATTAAAGTGTAGACAGATAATGAATGAGTTAGTGTACTTAATTTGAGAAGAAAGGTTAAGCAGAAAAATAGAATGAGTTGACTAGCTCACTTGATTTAAAGCTTGAATGTATTACACTATTATTGTATACCATTCAAAACAACTTCAATATGTCTAAAAGTATTTTTTTGCCAAGAAAGAACTCTTCTGGATCCTTTTTCCTTCTTAAATTAATATGTTAGGAGAAAAAATTAACATTAAATTTTCTTTCCTAACAGCCTTTTACGAATCTAACTTAGAAGTTTCTCTGCAGCTGCATGTGATCATCCTATTCACCCTCTTCCCCTGCCTCCACCTCCTCTAACTCAGTTCTAGTGTTTGTGCTCAGCTTGTATATGTGTGTGTGTGTGTGTGACAGAGAGAGAGAGAGAGAGAGAGAGAGAAAGAGAGAGAGAGAGAGAGTGCACACATGTGCACATGTGCTTGTCTTGGGGCTTGAACTCAGGGCCAGGGTGCTGTCCCCAAGTTTTTGCTCAAGGATAGCACTCTACCACTCGAACCGCAGCTTCACCTCTGGCCTTTTGATGATTAATTAGAAATAAGAGTCTCACAGACTTTCCTGCCTGGGCTGGCTTCAAACTGTGATCCATGGATCTCAGCCTCCTGAGTAGCTAGGATTATAGGCATCAGCTACCAGCACCCAGCTTGTTCTCAACTTTTATCCACTTGTCTCTGGGCTTCTTTTTCTGGTATCCTTTCCATAATATTCTATCTAAGCTTCTTTTGCTTGTTTTCTTTGGTTTATTCTGCATTTAAATGTAAGTTGCCCTATTTAGTTGTTCTAGGTATTTTCTCATAAAAAAAAATCTTCCTCACCATGTGACTGACTGTGGCTGTCACTCCTGAAGCATGACTCTTCATACCTCTGTCTGGCTTCTGACCCCAGCACCAATGCTGACAGGACTTAATTCTATGTCCAAGGTGACACTCTTTGATTCTACTTTTGTCTTCACAAATCAAAAAGACCTTAATTGCTTTTTAATTTTTGTTGTTGTTGTTTGTGCCAGTACTGGGGCTTGAAATCAGAGCCTCAGGTTCTCATTTGATTTTTTTCACTCATGGCTGGCATTCTTCCACTTGAGTCATGGCTTCAGTCCAGCATTTTTTATGGCCAACTGGAGATAGAATCCGTTCTTCCCCTTCTCCCCATTCCCTTCTTCCTCTCCCTCTCCCACTCTTGACCTCTCTTTCCCTTCCACTTCCTCTTTTACTGGGGTTTGAACTCAGGGCCTCATACTTGCTGGGCTGGCTGGCCCAACATTTTGCTAGTTACTTTGGAAATTGAGTCTCACTTTTCTGTCTGGTTGGCCTGGGACCAACTCTCTCCCTCAATATTGCTTCTTGGAAGGTTTGTTGTTGTTGTTGTTGTTGTTTTGGCCAGTTCTGGGACTTGAACTCAGGCCCTGGACACTGTTCCTGCACTTCTTATGCTCAAGGCTAGTGTTCACAGCACTAGCCACAGCACCACTTCCAGCTTTTCCTGTTTCTGTAGTAACTGAGGAATCAAACCCAGGGTTTCATGCATGCTAGGCAAGCACTCTACCACTAAGCCACATTCCTAGCCATACACCATATTGCTTTATTCCATTCACCATGCTGTCATTGGATTAGAACAATTTCTTCATCAACCTTTTAAATTCAACAAATTCAACTCAGAGTCTACCATGAATATAACATAATGTTCCCCTCTTTTAATTTTTTTTGCATTACTGGGATTTGAACTCCAGACCTCAAGTTTGTTAGGCAGTTGCTCTACTGCTGAGTCATACTTCTAGCCCTTTTTGGCATATGTTATTTTGTTGTAGGTTATTGAGTCTTGCCCAGGTGTACATCTGGACCATGATCCTCCTGTTTCACAACCCACACACAGTATTTGGGATGACAGACACATGCCACTATGCTCAGCTTCTTCCTATTCAGATGAAATTTTGTGGAGTTTTATGCTCAGGCTGTCCTGGAACAGTGAGCTTCATGATTATGGTTTCCACAGAGTTGGGCTGGCAGGTGTATACCTCTGTGCCCAGCTATTGGTTGACAAGGGGTCTCATGTGCATGTCCATGCTTCTGTGAGTTATGGTCCTCCCAATATCAACCTCCCAAGAATGTAGGATTACAGGTATGAGCTGCAGACAACTCTATACTCTCTCTTTTTATCCATTTAGGACCCACAATCTTTTGCCTCTTCCTTCCTACTACTTGTCCTCCTCTCAAAAACAAAAAGTGGCTTTGGCATTAGACAAGCGTATATTAAATATCTTTGATGGGATGGACACACTTTATTGTTCAAGAATATTGCTTTTTTAATAACAGTTAAGTGAACCTGAATGGTGAAAGATCATCTTTTATTATTTTTGGTAGTACTTGGCTTTAAAGTGATACTGTACTCGCAAGGCAGGTACTCTATCACCTGAACCACACCCTACATCTTTTTTGCCCTACTTATTTTTTATTAGAATCTCACATGTTTTTGTTTGTTTATTTTTGCTCAGGAATAGCCTTGGAATGTGATTCCCTGGTCTTTTCTGGGATTATAGACATGATCTACTGTGCTAGGCATGAAGTCTGTCTTAAGTTGAGTTCATGTCTCTTTATTTGCTCACTGTGAAATGTAAAAACTCAAATTTCAACTTCTGTATCTACATCTGATAACAACACACGTTTGTTATAAAAATTATTAGTGATGACAGGTAACTTTGTGGAATCCTTAGTCTTTGCTATGCTTTTATGGTTTGTGGTGGTGCTCAGGAGCAACCCAGAACTTCAGCATTGCTATGCATATGCTCTATCACTGAGCTACAGGCCCAGCCTTTTTTCCTGAAATTCTAACCTGTCTCATATATTTAACTACTTGTCATGTTTTTTTCATTAATTTAGTCTTCAAAATGTCCCTTAAGGTATTTTATCATAACCTTCCGTTTGTGAATGGAGACAGTAAGGCAAGGTCAGATTACATCATATTGCTAGTAAGGACTGTCTGAGATTTAGTCTCAAAGCCTGTTTGACCCACTACAATATTTTCTTGTCTTCTATTATTAAAGTATAACCCTTGCCATGTAGGAGGTATTTAGTAACAGTAAGAAATGTTCTAATTGTTCTAAATTTATGATTTAATTAACCACAGCAGGGTTTAGCAAGGGCTTGGTAAAAACCACTAGCATTTGGAAAGGCGGAATATCCATATGAAGTAGAGAAGCTGAGTCTAAGTGACTTCTTACAGCCATCCTAGTGCCTCTTGCTAAGAGGAGGGAATTCTACACCCAGAGCTGAAAAGCCTAGAGGTGAGAGAGTCCATTCACTGAATGCAGATGCCTAGCTCAAGGTGAGCTAGGAGGGCTCTGCTTCAGAGAAATGAAGATGTCATAGTCTTAGGAAAGCTTTACATAGAGAATGCTCTGATTCTGCCTTGAATCACTCGCCTCTGAGTAGCCTCTAAGTATACTCCTACATGGAAAGTTGAGGCATATCTTCCCTAGATGGAAAAGTTCTGCTGGTACCTGAGCTTGTACCTGATATGTCCATATAAGGTCTGGCATCTTGTCTTCATGGTGGAGGAAGGTGAAGCCCCTCCTCCCAGGTGATGGGTGGGCATGCTTGAATCCCTGGAGGCAGAGGAGGGCACTTGGCTGATGGATTACTAAACCTGTCGGTCTAGTGCCTGGGACTGAGAGTTTCTTGTGACTCTGCCCCCTGACCTGACCATATTTAGGCTGAGACCAGCTCAGGTGCCAGGATGCCATGCCGTATGTCCCCATGTTCATGTCCTGTCTCTTGTTTCCTGGCTCTTCTCCGGTCACCATGGTAGACCACTTCAGCTCTCCAGTGGAACTCAATTGGTTTGTAGGTATTGTTTTTGTTCTTTCTTTCCTCTCTGGCCTTCATGGCTCAGTTTTCTAACAGTGTTAAGTGTATTTTCTGACTGTTTGTCTTTAAGACAGGAATCCACCATGCAGTCTCCAGCCTTTTAATAAAGACTCCCGAGATATTCGACCTCTCAAAATGTGGCTCTCCGTTTTCACACACACACACACACACACACACACACACACACACACACACACACACACACACACACACACACACACACACACGAAAGAAAGGAGGATGTGTATCTAAATACCCCCATAACCAGTTGTATTGTGTATGTCTACTTTTAAAATTAGGCACATTTTGGCTTTGAGAAGCAAAGATGATGGTCCAGGTATGAGCTCCTCCACTTCCTCTTTCAAGACAGACCACTCAGGGAGCTGCACCTATTTATCCCAACACAGATGCTCAAAAGTGCTGTGGAGGAAGTGAATGTTTGTCTGGGCCACCAATTCTAGGCAATATATACCAATGCAAGAGAAATAGGAAATGAGTTAAGAAAGCAGGGAATCAGCAAAGCAGACCTCAAGAAGGTAAGATGTGGTAGATGAGGACTGAGAGAAAGACAACAGAAAACACAAATCTCACTTGTGTGTACAATTACTCATTTTGTACTGAATATTTTTACAACTTTATTTTCTTGCAACTTTATTTTTTATTTTTTGCAACTTTATTAATTTTAATTAAATTCACCTAGTTTCTCTACAAGGGGGTTCCACCATATTCATATTTATTTATAATGTACTCTAATGAGATCTACTCTCCCCATCCCCATGGATTTCCCTTCTTTCCTATCTCAATTCGTAAAAATAAATTCAACAGGTTTCATTGTTCTGTCTTCATACATGTGTTTAAAGCACTTTGACCATATTCAGTTTCTTTCACCATTTCCATTCTCCCTCCTCCAGGAAAACTCTTCCCCCATGCAGGATTTCATTTATGTTCTTGTCATTCTTGAATTTATTTCTTAAAAGTTTTCTTATTGTTTTATTTCTACAACAGACAGAACAAGTTGTTTGAAAGTGACAGGAAAGCTGTGAAAAGAAAACAGTGGGATTCTCTGAAGAGAGGAGCCCAAAGAGAAGTCCAATGGAATCCCCTGGGTGGGGGTGGGGGTCGATTTTATAGTATAGAGATCCTCTCATATTTCTTCCTCTGGGCTTTGCATTGGTTGCTTGATGGCTTATGTATGTACTGCCCTGGCTCTTTTTATTGGGAGAGTGGAAAACCTGGGCAGTATGGGAAGAAGAAATATTTACATGGGAACCTGAGGCACTATGGGAACAAGAAATACCACGATGGGACACATGTTATCTGCCACATGTTATGTCTACCACTCTTTATCCTTGCCTACCTAATAGGCCCTCTTCTTTTTCTCATCCTCCCCCCCCCCACCTCAGATGGATGTTAGGGAACAGTGGTGATGATTGTTTCTGATTGACAGTATTTCAATCCCAAAGATGTTGCTCTAAGTTTTATGGAGTAGTATTATTGTATTGATTTGAAAGGTAAAGAAAGCTAAGTGCCTGTAAAGACAGTACCCTGTTGTTCGCTGTCTAGAGCACTTACTGCAAAGCAGTGGCTTTGTGTGCTACACAGAGAAGGATAGGTTTGCTGATATCGGGTGGGACAAGCATGCTCAGTACTGCTCATCCCACACACGCTCACTGAACACTGCCTTTGCTAAAGAGACTGTGTCCGGGGTTAAGAATACAGCAAGGAATTAAAAGGAAATGCTTGATGTTTCCATTCTGCTGGGGAGTGGGCATAGACAGTAAACACTGCTTCACAACTAAAGTCTTGAGTTTAGCTTTAGCATTTAGGCTCCCCAGGAAAATCAAATATTCCCTCCCTGTGTTATTTGAAAGACAAGATGCAGTCAATAATTACTAACATCAGATTCCACTCACGTGTATTCTGTTCTTAGCATTCATTTGCCCTAACATTAGACTCTAAAATAATAGTTAAGTACATGACTAAGCAGTTGAATAAGAAAAGTTGGAGAGAAAACAAGAAAGTGTTGAAATTCCCCAAATAATGATGCTGATTATGGGTTGCTTTTTCTGGGGGTCAGGGGAAAAATCAATCCAGCTGGTCTCTATAAACCATCTCCAGCTGGGTGCTGGTGACTTATGTCTGTCATCATAGCTACTCAGGAGGACAAGAGCTAAGCTAATGGTTCAGCATGGACAGAAAGTTTCAAAGTCTGTGAGACTCTTATTTCCAATTACTCACCAAAAAGCTAGAAGTGAAGGTGTGGCTTAAGTAGTAGAGTAATAGCCTTGAACAATTTCAAGGCCCTGAGTTGAAGCCCCAGTATTGGTATGAATAAACAATATACAACTAATTTCTGGAGAGATCATCTATGGTTTTTGTTTGTTTCCTGTTGAAAACTCTAAAACTCTAAAGTGAGAAAAGTTGCAAAAGTAATCTTAATATCTGGAGTAAGTAATTGCTTCATGATGTGCTGTTCAAGACTGGGCTATGGAGGGACAGATGCCTATGGACATCAGAGTGTGAGTTGGGCTGCCTAGCAAACAACATCACTATCTGTCCAGCCAAAGTCACCATCTTCAATGGCAGGAAGTTGTTCATCATGAATAATGCACAGAAGGTTTGTGCCTTGCACTAAACCCACAGGTGTGTATGGGTGTGTGTGTGTGTGTGTGTGTGTGTGTGTGTGTATGTGTTTGTGTATGTATGTATATGTGTTCATGTGCACTTGTGTACTGGTCCTGGTCCTGGGGCTTGAACTCAGGGCCTGGGCACTGTCCCCAAGCTCTTTTGCTTGACTGTTGCTCAACCAATTGAGCCACAGCTCTACTACTGGCCTGTAGTTGTTAATTGGAGATAAGAGTCTCATAGACGTTATTGCCAAGGCTGGCTTTGAACCATGATTCTCAGCTCTCAGCCTCCTGGGTAGCTAGAATTACAGGCCTAAGCCTGATCACACTGAGCCTACTTTAATGCACACACCTAGTACAATTGCCCAGGCCTCACTCTGATGTGTTAGTTTCTTACTGAGCAGCATGTAAATGTATTTATTGCTCATGACTGGCATATTACATTCATTTCTACTGAATGAACTACACAGGTCCAAGTTCAGTTTCACCCATGGCCTCTGTTTGGCTGAGTACTGTGGTGCTGGGGCGCTGGTATAGCTGCTCCTAAATTTAGGAACATTATTCCAGACTTTAAATCTTCCTTGCTGGGTGATTGTAGAGAACAAAGAAGCAACTCAGTCACTGTGGGGGTGGGGAATCAAAACACTTAGAATGCTTTCAGTATGAGACAGCACTCTCTGATGAAGGCTAAATTATTAAAATAACAGGAGTTCTGGGAAAGACCAGCCTGTGTTTTCAGGATGCCTTAGCTCTGATCTAAAACCTTTCACTAAGAACAAGTTTATTTAGTGAGAGAAACTAGGGAACAGTGATTAAAACAGACAAATGGTATGGTAGCAGTGGTACAGCTAATGTGTAAGCCAATTGTCTGGGGATGGTTCTAGTAGGAGTGGAATAAGAGGAATAAGAGTCGATAAGTGTACACATGTGCAATGGAGGAAAGAAGCTTGTTGAAATTGGTTTGGGCAGGAGGGAAAGGGAGAGTGATGGAAAAGGTGAATCTGATCAAGGTATTTTGTAAGTATTTCAAAGTAAAATGCCTGAGTGTAGGTAATTGATGCTAAAATAAAATAAAGGCAATAAAGAAAATGAGGGAACAATATGGATGGCCCCTCCTCTCATTTCCCTAGGAAACTGGTTGAGGTTAGAGACTGGAGACTCTTCCTTGTAAAGCTGTCCTCCCTCTCTCCGTTAGATTCCTGTATCTCAACTAAAGATGTTGACTTTGCAATGGGAAACTTGGCAAGTATGTTTGTGGTATTCTCTTCACCTCCCTCCAGGCTCCTTCTTCTGGAGTGTTTCTCCTTTCCCAAAACCTGTCTTTATCATCCTAGCACAAGCCCCACTTCAGACTTCCAGGATTTCCAGCAATGCTGGAAATATGAAAATTTTGTGACCACACCAGGCCCATTTTGCCTGCTACATAGAAAAAAACAATCACAGAGACAATAAGTTTTGACAAAGAAAGAATGGGGCAAGCCAGGTCTTAATCCTACCTCCTTGGTGAAAGAGCCTGAGGCTATTTATAGGGCAAAGAAAAAAGTGGTTTTAGGTATGAGGAAGTGTTAGCCCAGAAGCCTCCTCCCTCATGGCTTAACGTGTTTTCTCTAGGCAACACTAGGCCCATGTAGTAAAGGCAGCAAATGATCAGCCCCTACCCCCCTTTTCCCTGAGAGAGCACCCTGTTGGGATAACTATGACCATATAGGGCAGCAAGATTCCCCCAAATCCCGGAGGTTATAAAAGGTCACCTGAGACAATAGTCAGCACATCTCACTTTCTCTCATCTGGTGAGAAGGGCTCTTGCTGGTCGGTCTCCTTACTGGCAATAAACTTATCCTTTGTTCTTTGTACCTGGATGTCCACGTGGTTTCTGGCAGTCTAATTTACTCTAACAGGAAGGATGATTTCAGGTGAAGTAACTGCTAGTCTGTGAGTGTAATACAATGTCATGACAGCCCTTCTATTTTTGTTGTTGTGGGTCAAGGGACTTGAACTCAGGAGCCTGGGCACTGTCCCTGAGCTCTTTCATTAAAGGCTAGTGCTCTACAACTTTGAGCCACAGCTCCATGTCCAGTTTTTTGGTGGTTGATTGGAGATAAGAGTCTCATAGATTTTCCTGCCTGGGCTGATTTAGAACCTCAAAACTCCAATCTCAGCCTCCTGAGTGTCTAGGATTACAGGTCTGAGCCACCAGTACCTGGCATGGCAACCCTTCTTGAAGTCATGTCTACACCATAGTGGAGATAGCCTAGTCCAAGGGTGGAATTTTCAGCCTCTTGAAGTCACATAGTGCTTTGATGAAAATCAGCCTTCAGTATACTGAAAAGTAACCTGAGCAACTGTTGTTACCACACCATAGGTATTGCCTAGAGCAAAGCAGGTAGGAGACTAGTAATACACAACTCAAGTGTCCAACCTCCAGAATTAGGAATCTTAAGTCTAAACAACACTGAAATACAATAATGGTATTTCAACCACAAGAAGACAAACAACTACAAATGCTGGTGAGGATGCAGGAAATATACTGTTGGTGGGATTAGAAACTAGTACAACTAGTGTGGAAATCACTACAAAGATTCCTCAATAAACTAGAAATAGAACTACCATATAATTCAGCCATGCCTTCTTGGGCATCCATCCAAAGGAATATAAATCAACACGGAAGAGAGATAACCTGCGTATTCATATCTATACAGAATTGCCAAGGGATAGAACCAGCTAGCCTAGGTGCCCAACAGCCAATGAATTCATAAACAAAATATAATATACACATATGTTTTTATTGCTTTGCTTTTTTGTGTGTATTCTAGCTCTGGGGCTTGAACTCAGGGCCTGGGCACTGTCCCTAAGCTTTTTGCTCAAGGTTAGCACTCTACCACTTCAGTCACAACTCCACTTCTGGCTTTCTAGTGGTTAATTAGAGATAAGAGTCTATGGACTTTCCTGCCTGGATTACAGGTGTGAGCCATTGGCTCCTGAATATAGATAGGTAGGTAGATAGAAACATACTTACATACTTACCTACCTACCTACATACATCTATATAAAACTATGTAACTATATAGAGTTTTATAGATAATAGATAGTTATACATAGTTTTATTCAGCTACAATAAGAGAAAAATCATTTAATTTTCAGGCGAATGGGTGGAACTGGAGATCATTTTGTAGTGAGATAAACCAAGCTCACAAAGATAAATACTCCCTGTTTTACTCAAGTGGAATCTAGACTTATAATAATAATAATAGAATTGTGAGAAGGTGATTATTTGAGGAGGGGAAACCCTGGATGAGGGTGGGGGGGAAGAGAGGGTGATGGCAGGGTCTCGTAGTGAATCCTACAGAAATAACATATACGTATATGTTTATGTATTTGTGTGTATTCATATATATTTACAGTGATACATATGTGAAAATAGTATACTAAAACCTTAAAAAAGAACAAGAGGCAGGAGTTTAAGCAAGAGTAATATAAAGGGGAATGTGAACTTGATCAAAGTGCACAATATGCGCATGATGAAACCACTTTATACAATTCATGTTAATAAAACATGTTTTTAGGAAAAAAACAAATACAGTGAAATGAAATCATGTAACTAATAGGGAGGAAGAAGACACAGTCAGAGAAGCAGAAAAGATAAAGGTCACGCGTATAAATGAAAGCAGGCCCTCAGAGTAACAATTATCCCAGTTGGCCATCTGCCATCCCATGGAGTCTTGGCAAGGAGGTCTTCATCTTTTGATGGCCATCTTCCCCTACACCTACTCTCCAGGCCTTTAGAGAAGCTTCTGAGCAGCAAAAGATACACATTTACAGCTACAGGCCCTTTTTTTTTTTTAGAACTGTTTACAGTTGTGGCTTATCTAGCAAGGGCTTTGAATTCTGTCATCAAATAACTTCATTTACAGTTCATAGACTTTGCTTATTAAGAGAGAGACACTGACAGTTTTCTAATTTGTTTTCCTATCCGTTCATTAGAAAATTCTTCATTCAAAGCTAGTCAAGTTGTACTGTACAAAACAAGAAGTTTTAGATCCCAGGCCCAAACTTCAGAAGTTCCCTATGTCATGTCCTGCTCCTCACCCAAATAAAGAGACATGGTCAAGGGCAGAGAAAGGAGATTTAGTACCTGGCAGCTATGGGAAGACAGCACTTGTGTACATCTTTCAGCTTTGGAGATTCAGACATTTGCCTAGTTAACTAGTGAGAACTGAGGTGGAGGATGAAGAAAGGCATAGCAAGTCACAAGCATGGCCTAGTTGGCCATTATCTCAGTCTGTCTCTGAAGGACTTCTGGAAAAAATTTTTCTTATATAATCACAGGAGGAAGGCCAAGTCATTCACCGTTGCTAACTGGTGGTCTATCACTGAAGGGTTCCACACATCCATCCCAGGGGACCAGGCAGAGGCAGACAGGCACAGGAGAAAGATTATTTTAAGGTTTATTAGAGGAGCCATATTTCTCCCGAGAGGGAGCACATGGCCTCCATCCCCAGCCAGGTAGCAGGAGGGTCTGGGGGTTGGAAGGGAGGTGGATGGGAGCTTAGGTGGATCTGGATGGAGAGACTGAGGGGTATGGCGGGAACTCCAGGAACGGGAAGGGGCCCAGGTGCTGGTGGAGCTGAGTACCAGAGGTGAGCAAAATACTAACAATCACAAATTTTTGGCTTTGGGGAAATTTCACCTTTTGCCATAAGATGGTAAGAAGAAGGCATTGCCTATTTGTAGGTGGGGGAGTTTGACTTTTGTCAGAGATTCTTTTGGGTAAACCTTATCCTTCCTGGAGATGATTGCAAAGTGACCAAAGGAAAGAATGACTCAGAGCAAAGGATACAATGCAAAGTATGGGCTGATTTCCCAGGTTTTATCCTGCTTGTAGATAATTTATAGACCAGTCAAACAGCAATTTTTAAGTTGCCTCTGTTAGTTTCCCATCAGATGAATCCATCAATTAATTAGAAAACTCTTCATCAGCATACTTCCTCACTCCAAGCTAGTCAAAGCCTTGTGAGTACTTTGCAAAAAAAAAAATACCAAAATTAAATAAATAGTGCCAGTTTTGTTTTAAAGAGAATTCATACTTTTGGTTTTAGTCACTGGTTCCTTTGGACTTACAGTTTGTCATATCATTTCAGATATTGTTAAATGTTAAAAAAAAAAAGACAATTAAACAATGTGAGATAATTAGCATTTTCTGATCTGGTCCTCAGAAGATAGTCTTCATGACCCTGTTGAGTCATCATGCTTTTGATATTTGTTAATAATTTCCATTTTATGTAAATGGAAAATCCAAGCTCTTCTCAGCAGCCTGTTACTTTTCCCCTTCACCAGGGGGGCTTCTTTGTTGTTCCTTATATATGTTATTCCTTGCACATGCCCATACTTATCTCCTAATATCTGCATTTGCTGCTTCCTCTGCTTGGAATTCTCTTTCCCAGATTAAGGGCAGAGCTGGCTCCCTTGCTGTCATTTTCACTTCCTGGTTTATCCCTGAGACCCAAACAATGCTCAGCACATAACAAATGCTCAATCAATCTTTATGAGTGAATAAGTGAATGAATTGTTTTGATTCATAGACTAGAGAAGAAATGAAGAAAATGGAAATATTAGTAGAAACCCATTGCAGCTAATCAATGATTCTTGCATGTGTCACGAGGGGAATTTAGGCAAAATGTAAAGGTAGTGAAAGTGATAGGAAGTTAATTAGGAAATAGGGTAGAGAAATGCGATTATATGGCATGATGCCTTGGGAACATCACACATTAGATCAGTTAGATCATCTTCATCAATCTTTAGAGTATAGATGTGAGCATTAGTTTTAAGTAAAGGAAAAATTAGAGCAGGGGACAATATGAATAGCTTAAGAATCTCAGTGATAGTTGAGGCCTGGCTGGTCATTATTTTAGTTCTGGTTCTCTTGGGTTATGGGAAAGTTGTCATCACAGTCTTAATTGAGGGGCACAATGTTTTTCATGAGGTGGATTCTCCATCTCCAGGGTGCAGCCTAATCATTCCTGGTAGTTATCCTCATTTGAGAGTGATCTGTCCTATAAAGCTCTGCTCTGTTACAATTGGTCCTATCTTTTCTGGTCCAAAGTGACTGTGGAGACATGGGCTAGAATAATGACAAACACAAAAAATGGGGTCATATAGGTTGGGCCAAAATAGTTTAAGTGTCTGTTACCAATATACTTTCAATAGACTGACAGTGGATTGTCTCTATGGTGAGAACAACAGCATTGACTTCTAGGGCTTGAAACCTTCCTGAGATGGCCTGTAAGAAATTTCTCTCCATATCCAAACTACAGGTGTGAATTAGAAGGTTCCATTATAATATTTTCTCTTAGAGACCATTTATTTTCAGTTTTGTTGCTCCTCATCAATCATGGCTAGCTGCTACCTGTCAGGGGTAAGAAAGAAATGCTTGCTCAGTTGTTCAATTTGCTATAAAGTTCCATATTATCTTTCACTTAACTAATGGAATACTATTCTGCATATTATTTCCACATTGAAAGGATTTAATAGGATTTGACAACGTAACATCATTTTCAAGCATTCTAGAAAACAATAAGTGTTCCTTAGCTATTAGCATAGCTGCGAAGGAGAGCAAGTACTCTGTTTGGCTTGAGGCCAGTGGGAAGTCCTGTGCCAAGGTTTGGGAAAGGGTGGATGAATCTCCAATTATGGAATTGCAGGATGGGTGAATGTAATCATAATATTCAATATATACCTGTGAAATGGAACCAGGTGACTTGAGGAGATGGGGGCTTGGGAATGATGGGGAGAGTGATGGAAGGAGTGACACTAATCAAGATACATTGTCCTCACAAACTGATGTGTTGACTTGAAACCCTTTTGTACAATTGCTGAAGGATAATAGAAAAATAAGGAACAAATAATAAAATACTAGCTGCCAGAAAAATCAATTAGAAATGACACACACTAACAGATCCTGTCTCTCCCACTTTCAAGTGAATAATAAAGTAGTAAAGTGAATGTGGGCAAGAACTGAGTCTGGAATGGTGGCCATAGGACCTTGGCAAGGATTCCCTGCCATGAAGAAATAGTAGCAGAGGCTGCCATTTGGAAATTGGATTTTTGATGTATCTCACACTGAAAGAAGAAAATAAAAAAATCTTCTAGTGTAGGCTCTGCTTCCAATTAGTGCTGAGTTTTCTCAGGGCAGAACTGGTTTATTCTTATAACAACGAACTACCATCCGCTCAAGATTTTGTCTGTGAGATTCTATCTCTCTGATGATGCCTGTTCTGCTTCTTGTTTCCTTTCTGCTCTGTAGAAATCCAATTCCTGTCTACTAACTGCAATACAAATGTCTACCAACTGTGGTTTATTTCCTTACTTGTCAGATTCTCTCTCCAATTACATATATGCACCATTTAAGACATTTTTCTTCTAAGTTTCATGGCATGTAGCACACATCTATTTCCTTATATCATTCCAGAGATTTCTAGTGTTTTTGTTTTTGTTTTTGTTTTTTGTTGGTCATGGGACTTGAACTCTGGGCTTGGGCGCTGTCCTTGCGTTCTTCAGCTCAAGGTGAACTCTCTACCGCTTGAGCTACAGCGCCACTTCCAGTTTTTTAGTGGTTTATTGGAGACAAGAGTCTCACAGACTTTCCTGTCTAGGCTGGCTTTGAACCGTGATCCTCAGATCTCAGCCTCCTGAGTAGCTAGGATTACAGGTGTGAGCCACCGGCACCCGGCTTAGTGGTTTTTTTTTAATATTGCATTTCTGAAAGCATTAAGGGAAGTGGACTTATTATATGTATTTATTTATGGTGCTAGGACCCCTATTGCAGACAAAATGGTCAGTATGTCAGTGAGGGGACATGAGCAAGAAGGAGTGTGAGGAGAGAACAGAAAAAAGTCATGGGATGAGAAAAGCAATTTGGGACACAGTATCAAAAACAAGCCTGTGCTTGATGCTGAGCTTGGTTGACTCAGGATGATATTGTGGAGGTCTCTAGGACTTACCCAAATTTCCTGAGCTCTTTATCTTGCATCTCAAAGACTTCTGTGCTAGGGGGCCACATGCAAGAAACCAGGAGAGGATCTAGGGATACAAGATTGACTTTTCTCATAAGAAGAGGGAGATGTCTGAGAGGTCTCTGAGCATTAGAATAAAGATGATTCTTGTGAGTCTAGAAGAAAGGTTCCTTATTCACTATTCACCTCAGTGAGGAGATAGGATGCTGTGATATGTGCCACCAGAAGTTATATGTTGAAAACTTAATTCCTTGATGCAGCAATATATGTAGATGGGGTCTAGTGGAAGTGTTTGTGTCATTGGGTGCAGGCCCAGCAAGGGACTGATGCCTCTCTCAAATCTCATAGAACTGGATCAGCTCTTACTCTCTACTGGGCTTTCCCTCTCAGAGGCCTACATTGGTTCTGTGGGAATGGGCTGTTGGCAGGTGAGGCTGCCCCTCAGGTCCCCTTCTTGCATGCACCTTCTTCTATCATGAGTTGAAGTAGTTGCATGGGGCCTTCTGGTGCCATTTTCTCAGACTTCCCAGCTCCTAAGCCATGAACTGAAATGAATGTCTTTCCATTTAACCAGTCTCAGCTGTGTTGTTACAGAAAGGAAAAGCAAAGGTAGATATAGACAAAACAAAGCAAAACAGGCTCAAGGAGGGGAAAAAGAAAGGGGCCCTGAAAGGAGAGATGGAAAGAGGCTAAATACAAATTCTGATTCTCAGTTTTACCTCAAATTAGCTAGGTTCCCTCAGGTTATTAGCTAACTGGAAGGAAAACTTGTTGAAAATATATCCCTCTATATGGCTCCGCTTCTAGCCCCCAAGCTAACCCTGCGAGCCAGCCCTGAGCATGCACTGAGCATACCTGCAGTCCTAGATTCATGTGCCCAGAAGATACACGGACAGACCATGCACATGCCCTAAGAAAGTCTTTTCAGAAACTATCAAGCTCTTCATCTCAGTATTTCAAAATACTTTCTACTTCTGCAATTCTTCATTAGAAAAAGATAACATGGCTTATTGAAAAGTTTAATAGTTCAAAAGGTCTTTTGAAAAATTTACATAATACTTCAAGAACGTCATGTTGTCCCTGATCAAGGGCCTTCACAATCTTCCCTCTATTGTTCTGATTTTACTTGTCTGTGTTGGTAAAGCCAGCATGTAAAAGGTCTTTTTATGATAAAGGAGTAGAATGGAGCCAGGTGTGGAAGCACAAGCTCATTATCTTAGCTATTTGGGAGGAAGATTTGGGGGCATCCTAGTTCATCCCTGCTCGAGGCCAGCATGGACAAAAAGTTTGATGGACACCATCTTGACCAGTGAGTGGGTGTGGTGACTCGTGCCTGTTTTCCCAGCAACATGTAGGAGAACTGCAGCTGAGGCAAGTCTGGATATAAAGGGAGATTCTACCTTGAAAAATCAATGCAAAACGGGACTGGAGGCTTAGCTTAAGTAGTGGAGTGCCAGCCTAGCAAGTGAGAGGTCCTGAGTTCAAACCCCAGTACTACAAAAAAAAAAAAAAACCAGATTAAAATAGAAATACACAAGCAACTCTGATTCATTGAAGGCTTATCTGTATTAGCCACAAGAAACAAAAAGTTCCCTAAAATCACTGCATCTTAACACACAAGTATGTATAAACCATCTTTCCTCCAGCTTCCTTCTATCTCCTGAAAGACCTCTAGCATGCAAACTGGCATGCACTAGACTTTTTTTAGAACTATTTTGCAGGTTAGACTAAGGGCACTTTACTGACTGCTTTTATTTTAGAACCCAGAGAATGACCATTACATTGGCATCTTTATTGGAATAACCTTCACATCAGATAGCTGGTGAGACTGTATTTTGGCAGTGTCTACTTCTGAGTTAGCATTAGAGCTGTTTAATACCAACTCCATTTTCTTAAAAATACCCTAGTCAACAGCCTTCTACAGATGTTATTTTTAACCATGAGTCCTCTGGACATGACATGGCCACTTGCTGGACATAATATCATTGAGTCACAGGCTATTTTTTTGTGGGACTGGGGTTTAAACTTAGGGCCTCAAGCTAAATGGCTTGTTAGGCTGGTGCTCTACTGCTTGAGCCATGCCTCCAGCCCTGCTTTGTGCTGGTTGCTATTTTTTAATTATATATAATATTTTTTTATTATTTTAAGTAGCTGTACAAAGAGGTTTCAATTTCACATATCAGTTTATAAGTCCAGGGCATCTTAATATCACCCTTTCCATATTCTTCCTCATCTCTTTCCTAACCCCACCATCCCAAGTTACCTGATTCATTTTTACATAGGTACATTGAATAGTATGATGATACTTGAATGTGCTTCTCCACATTTGTCTACCTTCTCCTCACTTGATCTCCACTCTCCTTCTGACATGGTTCAGCTTTCTAAACTATAATTAGATGTTTGAAGGAGTTATATCACTTTTGCTTGTTATTTGGGAGTCAGAGTCTCACAGACCTTTCTGGCTAGGCTGGCTCAGCTTCTTGAGTAGGTAGGATTATAGGTGTGACCCACCAGAACCTGGTCTGATTCAGAATTTTATATTAGCCTTTGAGGCAGAAATCTATAGAACCTGGAAATCAAGGTTCAAATGTGACACTGGAAATAGTGATCATTATCAAGCAGTTTTCCTTCTGACATTTAAAAGTATCAATTATTAAAAGCTTTAGACAAGTACTAAAATGGTCCTGTTCAGTAGTGTGAGTCTTTCATTTTAGTGTTCCCTCATGTCAAGGGAAAGAAAGGAGAACTGTAGATAAAGGTAGTAAATGATGGCTATAACACGTGACAAAAAACGTGTGGCCCACCATTGGCTTCTTCTTCCTTTAATACCTTGGACTCTTGTTGAAAAAGGCACTTCTTCTTCCCACAATGCTTGGGTTCCCACTCAAATTCCTATGTTAGTAGTAAGGTAATGCCTCATGAATGGTGGGACATGACCAATCAAGTCCACTTATGATCTTGTGCATGAGCATGACCAACAGACTTACTTTTTGAACTAGTGCTCAGAGTTAGAGACCAATGAAGGAGGGACCCAGGTCCTCCTGTAGGTCCTTACCAGCCAATTGTGTCCTAGAATAGGAGGAAAATCAATAAAACATGAAGGTCATATGCCTGGAGGACTTACTGAACTCCAGACTCTGATGCCCCTCTATAGAGAGTCTGACTTTTGCTTTTGTTTTCAATAAACTTCTGCTTCACTACACTCTTCTACTCCTCTGCTTCTTAATTCTGGCAAAGAAATGGACCTGTATGCCTAGATGGTATCCGGCATGTTCTACTCTCTGACCTAAGCACTGTGTGGAATTCACTCTCACCCTGCCAGCTTTCAGTAAAACTACCAGAGCAGGTATTTTCCCATGGCCACACACCAGGAATGCTCAGAGAGGTCCTAGAGCACCTGTGAATGGGAACTCTTTTCTGGTGGAGAAACTCCACTCTCCTCATTTTGCCACAAATGCATGTTTAGGCATTGAGTGAAAGAGGCTTGGAATGTAGGAAAAGCTGAAAAGAAACTTGCTGAACATGATTAACTCTCTATAATAAATTAAGCTTACATCATGATGAAATCAAACTAAATGCTTCCAAAGTAAATCTAATTTAACAAGGCCCAAGACTTATTCCTGAGCTGACTTACAAAATTCTTCTATGTGATTCTAAGATCTAATGCTGCTAAAATGGGTGCTATCTATCTTATGACATAAAATTCACTTACATACAAGGATAATAAGCATAATTAAGAGATGTAAGTACAAGTTTTGTGTGTTTGTGTGAGTCAGTATTAGGGATTGAACACAGGCCCTGGTCAAGATCCCTGAGCTTTTATACTCAAGGCTAGTGCTCTACCACCTGAGCCATACCTCTACTTCCAGTTTTTTGAGTGGTTAATTGGAGATAAGAAGTTCACAGACTTTCCTTCCTGGGCTGACTTTGAAATGTGATCCTCAGATCTCCGTCTTCTGAGTAGTTAGGATTATGGGTGTGAGCCATTGGTGCCTGGTCATTTATGAGGTTTTCTATGTATCTCAAACTACCTACTTCTGCTTCCCAAGTAGCAGGGATTACAGATATGAAACACTATACTCACACTCCCAAGCATGATGAGTTATGTGGTGGCTGCCACATTCCCTCAAGTGTAAAAACAACCACTCCCTTGTTGCCAGCTTTTGCTTGTTTAAATACAAGTCAGTGGTTCCTCTATTCCTCTTCATCCTAAATTCCCCTCAGGAGATCTAGTGGGCTTTCCCTCTCATCTTCTAGATGAACAGCTTAAGATGAATGAGTAATGTCTGGGACAATTATATTTCTGCCTCTATTAGCAATAAGGGAACTTTTGGTATCAATTCAGGGCCGTGAAGTGGGGGTGGTACTTTCCTACCCTCATTGTGGCTAGCAGCTTACCTTTCAAGGTTTGACAGAGGCTACTGGAGAGTCTTAATCTCTTCCAGTGTAGACAAGCTCAACTCCTTCCAGAAACCTGCTTATCAAGACTTAAACATTAATTCAAGCTTATAACTTTCTCTTGGGGTTAGGGAAGCCCTTTGGCCTTATCTGCCCATTGGTAAAGAGAAACTTTCCCTTATGGAAAAGACATCTAAAATGATTCCTTTCTACACTTCTGGATACTGAATGAGAAAATGGATATGAATGGAGGGATGGATAGAGGACAAAGACAGATGGATTGATGGATGAATGGATAATAGATGGATAATATCATCTGACAATAACTCCAATTTATTATCAACTTTCTCTAACCTCTTCATCCACATTGTTTAGTTGAAAGGGCTTTCACATCACTATATTATTATTTTTAAGTAAAATATTTGACTTTTCTACATATTATTGGATTAGAAATGAGAGCAACAAGATAAATCTATTTAAGAAAAATACTTGACTAGGAAGTGTCTTGTCTTATTGACTCTAAGACATGTTTTTCACATTATCTCTGAGGCCATTAAATGCCTTAGGTTTGGTGAAACTTGCTGTGTCATCTGAATTTGTCTCCACCAGAAGTTTGTTATTCTAGAAAGATGGCTGAATTGTTTGTAAAAGTCTTAAGTTTCTATTAATACTTAAAAAAACTAGTAGTCATAAAATTCTTAAATGTCTTCAAAAAGGCATGTAGATCTTTGGGGGTGATTGTTTCAACATTCTTAGAGAGCTTATCGATGTTAGATAATTTCTATGAGGTCCAGGGCAGCCAGCACTCTGCAAGTTCAGTGCCTGAGGAAATATGGATTGGGAACATTCAAATAAAGGATTCCATCAGCAGTAGACCTGTAGAGAAATTTTCTTGTCACTTTCCCCTAACAATACAGTATCAGAACTATCGAAGTAGTACTTATATCATTAGATATTCTTTAAAAATCTAGAAATCATTGAAGCATCAAAAAATGTACATGGTTTATATACAAATATTTTAACATTTTATATAAGTCACTTAAACGTCTGTGGATTTTGGGTTCCATGGGGAATGTGTGTCTCACAACCAATCCACTCCCCATACAGAATGGTGATTATACTATCAGAGGAAGGTTTCTGAATGCCTGTGGCTCACCCTAGTAACCCTAGCTACTTACAAGGTTGAGATCCAGAGGATCTGAGCCAAAATGGATCTGAGCCCTTTGGCAAGCTAAATCAGCATTCTGCCACCAGAGAAGAGAAATCCCTGAAAAATCCAACAGCTTCACTACATCAGAATCATTTTTTTTCCAGTACCAGTTTGAACTCAGGGCCTGGAGTACTCACTCATCTTGTTTGCTTAGTTGGCACTCTGTCACTTGAGCTATGCCTGCAGCCCAAATTTTTGCTGGTTGTTTTGACAATGTTATCACACAGACTTTTCTGCCTGAGGTAGCTTTGAACCACAGCTCTCCTAGGATTGTAGACATGAGACATTGGAAACATTGGATCTGGATATTTTAAAGCCCAGGGTTTTAAAAAGTTAGTTAATATATTTTTGTTTACTTCTGAGCAATGGTTTGTTTTAGTGGTTGCTTTATTGAAACTGATTGTTAGCTATTCATATTCTCTGTTCTTTACACGTATCACCCCATACTATCATCACAAGAATGCTGGGCTTCACACTATTCTTGCTTCTATGGTTAGGAAGATAAATCAGAGAGATTAAGTCCTTTACTCAGTCACAGAACTCTAGTTTTGAAGCCAGGACTTCTGACCCAGATAGTTTCTTAGGCCTATGGATCACAGATACTATATACTGATGCACTCTATGTCTTACAGTTGCCTTGAAAAGGGACAGAGACAGAGTAAACACCTGTTTCTCTTCTGTGGTATGAAATATAACTTTCAAAATTCATATAAGAAGTAACAGATAATGGCATTGTTTAGAGAAGGGGAAAAATAAGCCAGGATACTTAATAGATCAAACTATGAAGATAAGCATTTGAAATTTCTCATGTAGTAACTGACTTTTAAATTCAGAACATGGATATTTAGCTCATTAGTAACTTATGTCAAAATGAACAGAGGGTTTCCAGCCTACGTCAAAAGTGCGATGTCTGCTGGATGCCAATGGCTCATTCTTGTAATCCTAGCTAGTAAGAAGACTAAGATCTGAGGATCCTGCTTTGAAGCTAGCTTGGGCTGTGAAGTCTGTGAGATGATGATCTTCAATTAACTAACAAAAATCCAGAAATGGAGTTGTTTAAGTCCCAGGTTCGCACATACACACATGCATGCACACACACACACACACACACACACACACACACACACACAAACATACACACACAGTATGATGTTACTGCCTCAATGATTATGCAAATTCACAAGTTATTAAATATTAGAGTCATAAGTAGGAGATATTATATCCCTATTTAACTAGGATTAAGTTAAAACAGAGCCTGGTTGAACTCTAGAGTAAGGATTTTTGGAGGTGTGTATTTTTGTAATCAAATTTCTGAGAGAAGTACTCTGAAATCACTTAGAAATACTATTTAATCATTATTTGACCATGTGTTAGGGAAAATCTCCAATACAGGAAGAAGCACCATGAATGTTGATATAACCCAGCTATAATATCCTTAGAGAGCCCCAGAGATCTGCTATAAAACAGCTTTAGAAATGAAGTCAATAGCTACTCAGTTGAGGAAGGCATGCCATGAGTAGTAAGTTAGGTTCAGTTGGAAACAGTCAAGTGAGCAGATAAGAACTAGAAAAAAGCCAGAAAAGTTGACAATTTCTCTCACCACTGTCTCTTCACTTCTATTTTCCTCACACTCATTTTCACACTGTAATTCAAACAATTGGTTTTACTTTTATTCATTATGACCTGAAAACCAAACAACTTTGTTCAAGTTTCTAAACTTGAAACTTGAAACTCCAGGTTGAAGTATTGCTGACATTCTGCTCTTGATTCCATTCACACAGTAGGCCCATCTTGGCCAGGAAAGTCTTCAGTGGGAGGAGTCCCAGTTGACATTTTTCTTTTTCTTTCTGACCTCCCTTCCTTTCCTTTCTACTCATGAGATAGTGGGAGTAGCCTGGGATTGCAGATGAAGACTAAGCAGAGAGGAGAGGGCCAGATGCTATTGTTCTCAGCTAGATAGATAGATGACAGTGTGGAACTTGGAAATTTCAGATTTCCTTTTTACCTAGGGATCTTCTGGACTCTTTTGTGTTTTGTCAGGACCTGGGTACTATCCTTTAGCTTTTTCATTCAAGACTGGTACTATACCTCATTAAACCTCAGCTCCAATTCCAGCTTTTTATTTGGAAGCGGGGTGGTAGGGGGAGAAGATGGGATGGTTAGTTGGAGATAAGAGTCTCACACTTTCTTGCTTCGGCTGGATTTGAACCACAATCTTCAAATCTCAGTCTTCAGAATGACTAGGATCACATGTATGAGCCACTTTGGCCATCTTCTGGATTCTATATGAAGACCAACACTGCCACCTAAGTTCTTTGTCTTAGGGTCCTTCAAATTTCCTTGTCAGATTCTGGGGTTTTGTTTTGTGCTTTTCCCCTTATTGAATTCATTCCTTCATGCTGGAGTTTCTATCACCCTAGCTCAAATCTCCATGGTGGAGCCTGCATTTGAACACAAAACCTGCTCAGCCTTGGCTGCTCAGCTCTGCCACTATAGCTCCCATTTCTCTTTCAACCAACCAGTCATCTGCCTATATAGCAGCTTGGTAGTCTGAGCAAACACAAGCACTGTGTCCTTCAAACTGCAGGAAGCCAGTACTAAGCTGTGGTTCTCTGGAAGCTAGCATCATTTGGAATGTGTTTCAGGAGGAGGAAAATATAGGATATAGTAGCATTGATTTCCCAAGAAACCCATTTCTATGTTCTTCAGATACTATGTAATTTATTTTTGTAACCTATTGTTTTCTTAATTTTTAATTTTTAATTTTTTTGTGCCAGTCCTGAGGCTTGAATTCAGGATTTGAGTGCTGTCCCTAAGTTCTTTTTACTCAAGGCTAGTACTCTACCACTTGATTCACAATTACACTTTGGGCTTTTTGGTGGTAATTGAAAATAAGAGTCTTATAGACTTTCCTTCCTTGAACCATGATCCTCAGATATCAGCCTCCTGAGTAGTTAGGATTACAACACCCAACTTCAATTATCTTTTTAATAGCCTGAGGGTAAATGATGGGATAATACAATAAGACCCCCCCCCCGAAAAAAAGGTCTTCATATAACTACCTAAAATTTAAAAAAAAGAAATATCAAAATCCCCATAAGAGGTAGTCTAGTGGATGCTCTGCTCATGTGATTAGACTTGGCTTTTAATGTAATGAGCTCAGATTTGGAGGCCTTTGCCCAAATAGAAACAGTAAGAAAATAAATCTCATTTAAGGCCCTGCATCATCCTGCGTGAAAGGACAGTGTTTCTATCCAACATAATTCCCTATAGCCTATTTTCTTGTGTGTCTTCCTCTGTGAAGAATTGATCTTATAAGTTATACCCAAGGAGAAAGAAAAATTACAGTCTTATTTTTGCAAGTGATCCAGTTAGAATAATGGAATGTATCTCCAGATTAGTCCCACACTTGGAACTTGTTGCAGGTGGTGCTTGGTTTTTTTGTTGTCTTTCATTTTACTAAGTAGTCATACTGGAAAAAAGATGAAATAGAAGATCCCTGCATGTGGAAGAAAATTTATGGTTTCAAATTGTTGGAAGAAATTAGAGAGAAAACAGTTGTGAAAGAGCCCTCCTGCCTGGAGCTTGATGAGGGAGAGAAGGAGTTAAATCTACAAAGGAAATGAATGCTCTGATATCTTACCAATAAAGCTGAGCTCATGAATATTTAAAATTAGTGATTTTTTGGCTAAAGGATTTCCTTGGACCCGATAAGTAGGAACTTTGCATATTTGCCAAGAAAAGAACATTAAAAAACTTTCATTTCACTAAGTACTGGTGGCTCATGCTTATAATCCTAGCTACTCAGGAGGCTGAGATCTGAGAGCCATGGTTGAAAGCCAACCAGGAAAGAAAGTCTATGAAACTCTTATCTCTAATTAACCACCAAAAAACAGGAGATGGAACTGTGGTTCAAATGGTAGAGTGCTGGCATTGTGTAAAAAAATCTAAGGGACAGCACGCAGGCACTGAGTTCAAGCCCCAGGACTGGCACAAAAAAAATAAAATAAAATTTGTGACCATAAATAAGAAACTCCGGAAGGAAATTGTTGAAAACAACAAATTCCAGAGTGCCGCAGATTTCAGTGCAAAAGGAGTTGGTACCAATGTATATGATCAGAGTGCCTCCAGATCACTCTGCTTAGAGAGCCACACTCTACATGATAGAAGCAAAGAATGGCAAAGACTCTGTGTATGACCACAATGACTGCCAGGAAATGGAATATGTGTGTGTGTGTGTGTGTGTGTGTGTGTGTGTGTGTGTGTGTGTGTGTGTGTGTGTGTGTGTGTGTGTGTGTGTGTGTGTTCTCCTGGTAGAAACAAAGCTATGGAGTTCACTGAAGCTTGTCATATCTACTCAGTGCTGGATAAATTGCTCTAACCATCACTTCTGTGAGCTTTCTGATTGAAGTGAGAATTTATTGGCTTGTTATAATGCCTCTCAAGACATTTTCTGTGTGCAAAGTCTATTCGATCAGTGTTCATTTCTATTGCACTCTTTTGAGTACTGACTATGTGTGATATTTCTGGAAATGAAGACAATGGAGTGAAGAAAACAGGTATGTGATCCTAATATTGCCAGATAGGGCCTGGCACACCTGCACAACATTCTAGGGAAGGCCATGGAAAGGCTCTTGGGCACCTTGGAGGGAGCAGATACAGCCTAAGGTTGGGTGTAGGAGTCAATGGAAAGAACCCTGAAGGATGATGAGTCACCCAGGGGCTGCATCAGAAGGAAGCATCATGAACAAAGAAAATCACATTCCTAAAACCTCAGAAGGAGGCAGGATGGCCCCTAGCAGTCACAGTACAAAGCGTAATGGGTACAAAGAAATAGGTGTGTGTGTGTGTGTGTGTGTGTGTGTGTGTGTGTGTGTGTGTGTGTGTGTGTGTGTGTGGTGTCATATAGAAACATGCTTGTGTGGGGTATGTGGAATGTAGGTGTATTTGGAGTATGAGTGTGTTGATATGAGCTGTGTGTATTTTGTGTGACATGATAGTGTAGTGTGTGTAGGATGACATGAGTAGATGGGTGCATGAGTGTGTGTGTGTGTGTGTGTGTGTGTGTGTGTGTGTGTGTGTGTGTGTGTGTGTGTGTGGTGTTGCCAAGTATGTGTATGAATCAGAGGCCTTGCTTTCCTGATCTTGGGGATCTAAAGCATTCTTTGTCTGTAATAGTACAGAGGTCAGGAGTGTCAGAACTCCAAAAAGCAACAAGCCTTGTCCTAATTGGCCTGGATGGAGGGTAACAGTCAGTGGTATTGAAATACCTGTGTTCGTTGCTAGCTAGCACCATGATTCCTCACTATGAACACAAGAAAAAGCCTGGTTTGTGTTTTGCAGATTATTCTTAACATTTTACAGATGAGAACTTGGAAAAACACAAAGAGGTGCTGACATAATTTACCATGAATTCACAGTGGCTCTGTACGGGAGGAATGCAGACTTGGTCTTAATCCCTTTAAGTAATCTCATCTCTCAGCTGTGCTGCTGCCAAATTGGTGCAAGAAGAGGGAATGCTACAAACAGAAGGCACTATGCTCCTCACTGTACCAAGTGGGTGGCAGTGGCTGGAGTCCCTCCCTGTGCATCAATATCATGTTTCAGGGGTGTTTTGAGGCAAAGCTAGTTGCTACCTCATACCTTAGGATATGATTCTGAGTGGAAAGTTCACATTATTAATCCTTGATCTATTAGCTAAAGATGTGATGGTATTTCTATCACCTCCAATGTGATTTTGTTCAGTAATGAAGGAGTTATTCTTCATGCATTCCAGTCGCCTCTGTCTTGATTTCCCACCAACTGCTCACCCTTTGTACAATCCAAATATTACATCATTTCTGTAAAAGTTAGTAGTGACAGCAGGCAGAGGAAACAATGCTCAAAACGACTATTTCATTCTTTGATAGCTCTCAGGATCAGGTGGTAAGACACATATCCATTGGCTAAAATACACTTTAGGGTACATCTTTTTTTTTTTGTCGGTGGTAGGCTTGAACTCAGGGCCTGGACACTGTCCCTGAGCGTCTTTGTGTTCAAGGCTAGAGCTCTACCACTTAAGCTACAGTGCCACTTCTGGTTTTTGAGTGGTTAATTGGAGATAAGTGTCTCACAGGGACTTTTCTGCCTGGGCTGGCTTTGAACCATAATCATCAGATCTCAGCTTCCTGAGTAGCTATGATTATGGATGTGAGCCACCTGTGCCTGGCTTTTTAGAGTCCATCTTTATTCATGTTTATCCTATACTCTTCCATTTGTACGGTTCGCTGAGCCCACTCCTGTATATACACATGCACACACTTGCATGCATGCATACACAGATATCCAAACTCCTTTTGAGTGTACAACTGCAGTGATAATTGAAGATCAGTGCAGTTCTTTGGGATTCTTGCTTAAAGTAATAAAGAAAGAGCCAGGCACTAGTAGCTCCTGTCTATAATCCTAGCCACTTATGAGTCTGAGATCTGAGGATTTCTCTTTGAAGTTAGACTGTACAGGAAGCTTTGTGGGACTTTTATCTACAATTAGCACCAGAGGTGGAGGTATGTTTTAAGTGGCAGAGCATCAGCCTTGAGAAAAAAAAGCTAAGGGATAATGCTTAGGCCCTGAGTTCAAACCCCAACACTCTCTCTCTCTCTCTCTCTCTCTCTCTCTCTCTCTCTCTCTCTCTCTCTCTCTGTCTCACACACACACACACACACACACACACACACACACACACACACACACACACACACACACACAAGAAATAGAGATATATTAGTAGAATATATTATAGAAAACCTCTAGACTCAGTGTCTGTTCTGAATTAACCACTATTGAAAAGTTTGACCTGGAGCATATAACTAACTTATTGTCTATGAGCTTCTCTTTTCTCCTGTGAAGTTATGTATTGGATTAAGTATTGTTTAATTTCCTTTCCAGATTTTTGGAGTTCACATAAGCAAAACAAACTCCCTCACCCTAGGGCATGAAGAATATTTATCTGATGAATATCAAGCTGGAGTGTTCTTGCTTTGTTCTCCAACAGCTGAAGGTAATTAATAATAATATAAAAAGGTCTGCAGCCCAGCTTTGGGGATGAGGCACACTATGGATGGTGTTTGCATGAACTTTGCAAGATTTATTTCTTGTGGATTTACAGGCAGTTAGTTGGATTACCAGAAACAACCTCAAGGATGGGACTGAAGCAGTTCTTACAGAGGCTGAAACCTACTGGGCATGGAATAGCATGCATATGTCACAAAGGATCTGAGCCTTCCAGGTGTATTATAGCAAAACCAGGAAAGGGGTGACCCACCTATCAAGTTGAATGTCAAATTTGGACTTGAATTTTTACCAGAACTAGAAAAAAAAATCAATGTTTTTCACTTAATTAATTGTATGAATGTTGCTGAGACATATTAAGATCTACCTTTGTCTTCCTGGGGTTAAATTCATTCATTGCCTGCACAGGGTAGGGTTATTAAACACGTTGAGGTCAGTGAAATGGGGAACAAATAAAAGTGTATTCTATAGTTCTACAATAGTTTTCTGGCATTTTTAGATAGAGGGATGTTGGTGAATGAAATAACACCTGAGAGCCCCAAGCTGTGTTATTCAAACATTTATGGAAAGTATTAAATGTTTCTTAAGTATGTAGATAATAATTTTTGCTCTATATTTCTATTCTATTACTTATTTCATGCACATAATCATTCACTCCACATTATGGAGGAAGTGTGTGTGTATGTGTATTTCTACTATGGTTTGTCTGTGTTTTTCTAAAATTCACATTGATATTGAACCGGTAATGTATTTGTACTAAGAGATAAGGCCTTAGGGGAAGTAACTAGATTATGAAGGCTTGACCCTCTGGAATAGGCTTAGTGAGCTTATAAGAGACTTTTCAGGGCTGTCTAGATCTTTATCTCCTCTACCCAGTAAGGGCACAGCAGGCAGATGATATTGGCTGTGACACAAAATCTGCTAGCAGTGTGGTCTGGAATTCCTAGCTCTGAGCCTTTCCTCTGTCTATCTTCTTGAAATAGTAAATTCATTATTGTAAGCCACTATTTACAGTTATAGTTCCACCTGAAATGGTCTAGCCACTAATTTTTATCTTAACCCCTTATATCTTAAATATAAGATTCACAAATCAAATCTCTGAGTTGTCATTTTCACATGGCCAAAATTGAACTCTCAAATCCTTCCAAACCTGCCCCTCTAAAATCATTCTCCATCTTATGAACTCCTTAGAAAGCCAGTTGGTCAGACTCCAAAACTTGGAATCTGTCTCCCACAGCATATACCCCATGCTGTCTCAGATCCATTCTCCTCTACATAACTTAGACATAGCCAAAGTTAATACTTTCTTATGACTTCCAAGCCAGTGTGTCTCAATGGGCTGTGGCACTTGATTCCTAACAGACTGTGCTACTTCTCATTTTCTCCTAAATGATGAGGACTCATACTTTATCAAGAGTGATTCATGGCCTTACTCAGATTCTACCAACCCCCATGCTCAAAACTCTCAGTGGCTTCCATATGGCAGAGAAAAACCAAGAGTCCTCACAGAGTCCTTCAAGGGCTCATAAAATATATATGGATCCAAACCACACATACATGACTATATATGGCATAAAGAGTTACATTTTAAAAGATATAAGCATGCAATATTCCAATCAATGAGTATCCCTGTAGTTATCTTTTTAAAAATTTTATTTTATTGTAAAGATGCTGTACAGAGGGGTTACAGTTACATGAGTAAGATAATATCTTATCTAGCATTGTTACCCCTCCTTTGTTTTTCTCCCACTATCCCTTCCCTCCTCCACCTCCCCCACTCTCTGGCCCCCCAAAGTTGTAAAGTTCCTTTCCCACATAGTGTTTTGTTAGTATCATTGTTGCAATGGGACATCCTGTGTCCTTTTTCAGCATCTTATCATTCCCCTTCCCTTCCCTAAATTAGATAAATATATATACAAGATGCAGAGTACAAAAATCAAATACAGTGACAACAGGGGGAAGAACATACAAAAGAAAAAAGATCACATTGTACATAAAAACAACAGAATTTCAGAAGTTATGTTAAAGTTGTATGAACTCTAACACAATGATAACTGGAAAGTCCCCTCAAATACTTGGGAATTAAACCACAGCCTTTCAAAAAAAAAGTTTGTGTCAAAGGAAATCTCAAGGGAAACCAGAAAACATTTAAATTGAGTAAAATGTTCCTTTCCCTTTTATTTCTTAAAGTAGTTGGGACAGAACTGCTGTTCTTAGTTCTTTGTTAAGTTTGGGGTTTCTGAAATGAGCTCTGCATAGAGTTTACTTTCTGATAAGTTCTTTTATTTATTAAAGGGATATAGGATTATCAAGGTCATCTATTTCATCTTAGATGAAATTTACTTTCTTAATTTGCTTCTTTTTTACTTTCAAGGAAATGAGTCATTTTTTTCTAAGTTGTTAATTTATGTGTAAATACTGGTTTTGAGGCAAGGATAGATTAGAGAAAATGAGGCATGGGAAACAGCAGCCAGGAATCCATCTGCATAAATGAACAGCTTGACTGAAAGCACAGAGGTAGTTTTCCCTATCTGAAGCCTTACACTCCCTCATGAAGCTGTAACTTTTAGAGAAGGAAAAAAAGCAACAAGATAAAAAGAGCAGCTCTCTCCCTGTGAGCTTGCTTACTTTCCCAAATAGTTTGTTCTGGGAACTAAGCAAGAATATCTTGAAGAAAGGCAATTATGTTCAGGGAATGGAAGAATATTGGTGAAAAATGACTTCTCTGGGCACAAAGAGTGATTGCAAAGGAGAATACTTATCTCAAGAATGGACACCTGTCTTGAAGGGAGAATCTTGCATTATCCATCCTTTGTTTAAAGGAGTACTTAAACATCTGTCATAATGATCCAAATGTTGTAAGTGAACCAATCTTGAGATCTCTGGGAACAGCAGTTCAAATAACGTAACAGCAAGAGTAATTAAATAGAGCAGGTGTGAGATGAAAGAGGTACACTTGTCCTAAGGTAAACTTATGGTAAACCCCAGCTCATTATCTCATAATGAATCCCCTGATGTTTGAGCATTCATCACAGTGCTATCAGAAATGCTGCACCATATCTGGGTGTGTGCTATGCTTTCTTTGCCTTGCTTCACTAATAAACTTTTTTGGTCTCTACACATGGGTGTCTTCAAATTCTTTGTTGTGACAACTTCAAGAATTTGGTTCCAAAGGGCCAGGCAGAGCCCTCCTTCCTTTTGAAGATCTCTTCCCTGGAATATCACTGGTTCCAATAACAGTATTCCCTTATTATATTACTTGTGAGTTTATAAACAATGCTTTCATTCTTGACGCTAGTAATTCATTATCTCCTTTATTTGTAACTATGACTCGAAGTTTATCAGTTTTAGAACTTTTTCAAGAATAATTGTTTTTTTCTCTGTTTTTCTGCTTTTAATTTCACTTTTTTATATTTATAATTAAGCTTATAAATACGTATAAACATTCTGTGTATTTTGGGGGTTGTTTTTCTCTAAACTAGGTTTTTGATATAGATTGTAGAAGCTTAAAACATTGGTCCAAAATCATTCTTTTCCAAAAAGGCAGTGGGTGCTATGAAATTCCCTTGAGCATTGCTTTCACAAGATCAGAAAAATCAGACAAGATTTGATAGCTTCTCACTTATTTATTTCAAATTACATATAACATATAATATATTTTTTAATTGTAAAGATACTGTACAGAGGGGTTACAGTTACATGAGTAAGGTAATGAGTCCATATCCTTTGTTTTCCCCTACTATCCCTTTCCTCCTCACCTCCCCAACTCCTCTCTCCCCCAAATAATTTATTGTATAACTATATGTATCTCTATACACATATATACACACACACACATATATATATATATAATTTTTAAAACTGGGAAATAAACTCAGAACCTTGCACTTGGTAGGCAGGCATTTAACTATCTACTATTTGAGCCACACCTCTATCCATATTTTGTTTTCATAATTTTTTTTAAATTTTATTTTATTGTAAAGGTGCTGTACAGAGAGATTATGTTACATGAGTAAGGTAATGAGTACATTTCTTGTCAAACATTGTTACCCCCTCCTTTGTTTTTCTCCTACTATCCCTTCCCTCCCCCACTACCCCTACTCCCCACCCCCAGAAGTTTTGGTTTGTTTCCAAACATAGTGTCTTGTGAGTATCATTGTTGCAATGGGTCATCCTGTGTCCTTGTTTCAGCATTTTGTTATTCCCCTTCCCCTCCCCAGATTAGATAAATGTATATACAAGATGCAAGATACCAAAATCAAATACAGTGACAACAGGGGATATACTATAGGGGAAAGAACATACAAAAGAAACAAAAAAAATCACACAGTACATTAAAAACACCACCAACGTAAAACCTCTTGTGTCCATACCTTGGGATTCATTTCATTTATCATCATCTTATCTGGTCATATGTACATAGCTTTTGAGCTTTTCTGCTAATCTGATAAGATTATTCTAGACATATACTAATTATTGCAAATAAGGGAAATCACGAGACCTATATTTCTTTGGGTCTGGCTTACTTCACTTAATATGATTTTTTCCAAATCTTTCCATTTCTTAACAAGTGGGGCGGTGTCATTCTTTCTGATGGAAGCATAGAATTCCATGGAATAAAAAATATGGAACAATTCACAAATTTGCGTGTCATCCTTGTGCAGGGGCCATGCTAATCTTCTCTTTATTGTTCTAATTTTAGTATATGTGCTGCCAAAGCAAGCCCTGTTTTCATGATTTTTGAAATAGGGTCTTTCTTTATTCCAAGACCAACCTAGGCTATAGTACTCTTATATATGCTTCTCTATGTGGTAATAATGTGCCCCTGACCCCAGCCACAGACCACAGCCATAGGACCTCATGAATCTTTAAGCTGGGACTTATGTTGAACTACAGTCTCCCAATCTCCATCTCCCAAGCAACAGCAATTACAGGTTTAAGCATGTGTTCCACTTACTTTAAATGTTTTCAAACTTCCCCTGAGACTTCCTTTTTAACTCATGAATTTTTTGAAAGGGTGTTGTTAATTTCCAAGTATCTAGAGAGCTTCAGTTATTCTCCTTAGGTTCATACAATTTTAACATCATTGCTGAGATCTGAACAATACACTATAAGTAAGAATAGTACATTTATCTTTGTTCACAATCCCTTCCATTCTTTTTGGATGTTACTCTGTTTCCCTCTGTCCTTCCATATGAAGTTTAGTGCCTTTGCTTGTTACTTCATTCCCTCCAAATTCTTCTTTCTATAAATCTTCTCGTTTACTTCATTTTCTTTCCTCCAAAATCCTCTGCTCAGAGAAAAATGTTCCTCTCTAATCTTGGTTCTCCAAACACAATGGACTGAGAGTCTGGCAGCCTGGCCTGTTTTCCTTGACCATGCCTTGGCTATTATGTACACTGACACTTGGCTGCCCTTCCTTCCTGCCCCAGCCTCCTCCTTAAATCCAGCTTTCATTCCAAAAACTAGTTAATATTCCATCTTGCCTTCTCAAGTCCGTTTGACAATTCATGATGGCTCCTCAATAAAAATTTAATATGTTAAACCAAAATGAAATTTCCAAACCTGATCTGATCACATGGCCCTTACATGCCTGATGGAAACAACCTTACATGACACCCAAGAGTACCCTGAAGACATCCCACTATACCCATGGCCTCTAGTGAAAATGATCTCTTCATTAATGGTAAGACCAACAGTTTTGTTTTCTTTCCTATTAGGTGTAACAGGGGCTTGAACTCATAACTGTGTTCTCCTTCTCACTTGGCTATTTTGCTCAAGGCTGGCACTTGAGCCACACCTCTACTTCCTGCATTTTTAAACTGGTTAATTAAAGATTAGAGTCTCATGGACTTTTCTACCCAAGCCAACTTTGAACTGTGATCCTCAGACCTCAGTCTCCAGAGTAGCTAGGATTATAAGCATGAGCTAAAAAGATGATACTTTGGCTGGTATTTTGGCTCATACTAAAATACCATTTAAGAAACAAGTATTATGTAAATATATTCTGTATGGGATTATTCATGTGTTAAATAATGAGCACATAAATAATCAGAATTTACAGCTACCAGTGTACTTTAGAATCCAGAGGAGCATTTTTAGTTTTTATGCTTTTCCATTATAAGATTATGGAATTGGCTAGCACCGTAACAGTCCAAAATGTTTTCCTTTGAAAAAAATTATTCAGTGCTAAAAGCCACAAGAAATAAATTACTGTTTTGTAACTTGCAAAATGAACCCCAAAACTAAAGCCCATTAGGAAAAGGGCAGCAGAACTGGGAAAATTTAGTTCAGCATTAGAAGAGCATTGTGAAACTGAGGTCAGGAAGGAAACATCCCCTTGAGGTGCTAGGGGAGTCCTGGGTGGGGGTGGAGGGGGGTCAGAAGGCAACAGCCCTATGAGTCACTCTGTCTAGTCTCAGAACCTTGAGAACTCCCACTGTCTCCTGGACTTTTCCACAAGAATCTGACATTGAGCTCTATATTGTCCAAGTGGGGCTCCAGTCTCTGACCATGAGGCATGATGAACACATGGTGTCCTCACATGCAGGGACTGTAGAAATCTCTGTGGTGTGAACAGACATGAAAAAGGCCCTAAGAGCACCAAAGCCTTGCCCTGTTCAAAGCTGTTCTGTGTAGCTGGGCACCTGCTTACCAGTGGCTCCAGCCTGTAATCCTACCTATTCAGAAGGCTGAGATCTGAGGATCATGGTTCAAAGGCAGCTCAAGCGGGAAAGACTCATCTCAGATTAACTAGCACCAAGCTGGAGGCAGAGCTGTGGCTTGAATGGTAGAGCAGTAGCTTTGAGCAAAACAGCTCAAGGACAGCACCCAGGCATTGAGTTTAGGCCCCAGTATTCACACACACACACACACACACACACACACACACACACACACACACACACACACACACACACACACACACACACACGATGCTTTGTGTAAAATGTGTCTTCTCTGACAAGATGCATTGTGGGTTGCCAAGACAAGGTCCCCCTGTGCCAAGGTCCACCTGGCTAAACTTGAGCAAGTGCTCAAGGGCCAATGGCTTCTCTAGTTTCCTCTTCAAATGAGATGATGCTACATGTCAAAGGTATTGGAGGAACATGTGTTTCATTTCCTGGCCTATAGGACATACATTATTAACTATTGTTCAGCAGCCTACATTTTCCAAGATTATTATAGCCCTGGGCAAGAAGGTGCTACAAGGATCACAGAGAGATGGGAACCTGACTCAAGCTTTGAGAAGCTTCTCTTTTCCAGAGAAGAAATACCTTACTGGTGCATCAGAGTGACCCATTACCATCCAATGAGGGTACGTGTCTAAGCATCAAAAGACAAAAGAGTATTCTTAGGGCTCTCTGGAAACATGAAGGCTGTGCTGCTTGCCAATGGATTCTCTTGTCCTTCTTAGTCTTAGCGTCTTAGCCCTTCTCGCATGGGGGGCTGCTTACTAATGTTCTGCCCAAAATAAGCACCTGCTCAGGTTGGCAGATGGAGTGTGACAATAAGACTAAGAAGGTGTTCTCTTTGTCCCAGCACTGGGTGTGTTCTTTGTCAAATGGTTAAAACATAAAAGGTGGCCAATAATTTCAGTAGTCAGAGCCCCAATTACACCACTTTATTCTAAGCTTATTCTCTTTTTTATAAAATAAAATCTCCAGTAGAAGTGCTTGTGAGGTCAGTTCCCCAGGTCAGTGTTATAATGCCTATGATGTTTACAAGAAACATTTTTAGTTTGAGTAGACAAGAGAGACCCATAAAGGAAATATAGTCATGAGACAGTTCCTGTTTTCTGATCTTTAGATTTTAAATTTCTTGAGGTTAGGATGAAGCTTTTGGTGTAATAATTGTAACAGTCAATGTTCTCTAATGAAACAGGAGTGTTTGGATGCTGATAAATACTTGTTTCATCTAGCTTCATTGTATGTATCTGCACTGGCTCATATTTTAATCTTCCAACATTACCTAGGTCATGAAACTTATGGAGAAGAGGAATACCAAAGTCTCATGTAAAGGTCTGAGAACCAGGAGACATGGTAGTGTATATTCTAGTCTAAGCCCAAAGGCAGGAGAAGGCCACCGTCCTCTGTAAAGACCATAGAGCAAAGAGAATGAATTTTTGCTTGCTCAGTTTCTTGTTCTGCTCAAGTTTTTGCACTTTTACACAGAAACACCTTTAGAGATACAGACATTTATTTAGCCAACTATCTAGGTTCCTCATAGCTCAGTTAACATATAACATTATCATATTGATCTATACATGTGATGAAACCTTCATGAAGAGGAATATTGTAAAGACATGCTTGGACATAACCAGGATGATCCCAGGTATGGATTTTCTCACCAGGTTTCCTCAGTGATTCAAGATTATTTCCCACTGCTTGGTGTTTTGAATGATATCTTTCTATTTGACCCCTATAATTACTTTTTTTTTCTAATTTTCAACAAATATATTAGCCCTGTACACAATTTGCCAAAACAGTATTCCCTGACAGACTTCTATTTACCATCTCATTTGTCTGCATATACTAATGGAGATAGTGATCGTGATCATACAATATTCAGAACTGCTGTCAATGAAAAACCCAGAGTTGGATGCTCTATAACAAAGAGATCGTTGTTTATCTCTCAGTTTTAGATATTGAAAATCAAAATAGGTGGTTCTGGTTCTAGCAATGGTTCTCCGGATGGAGTCACCACATGGCATCACAGTGGTGTAAGTGGGTGAGGGAAGGAGAGGACACAGAACCAGATAGAAAGCCTGCATACTGGGAGGCCACTATATATATACATATATATATATATATATATATATATATATATATATATATATATATAGTAATGATACTGTACAGAGGGGCTACAGTTACATGAATAAGGTAATGAGTACATTTCTTATTGAGCATTGTTACCTCCTCCTTTGTTTGTCCCCTACCATCCCTTCCTGTCCCAGACACCTTCCTAACTCCTCCCTCCCCCCATCAAGTTGTAAAGTTCATCTTCAACATAGCGTCTTGTACATCTCATTGTTACAATGGGTCAACTTGTATCCTTACTTCAGTATTTTGTTATTTCCCTTCCCCTCCCCAAATTAGAAAAATGTGTATACAAGATGCCGGGCACCAGAATCATACAGTGAAAACAGGAGGTGTTCCATGGGGAAAGAACAAACAAAAGAAACAAGAAAATCGAATAGTACATTATAAATACATTTAAAACAACAGCAGGAAAGATAAAACCTTTTGTATCCCTATTTTGGGGTTCATTTCACTTAGCATCATCTTATATAGTCATATGTACATAGCTTTTGACCTCTTCTGCTTGTCCTAGATATATACTTGTAATTGCAAATAAGGGAAACCAAGAGACCTATCTTTCTTTGGGCCTGGCTTACTTCACTTAATATAATTTTTTCCAGGTCTTTCCATTTCCTAACAAATGGGGCAATGTCATTCTTTCTGATGGAGGCATAAAATTCCATTATATATATATATATATATATATATAGATAGATAGATAGATAGATAGATAGATAGATAGATAGATAGATAGATAGATAGATAGATAGATAGATACCACATTTTCTTGAATCATTCATCTACTGAGAGTTGGCTCCATATCTTAGCTATGATAAATAATGCTACAATAAACATAGTTCTGCTGGTAGCTTTAGTATGTCCTTGTTTGTTTTCATTTGTGTAAATACCTAAAAGTGGGATTGCTGGGTATAGGGGAATTCTATGTGTAGTCTTTTGAGGAACCTCCATGAGGCTTTCCAAAATGGTCGAACAAGTTCACACTCCCACCAACAATGCTGTAGGGTTCCCTTTTGGCCACATCCCCTCCAGCATCTGTTGTTATTAGAGTTCTTGATTATAACTATTCTAACTGGGGTGAAGTGGAATCTCAATGTTGTTTTGATTTGCATTTCTTTTATGGCTAGAGAAGTTGAGCATATCTTCATGTGTCTATTGGCCATTCTTATTTCCTCATCAGAGAAGTCTCTCTTTAAGTCTTTAAGCCACTTATTTATTGGGCAGTTGTTTATTTGAGGATTTGTTTCAGGGGGATTTAATTTTTTAGTTCTAAGTATATTTTAAATATGAGGCCCTCATCTGTTATATGCCTAGTGAAGATCTTCTCCTAATCGGTGGGTTTTCTATTGATCTTTTTGTGTGTGTGTGAAAATACCGTATAGAAGGGTTACAATTACATGGACAAGATAATGAGTACATTTTCTATTGATCTTGCTAGCTACGCCATGCCTTTGCCATGCAGAAGCTCTGCAGTTTCATGCAATCCTACTTGTCCAACCTTTCTTTGATTTGTTGTTTTTTTATTATTGAAAATACCATAAAGAGGAGTTACAATTACAAGGGCAAGATAGTGGGTACATTTTTTATCAAGCATTGTTGCCTCCTCTTTTGTTCCTTTGTTTCCCTTTAGAATCCCTTCCCCTCTCCACCCCCTGCCATCAAGCCCCCCACCTCCCGCACCCCCCCACTCTCCCCCACCCCCGCGTCAAAGTTGTAAAGTTCATTTTTCAACATAACGTCTTGTAAATCTCATTGTTGTAATCGATCCACCTGTATACCTATTTAAACTATTTGTTTTTCCCCTTCCCCTCCACAAATTATACCAACATCAAATACAGTGAAAGCAGGGCTTATACCATGGGGGAGGTACATACAAAGCAACAAAGAAATCATCTTATAAATATGTTGGAAACAATCGCAAGAAAGAAAAAAAAATTTGAGTCCTTATCTTGGGGTTCATTTTGCCTAACATCAACTTATCTGACAGTTTCTGTTTGTCTCAGACGTATACTAGTTATTGCAAATAAGGGAAACCATGGGAAGTATGTTTCTCTGCAGTTTCATGCAATCCTATTTGTCCAACCTTTCTTTGATTTGTTGTTTTTATGAAGAAAATTTCGGCCTGTGCCAAGGAGCCCCAGAGTTTCTCCTATTCCATCCTGTAATGTTTTCAGGGTGTAAACTTTGACTTCAAGGTCTTAGATCCATTTGGAGTTGATTCTGGTGCAGAGTAATATGTAAGGATCTAGCTTTAGTTTTCTACAGGTGTTTAACCAATTTTGCCAGCACCATTTACTGAAGAGGCTGTCTTTCTTCCATTCTGTTTTTTTTAGCTCCCTTATCAAAGATTAGGTGGCTATTCTGTTCATTTCTGGGTCTTCAGTTCTATTCCATTGGTCCTCAGGTCTATTCTTGTGCCAGTACCAAGCTGTTTTGATTACTATGGCTTTGTAATAGAGTTTGAAGTTAGTTATTGATATTCCTCCAGCAATGTTCTTTCTGCTAAGGATTGTTTTTGCTATTTGGGGTCTTTTATTGTTCGATATGAAGTTTTGGGTTGCTTCTTTTATTTCCTTGAAGAATGAGGTTGGGATATTGATAGGTATCTCATTGAATTTGTAGGTAGTCTTAGGCAGAATTGTCATTTTCATGATGTTAATCCTCTGTATCCAGGAGCATGGGAGGTTTTTTTCACTTCCTTAGTTCTGCTTTAATTTCCTTTTCAGGTTTTTAAAGTTTTCATCATAGACTTCCTTCACTTCTTTAGTAAACTCTAGAAATTTTGCATTAATGTTCATCAAAGAAATGTTGACCTCAAGTCTTAATGATCCCTTCACCTCTTACTATCTTTGGGACCATATTCCAACCAAAACTTCAGATTCTAACTGCTAAAAGGAACTGTTAAAATGAAGAGGAAAAGAAGGGGAGAATGCAGTCAGGAATCCATTGTATATTATACACAATTAAGATGCATACAGGAAGGGGTGGAGAAGGGTGGGATGGGTGAGAATGTTGAAAGGGATGGCACTGATCAGGTATATTGTGTTGACTAACTGCTTTGTTAAATGACAACTCCTTTGTATAACTACTTGAGGATAATAATAAAAAATGCAATAGTGTTACTAAACCCTTTTATTAGAGATTTATTAGTACAAAGTAAATAATATTCCTTCAAAATAATAATAATAGAATAAATAAAATCTGTTATGTGAACATGTCTATGTACACACACACTTCTGCTACTATATCTTAAAGCAATAATTTTCCTATATATATTCTGTTTTGATATTCTAACACCACCTAGCTTTATTTTCCTATAATATTTTTCTTTCAGTCCTCAAAGTTCCACTGGGTTTGTTTTGTGGGAGAGAAGAGAGGTCCTAGGCATTCACAGAACCCCATAGCTACTCTAGTTCTAAGAATAACTATCCTCTTGTCTTCTTTCAACCCTATGTTACAGATTTATCATGACCTGTCCCCAGGACAATCCATACCAAATATCCTCTACCAAAGATCCTCAAAAGGTGAGCCTTCACTTTCCCCATTGTTACCAAAATTCCATTGCTATCAGTAGATAGTCCATTCTATTTTGGGGGCCACAGTGTAATAGTTGATCTAAGCTAGTGCATTTCCTACAGTTCCCTCTATTATTGATTTCTTACACAAGTGTGGAATACTTGTTACAGTAGATGAAACAGTACTGATGCATTGTTATTAGTTAAGGTCCATGTTTTTTACATTACGGAACACAGAGTTTTGTGGGTTTTTGATACACGTGTACAGTTATGCATTCACTAAAGACATCTTCACCACTACAAATGCCCTCAGCTCCACTTATTCACTCCTCTCTTCCTCCTTTAAAAGTACTGGAAACTATCAAGCTTTTTACTGTCCCTGTAAGAATGCCTTTGTTAGATGTCTTTTGGTATTTTCTATGTAGATATTCATGTTATCTGCAAAAATGTGCACAATTTTCTGATAATTGTGCAGCTGTCCCATTACAGCTTCCTACATTGCTAGCTACCATTCATTTACCACTTATAGACTCATTTACTCTTTCATCCATTAATACACTTCCTCCTTCATTTTTATTAGCATCAATTAGTTACAAAAGGGTTTCACTTTGACATGTCCATATATGCCTACGGTTTCATACAGTATACCTTAATCTGACTCATCCTCTCCATCACTCTCCCTTATCCTTCCTATCTCCTTTCCCAAACCAATCTCAACAAGCTTACATTGAAAGCTATTATTTGGATTATTTTGGAATTGTATGCTATATTTTGGATGTGGCTTTTTGTCTACAAGTTCATATGTGTGTGTACATGCAGACATACATTATCCTATATCTTTTGCCTATATGTTTATCGTTTAGATGTAGTATCTGCATATGAGAAAACATGTCATCTTTGTCCTTATGAAGCTGGTTTACTTCCCTTAACATGATCTCTATTTCTATCCATTTTCCTACAAATAATATAATTTCATTCTTAGTTATGACTGAATAATACTCCATTGTGTCTGTGTGTTTATTTGATTTAACTATCAATTGTAGGGTATCTGGGCTATTTCTGGGGATATTGCCATAGTTTGGCTGTTGTTACTACTGCTGCATTGAACATGTGTGTGTAAGTTCCTCCATTTTATCCTGATTTACATTCTTTTCAATATATTCATGAGTGCTATCACTGGGTTATATGGTAGCTCTACTTTTAGTTTTTGAGGAACCTTCATCTTGATATCCATTGTGTTTGCACTAGTTTACATTTTTTTATGTACTGGGATTTGAACTCAGCATCTTGCACTTACTAGACAAGCACTCTACCACTTACATGCTCCTAGCCCAACACATTCATTTAATGGCAATGAATGAAGAAAAAGAGTTTTCAGAAAAGAAGGATAAATGGAATGTAGCTTACAGTGAAAAAAGGAAAGTGTATGTGAGTGTGAGTGTGTGTGTGTGTGTGTGTATGTGTGTGTGTGTGTGTGTGTGTGTGTGTGTGTGTGTGTGTGTGTGTGTGTGTGTGTGATAGATTCTGGCTTCCTGGTTGATATGTTTAGTGTAGGAACAGGGTCAAGGGAGAAGGCAATGTGCCAAGGTAGGGATATGGGAAGAATAAAAGAGAGGAAAGCTGAAAAATGGACAAAGAAGAACTATACCTCACTTGATTTGTGAATAGAAAACTTTCTTGTGCATTGTTTTACAATGCACAACTTTCTTCATAAAGTTAATTCTATCAAATCAATATTCTTTCATTTCTGTGGTATACATTAGAAAGCTGCTCAAAAGTTGAGAAAAAACATTTCAAAAAATGGTGGCTTGATCTATCAATGTCTATGCCACAAGGCTAATCAAGGACTGTTTTAGTAATGTACACCACTGAGCTGATTGCTTTACAATTGATTAAATATCCCAGGTGAGTCAAGTTTCCCACAAGTTGTAGAATGTGTGTGTGTGTGTGTGTGTGTGTGTGTGTGTGTGTGTGTGTGTGTGTGTGTGTGTGTGTGTGTTGGTACTAGGGCTTGAACTCAGGGTTTGGGTGCTGTCCTTTAGATTTTTGTACTTAGGCTACCTCTCTACTACTTAAGCCACATTTCTACTTCCAGTGTTTGGTGGTTAATTGAAGGTAAGAGTTCTTATGGACTTTCCTGCCTGGGCTTGCTTTGAACCATGATCCTCAGAACTCAGCATCCTGAATATCTAGGATTACAAGTGTGAGCCACCCACACTGGGATAGTAGAATTTTTTTTCTATAAATATGTAAATAGTTTTTGTCTAGAGAACATCTAACTTCAAAGTTACATAATCCTATGGAAATTAATCAGTTCTGTGGTTAAGCATTTAGATCTTTCTAGAAATATGGACTCTAAAATATTCTTTAGATAAGCCATCACATCATATACATACATTCACATGTGCGGGTAAATATATGTGTATATATAATGTGATATGAATATATATATATATATATACATATATAATGTTTCATCTTTTCACAAAGGTCATAACTTTACTATTTTGAAACGTAGACTTTAAAGTTTAGAAGTTCAGCAAGATGTTCAGGTTGGCTCACCTGTGAACCAAGAGAATTCTCCTCATAGTTGGTCTATGATGTGAACACTGTGACATGTGGAATCCAGGTATGTATTTCCTTGATTTCCCAAGTGAATCCTCAGTGCACCAGAATTTTAGCCTCACTGGTGAATTTTCCCCACTTTTTTTCTTACTTAATAGAAAACTATTAGGCATTGTCTTTGTTTCTGGTTCATTATGGCTGTTACATTATTTTTATTGGTAGCAGCAATGTTGGGAAATCGGTTTTATAATTGGCCACTTGATGATCTCTGTGGATTGGATCATTTGGTGGTATCTGTTGGAATGGATGATGTAGACATAGGCTACATCTGTTGGGTAATAGAAGAGAAGCTTCTTATTAATCTTCTCTCTGCTGTTATCTATTTGTGAGTTCAAATTGACTAAGAATTTTGTGCTTCCTTGAGAAGATGAGCAGGTCAGTAAGACCCACTCAAATTAATTTTATAGGAGCTGGAATTATCCAAATTGCCTGTGAGAGCAGGCCAAAGATACTCTATAAATTCACTTCTAGATTTATGTGATTGAATAAAGATAAGATTAACATGAAGATTTCAAAATCAATCCTTAGCAGGAGTTAGAGCAAAATGTACCACAGGTCTTATAAGGCAGAATGGCTTAACAATTGGGACTTGCTATTAGCAACACCTTTTAACAATTGAAAGGGAGTAAGACCTACAAAAATCTAGCTTCTAACTGTGAAAACAGAGGTCAACTTCTGGACTGTCACAGGACTTTTGCAAGGCCTATATAAGTACATCTGTACATGCCACATTAGTCATATGTAACATGACAATAACCAATACTAATGTCTCAATTTTTTGTGAATTAAGAATATGTTATTTTTAAATACAAGTCATTTAACTTTCATAGTAGCCCCAGGAATATGTAATACTTTCATCATGCCACAGGTCAAAAGAGTTAGCCAAAGTCAGACCCATCACCCTGTCCACAGTTATCCATTCCATTTTGTGCAGGAGCTGCTTAGGGAATGCCCATTAGTGCTTTGAGAAGGCAGATACAAGCCTAGATAGTACTATACCTATTGATACTCCTGCCCTGACCAGATACGGAGGGTGATGACATGGAAAATATTGCTAACCATTCAAGTAATATTGCAAAGAATTCTGGTCTAACTTGCCCTGCAACACAAATACTCTCTCTTGATTTTGCTTTGATTTTCTTGCATTGGATTATTTTTTAGAATTTTTGTGTGATGGTCCTGCAGCTCAAATTCAGGGACAGAGCCCAGACTCTTATCTTTTTCATTCAAGCCTAGAACTCTACCACTTGAGCCATACCTCCACTTCTAGATTTTTGCTGGATAATTGTAGATAAGAGTCTCATGGGCTTTCCTGCCTTGGCTGGCTTCCAGCCATGATCCTGAGATCTTATAACTAGGATTGTAGGCATGAGTCAATGGTACTTGGTCCATTGGGATTATATCTAATGATAGGATTTAGTCTTTTTCCTAACATAAGCTGTATATAATTAAACCAGGTCTTTCAAAATGTAGAAGTGGAGGTATGGCTCAAGTAGTAGAGTTTTAGGCTTGAATGAAAAAGCTAAGAGCCTGGGCTAATAGGGAAGAGCAAGCAACAATGTGAAGAATGTTAAAAGAAATAACAGGATGGTATTTGTGAGCATACCTTGACAGTTCTAGGTCACTATGAAATAAAAATGGATACATTTGGAAAGCTCAAACTTGATATGTGTCATGTTTACAAGAAACCTCCAAGTTGGAATCAAAGGCAACTTGAAAGTAGCCTTTATGATTTGCAGAAGAACTGTTGTTCCTTTGGCCAGGCCTTCATCCAGTGTGCATTTCAGCCCAGTATGATTGGAAGAGGCGTAGAAACATGAGAACACCACTTCTGTGCACACAAAGGACTTCAGCAATCTTGCTCTCAAGGGTGTGGCTTTAATGAGTGTTTCATCTGAGGATTTTCATTTTTATGATGTTGTATTTTTTTCTGGCTAATTTTCTACATCCCTACTTTTGTTATGCATAAATCATGAATAATCCTTTCTCCATTAGCTCAGAAGACAGTTAAACTGTCACTTGTTTCCTCCTTAAAGTGGGACTCCTAGCCTCCAGCCACATCTCATCACCTGCCTCTTTCCTTGATCCCACACACACCAGCATGAACCATCAGATCAGAAGGAAAGAAATAGCTTGATACAGATTCAGGTTACTTGGGATTCAATCACTTTCATGCTATTAGAACACAGTTCCTATTCATAAGCTTTTACCTTAGCAGTGACTGAACCTGTTTTGTGGCCCATCTACTGTCATTTTTAAGAGGTGAAGTTCTTGTCTGTTCATGCAAACATCCCCATTTCTGTCTGAAGGACTGACTCCCATCCTGTTTTCCCAGGTGCATAGAGATACCAGGCAACCCACCAAAGAGAAGTGCAGACTGTCTGACTCCAGTAGGGCAATCTATCTAAGCCTGGCTGCAAACATTCCATCCTGGGCCCACCCCTCCCCCCACAACCCCACTTCCCTTGAACTAATGGCTTTCTCATTAACCTCTGCCTCCATGATCAGACCTCATAAAACCCAGCTCCTCTCCTAGCTCCTTTACACAGTCCTCAAGCCCCCAGGAAGGCTGTGTCCCTCACTGCTCTATCTCAATAAACAGTCCTCACCTGTGGAACATCAAGTCCAGACTGTTTCCTTCATTTTCCTTCCATTTTCCTATCACTGTCCATGAACAAGGGCCTCCTGCCTTTCAGCACAAGTTTCTCTGACATCCACTGCCTACCAGCCTATCTATACTCATAAGCTTTGTCTACCCCTAGGCTTCTGTGTCCATCCTCTTCTATAAATAGGATTGTCATGGTGTGCTACCTGCACCTGTATGCTACAATAAGGCTCATGACTTCCATGCCTTTGCAGTCTTTGTTTGGCTGTCCACTAGTCATGGCAGTTGGGGAGCATCAGGATGAAACAGGGTATAGGACCCAGCACCACCATGCTTAGTTCTACTCAACTGCTCATTCATGCTTCATCTCTGATATGATTCAACTTCACATCATCAATGTATTTAAGTTCCTACAGTGCATTAGCAATTTTATGAAAAGTTAACAACAATTATTTTTGGAAGAATCAATCTTCATGGAGATCTACTCCAATTATTTGTATAGAACAGTCTACTGTTGTTGGGTGGGAAATGTTTTCTCTATTCAATCCATTTCTGAGTCTGAATAAGGATTTTGGACCATTCCTATTCTTTTCCTGCAGCTTTTATCTTTGGAGCAAATGTTAGGGCAGCAGGAGCTCACATTCCAATTATATCCTTCTCTTCTATGTAATGCAAGATGTTACTCTTTTCATACGTCCTTGAGAAAAGGAATATTGTTGCAGAGCACTGAAGACTTGCCACCTGTACCCCATACTTGGAGGAACACATGCTCAAACCAAATGGTAATAACGTAAGGTAACCATGAGGGCAATGACCAGCAACCCCAAGCCTCTGAGGATGATACTCAAAACTACCCTACCTCAGCCAAAAGGCTGAGAAGTGATGAGAGCCACATTTGAAATTAATTATGTCCCTAGTTGTTCATTGCCCTATTTTTCTACTTCTGGTTTTTCACCTACCTTTAAATATGATTGGAAAAGTTGGAAGTGTTTTCCTTACTTCCTTCTAAAAGTGTTTAAGAGGGAAACATAAGTAAGGGAGACATAAAGAAAAAAGTAACACCAACTATAATTCCACATTTATAGGTAATTGCTGCTATAGCTTGACTATTGCCAAGTCAAAAAAAAATTTTGATCATGGGGGCTGAAGTCTGGGCCTGGGCACTGTCCCTCAGCTCTTCAGCTCAAGGATGGCGCTCTACCACTTGAGCCACAGCGCCGCTTCTGGCTTTTTTCTGCTTATGTGGTGCTGAGGAATCGAACCCAGGGTCTCATGCATGCAAGGCAAGCACTCCACTACTGAGCCAACTTCCCAGCCCAAAGTCAAAATTTTTTTAAATAGGTCTATGTCTTGTATTTTTGCACAAATGGCATGCCTACATATAATGCTTTCTTTTTTCTTTTGGCCAATACTGAGGCTTAAACTCAGGGCCTTGCTTTCACTTGGCTTTTGCACTCAAAGCTTTGTTTAGAGCTCTACCACTCTAACCATACTTTCACTTTTGGTTTTTAGCTGGTTGGTTAGAGTCCATAAGGACTTTCCTGCCCAAGCTACCTTCAAACTATGATCCTCAAATCTTAGCCTCATGTGTAGTTAGCATTATAGGCACAAGTCACTGATGCCTAGCATATATACACTTCTGAGTCCTTTCTAACAATGATATACTTAAGGTATTCTTATATGTGTATAAGCATACAACATTTAAAATTATTGGTTCCTCTTTATGGATTCTCTCTTGGTCTGGAGCTTTCAGGTATATAAGCAATACTCCACCATCTTGACTTTACAGGGGACATCTTCTGGAACCAGTGTCATGTACGCAGTCCATCAGGAGCGCATAAGATTATTTTCCCTTGCAAGTAACTTTCCCTTTCACCCTCCTACCTTCAAGACATACCATTGGCTTGTTACTTGTACCCAAGTAAAACTTAACATCCATATTCTGATTTCACAGGCCCTGCATGATTAGGTCCTATCAATCTCTCTTGCCTTCTTTCTCCTTGTGCTCATCTATCCTCCATCCTACATTCATCAATTGGTGACCAGATTGCCCACCAAGGTATAGCCCCTACCTCTTCAACATCCAGAGGGTACTAGCACAGAGCTGCCTTCATCCCTGACCATGCCTTTTCAACGTTGCCCACTTTCAGCTCTTTCACATGTGCATTTGGGCATTGATTTGTGAATTCTATTTTTTTTTCCCTAAGGGCAGGGACTCAGATTGCATCAGTCTTATGATTACTCTGTACCTGATACTTGATAAGCAAATGATACACACTTGAAAAGTGATTCCATAAATCAATTCTAGGCCACTATGGGTGCCTGCTCTAATTTTGGCCATTAATGATTTGTTTTATAGCAAAGCCTTGCTGGGAATTTTCTTCAGATTTTAGATGTCTAGGCTAATTTCAGCATTTGTCCCATGCCTTGCAATGTGCTGTATGGCCTATAGAAATCTTAGGTTTTGGGGGCTGGGAAGGTAGCTCAGTGGTAGAGTGCTTGCCTTGCATGCATGAGGCCCTGAGTTTGATTCCTCAGCACAACAGAAATAGAAAAAGCCAGAAGTGGCACTGTGGCTCAAGTGGTAGAGCACCAGCCTTGAGCTGAAGAGCTCAGGGACAGCACCCAGGCCCAGAGTTCAAGCCCCACGACTGACAAAAAAATAAAAAAAAGAGATCTTAGGTTTTATTTTTATCCCAAGTTTCTCATTTGAAATTGTAATTTTAAAAATTCAATCGTTTTCCCTGAGGTCACATTAATTGGTAGTCTGTTGTGAGAGCCTATCCACTAACTATTCTAAATATATTTTCCTTCAAAAAATGATAATATGATAGAAAAATATAGTCAACATTTGTGGCTAAGAAAATTCTTTTGTTGACTGGTGAGTTCAACATATTTTGCTTTGCGATTTTTTATATTTGTGATTATTTACATTGTTTATTAAGTAGTCTTTCTGTTCATGTATATTACCCGTACTACTACGAGGTTATTGAACCTTTCTTTAAGACTGAATTGTACATTTTCCTTACATCTCCCTAGACAATCTTTTATCTGCTATCCATGATCTTGATATGCTATTTTTTTTGTGTGTGTGTGTTCTACTGTCTTTCTTTTTTGTACCAGTCCTGGGGCTTGAATTCAGGGTCTGGGTGCTGTCTCAGAGCTTTTTGTTCAAGGCTAGTGTTTTATCATTTGAGTCACCATGCTGCTTCCAGTTTCTTTGGTGCTTAATTGGAAATAAGAGTCTCATGGGCTTTTCTGCCTGAGATAGCTTCAAATCACAATCTTCAAATCCCAGCCTCCTGAGTAGCTAGATTATAGGCAAGTTACAGGTGCCCAGAACTACTTTCTTTTTATGTTAGACAGAAACAAGAATAATTTCACCAAATTGGGAAGCAGGTACACTAATAAAGATACATTTCTTTCTTTGAAATATCTTTTCTGGGTTTCAAGAATGAATATCTATTCATGTTCCTTCTGATATGCAGAAAGTAAATTTAAAAGACAGTGATATGTGATAAATTATACGATTTGAGATACATACAGTAAAGATCTCTCTTAGGAGAGAAACAAAAAGGTATGTCTATGTGCCTCTTCATATTTATATAAAATAGTATATATTGAAATGGACTCCAAAATATGGAAACAAGAGATTTCTCTTTTTTTAATTTTTAATTTTTTATGAGTCTGTCTTCTTCATGTGTATACCTTTAGGAGAGAGGGGAAGAGTACAGATCTCAAGGGGAAAAGGGTTAAAAAGTGCAGCAATGAAGTTCACTGGACACAGAAGAAAGTGAACTATACAACTGATGGAGATGGGAGGGAGAGATTGGGAGAGAGTGAGGGAACAGAAGACATGGTACAAAAGAAAATGTACTCATTAAGTGATTCATATAAATGTAATCCCTCTATATACCACCTTTAAAATAACAATAAATTAATTTTAGAAAAGCAAAGAATAAGCTGGGCACTGGTGACTCATGTCTATAATCAACCCTAGATACTCAAGAGGCTGAGATCTGAAGATCTCAAAGCCAGCCCAGGAAGGAAAGTCTGTGAGACTCTTATCCCTGATAAACTACTCAGAAAACACCAGAAGTGGTGTAGCTCAATGGTATAGTGCTAGCCTTGAGCAAATGAAGCTCAGCACCCAGACCCAGAGTTCAAGCCCCCAGTACTGGCAAAAAAAAAAAAGAATATCTAGAAAAGCAGTATATGGTTGCCATTATACAAATTCTGAAAAAACTCCAGAAATGGCACTCCATCTCTAATTTGTGGTGCATTGAGGCCGTTTATGAATGTGTATATAATATAGGTCATTCAACTCTCTGTATTTCTCCTAAAGTCTTAGAGTAGCAATTGTACTATGTACTATGTATGTGGTTTAGAGCAGATTAAAGAATGCATTTGAGCTTGTTTATGACATTTGCAACATAGAGGTAAATTGCAGTACAGTAATGTGGTTTTTAAAAGTTCTGACATCTTAGAATCACAATAGGCCTTTTAATCACTCTCCTGTGCTCACCATGTACAGGAAACAAGTTGTAGTAGGATATACTAAATGACTTAATTAGACATAAATTAGGTGGAAAAAAAACATCTTTTTAAATGCACCTGTAAGTGGAATGGGTAAGACAGAGCTCGTATGCAGGTGTATCCTGTCAGTGAAATGACTATGAATGTTTCATCAGACTTATCCACTATGCTTCAAAACACAGTCTCTGCTGAGCACACCTAAGGATCTGCATGGCTCCTGCTCAGAATACATCTGGCTGTCAGTTACCTTTCTTCTACAATCCTGTGATTTTTCTATTGGAATGAAATCAATATACACATTATTAAATTCCTTACTTCTGCCCAGGCAGGCTTCTTCCAACTCGAAGCAAAAGCCCTGTTTTCTTAGGTTCAGGTATCTAGAACTGACCCTGGGGCCCCACTTGCTGGACCTGTGTGTTTTGCCTCCACAATTTTGTTTCCAGGCCCTACGATAAAAATACTTTCAATAACAGCTATTTTGTTGGATCCTTTTCTCCTCTCCATAATCATAATTTATACCTTCAAAAGCTGCCTTTTAGGTTACCTGTCATTTTGTAGCACACAGTTAGATCTTGCAAGTTCAGCTTTAATCGCTTTATAATTCACAGCAGAGTGGTTTGCCTTGTTCTTGCAGACCAGCCAGAGGATTGCTGTCACATTTCACCATCTATGAAAGGCTCAACCACTTAGGCCAGACCCATCCAAGGTGATCTTTTTGCTTACCCTACCATCAATTGATTCACATTCTAATCAGAGATGCAAAATTCCTTTTCCTGTATAAGGTAGAATAGATCCTATTGTATTGAACGATCCTGTCTACATTCAACAGAAGAGTACATGGAGGAGCAGGTATTATGGAAATATTGCAAATTGTGCTGACCACTTAAAAAAATTGTTTTTTTGTACTTCAGTGAACTTTTCTAGTTTCTTACAATAAACATGGAGATAATTTATCTGAGGCCTTTAATCGTTTCAAAGCAGTTACAAATCTTCCCTATACTTTTTTTTTTTTTTTTTTTTTTTTTTTTTAAATTGTATTTTATTTTATTTGAGAACATACTGTACAGAGGGGCTACAATTACATGGGCAGAATAATGCATACATTTCTTACCAAGCATTGCAGCCTCCTCCTTTGTTTACCCTTCACTTCCCTTCCCTGCCTCCCCCCTCCCCCCACCCAATTTTACCCCCCTCCCCCCACCCAATTATACCCCCCTCCCCCCCCCACACCGAAATTGTAAAGCTGGTTTTGACATGACATTTTGTACTTCTCATTGTTGCAACAGGTCCACCTGAATCCTTAAACGATTTGTTTGTCCCCATCTCCTCCACATGATATACTGATATCAAATATAGTGAAAGCGGGGGTTACACTGTGGGGGAGGGACATACAAAGCAATAAAGGAATAATCTTATAAATGCATTAGAAATACATGCATGAAAGAAACGAAAACATTAAAATACATATTTAAGGGTTCATTTTCCTAACATCACATTATCTGGCCTTTTCCGCTTGACTCATACCTATACTAGATATTGCAAATAAGGGAAACCATGGGACCTATGCTTCTTTGGGCCTGGCTTACTTCACTTAATATAATTTTTTCCAAACCTTTCCATTTCCTAACAAATGGGGAAATGTCATTCTTTCTGATGGAGGCATAGAATTCCATTGTGTATATATACCACATTTTCTTGATCCATTCATCTACTGAGGGGCATCTGGGTTGGTTCCATATCTTAGCTATGGTAAATAATGCTGCAATAAACATAGTTGTGCTGGTAGCTTTAGTGTGGTCTTGTTTGTAAACATTTGGGTAAATGCCCAAAAGTGGGATTGCTGGATCATAGGGGAGATCTATGTGAAGTCTTTTGAGGAACCTCCATACTGCTTTCCAAAGTGGTTGAACAAGTTTACATTCCCACCAACAATGAAGTAAGGTTCCTTTCTGTCCACATCCCCTCCAGCATCTGTTGTTATTAGAGTTCTTGATTTTTGCTGTTCTAACTGGAGTGAGGTGATATCTCAATGTTGTTTTGATTTGCATTTCTTTTATGGCTAGGGATGTTGAACATTTCTTCATGTGTCTATTGGCCATCCTTCTTTCTTCTTCAGAGAAGCTTCTCTTTAAGTCTTTCGCCCACTTATTTATTGGGCAGTTGTTTCTTTGAGGATTTGTTGTTGGGTGGTTTAATTTTTTGAGTTCCAAGTATATTTTTGATATGAGACCTTTGTCCGTTGTATGGCTAGTAAAGATCTTCTCCCAATCGGTGGGCTTTCTATTGATCTTGCCAGCTATGTCATTTGCCCTGCAGAAGCTCTGCAATCTTATGCAATCCCATTTGTCCAACCTTTCTTTGATTTGTTGTGCTTCCGGGTCTCTATTCAGAAAATTTCGACCTGAGCCAAGGAGACCTAGGGTTTCTCCTATTCCATCCTGTAATGTTTTCAGAGTGTCTGCTTTGAGTTCAAGGTCTTTGATCCATTTGGAGTTGATTCTGGTGCAGGGTGATATATAAGGATCTAGCTTTAGTTTTCTACATGTAGTTAACCAATTTTGCCAGCACCATTTACTAAAGAGGCTGTCTTTCTTCCATTCTATTGTTTTAGCTTCCTTATCGAAGATTAGATGGCTATAGGTCTGTAGGTTCATTTCTGGGTTTTCAATTCTATTCCATTGGTCCTGAGGTCTGTTCTTATGCCAATACCAAGCTGTTTTGATTACTATGGCTTTATAGTAGAGTTTGAAATTTGGTATTGATATTCCTCCAGCAGTGTTCTTTCCGTTGAGGAGCGTTTTTGCTATTCGGGGTCTTTTATTGTTCCATATGAATTTTTGGATTGCCTCCTCTATTTCCTTGAAGAATGAGGGTGGAATTTTGATAGGTATCGCGTTGAATTTGTAGATAGCCTTGGGAAGTATTGCCATTTTCACGATGTTAATCTTGCCAATCCAGGAGCATGGGAGGTTTTGCCATTTTTTAAGTTCTGTGTTGATTTCCTTTTTCAAGATTTTAAAGTTTTCATCATAGAGGTCCTTCACTTCTTTGGTTAAGTTAATTCCTAGGTATTTTATTTTTTGTGGGGCTATTACAAATGGAGTTGCTTTCCTAATTTCAGCCACACTTTTCTCATTGTTGGCATATAGAAAAGCCATTGATTTTTGGGGGTTAATTTTATAACCTGCTACTTTGCCAAAGTTTTGAATCAGCTTGAGTAATTTGGGAGTGGAGTCTATGGGATTCTTTAAATACAAGATCATGTCATCTGCAAAGAGGGAAAGTTTTATTTCTTCTTTCCCTATTTGGATCCCCTTTATGTCTGCATCTTGCCTTATTGCTGTAGCTAGGCATTCTAATACTAGATTGAAGAGAAGTGGAGAGAGTGGGCATCCTTGTCTTGTTCCTGAGTTAAGAGGAAATGGCTTTAGTTTTTCACCATTGAGTATAATGCTGGCTGTAGGTTTGTCATATACAGCCTTTATTGTATTGAGGAATGTTCCATGGATTCCTAATTTTTCCAGAACCTTCATCATAAAGGGGTGTTGGATCTTGTCAAATGCTTTTTCTGCATCTATTGAGATAACCATGTGGTTCTTATTCTTGCTCCTGTTGATGTGATGAATAATATTAATTGATTTGCGTATATTGAACCAGCTTTGCATCCCTGAAATGAATCCTGTTTGATCATGGTGTATGATTTTTTGGATGAATTGTTGAAGTCGATTGGCCAAAATTTTGTTGAGAAGTTTTGCATCAATGTTCATCAAAGAAATGGGTCTATAGTTTTCTTTCTTTGATGAGTCCCTGCCTGGTTTTGGGATGAGGGTTATGATGGCTTCATAGAATGTGTTTGGTAGTGAGCTTTCTCTTTCAATTTCATTGAAGAGTTGGAGGAGTATTGGTGTGAGCTCTGCTTTGAAGGCCTTGTAAAATTCCGCTGTAAAACCATCTGGTCCTGGACTTTTCTTAGCTGGGAGGTCTCTTATTGCTGTTTCTATTTCAATGCTTGATATGGGCCTGTTAAGCTGGTTTAACTCATCTTGGTTTAGTTTTGGCATGTCAATATTTGCTAGGAAAAGGTCCATTTCTGTCAAGTTCTCAAACTTATTAGCATAAAGTTTTGAGAAGTATTCCCTTATAATGTTCTGAATCTTGGTTATTTCCGTGGTGATGTTTCCATTCTCATCTCTGAGTTTATTAATTTGGGTGTGCTCTCTCCTTTTTCTGATAAGGTTTGCTAAGGGTCTGTCGATTTTGTTAAGTTTTTCGAAGAACCAACTCTTTGTTTTGTTGATTCTTTCTATAGTTTTTTTGGATTCTAATTCATTTAATTCTGATTTAATTTTGATTATTTCTTTCCGTCTACTGGATTGGGGTTTATCTTGCTGCTCTTTTTCAAGGAGGTTTAGATGTGTCATTAAATTGTTAGTTTCCGATCTCTCCAATTTGTTGATGTAGGAGCTCAGAGCTATAAACTTTCCTCTGAGTACTGCCTTTGCTGTGTCCCAGAGGAGCTGGTAATTTGTGTGTTCATTTTTGTTGAATAGCATGAACATTTGAATTTCCTTTCTAATCTCTTCCATGACCCACTCATGATTCAGTAGTGTGTTGTTCAGCCTCCATGTGATACCGGACTTTCTTTGGTGGCTTTTGGTGTTGAGTTCTAATTTTATTCCCTTGTGGTCAGAGAGAATGCAAGGTATAACTTCAATGTTTCTGAATTTAGACAAGTTTGCTTTGTGGCCTAAAATGTGGTCTATTTTAGAAAACGTTCCATGTGCTGCTGAGAAGAACGTGTATTCTGATGCTGCTGGGTGAAATGTTCGGTAAATGTCTGTTAAGTCTAGTTGATCTATGCAGCTGTTTAGATCTGCGGTTTCTCTGTTGAGTTTTTGCCGAGTTGATCTATCTAGTGGGGAGAGTGGTGTGTTAAAATCCCCAACGATTAATGTCTTTGGATCTATCTGGGATTTGAGGGAAAGTAGTGTTTCTTTGATAAATTTGGGTGCTCCATTGTTTGGCGAATAGATATTTAGAATTGTAATATCCTCCTGAAGGAGAGATCCTTTAATTAGTATGTAGCGACCTTCTTTATCTCTTCTCACGAATTTTAATTTGAAGTCTATTTTATCTGATATTAGGATTGCAACTCCCGCCTGTTTATGAGGGCCGTTTGCTTGGTAGATTTTGTTCCAGCCTTTAACCTTGAAAATATGTTTGTTTTTACGGGCAAGATGTGACTCCTGCAGGCAGCAGATAGAAGGGTCTTGTTTTTTAATCCAACTAGACAGTCTATGTCGCTTAATTGGAGAGTTCAGTCCGTTAACGTTAAGAGATAGGACTGAGAGGTATTTGGGAGTTCCTGCCATGTTATCCACCTTCTTGGGGGCTGTGAAAACTGGGTTCTTCCTAAGGTTCTTGGATTCTCCGTTTGTGTGCAGTTTCTTGGCCTTTGTTGCGTTCTTGTTGGTTTTCTATGTGTAGGACATCTTTAAGAATCTTTTGCAGGGCTGGTTTGGTGGAGATGTATTGTTTCAATTTTTCTTTGCTATGGAAGGTTTTTATTTGGCCTTCAGTTATGAAGGAGAGTTTAGCTGGGTACAGTATTCTTGGTTGATAGTTGTTTGTTTTTAGGGCATGGCATACGTCATTCCAGGCTCTTCTTGCTTTGATTGTCTCTGCTGAGAAATCTGAGGTAATTCTAATTGGTTTCCCTTTATAGGTGATTAATCTTTTCTCCTTGACAGCTTTAAGGATCTTTTCCTTGGTCTGGGTTGATCCTGTGTGGATTATAATGTGACGGTGGGATGTCCTATTCTGGTCTGGTCTATTTGGGGTTCTAAAAGCTTCTTGTATCTGAATAGGCCTATCTTTTTGTATGTTTGGGAAGTTCTCTGCTAGGATCCTGTTAAACAAATTTCCTAGACCATTAACTTCTGTTTCTAGGTGCTCCTCTACACCCATTATCCTTAAATTGGGCCTTCTGATGGTGTCCTCCAGGTGTTGGATAGACCTATCATATTTCTTGGACTTGTCTTGGATGGTTGTATGTTCTTTCTCTATAATATCTAGGCTGTCTTCAATCCCTGAGATTCGATCTTCTGCATGGTCTAACCTGCTGTCAAGACTCTCTACTTTGTTTTTTATCTCTTTTCCTTCTAATTGGTCAGCTTTGATGGCTTCAAGTTCTTTGTTGAAGCTCTGTTTTAGGTCTTGTATGAATTTCTTTACTTCCTTAATTTGGTGTTCAGTGTTTGTTCTCAAATCACTTAGTTGATTGGTTATGGTTTCTTTGGACTCCCATTCCTTCTGTTGGGTTCCATTCAGCATTCCCTTTGTGGTCTCCCTGACTTCCTTCAGCTCTTTGTTAATGGATTCCATGAATGTCTTTAGTGATCTTTGTGTATTCTCTACCTGGTCTCTTAATTCGTGAATTACTCTTTGATTAGTTTCCTCCCTTCTGTGGGATTCCTGCAGTTCTCTTTGAGTGTTCTCTGCCTGCTCACGCCATTCCTCCCTTTCTCTTTGAGTATTCTCAAGTTGTTCACGCAGATCCTGTATCTGTTTTTGAGAAGCTTCCTCACGCTTATGATATTCCTGTATAAACTTCTGGGATGCCTCCTCTCTCTCCCTATCACGCTCATACAGAGTCCTTTGTACATTGTCAAACTTCTCATTTATCATGTTTGCTATTAGTGTTTGTAGAGCTATTTGGGAACTCTCCTCTGGATTATTCTGTATCTGTTCTAATCCCTGATTATCAAGGTTGGGAATTGAGATACCCGAATTTGCCATTTTTCTTGTGTTTTTCCGGCTTACTCGGCCCATTTGAGATAAAGATTGCACCAGTTTTGTGCTAGAACACTATCTTAAGGCAACCATCAACCAAAGTTTGCATTTGTACAGTCAATAGTCTACAGATACAATCTAGTTCAACAGATACATCTATTCAACATCAAACGACTATATGTTAAAGGACTTCGAACCGCAGAAAAGAATTTGGAAAACCAGAAATTATTAGGATTAGTGAGAGATGTGGGTAAAAAATAGGAATAGATTGGTGTGGGGAGGCACAAGGAGAGTTAACTATGTCCTACTCACAGTGCAGGAAATGGGTTGGGTAGGATGCAAGTAGAGAGAGAGAGAAAAAGAAGAGACGGAAAGGGGTATAAAGAGAGACCAGAAAAAGAATAGAAACGTAAAAATTAATGTTATTATAGAGGTTAAAAGACCGTCTATTTAGAGAGGAATGTGAATATGTTCAGAGAAGGGGAGGGACATTGAGGAGATGTGAAAAGCTTTAAGGGAGAAGAAAAGATCAGAAGTTCAGTAGAGCTAGATAAAAAACAAAAAGATAATTAAGAAAGAAAGAAAAAGAGAAAGAAGACAAGAAAAGAAAGGAAAACTCTCATTCACGTAATTCTGAAATAAAAATTATAAGATGAGAAAAAAAAGTTACTGGAAAACAATTATTTTTTCAGAAGAGGCAAAAATTAAAGATTGATAAAAGTTTTAGAAGGGAAAAAAATTTATATACATATATATATATATATATATATATATATATATATAAGGTAACAAAAAACAAAAAACAAGCAAAAAAAAAGAAAAGAAGAAGAAGAAAAAAAAGAGAAAAAAAAAAAAAAAAAAAAAAAAAAAAAAAAAGAAGAAAAAAAAAAAAAGTCTTTTGATTTTTTTTTTTGTTTTTTTGTTTTTTGGGGGGGAGGAGTGGGAAGAATCCTGTATCTCCCTTTTGTCTGCAACCAGTCTCTTGGAGTCTCTGGTCAGCTTGAGGTCCTGTGGCTTGATTGGTTTCTTAAGTCAGTTGGTTGGAAGAGGCAGAAAAATGCTCTGCTTTACCCAAGATTTTGAGATCCCCCTCCCAGGTTAGTTTTCTGGGAGGGTGGTCTGCTTTGAGAGTCACAAAAGAGGGGGATGTGGTGATGAGGCTAGGTTCTGGGTGGAGTTGAGGCCTTTCAGCAAACAGTAGCTTTTCCCTGGGGCTATTTTGTGATAACTCACAGCGCCCAGCCTGGAGCCATTCTCAGGGTTTCTGTTTTTCAATTGATTGTGGTGGCTGCTAGAGGGAGGGGCAGCCTCTGGCTCTGGTTACCCAGTGAGGCTAGGCTGGCGCCTGTGCTGGGTGACTTTTCCCTGGATGGAGCTGAGTCTGGCAGGTCACTTCGGCGTTAAGTTCTTGTGACCTGCTAAATGACTCATTTTATTCCAAGGCCTGAGCTGAAGCTAGCAGCAACTCCGAGCTTTGTCGGTATCCAAGATGGAGATCACCGGTGCTGGGGGGGGAGGGGTGGCCTTCCTTCCTCTGCTCCCTGAGGAGTGAGGATGTCGGGCTTGTACTCACGCTGAGTCTTGGGTCCTGGGTCGTCTCTGGTGCCGAGTCTTGGATCCTGGGTCGTCTCTGGTCTGCAAGCTGCAGGGTGAAGATGTCCGCTCTTTGTTGGTTCTTGCTGGTGTTGAGTAGAATCCGCTCGGCCGCTGCGTCTGGCTCCTTCGTCCCGGACTCTCTGTGTGAGCGCTCAGGTATGGCCCCCGGCTGTGGTCTCTGCCGCTTGCGACCCTGTCGCCGCCGCAGCCGCCGTGGCGGCTGCTGGCGACCACTTGCCTTGGCTTCCCCTCTCTTGTCTAACTCTCTGTCCTGTGATGGCACACTTGGTGTGATTCTCTGGCTTAGGACTGTTCACTGGAACTCTAAAGCTGCTTTCTATGCGAGAGCTTGTTCAGATTCCAGCTTCTCCTCCGCCATCTTCCCGGAACCGCAATACCCCTATACTTATTTTTCCAGTACCCTCCAGACTTTGACATCTTATATTTTCATTTCCATTGGTGTAAACTATTTTCCTTTTTTTTCTTTGAATTGTGACTTAATTCAAAGTATGCCCTTCCTTAACCACAATTTGGAGATTGTTCTGAGATCTTTCAGTTATTGATTTTTAAAAATCAAGCAACAGCCAGACACCAGTGGCTCATGCCTGTAATTCTAGCTATTCAGGAAACTGAGATCTGAGAATCACAGTTCAAAGCAGGCCTAGGCAGGAAAGTCCGTGAGACTCTTACCTCCAATAAACCACTAGAAAACCAGAAGTGGCACTGTGGCTCAAGTGGTAGAGTGCTCACCTTGAGCTGAAGAGCTCAAGGACAGCACCCAGGCCCAGAGTTCAAGCTTCATGACTGACCAATAAATAAATAGATAAATAAATAAATAAATAAAAATAAAAATTCAGTTCCAAAATGGTCACAGAAGACGCTTTGTATGACTTGGATCCATTCATTTAAATTTATTGAGACTTGTTTTATGACACAAAATGTTGTTTACCTTGGTAAATGTCTTGATGTTCTTGCATGATTGAATAGAAGTCATGGTCATCTGTTGTTGAGTGGAGTAGTTAATCAATGTCAATGAGATTAAGCTGACTGATAATGTTATTCAAACTTTTAATATCCCATAGGACTTTTTTTCCCTCTGTTCTATTAGTTACTAAGAAAGAGTTATAGGTTCTAGAAGCAACCTACAAGCATGGATTTGTCTTCTTTTATTTTGAAGCTCTGTTATTGGACATATAAACATTTAGGATGAGTATGTCCTCTTGATGAGGTAGCCTCTTCAAGTTAACTGTTTAATATAAAGCAGATCCTCTTCCTTCATTCCTTGTGACTTTTTATTTTTTTTTATTGTCAAGGTGATATACAGAGGGGTTATAGTACATAAGTAAGCTAATAAGTGCATTTCTTGTGGAATTTGTTACCCTTTCCCTCATTTTTCTCCCACTTTCCTTCCCCCCCCCAAGTTGTGCAGATCATTTCTAACATTGTCTTGTGAGTATCACTGTCGCATTGGTTTCCCACCTTGTTCTTTGTCTCACCATTTTGTTGTTCCCCTTCTCTCCCCTAATTCAGATAAATGTATGTAACAATACCCAGGGTACCAAAATCAAATACAGTGACAACAAGGAATAAACCATAGGGGGAAGAACACACAAAAGAAAAAAGAAATCACATAGTACATTTAAAAAACTACAAAGAAAAACTTCTTGTGTCCATAGTTTTTAAAGTTCCATCACATGGCTCCATTTTTATTCAGTGACTGACAGCTGGTGTGCCGATGATGGCATGTTTTGTGAAGTCATGAAGGGAAGGGAGGTTCAGACACCAGGGACCCCAGGATTTCAACGCTAGTTTCCCCGGAATGTAGGGACCCTAGGAATCCATGAGAGCTATGCTTGGGTGTAAGCCTGCTGCCAGTTGAAAACTGTTTATTTTGCTCTAATCATGTGTTTGAGCAAAGATACAGGAGAGAGAGAGAGAGAGAGAGAGAGAGAGAGAGAGAGAGAGAGAGAGAGAGAGAGAGAGAGAGAGAGAGAGAGAGAGAGAGAGAGAGAGAGAGAGAGCTTGACATTATACCATGATCCTGTCCCAAAACAGGACAAGTGCATGTTCTTCTCCTGATGTCCTGTTCACCTACGTTTTAATCTGTAAACTCAGACTCCTCCTCCCAAGCTACTATATATACTTTCGTACCCCATTAAAAGTAGAGGATGGAGGAAGCTCCAGAGGTTTTTGGATCTATACGGAAAACTATCTCTTGCCTCTCTTGACAATGCATGTATGTCTAGAATAAATCCCTTTTCTCACTGTCACGGTATCCATGGACAGAACTGGGACATGAAGGGTCACTGAGGTATGAAAGCTCAGTGCCTTTATGGTAGACACCCAGTGCACTCAGGAAGGAGAGCAGCACTTGCTGTGCACCTTTGGTAATTTGTGAACAGACTTCACCACCTTTGCTGCTTCTGTCAGGGATAATAGCATGACTCATTATCCCTCCCCTGTTTTCCAAGCCACTACATCAAGCACTTCACACAGGTAGTAGTGTCATTTCATCTTTATGACCATTCTGTGTAATAAATCTTAATTAATTCCATTTAAAAACCATTGAGTCTCAATTCCTTTTAATGGGCCAGTGAAATGCCACATTGTTTAGGAGAGGTTGGCAGAATTTAGCACTGCCAGCTTTTTCCTAATCACTGTTCTTGGGTGCTTGGCCCCATGTGGTGACCAAGATGGACCCAATTACTTGTGCCCTACAAGCAGGCATGAGTTCTTAATGTGGAAAAGCAGTCAGAGCTGCGCTATGGAGTCAGGAAAATGATGAAACCACTCATCTCAAGTGTTTTGTCACATACAGTAGCATTTTCGTGTACATATGTTAGCTGTTGAGAATAGCAGTCATTAGTGTATACATTTTATAGGTTAGGAAATGAAACTCAAAGAGGGAGCTATAATAAGTCAAAGAATTATGCAACCAGTATGTGACTGAGCTTTTAAGATTCAAACAATCTTTTGAGTTCCAAGTATATTTTAGATATGAGACCCTTGTCTGTTGTATGGCTAGTGAAGATCTTCTCCCAATCCGTGGGCTTTCTATTGATCTTGCTAGCTATGTCATTTGCCCTGCAGAAGCTCTGCAACTTCATGCAATCCCATTTGTCCAACCTTTCTTTGATTTGTTGTGTTTCCGGGTCTCTATTCAGAAAATTTCAGCCTGAGCCAAGGAGACCTAGAGTTTCTCCTATTCCATCCTGTAATGTTTTCAGAGTGTCTGCTTTGAGTTCAAGGTCTTTGATCCATTTGGAGTTGATTCTGGTGCAGGGTGATATATAAGGATCTAGCTTTAGTTTTCTACAAGTAGTTAACCAATTTTTCCAGCACCATTTACTGAAGAGGTTGTCTTTCTTCCATTCTATTGTTTTAGCTCCCTTATCGAAGATTAGATGGCTATAGGTCTGTAGGTTCATTTCTGGGTTTTCAATTCTATTCCATTGGTCCTGAGGTCTGTTCTTATGCCAGTACCAAGCTGTTTTGATTACTATGGCTTTGTAGTAGAGTTTGAAATTTGGTATTGATATTCATCCAGCACTGTTCTTTCTGTTAAGGATTGCTTTTGCTATTTGAGGTCTTTTATTGTTCCATATGAATGTTTGGATTGCCTTTTCTATTTCCTTGAAGAATGAGTTGGAATTTTGATAGGTATCACGTTGAATTTGTAGATAGCCTTGGGAAGTATTGCCATTTTCACGATGTTAATCTTTCCAATCCAGGAGGAGCATGGGAGGTTTTGCCATTTTCTAAGTTCTGTTTTGATATCCTTTTTCAAGATTTTAAAGTTTTCATCATAGAGGTCCTTCACTTCTTTGGTTAAGTTAATTCCCAACAACAAATCCTCAAAGAAACAACTGCCCAATAAATAAGTGGGCTAAAGACTTAAAGAGAAACTTCTCTGAAGAAGAAAGAAGGATGGTCAATAGACACATGAAGAAATGCTCAACCTCCCTAGCCATAAAAGAAATGCAAATCAAAACAACATTGAGATACCACCTCACTCCAGTTAGAATGGCAAAATCAAGAACTCTAACAACAACAGATGCTGGAGGGGATGTGGACAGAAGGGAACCTTACTTCATTGTTGGTGGGAATGTAAACTTGTTCAACCACTTTGGAAAGCAGTATGGAGGTTCTTCAAAAGACTTCACATAGAGCTCCCCTATGATCCAGAAATCCCACTTTTGGGCATTTACCCAAATGTTTACAAACAAGACCACACTAAAGCTACCAGCACAACTATGCTTATTGCAGCCTTATTTACCATAGCTAAGCTATGTTCCCGGAACCAACCCAGATGCCCCTCAGTAGACGAATGGATCAAGAAAATGTGGTATATATACACAATGGAATTCTATGCCTCCATCAGAAAGAATGACATTGCCCTATTTGTTAGGAAATGGAAAAACTTGGAAAAAATTATATTAAGTGAAGTAAGCCAGGCCCAAAGAAACATGGGTCCCATGGTTTCCCTTATTTGCAATATCTAGTATATGTATGAGTCAAGCAGAAAAGGTCAGATAATATGATGCTAGGAAAATGAACCCTTAGATATGTATTTTTTTTTTTGCAATAAGGTTGTTTATTTTTTTTTATTTTATTTGAGAACATACTGTACAGAGGGGCTACAATTACATGGGCAGGATAATGCATACATTTCTTACCAAGCATTGCAGCCTCCTCCTTTGTTTACCCTTCACCTCCCTTCCCAGCCTCCCCCCTCCCCCCACCCAATTATACTCCCCTCCCCCCCCCCCACCGACATTGTAAAGCTGGTTTTGACATGACATTTTGTACTTCTCATTGTTGCAACAGGTCCACCTGAATCCTTAAACGACTTGTTTGCCCCCATCTCCTCCACATGTTATACTGACATCAAATATAGTGAAAGCGGGGGTTACACTGTGGGGGAGGGACATACAAAGCAACAAAGAAATAATCTTATAAATGCGTTAGAAACATATGCATGAAAGAAACGAAAACATTAAAATACATATTTAAGGGTTCATTTTCCTAACATCACATTATCTGACCTTTTCTGCTTGACTCATACCTATACTAGATATTGCAAATAAGGGAAACCATGGGACCTATGCTTCTTTGGGCCTGGCTTACTTCACTTAATATAATTTTTTCCAAGCCTTTCCATTTCCTAACAAATGGGGAAATGTCATTCTTTTTGATGGAGGCATAGAATTCCATTGTGTATATATACCACATTTTCTTGATCCATTCATCTACTGAGGGGCATCTGGGTTGGTTCCATATCTTAGCTATGGTAAATAATGCTGCAATAAACATAGTTGTGCTGGTAGCTTTAGTGTGGTCTTGTTTGTAAACATTTGGGTAAATGCCCAAAAGTGGGATTGCTGGATCATAGGGGAGCTCTATGTGAAGTCTTTTGAGGAACCTCCATACTGCTTTCCAAAGTGGTTGAACAAGTTTACATTCCCACCAACAATGAAGTAAGGTTCCCTTCTGTCCACATCCCCTCCAGCATCTGTTGTTGTTAGAGTTCTTGATTTTTGCTGTTCTAACTGGAGTGAGGTGATATCTCAATGTTGTTTTGATTTGCATTTCTTTTATGGCTAGGGATGTTGAACATTTCTTCATGTGTCTATTGGCCATCCTTCTTTCTTCTTCAGAGAAGCTTCTCTTTAAGTCTTTAGCCCACTTATTTATTGGGCAGTTGTTTCTTTGAGGATTTGTTGTTGGGTGGTTTAATTTTTTGAGTTCCAAGTATATTTTAGATATGAGACCCTTGTCCGTTGTATGGCTAGTAAAGATCTTCTCCCAATCCGTGGGCTTTCTATTGATCTTGCTAGCTATGTCATTTGCCCTGCAGAAGCTCTGCAACCGTATGCAATCCCATTTGTCCAACCTTTCTTTGATTTGTTGTGCTTCCGGGTCTCTATTCAGAAAATTTCAGCCTGAGCCAAGGAGACCTAAGGTTTCTCCTATTCCATCCTGTAATGTTTTCAGAGTGTCTGCTTTGAGTTCAAGGTCTTTGATCCATTTGGAGTTGATTCTGGTGCAGGGTGATATATAAGGATCTAGCTTTAGTTTTCTACATGTAGTTAACCAATTTTGCCAGCACCATTTACTGAAGAGGCTGTCTTTCTTCCATTCTATTGTTTTAGCTTCCTTATCGAAGATTAGATGGCTATAGGTCTGTAGGTTCATTTCTGGGTTTTCAATTCTATTCCATTGGTCCTGAGGTCTGTTCTTATGCCAATACCAAGCTGTTTTGATTACTATGGCTTTATAGTAGAGTTTGAAATTTGGTATTGATATTCCTCCAGCAGTGTTCTTTCCGTTGAGGCGCGTTTTTGCTATTCAGGGTCTTTTATTGTTCCATATGAATGTTTGGATTGCCTCCTCTATTTCCTTGAAGAATGAGGGTGGAATTTTGATAGGTATCGCGTTGAATTTGTAGATAGCCTTGGGAAGTATTGCCATTTTCACGATGTTAATCTTGCCAATCCAGGAGCATGGGAGGTTTTGCCATTTTTTAAGTTCTGTGTTGATTTCCTTTTTCAAGATTTTAAAGTTTTCATCATAGATTAGATATGTATTTTAATGTTTTTCTCTTTCATGCATTTGTTTCTAACACATATATAAGATTATATCTTTGTTGCTTTGTATGTCCCTCCCCCACAGTATAACCCCTGCTTTCACTATATTTGATGTCAGTATAACGTGTGGAGGAGATGGGGAAAAACAAGTCGTTTAAGGATACAGGTGGACCTGTTGCAACAATGAGAAGTACAAGTTGTCATGTCGAAAACGAGCTTTACAACACTGGTGCGGGGAGGGGGGGGGAGGATTTGGTGGGGGGGGTAGGGGGGTGGCTGGGAAGGGAAGTGAAGGGTAAGCAAAGGAGGAGGCTGCAATGCTTGATAAGATATGTATGCATTATCCTGCCCATGTAATTGTAACCCCTCTGTACAGTATGTTCACAAAAAAAAATAATAAAATAAAATGAAAAAAAAAAAGGTGAAAGAAAAAAAAAAAGATTCAAACAATCACCCTTTGTTATTTTAAAGCCCAGGGCCTTTTCTTTTGTAATACTCTCTAGAAACTTCAAATATGTCCACATTTTGGGGGCAAATCTTTTTTCCTTCATTGACAAATTAAAAAATCTTCTTTGGTAGTGTAGTGAGGCAAGTGCACAGAGGTGGTAACTGGGTTTGGCTCTCTGCCCACTTTTTATAAATTAACTTTTGATTGCCTTTTGATCTAATTTGAAGGTTTTCATAGTGTGTGTGTGTGTGTGTGTGTGTGTGTGTGTGTGTGTGTGTGTGTGTTCTTGTGTGTGTGTGTGTGTGGAGAGCCTCAAGCTCTCCTGTAGATTTTCTGCTCAGATCTGTGGTTCTACCACTTGAAGCACACCTCCACTTCTGGCTTTTTGCTGGTTAATTGGACATCAGCATCTCATGAACTTCTCTGCCCAAACTAGTTTTGAGCCACCGTCCTCAGCTGTCAACCTCCTGGGTAGCTAGGCTTACAGATAGGACTTACCAGTATCTGCTACTAACAACTTTTGGAGACTCTATCTTATATACTTGTAATAATAGTCTAGTAAGTTGTTGATTAGAAATTGGTTATCTGTATTTAAGCCATCCTTTGCAGCCAGATGAAATAAACAGAAACCTGAGAAGCTAAGAATATTGATGGGGAAGAAAATAGGCAGTCTGCTCCACTTGTAAGACAATTTCCCATCAATTAATAATACAGAATGGAACCTGCTTTTCTAAATTACTGATTTTCAACATGCAGCTTCCAAGTGTGGACTTCTTGTGAGGCTTTCAAGGGATTCATGAGATCAAAACTATTTTCATACAAAACTCAAATTGTAGCTGGGATGAATGGATCCAAAAATTGTGGTATCTATACACATTGGAATACTATGTAGTTATTAGAAATGGCAAAATAATAGCATTTGCAGGGAAACAGATGGAACTAGAAGAAATTATGTTGAGTGAGGTAAGCCAAGAGCAAAGAGACAAACATCACATAGTCTCCCTGATAAGTAGATGTTAAATCCAAGACATAACATGATACAACAAAGTTAACAAGACAAGAAACAAAGGATGTTGGTATAATTTGTGGAGGGAAAGGGCAAAAACAAATTGTTTAAATAGGGATACAGGTGGACCCATTGCAACCATGAGATGTACAAGTCTTTATGTCGAAAAAGGAACTTTACAACTTTGGGGAGGTGTGTGGGGAGGAGATGGGAAGGGATGGGAAGGGGAAGCAAAGGAGGAAGCAACAGTGCTTGATAAGAAATGTACTCATTGTGTTCGTTTTGGCAGCACATATACTAAAATTGGAACAATACAGAGAAGATTAGCAGGGCCCCTGTTCAAGGATGACACGTAAATTCATGAAGCATTCCATATTTTTATAACAACAGATGCTGGAGGGGATGTGGACAGAAGGGAACCTTACTGCATTGTTGGTGGGAGTGTAAACTTGTTCAACCACTTTGGAAAGCAGTATGGAGGTTCCTCAAAAGACTCCACATAGTGCTCCCCTATGACTCAGCAATCCCACTTTGGGGCATTTACCCAAATGATCACAAACAAGACCACACTAAAGCGACCAACATGACTATGTTTATTGCAGCATTATTTACCATAGTTAAGATATGGAACTAACCCAGATGCCCCTCAGTAGATGAATAGATCAAGAAAATGTGGTATATATACACTGGAATTCTATGCCTCCACCAGAAAGAATGACATTATCCCATTTGTTAGGAAATGGAAAGACTTGGAAAAAATTATATGAAGTGAAGTAAGCCAGGCCCAAAGAAACTTAGGTCCCATGGTTTCCCTTATTTGCAATAACTAGTATATGTCTGAGTCAAGCAGAAAAGGTCAGATAAGTTGATGTTAGGGAAATGAACCCTAAGATATGTATTTAAATGTTTTTTTTTTCTTTCAGGTGATGGTTTCTAACACATTTATAAGATTATTTCTTTGTTGCTTTGTATGTCCCTCCCCCCATGGTATAACCCCTGCTTTCACTGTATTTGAGGCTGGTATAATTTGTGGAGGGGAATGGAAAAAACAAATTGTTTAAATAGGAATACAGGTGGATCCATTGCAACAATGAGATGTACAAATCGTTATGTGGAAAAAGGAACTTTACAACTTTGGTGGGGGGGGGGGAGGAGGATTGGGTGGGGAGCGGAGAAAGGATGGGAAGGGATGGGAAGGAGAAACAAAGGAGGAGGCTACAATGCTTGATAAAAAATGTACTCATTATCTTGTTCATGTAATTGTAACACCTCTGTACAGTATTTTTCCAATAAAAGTTTAAAAAAAAGAAATGTACTCATTACATTGCCCATGTAATTGTAACCCCTCTGTATAGTATTTTTACAATAAAAATTAATTAGTTAATTAATTAATTTAAAAAAAGAAATAAAGGACTTCCACTCATTTGGATGAAATATCCCCTGCTGCTGATCACATATATGGTATATATGTGCACACTGGAGGGAAACCAGGAGGACGACACAGAACTAGAGGGAATCAGGAAGAGACATACAACACTGGGACCCATTGGCTGCACTGGAAATGGATCAAAATGAACTAAGCAACTCAATGGCAGTGATGGGAGGGAGGGAACGAGTGGGAAAGAGGGAATATGTCAGCTATGCAAAACAAAAGAAATATACATATCAGCCAATGTGGAAGAAATAACTGTATTGTCAAAGCTCATAGAACTCATAAAAGTTATAGACCACGATAGACAATTTGCCCCATGAAAGTTAGAATGTGTTTGTGACTTTAGCTAAGCATCACTATCCCACAATACTGTGAAATTTGGGAAATGCAGCTAGGCACCAGTGGCTCATGCCTGTAATTCTAGCTATTCAGGAGACTGAGATCTGAAGATCACTGTTCAAATTCAGCCCTAGCAGGAAAGTCCATGAGACGCTTATCTCCAATTAACCATCAGAAAACTGGAAGTGGCACTGTGGCTCAAATGGTAGAGTGCTAGCCGTGAGCTGAAGAGCTTAAGGACAGCAGCCAGGCCCAGAGTTCAAAACCCACGATGGACAAAAAACGAAAAAAAATCAAAATGCTATTTGCTTTTGCTTGGATTTTTGCCATATTTGCATTTGTATTGAAAAATATGAAAGAAGATTCTAACATCTTACATAAATCTTGAGATATCACAGCCGTACACAGTTCAAAAATACAGTTCTGGTTTCAGTTAGGAATGTCAGGATGAAACAACACACATTATTGTTATATAGCATGTCAGCCCTGGTCCCTGTCTTCTTAATGTTCTGTATAGGGGAATTTTCTTCTGACTGCTTACATAGCCCTGGATGGAGTCTTGTTTTTGGATATTTTTGCCCAGTACCGAAGTCTGAACTTAGAGACTTGAGCTCAGCTTGCTTGAATGGTACTCTACCAGTTGAGCTACATCTATAGGCTAGCTTTCTGTTGCTTATTTTGGAGATGGATTCTCTCTTAAACGTTTCTGCCAAGGCTAGCATCAAACTTTGATCCTCTGGGTCTCAACCTCCTGAGTAGCTAGGATTATAGGCTCGTATGACCAGCACCTAGCCAAAGTGTTACAGTTTCGGTCAGCACACTTATCAATGAAATAACTAACACAGGTCAGTTATTCAGATTTCACTTTTGACCAAACTTTTTCTGAAAAAATAAAGAGCTTCTGTCACTTTCAAGAAAACATGGATATTTGTTTATTTGTTAAAAATTAAAACCTGTAAGAGCCACTGGGAATTTGGCAACTTCCTAATTTTAAGGAACATATGGTATGATTTTTAATGAAAATAAAAACTGTGCATTTCTAATACTGTGTGATGAAATGTATCAAGTTTGCTGGTTTAAAAAGTAAGTATATATTTTAATCAATATTTTCCAAATGATGAAAGCATGATGTAACATAATCCTGTAGAGACACAAGATCCATTACAAATTAAGAGTAGACAGATTTTGATGCACTAAAAATCATTCATTGATAGGGTTACAGATTCAAATTTTCAGTTAAACTTAAAAATACTGTCAAGTATTACTGTACTGCCGATAAAGAATATCCATAACAATCTAGAAATTTATTAAAATAATTTTCTATTTTAAAAATCCATCTTACATCTCCACACGGCTGGGTTTTCTTCTTCCTGAATGACATCTAGTTGAACTCTGCAGCTGTATCTTACACATTCTTGGTTTAACCAGGTGAATTTCTTGAAAAGTTAAAAAGAAAAATGGTAAATATATTGAACATATATAGATTGATTCATCATCATTCTCTAAATGAAACAGTAAAACAACAATACACATATAGCATTCACATTACGTTCAGGACTATAAATGAACTAGGGATGAGCTAAAATATGCAGGTCATAAAAAGGTTTTAAAGTAATGAGAAATGTATGCATTGCTTATGGAAATACTATGCAAATTCACATAAAAATGGAACATCTTCAGACTTTGGTATCCACAAGAGTACTGGAATCAATCCCCTACAAATACCAAGGGACAGCTGTACTATAATAAGTTAACTGTGGCAATAGATATGAATCCAGCTTCTCTTTTTCTCTCAAATCTTACATTTTAATGAATCAAAATATAATAAAATAAATGAGAGTATGTAGTACATGCATGAAAGCCTGTTAATTGCCCCTCAGTATTTACTCTATCATTCTTTTATACAATAATAGAATATCCCCTTCCAGTTTTGGCTGTGAACATATGTGTAAGTAGTAGTTATATTTTCCAGTTTTTATGGAAGCTATTGGGAGCCATGTACCTAAATTATTCTTAAAGAGTTATAAATAAAATATGTACAATTTTTGCAGCCATTGCCTAAAAAAGTTTCTTAAAGGATCATGTTTCTAGCAATGGCAGAATAGAAATTTAAGACAAATCTCATTATAAGCATTTATAGAATTTGGTAAATTCAGTTTCTTTCTATTAAGCTGGGATGGAGTATATTAGTCTTGTAGAATGACAAAGTAAAGCTAAGAAAATGCTAGACTGACAGGGGAATGACTTAAGAGAAAAGGTATGTTTGACTAGATAGATAGATAGATAGATAGATAGATAGATAGATAGATAGATAGATAGATAGATAGATAGATAGATAGATAATGTGTGTGAGAGACAGAGATAGAGACAGAGAGAACCCTAGAGATGTTTGCCCTTGAGTTATCTAATGAGTACAAATCACTGCACGTATGCAAGGAAATCACACAATGCCAGGGAAAGAACCACCCAAAAAGAAAAGAAGAAATGAAGCTAGATCTCATGCCAGGTGGAAAAATGTTTCTGTTCCCAGCAACCAGGATGAAAAGCCTCATAATTCATGGGCATTAGGGAGAATTCTCAGAAATCCACATGGAACACTTACCAAGACTGATTGTATTCTGAGCCATGAAGTGCATCCCCCAAATTTAAAATAATACAAGTCATATAAAAATCATGATTTTTGCTTGCAATAAAAATAATTTAAGGTTCAATAACAGACAAGTATCTGGAACATCCACAAATATTTGGAAATGAGGTAACATAGTAAATAGTCCATGGCAAGAAGGGGCAAAAAAGATGGAAAGTATTTTAAACTGGATGAAAATTTGACAGCCATTTATTCAGATTTATAAGGAAAAAAGACAACTTGTAAAATGTAACCAATATGATATGACATAACATTATAATAGGTAATACAAATTCTATGAATAATAAGGAAATGTTAAGAACAACTTTATGACAAAAGTAAGTATAGAATAAACATGAAATGGATAATTCTTCAAACAACCTGATGAAGCCTTCTCTGAAGAAGATATTGAGAGTGAAAATCACTCTACTTACTAACATAGTTGAAAATATAGCACTAACAACAAATTCTTTTAGAACATTGAAACTGAAAGGACATTTCCCAATTCTTTGTGTAAGATCTTCATTACTCTGATTCCTAAACCAGTGAAACAAATATAAGCTACAAGTAATTATCTCTCATAAGCACAAAGGCAAGAAGAAAACTAACAAAATCTTACTGAATAGAATCCAAGTGTATAAAGTATATAAAATTTTAGCATAAAAATGAGATACTTGGCATTTATCTAAAAACTTGGGAAGAAACTAAAAATACTAATGAGAAAAACTAAAACTACATGGAAAAATCTACTTGTCTTAAAATGTTTATGATATCAATTTTTGCCATACTTATCTATAAACTCAATGTAAACCTAATCAGAATCCCCAGAATACAAAGAAGTAATTTTAATATTTATATGGCAAGACCTAGTATAGACAATTTTGTCAAAGTACAGAGCTAAGGACTTACATTTCCCAACTTAAAATCTTATGATGAAGCCACAATAATCAATTCAGTATGTAATAAATAAATTAGTGAAATAGAATAGTAGGTATTCTATTGAAATTGGGAAGTATTTCAAGTATTGAAATTGGATTATTGAAATTAGACATATTGTATAGGTGTTCAATTTTTTAAAAAAATTTGTACTTTTGGTGGAAAAACAATAGTTTATTCAATAAATTGTATATTAAAATTGGATATTTATAGGTTAAGAAATGTAATCCCAAACTCATACCTCTATAAATCTAAGATGAAAATTCACTTAGGCCTAAATATAAAGCTAAAATTGAAGGTTTAAAGAGAATACAAATGAAATATTTTGGTGATGATGGCATAGGCAAGGGATTTCTGCAAACACATTAATATGTCCTTTGGTTAAATGCTAAAAAAAAAAAAACTACCTCAATAGTAGTGTCAACTAATATGCGTATGTTTAATTTTTACTCAATGACTGGATTATATTATATCTATGGAATTATAAACTGCTGAAATTGGTTTATATTATCCTATCAATGATGCCACTGATAATTTTGGTGTCTTTAGATTCATGCCACGGTGCTCTAATTGAAATTCTGAAGGTCTTCAGTGGGTCTTCTCAAGTCTTCAGCTGACCACAATCAATGCATTCAGAGAGAAAAATTTCCCAACTAAAAAAAGACATCCTAAATAAAGTTTCCAAACAAATAGAGCAATCCAAACGATGCAGTACTTACAGCTCACATGGAGTATGAAATCAATCCTGTTCTCCCTTCAGTCTGTCTGGGAATCAGTGGGTTCATTATCTTCAAGATATGAACACCCACTTTGCTGGAAATTCATTTATTACAAAGACCTCCTTCTTCCTTGCTATAGTCAAGCTTCACAAATCCCATTAATTTTTCAAAATGTTTGTATAAAAATAAGATCCTTAATAAAAGCACAATTCAACTGTGTATGCTGATGTGATTCATAGGTATGTGTAATGAGAATACATTCTTTTATTTTTATTGTTAAGATGTTGTTCAGAGGGGTTACAGTTACTTGAGTAAGGCGATGAGTACATTACTTGTACTCAATCAACCATTGCAAACCTTCTGTTCCTTGTTGTCTCACTATCCCTTCCCTCCCCAAGCTCCCACACTCCTAACACCTCCTCCACCCCTTTTGCCACCTGACGTTGTAATGTTCTTTTCCAATATACTGTCCCGTGGGTATCTTTGTTGCAATGCGTCATCCTGTGTCCTTGTTTCAGTGTTCTGTTATTCCTCTTCCCCTCCCCAGATTAGACATGTGTATGTACAAGGTGCAGGGTGTCAAAATCGAGTACAGTAACAACAGGAGATATGCCATGGGGAAAGAACATACAAAAGAAACAACAACAACAAAAATAAAATCACATGGTACATTTAAAACAATAACAATAAAGACAGATCTCTTGTGTCCATATCTTGGGGTTCATTTCACTTAGCATCATCTTATATGGTCATTTTTATGTGGGTTTTGAACTTTTCACCTCATCTGATAAGATTATCCTATATGTATACTAATTATTGCAAATAAGAGAAACCATGGGACCTAAATTTCTTTGGGACTGAGTAACCTCACTTAGTACAATTTTTTCCAGATCTTTCCAGTTCCTAACAAATGGCGCGGTGTTTTTTTCTGATGAAAGCATAAAATTCCATTGTATATACGTACCACATTTTCTTGATCCATTCATCTACTGAGGGGCATCTGGGTTGGTTCCCTATCTTACCTATGGTGAATAATGCTGCCAGAAACATAGTTGTGCTGGTAGTTTTATTATGGCCTTGTTGGTGATTGTTTGGGTAAATGCCTAAAAGTGGGATTGCTGGGTCATAGGGAAGCTCTATGTGTAGTCTTTTGAGGAACCTCCATACTGCTTTCCAGGGTGGCTGAACAAGTTTACACTCCCACCAACAATGCAGTAGGGTTCCCTTCTGGCCACATCCCTCCAACATCTGTCATTATTAGATTTTTTTTATAACCATTCTAACTGGGGTGACATGGAATCTCAATGTTGTTTTGATTTGCATTTATTTTATGGCCAAAGATGTCGAGCATTTTCATGGGACAACTGGCCATTCTTATTTCTTTTTCAGATAAGTCTCTCTTTAAGTCTCTAGCCCACTTATTAATAGGGCGGTTGTTTCTTTGAGGACTCATTTTTGGGTGGCTTTATTTTTTGAATCCTAAGTATACTTTAGATATGAGGCCCTTGTCTGTTGTATGGCTAGTGAAGATCTTCTCCCAGTCTGTGGGTTTTCTATTGATCTTTCTAACTATGTCCTTTGCTATGCAGAAGCTCTGCAGTTTCATGCAACCCATTTGTCCAACCTTTCTTTGATTTATTGAGTTTCTGGATATCTATTAAGAAAATTTCAACCTGTGACAAGAAGCCCTGGAGTTTCTCCTATTCTTTCCTGCAATATTTTCAGGGTGTCTGCTTTTATTTCATGGTCTTTGATCCATTTGGAGTTCATTCTGGTGCAGGGTGATATATAAGGATCTAGCCTTAGTTTTCTACAGGTGTTTAACCAGTTTTTCTAGCACCATTTACTGAAGAGGCTGTCTTTCTTCCATTCTTTTTTTTTTTTTTTTGGCCTCCTTATTGAAGATTAGGTAGGACTGGAGTTTCATTTCTGGGTCTTCAGTTCTATTCCATTGTTCCCCAGGTCTATTTTTGTGCCAGTACCAAGGTGTTTTGATTACTATGGCTTTGTAGTAGAGTTTGAAGTCTGGTATTGTTATTCCTCCAGCACTGTTCTTTCTGCTAAAGATTATTTTTGCTATTCGGGGTCTTTTATTGTTCCATATGAATTTTTGGATTGCTTCTTCTATTTCATTGAAGAATGAAGTTGGGATATTGATGGGTATTGAATTGAACTTGTACATAGCTTTGGCAGAACTGTCATTTTCATGATGTTAATCCTCTGTATCCAGGAGCATGGGAGGTTTTTCTACTTCCTTAGTTCTGCTTTAATTTCCTTTTTCAGGTTTTTAAAGTTTTCATCATAGCATTCCTTCACTTCTTTAGTAAACTCCTAGGCATTTTATTTTTTGCAGGGCTGTTACAAAAGGAGTTGCTTTTCTGATTCCAACCACTCTCTTCTCATTATTGGCATACAGGAAAGCCACTGATTTTTGAGGGTTAACATTATACCCTACTACTTTGCCAAAGTTTTGGATCAGCTTGAGTAGCTTGAGAGTGGAGTCTATGGGGTGCTTTAAATACAAGATCATGTCATCTGCAAAAAAAGAGAGTTTTACTTCATCTTTCTCTATTTGGATCACCTTTATGTTTGCATCTTGTCTAATTGCTGTAGCTAGGCATTCTAAGTTGAAGAGCAGTGGAGAGAGTGGACATCTTTGTCTCATTCCTGAATTTAGAGGAAATGACTTTAGCTTTTCACCATTAAGTCCTACATGGCCTTTATTGTATTGAGAAATGTTCCCTGGATTCCTAGCTTCTCCAAAACTTTCATCATGAAGGGGTGTTGGACCTTGTCAAATGGTTTTCTGGCATCTATTGAGATAATCATGTGCTTCTCATTCTTGCTCTTGTTGATGTGATGTATTACATTAATTGATTTGCATATATTGATCCAGGTTCGCATCCCTGGAATGAATCCTGTTTGATCATGGTGTATGATTTTTTTGATGACTTGTTGAAGTTGATTGGCCAAAATTTTGTTGAGAAATTTTGCATCAATTTTCATCAAAGAAATGAGTTTATAGTTCTCTTTCTTTGATGAGTCCCTGTCTGGTTTTGAGATGAGAATTATAACGGCTTCATAGAAAGAGTTTGGTAATGAACTTTCATTTTCAATTTCATTGAAGATTCATCTTGATTTAGTTTGGGCATGTCAATATTTGCTAGAAATTGTTCCATTTCATCCAGATTTGCAAACTTTTTTTTAAAATTTTATTTTATTTTATTTGTGAACATACTGTACAGAGAAGTTACAATTACATGGGCAGGATAATGCGTACATATCTTACCAAGCATTGCAGCCTCCTCCTTTGTTTACCCTTCACATCCCTTCCCAGCCTCCCCCCTCCCCCCCAATCCCAATCCTTCTCCTTCCCCCCCCTTCCCCCCCCCCCACCGACGTTGTAAAGCTCGTTTTGGACATGACAACTTGTACTTCTCATTGTTGCAACAGGTCCACCTGTACCCTTAAACAACTGGTTTTTCCCCATCTCCTCCACATGTTATACTGACATCAAATATAGTGAAAGCAGGGGTTATACTGTGGGGGAGGGACATACAAAGCAACAAAGAGATAATCTTATAAATGCGTTAGAAACACATGCATGAAAGAAAAAAACACATCTAATGGTTCATTTAACTGACATCACATTATCTGGCCTTTTCCGCTTGACTCATACATATACTAGCTATTGCAAATAAGGGAAACCATGGGACCTATGTTTCTTTGGGCCTGGCTTACTTCACTTAATATAATTTTTTCCAAGCCTTTCCATTTCCTAACAAATGGGGCAATTTCATTCTTTCTGATGGAGGCATAGAATTCCATTGTGTATATATACCACATTTTCTTGATCCAGTCATCTGGGGCATCTGGGTTGGTTCCATATCTTAGCTATGGTAAATAATGCTGCAATAAACATAGTTGTGCTGGTAGCTTTAGTGTGGTCTTGTTTGTAAACATTTGGGTAAATGCCCAAAAGTGGGATTGCTGGATCATAGGGGAGTTCTATGTGAAGTCTTTTGAGGAACCTCCATACTGCTTTCCAAAGTGGTTGAACAAGTTTACATTCCCACCAACAATGAAGTAAGGTTCCTTTCTGTCCACATCCCCTCCAGCATCTGTTGTTGTTAGAGTTCTTGATTTTTGCCGTTCTAACTGGAGTGAGGTGATATCTCAATGTTGTTTTGATTTGCATTTTTTTTATGGCTAGGGATGTTGAACATTTCTTCATGTGTCTATTGGCCATCCTTCTTTCTTCTTCAGAGAAGTTTCTCTTTAAGTCTTTTGCCCACTTATTTATTGGGCAGTTGTTTCTTTGATTTGTTGTTGGGGGGGGGATTTGTTGTTGGGGGGTTTAGTTTTTTGAGTTCCAAGTATATTTTAGATATGAGACCCTTGTCCGTTGTATGGCTAGTAAAGATCTTCTCCCAATCCGTGGGCTTTCTATTGATCTTGCTAGCTATGTCATTTGCCCTGCAGAAGCTCTGCAACTTTATGCAATCCCATTTGTCCAACCTTTCTTTGATTTGTTGTGTTTCCGGGTCTCTATTCAGAAAATTTCAGCCTGAGCCAAGGAGACCTAGGGTTTCTCCTATTCCATCCTGTAATGTTTCAGATTTGCAAACTTTTTAGCATAACATTTTCAGAAATATTCCCTTATAATGTTCTGTATCTTGTTTGTTTCTGTGGTGATGTTTCCATTCTCATCTCTGAGTTTATTTGGGTGTGTTCTCTTCTTTTTTCTGGTAAGGTTTGCTAAGGGTCTGTCAATTTTGTTAATTATTTCAAAGAACCAACTCGTTGTTTTGTTGATTCTATGTTGTTGGGGTTTTTTTGGATTCTAGTTCATTTAATTCTGATTTAATTTTAATTGTTTCCATCTACTGGATTGGGGTTTAGCTTGTTGCTCTTTTTCAAGAACTTCAGGTGCATCATTATATTGTTAGTTTGAGATCTCTCCAATTTGTTGATGTAAGAACTCAGAGCTATGAATTTTCCTCTGAGTATTGCCTTTGCCGTGTCCCAGAGGTGCTACTCATTTTTGTTAAATTCCATGAATATTTGAATTTCCTTTCTAATCTTTTCCATGACCCAATTGTGGTTCAACAGTGTGTTGTTCAGCCTCCATGTGTTATAAGGATTTCTTTGGTAACTTTTATTGTTGAATTCTAATTTTATTCCCTTGTGGTTTGAGAGAACACAGGTCATAATTTCAATGTTTCTGACTTGGGACAGATTTGTTTTGTGACCTAAAATGTGATCTATTTTGGAGAATGTTCCATGTGCTGCTGAGAAGAATGTGTAATCTCTTGTATATGGGTGAAATATTCTATAGAGGTCTGTTAAATCCAGTTGGTCTATGCAATTGTTTAGATCTGCTGTTTCTCTGTTGTGTTTTTACCGAGTTGATCTAACCAGCGGGGAAAGTGGTATGTTAAAGTCATCAACAATCAATGTCTTTGGATCTATGTGTGATTTTGGGAAAAGTAGTGTTTCCTGGGCAAATTTGGGTGCTCTGGTATTTGGTGAATAGATATTTAGAATTGTTATATCCTCCTGTAATAGAGATCCTTTTATTAATATGTAGTGTCCATCTTTATCTATTCTTACTAATTTTAATTTGAAGTTCTATTTTATCTAAAATTAGGATTGCTACTCCAGCCTGTTTGTGGGGGCCATTTGCTTGGTAGATTTTATTCCAGCCTTTCACTTTCAGAGCATGTTTTTGTGGGGAAGGTGTATCTCTTGAAGACAGCAGATAGATGGATCTAGATTTTTGATCCAACTAGAGATTCTATGTTGTTTGATTGGAGAGTTAAGAGCATTGATATTGAGAGTTAGGATTGAGAAGTGTTTGGAAGTTCCTGTCATGTTATCTACCTTGTGAGGGTTTGTATCACCTAGGTTCTTCCTATGTTTATCTGATTCTTAGGGGCTGTTTCTCTGCTTTCATTAAGTTCTAGTTGGTTCTCTATGTATAGGACATCTTTAAATATCTTGTGGTGCTGATTTGGTGGAGATAAATTGTTTCAGTTTTTCTTTGCTGTGTTATAAAGGAGTTTCCCCTCAGTTATAAAGGAGAGGTTAGGTGGGTACACTAGTCTTGGTTGATAATTGCTTGTCTTTAGGGCATGACATACTTCATTCCAGGCTCCTCTTGCCTTCATGGTCTCTGCTGAGAAATCTGTAGTTATCCTGAAAGGTTTTGTTAGGTGGTTGATCTTTTCTCCCTGATAGCTTTAAGGATCCTTTCCCTGGTTTCTATTGATCCTATGTGGATTACAATATGGCAATGGGCTATCCTGTTCTGGTCTTATCTGTTAGGGGTCCTAAAGGCTTCTTGTATCTGAATGGGTCTATCTTTTTGCATGTTTGGGATGTTCTCTGCTAGGATTCTGTTAAATAAGTTTCCTAGACCTTTGGCTTCTGTTTCTAGGCCCTCTTCTATACCCATTAGCTTTAAATTAGACCTTCTGATGGTGTCTTCTATATGTTGAATAGATATATCATATTTTTAAAATTTGTTTTGAATACTTGTCTGTTCTTTCTCTATAATGTCTACGCTATCTTCTATCCCATAGATATAGTCTTCTGCTTGGTCTAGCCTACTGTCCAGACTTTTACTTTGTTTTTTATTTTCCTTCCTTCTAATTCCTCAGTTTTGATGGCTTCAATTTCTTTGTTGAAGCTTTGTTTTAGGTCTTGTATGGATTTCTTTGCCTCCTTGATTTGGTTATCTGTGTTCACTCTCAAATCCTGTAGTTGAGTGGCTATACTTTCACTGGACTCCCTTTCCTTTTGTTGGAATTCATTCCGCTTTCTGGTTGTGGATTCCATAAATCTTTTGTTTGCCTCATTACATTCATGCATAGCCTCATGTAGACTTTCTATTTTTTCATTCAACATGTTTATCAGTTGGGTTTGTAAAGGATTTTGGAGGTATCCTCTGGATTTTTTTAATAACTGCACTGTTGCCTGTTTATCCTGTGTGGGAGTTGAAATTCCTTGACTTGACATTCTTTTGTGTTTCTGTGGCTTGTTCTGTCCATTTGGGAATGAAAGCAAATCCAGTTCCTCACTAGAACACAAGTGCCAACCCAGAGCCCTGTAGTTGCACAGATTTTGGAGGTTTAGAATTAATGATGGGTATTTTCACTCTATCTCACCTTTTTAGGGAGTGAGGGTATATCCAATTATACCAGAGTAAAATTCTAAGGCAAGCACTTACCCCGAACCCTGCAGTTGCACAGATTTTGGGAGTTTACAATCAATGATGGCTTTTTTCCACTCTATCTCACCTTTTGGGGAGTGTGATTATAGCCTATTACACACCAGAGCACACATCTAAGACTAGCACTTAACCAGAGCACAGTAGTAGCACAGACTTTGGGGGTTTACAATCAACAATGGGAGATTTCCCAGTATCTCACCTTTTTGAAGAGTGAGATTCTATCAATTACACACTAAATCACAATTCTAAGCCAAGCCCCCACCCAGAGCCCTGTAATTACACAGGAATTAGAGGTTCACACTCAAAGTGGGTATTTTCACTCTATTTCTCCTTTTTGGAATTGTATTCACCACCAGAACACAATTTAATGCAAGTCTGACCCCTTCAGTTGTACAAACTTTGGAGGTTCTCACTTAAAGACAGATGTTTTCATATATCTCTCCTATTTTGGAGATGAAAGTATATCTAGTGGCTCACCAGCACTCAATTTTAAGATAAACACCAACTCAGAGCCCTGTGGTTGTGCCAACTTTGTAGGTAAAAATCCAAATAGGTATTTCACTCTATCTCTCCTCTATTTGATATGTAAGCAGGCCCAGTACTACCACTGAGCACGGTTTTAAGATGAAATCCACATCTGGGCAATGTCTACACTGATTTTTAGAAGTTCCCATTGTAGATAGGTAATCCTTTATTTACCTCTATTTATCTTTGTCAGGTGAAGGGTATTGTGCTTCAGAAGTGGGAGTTATGAACAGTTGTAATCAGTAAGTAGCTTTGTTCTGAGGTTTAGGGTGGTTTGGGCTAACGGGATAGCACCCTGAGCCATTTTAGCACAGTCTTACTGACCACAGATATAGTCTAACTCAATGATTCACACTTGGGGATCAACAAAGTAAAGAAAGCAAAGCGGGAATGAAGGAGTAGAAATAATTATAAATGGGTGAGGTGTATTTATGAAAAAGATTTATATATACAATGAAATATAGGAGGGGAAAAATCAGATTAGAGGGATGTAGCCAAAGAAAGAAACAGAGGGAAGAAAGTTTGACCTAACTTCCAAGTAATAAAGAGAAGAAAAATTAAAACAAAACAAAACCTGAAAAAAGACAATAAATAACAAAAATAAAAACAAAAACAAAAAGGAAAGAAGAAAAATATATATACATAAAAAATTAAAAATTAGAACAATTATGTATGTATGAACTAGCAATACTACCCTGGGAAGGTAAGCGCAGACTCCTCCCTCTTCTTGGTTAAGTCTCCGCCCAGTACTTGTGTCACCTAGGTAACCAACACACTTGGAGGCAGTCACCATCCCCCCTTCCTGAGGTCTCATCCCCATCTGGTGGGCCACATGTTCTTCCAGCCCCTGGCCTTGATAAGTCTGGCCTGGCTGTTCAATCCTTTTTATTCCTGCTGTGTGGGCTTCCAACTTGACCAGAGGCGGCCTGCAAATAAACCTTTCCCTTGCCTGAATACCACGTGTTGCTCTCTTTCCTTGGCTGCCAATTTTAATTTACCTAACACTCATATTGTGTCGTAGGCAATTGGGTGATCAACTTATACTCTGAATTATGTCTCTATACAGTTATGGAGGAAATCTAGTGATCACTGTGGGCTGTGTATCCAGTTGTGAACTGAACAGCAATGAGGAAGGAAAAACAAAACAACAACAACATAAGACCAACCGGGCTGGGAAGGTGGGTCAATGGTAGAGTGCTTGCTTTGCATGCATGAGGCCCTGGGTTCAATTCCTCAGCACCACATAAGCAGAAAAAAGCTGGAAGTGGCACTGTGGCTCAAGTGGTAGTGAGCTAGCCTTGAATTGAAGAGCTGAGGGCCCAGAGTTCAGGCTTTATGACTGACCAAAACAAAAGACCAACAGGATTGTTGCAAAAAGAAAAAAATAAGAAAACAAAACTAAAAACAAAAACACATTACAAAAACTGACAAAGAAAAAAAGGTAACAGAGTTAAACTAGTTGCAAAAAATTAAAAGGGAAGTAGCAATTTTTTTTTTTTTGATCATCTGGGCCTGAGCACTGTCTCTCAGCTCTTCAGCTTAAGGCTAGTGCCCTACCACTTGAGCCAAAGCGCCATTTCCAGCTTTTTTTTTTCTGCTTATGTGGTGCTGAGGAATCGAACCCAGGGCCTCATGCATTCAAGGCAAGCACTCTACCACAGAGCCACCTTCCCAGCCCTGCAAATTTTTTTTTAAGAAGTTAAAAAATGAAAATGAAAAAATAAAAAGTAAAATATATAATTCGAGAAAAAGGGAGAAGAGAAAAAAAAAGTATCTTCTATTTATTTGGGGGCTCTTATGTCTCTGCTAAGTCTGCTTTCCAGTCCCTTGATAGCATCTTTGATTTGCTTGTAGTGGTCGATTTCCTGGCTTGCTTGGATGTTTTCTCAAATCAGCTTCTTTGGGTATGCAGAAAAAAGTTCTGCTTTACAGTCTTGGGAGTTATGAGATCTTCTTCCTAGACTAAAAAGCACGATCTGCTTTTTATTTATTTAGTTTTTCCTTTCTGCTGCCCAAAGGAGGAGGCAGTTCCTTTCTGCTGCCCAAAGGAGATTGCAGTTTGGTACTGCTGGAACTGAGCTTGGGCGTGGTTGGGGTTTTGGCCTGTCTAGAGTTGGTGGCTATTCCCAAACTGGGGAGCCCCCTTTGGTCCACTCACCTTTATCCTCTCTCGGTCTTTGTAGCCAGTTTTTATTATTATTATTTTTTAATTGTGAAAATACCATATAGAGGAATTACAATTACATGGGCAAGATAATGAGTACATTTGTTGTCAAGCATTGTTGCCTCCTCCTTTGTTTCCTCTTCCCATCCCTTCCCATCTTCCACCCCCCACCCCCACCCCAGCTTCCCCCAGTTTTTATTATTATTAATGAATTTTAGTGAGATTCATGGTTTTGGCACAGCTGCTCATTCATCTGAGGTATGGATGGAATTTCTTTGCTACCTGCAGGGGGGCATGGTTGCCCTCTCCGTGCTCACCAGGTAGTGAAGGTTGTCAGCCCTTCTGGAACCGGCAGCCTTCCCCTGGGAAGAGCGGATTGGAGCACTAGCCTTGAATACAGAGGCTCAGGGCCTGTGCTCAGGCTCTGAATTGAAGCCCCAGGACTGGCAAAAAATAAAAATAAATAAAAAATAAAAGAAAGAAAGAATGAATGACACTGCCCCATTTGTTAAGGAAATGGAAGGACTTGGAAAAAATCATATTAAGTGAAGTAAGCCAGACTCAAAGAAACATAGGTCCCATGGTCTCCCTTATTTGTAATAATTAGTATACATTTAGGATAGTCGTAGCAGATGAGCAGAATAGCTCAATAGTTTTGTACATATGACCATATAACATGATGCTAAGCAAAATGTACTCTAAGACATGGACACAAGATGTTTTTCTTTGTTGTTTTTGTTCTTAATATACTATGGGATTTCTTTTTTCTTTTGTGTTTTCCACCCCCCTATAGTTTATCCCCTATTGTCACTGCATTCGATTTTAGTACGCTGGGTATTGTATATATATTTATCTGAACTAGGGAAGGGAAGGGGAACAACAAAATGGTGAGACAAAGGACAAAGGGGGAATCTATGCAACAGTGATACTCACAAGACAATATGTTGGAAATGATCTGTACAACTTGGGGGGGGTTGAGGGCATGGGGAAAGAGGGAGAAAAATGAGGGATGGAGTGACAGGAATACAATCACTACTTTACTTTGTAACTGTAATCCTTCTGTACATCACCTTGACAATAATACTTGGACAAAATTATATTAAGTGAAGTAAGCAAGGTCCAAAGAAATATAGGTCCCATGGTTTCCCTTATTTGCAATAACTAGTATATGTCTGAGTCAACCAGAAAAGGTCAGATAAGTTAAGGCTAGTGGAATGAACCCCAAGGTAAGTATTCAAATGTTTTTTTTTCCTTTCATGTAATTGTTTCTATCATATTTATAAGATGATTTCTATGTTGCTTTGTATGTCCCTCCCCCCACAGTATAACCCATACTTTCACTGTATTTGATGTTGGTATAATTTGTGGAGGGGAAGGGAAGAAAAATAAATTGTTTAACTAGGGATACAGGTGGACCCATTGCAACTATGAGATGTACAAGTCATTATATCGAAAAACGAACTTAACAACTTTGGTGGGGGGTGTGGGGAGGACAGGGTGGGGGGAGGGGAGGAGTATGGGAAGGGATGGGAAGGGGAAACAACGAGGAGGCAACAATGCCTGATAAGAAATGTACTCGTTATCTTGTCCATGTAATTGTAACTCCTCTGTATGGTATTCTCACAATAAAAAAAATATTTTATTGTTCAACCACAAATACTCTTATAATAATATGGAATATATTTCTAGCTATTAAAATTTATGTTTTAAACATATTTTTAGTATCTTTATACAAAGGAGTTGCCATCAACAGGGCCTCTGGCTCTCGGTTGGCTTGCTTTGTTCAAAGCTGGTGCTCCAACACTTGAGCCACACCTTCACTTCCAGCTTTTTGCTGATTAATTGGAGATGACAGTTTCCTGGACTTTTCTGTCCCAACTGGCTTGCAAACATGGTCCTCAGAACTCAGCCTCTTGAGAAGCTAGAATTTCAGGCATGAGCCACTGGCTTCTAGTTTCAGGTATTGTTTTATAGAAACAGACTCTCCACATGGGGAGTGTTGAATAATGCACTACCCTTCAATGAAGTGCTTCATTAAGCAAATAAATTAGGTGAGATGCCATTCTTGCCTGGATTTTGTGTGCCGATTTTGTAGGCTCCCCTAGGCAGTAAGCTCTCTAGCCCACTTCTTGGCTTATAACAAATACTTGATAAATATTTATGGAATGTATCAATTGCTGCTATTGATTATAGAGTTTTGAGAGCTTAGATATTATCTTATTTTGGTTAGGGCTATATCCTAGTTCCCTGAAATAGCAGCTGACAGTGTGTTCAGTGCACATTTGTTGGCTGAGGAAGCATTTGGAAGACACATGAACTATATACCAAATAGAACCTGGGTATGGCTGAAAATGTAGCTCTACAAACAGATGTCAGGGTTCAAATTGAGGCCCAGCCACTTAGTAGGTATCTGACCTGAGGCAAAAGACAATGAATTAACACTAAGTTTTCACACAGATAAAATAAGATTAATGTTTATATCTGCCTCATTATTTTGAGAACTAATGAACTACATGGGAAGAATATTACATAGATCCAATTCACAATAAGCACTCAGGAGTTCTTGTAAGTCTCTTAGTACATAACAATCATGGGACTGTATTATTTTGCATATGAGTATATGTTGGGGTCCATAAAGAATGATTCAATATTTTAATATTATTTTCCACAATAATGCATAAATAAGATCATTTTCAGTAGGAAAGAAAACAAGCCAACAAAAAGGATTTCTTCAAACTCATACCTCTTTGCTTTCTGGGAAATAAAAGAGAACTTTCTTAAAGTACTGACCATTTAGGCTGTCGCATCATTGTCCAAATTCTTTTTGCGCCTCCTCCCAGAAGTGAATTAAAGGCTCCACAGATTTGAACTCCATGTTGATTTGCTGACATTGCAGAGGTGTGTGGTAAAACTTGGCCTGGGTGGAGAAATCCTTATTGAACAAAGACAATATATTTTTTTAATGTATTGACTTCTGTGTAATTCAATTTTCAGTAAGGAGAAGAGAAACCCTTATAAACTGCCTTGCGAGCTTAAAAGCAAGTTTGGACTCTGTGGTTAACTTTTCTTTTTTGGTGTGAGTTCCAAAATGATGACCCAGCTTTTTAGAAGACTTTTAGCTGAGTAAATGAAAACGAATGGTTTTCCAAATGCTTAGAATCATAATCTACATCTACAAATTAGAGACTTTTGGGAAGGCTGAGTTTATGAATTTATAATTTTAATAAACTTAGATAAAGATACTATAGTTATTTGCAAAGGAAGGTAATGAATGTTCTGCTTGTTTTCAAATATTTTTAGGTTGACAAAATGTATACATGTATACATTTATAGACTATAATGAGGTCATTTTATGTATAATAAGTATATTAGAAGACAGATATGTTAATTAGCTTAAGTCTGTTATTCTAAGTGAAATCTTAGATTGGTGATTTCCAAAATAAATAGGGGTTTTTCCTTATGAAAAGCCTATATTAGTCATTCAAAGCATGTTGATGATCTATTTTACTTTATACATCTTAAGCAATGTACAATTTTTCATTCTCAACAGATTATTAAGCATTATTCTGGTTGGATTCTGAGTCAGTATTTTTTCTATATGAAATCATGAATCGTGCTGGGGATAACAAGTACTGGTGTTATGAGTTTACTTTCATTTTTATTTCATTCGTGCATAGATTGGTTAGGAAATTTTGAGAATTTTCACAGTTAATTTTAGTTTTTTTGTTTGTTTGTTTGTTTGTTTGGTGCCAATACTTGGGACTTGAACTTAGAGCCTGGGCACTATCCCTAAACTATTTCTCTCAAGACTGTCATTGTTATCACTTGAGCCACAACTTCACTTCCAGCTTTGTCCTGGTTAATTGGTATTTCACAGACTTTCCTGTCAGGGATGACTTCAAACTGTGATTCTCAAATCTCAATCTCCTGAGTAGCTAGGATTACAAGCATGAAATCCTCAGATCTCAGCCTCTGAAGTAGCTGGGATTACAGGTGTGAACCACCAGCTTAATTTTAGTAGTCTTACAGCCAATGAAGCTTGAAATTTTTTATAAAATAGCCTCTTTGACCAAAACTGATGAAATTTATTAGATCCTGTGTTTGTTATTCATTGACTAACTTCTTGTAACTTGATTGTGTAATACTTCTGAAATTATTTCCTTATGTAAACATGTAAATAGTGATATGTGTGTTTATATGTGTGTGTATATATATGAGTGTATGAGTGTGTGTGTGTGTGTGTGTGTGTATGTATTTCTTTTTTTGGGGGGGGGGGTCTGGTCGTGGGGCCTGAACTCTGGGCCTGGGCGCTGTCTCTCAGCTCTTCAGCTCAAGGCAAGCACTCTACCACTGAGCCACCTTCCCAGCTATGTGTGTATTTCTGTGTGTTCTCAGCCTAGACTTGTTGGGAACCTACTAAGTAGACCGTGCTGGAGTTGAACTTCCTATCTTCCTGGGAGGGTCACTGGTGTGTGTCATCAAGCCCAGCTAGTTTGGGCTTTTGACAGAACAATTGCAGTGAATTTGAAAGACTGCAACAGGCAGCTGGAGCCTTCTTGTGCATGGTGGTCTTACATCTCAAAAGTCACCATTTGTTTCATGTGCTTTCCTGAGTACAAACCATACCAAAGGCTTTCTATTTTGATAAATTTAATATAAAAGCATGTTCTTTCTATTATTTCCAACTCAGAATACTTTAGGAAAGTTCTAGCATCATGATTGGACAACCAAGACTCCTAAAATGTTTTTAGTTTTTTAGTTTTTAGTTTTTTAGCTTTTTAGCTTTTTAGTTTTTAGCTAATTTTAGTCGAAACTATATTATCAATATCTCCTCTTGCTAAGATCTGTATTTTTCTTTTTTTATTGGCCCTGGGGACGAAACTCTGGGCCTGGGTGCTGTCTCTCAGCTCTTCAGCTCAAGGCTAGCACCCTACCACTTGAGCCACAGCACCACTTCTGGTTTTTTTCTGCTTATGTAGTGCCGAGGAATTGAACCCAGGGCCTCATGCATGCAAGGCAAGCACTCTATTGCTGAGCCAACTTCGCAGCCCCTGTATTTTTCTTTAAGTCATTTTTAAAACCAAAATCTCTGGGATGAGACCTTCAGAAATCATCAATGATTAGCTTCTTTCATTTATTTTCTGGTGCCAGAGTTTGAACTCAGAGCCTCAGAGCTTGCTTGGTTTGTTGGCTCTGCTGGTGCTCTACCACTTGAGCCATGCCTCTAGCTCTACTTTTTGATGCTTAATTTGAATATAGAGTCTCATGTCTAGGTGGCTTTCAACTTTGATCCTCCAGATCTCAGCCTCCTAAATACCTAAGATAACAAGAATATGCTAGTAGTGCCCACCTGATGAGTTTTAAAATGCCCACTATGTTCTTAGTTTTATGGTTAGTGATTAAACCCTATACCTCATTAAAAATCAAGAGTATTTTTAGTTGACTATGTTGTTTCATAGCCCTAAAATTGGGTAACTATCATGAAAGCTAGTATCATTATTGTTGCCTTTCATTAGAAGATAGGGGAATTAGTTGATATCTGTACATTTGTCTCTGAGAATTTGATAGATCAAGTCTATTTGTTAGAGATTAACACATGAAAAGTTAAATTACCCACCTGAGTAAAACAATACCATTAGAGATTAGTACAAAGCATTTTTTAAGTCTAATTTATTTCAGGTTACATGTTTTCTGAGCCTGCAAAGTTCTACTGTGGATCACATAACAAAAATTTAAACATCCTTCATTTTTCATACACACACACACACACACACACACACACACACACACACAAACACAAACACATATACACACACACAATTAAGTAACTATACAAAGAGGTTTCAGTTCCATAAGTCAGGTTATGGGTACAAAACATCTTAATGTCACCCCATTCTATCACTGTTTTCCCCATCCCTAACCTTAAGTTGCATAGTGCAATTTTTATATAATGTAAGTTGAATATATTGACATAGTGGCTCATTGGACTTTCAATAAATATCCTTTTTTGTTGAAAAAGTGGTATAGTCATTTCTTAGGAGCTTGAAACATATAATTTTATAAGAGATGATCAAAAGATTGAGTACAACGTTGTATATCCTGACTGAAAGAAAATGAATGCTAGGATCCTTCTAAGCTTCAGCATGCAAAGTTTTCTAAGATATACAGTAAGAAATTATTTAATCATTTTAAGTCTTTTCTTGTCATCCTCTACCTTATACAACCAAGATATTTTGTTCCTTTATATATGCCAAGTCTCAGAGGTGTTAAAAAATGTAAGTATAGGCTAGCTCTCCTTATTGATGTATTCGGTTAAATGAACAGGGCTTGTCCTATTACAAAGTGACAACATCCACATTTCAGTAGAGTAATCTGATGAGTTCTCCAATTCACTCCTCCACTCCATTTCAGTGCCTACTAAGTGCTGAGCACCCTCCTTCCTATGTTTTGGCCAAATAGTGAAGCCTGAGCTTAAAACTCTTTTTCATCAAGGAGCATGGGGATATGTAATGGGGACAGCAAGGGAAGAAGCAATTGTGATGTAGTAAGTTCCATAATGAAGTTCATAGGGGAGGCACCTCTTAATAATTGTTAATTGGGGAAAGAAAGGGGAAAGTTGCTTTATCTCATGTGCTGAACACTGTCCATATTACTGATGATTTAATTAAAAGGGCAGGACAGGAGCAGGGAGGCAGGTAGTTTGTGGCTTTGTGGTCTTGCTAACATTGTGCTTTTTTGGTTTCTTCTTGGGGGAAGTCCAGCTTTTCTATTTTGCAATGCTGGTGGTATGCTTCCAAGGGGACTTGCCTGACCTGGATACTTAAGAGGTTATTTCAGGACTGGTGTTCCAAGGAAAATGGCCTTCTCACCTGATGGTTCTCTTGAGCTTTCTTCAACTTTGCACTTCTGATGTGTTTTGCAGAAGCTGTGGGATGAGGGATGGTCTGAGTCATATGGAAACGTTTCAGACAGTGATCTGGAGAGTTGAGGGAGAGAGGGAATAGGTTTTGCCAAATCATCATGGAATTTACCAAGTGGCATAGCTTGAGAAATACAAACATTCCAGAAGACACTTAATAATAACTATTTGGGATGATGAGGCTCTGGCCAAGAAATGTCTAGGAGCCAGGTTATAAATCATAACTTGCTATTACAGGTGTAAGACATTATGAAAAGGGTCTGTACTCCAAAAGTTTCACTTAAAGATTTCTAAGCAAGACATTTCTAAGACAAAGCAAGAATGCTTTGTCTTAGAGCCTTGTGTCTCTCCTATGCTGCCAAATGTGACTATAGAACAACTTTTGCTTTGCATTAGATGCACTATATGGCTATAACAATAGTAACAGGAGTATGGTTTCCTTTACTTTGCAAATAATTTTAGCCCTTTCAATACATAACATCAGTTTCAAAATTTTCTTTCTCATGCCTGGCTCCCATATGCAGGCCATTCTGTGTAATTTCTGAGTCCATCTAGGACCTTGAGAGAATCAGGGGAGACCAATTGTGAGATGGTCTCACATTCCAGGACCTATGATGTCATCCTTGGCACATATGGCTATTGCTAGGCATAGTGACATTCATTTAGCTGGTAATGGCTATGACAGGCTGTGATCTCAAAATAAACGAACCTACCATATGACCTACAAATTTCACTTCTGGTTACTTATCTGAAAGAAATGAAATTAATATGTTGGTGAGACAACTGCACTCCCATGTCTATTGCAGCATGTAATAAACCAAAATTAAGTAGGAATCCATCGAGAAGATGAATAAATAAAGGGGATGTGATATCCATATTCAATAGGATGTCATACAGTGGTGAAAAAGAAAAGAATGAAATCCTGTCATTTGTGGCAACATAGATTAAACTGGAAGACTTTTTGTAGAGTGAAGTAATTGAAACACAGAAAGACAAATACCATATGATCTCATTCATGGCAGTATTCATTCATGGTCTGAAATGTCCTCCCAATGCTATTGTGTTGGAACTTGGTCTCCAGCTGGTAATGCTATTGAGAGGTATTGGAAATTAAAAGCCCATGGGAAGAATTAGATCACCTAGGATGCCTTTGAAGAGTATATTTTGTCCCAGCCCCTGGTCTTTCTCTTCTATTTCTCCTTCTCCCTTCACTTACCCCTCCACTTTCCTCCTTGTCTCTGTGTGTTTCTTGGAAACCAAAACATGAGCAGCTTTGCTCCATCCTACATTCCCTACCATGATATTTTGTCTCAGCACAGGCCCTGAAAAAATGGAGTCCGTCAATTATGAACTGAAACCTCTAAAGTAAGGTATCAAAATAAATTTTTCCTTTTGAAGGTGGTTTCTCTCAGGTACTTTGTCATGGCAAAGGAAAGCTGACTTTCACATACTGAAACTATCATAATTGATCTCAGAACTGCAGTACCATAAAAATTTCCTCTTTAATAACTGAATCCAAAATTATTTTTAAAAAATAATGACAAAGAATTCAAAAGTCTGGTTTAAAAAATGATCAATGACCTCAATGGACTCAAATATATGAATGAAGGATGTGAGGGCGATCTGGCTGCGACATCTGTCACCCCATTGATCGCCAGGGTTGATTCGGCTGATCTGGCTGGCTAGGCGGGTGTCCCCTTCCTCCCTCACCGCTCCATGTGCGTCCCTCCCGAAGCTGCGCGCTCGGTCGAAGAGGACGACCATCCCCGATAGAGGAGGACCGGTCTTCGGTCAAGGGTATACGAGTAGCTGCGCTCCCCTGCTAGAACCTCCAAACAAGCTCTCAAATATATGAATGAAGTGGACAAGAAAATCAACAACATGAATGAAATTTCAACAAAAAGAGAAATAGAAGCAAAAGCAAAACAAAAACAAAAGCACCCCCCCCCCAGAAATCTCAGAAATAAAAATATTCAATAAATCAATTTTTTTTGTGCCAGTCCTGGGGCTTGAACTCAGAGCCTGAAATGTTGTCTCTGAGCTTTTATGCTCAAGGCTAATGCTCTACTACTTGAACTATAGCTCCATTTCTGGAATTTGTTGTTTAATTGGAGTCTCACAGACTTTCCTACGAAGCTGGACTTAAATCCAAATCCTCAGATCTCAGCCTTCTGAATAGCTAGGATTACAGACATGAGCCACCAGCATCCAGGTAATAAATCAAAAATTTTAAACTCAGTAAAATGCATATCCAATTGTATAGACCATATAGATAAAAGAATATTTGTCTGGAGTGAAAGCTAAGAAATTAACACATTCAGATAGTAATAAGGAGCTGAACAAAACAGCCATGACCACAACACTTAAGACTTCTAGAACACAATTAATAGACCAATTGTATGAATTAGTTGTATAGAATCAGAGACCAAAATACATACAATATACATAGAAATCTTCTTCAACAAAATTTTTTTTAGTTAAAATATAGCAGAAAATTTCCCAGGTTTAAGGAACAAAGTGGACATCCAAGTATGTAAGACATTTGGGATCCCAAATAAAATAGACCAGAAAAGAATCTCTGCATGTCATATTATAGTTTAAAAACCAAGACTACAGAATTAAAAAGTAACTCTGAACGCTACAAGAGAGAAGTCCAAGTTATTTCAAATGATATCTGAATGCAAGCAGTAGTAATACACATATCTGACAAAGTACGTTTCAAACAAAAACTAATCAGAAGAGATAAGAATCACTATATACTAGTAAAGGTGTCATAGGCGAATCATCCCAGAAGTCACATTTTGGAAGGTTGGAGTCTTTATTATACAGTTAGTAGGCTGCAGGCACCCAGTTGTAACAAAGGCCTGCAGCCCCCAAATACACTTAACATGGTTAGAAAACAGGCTAGAGAGAAAGAACAAAACAATACCAACAAACTAATTAGCTCCAATAGAGAGCTGAATTGGGATGCTATGATAGGTGGAGACCAGCCAGGAGACAGGACACAATCACAGAGACACATGTAGCATGGAATAATGGTACCTGTGCTGGTCCAGCCTAAATAGGATCCAATCAGGATGCAGGTCCACAGGAAATTTCCAGTCTCAGACACTGGACTGACAGATTCAGTAACCTATCAGCCAAGTGCCTGCCCCTGCCTCCAGGGATCAGAGCATGCCCATCACCTGGGAGGCAGGTGATGGGGGTGGGGCAGAGGGTGGGGTTTTTCCTTCCCCAACCATGAAGACAAGATGTCAGACCCTACAATCCACCATGTAGTCAACCAGATCTGACCTCCTTACTTCAAAAAAAAGGGAACAATTAATTAAGAAACTATAGAGTGTAAATATATGCACCAAATATTGGTGCATCTAGTTTCATGAAACAAGCACTATTAGACACAAAGGGACAGATATTTCAGATACTATGGTAGTAGGTTACTTCAATATCCACTTTCAACATTAGTTGCACAATCCAGAAACATTCCTCCTCCTCAAGAAAAAAAAAAGATTATCAACAAATTCAGAGAGATGGGATAAGTTGAAGTTGTGCACAGCGTTGTGGTTTTGCCTACCTCTAAGTAGTTTCCCCCAACACTCAATATCCAAGAGTGACAGTGATGCTTCCTGGATACCCTAGAATACCTGGTTTTCAAAACAAAAATAGAATTGAAACCTTGGAAGAATTAGACAAACCAAAAAAATCACTATGCACACCAATATTCAACAACTCATCCTGGAAGTAGCACTTTTCTAGGTCTTCTCCCAATGAGTACTTTTAGGGTCACACTAGCAGCATGTTGCAGCAGAACAGAAGGCAGCTTCCCAGTATGCTCATGCACATTCACTTAAATTCTTCATTTGGGATTGTTTTGTTATCGTAGCCAGTACTGACTGACACTTGTACTCAGAGCCTGAGCAATGTCCCCTAGTGTTTTCGCTCAAGCCTAGCACTCTCCCTCTTGAGCCACAGCCTCCCTTCCAGCTTTTTGCTGGTTAATTAAAGAGAAGAGTCTTAGAGACTCCGCAAGCTGGCTTTGAACCACAATTTTCATATGTTAGCCTCCAAAGTAGCTAGGATTACAGGCATGAGCCACTACTGCCCAGTTCTGGGAATCTCCATCTCATTTTTTACCTCACCTTGACCCAAAATGAAAGAAATGTCTCTGATAAAGATGACTTTGTAATATCCAGTACCCAAAACTACCTTCATTCAGCACTACACAAACCAACTTTCAGAATTTTGGTGAACTTAATATATTTTTGCTTCTTTAATTGAAAGGAATGTGTGCATGAAAGCAAGAAGCAGGGGAGCCAGGATGATGAGAAATTTGCCCACTGTGTTTTCTGAGGAACTGATCATACTGTCTATGTCTTAAACTTCGTTGTCATGCCATTTGATTTTAACTCTAAATCCAACTTTAAATTGGATAGTCACATAAAATCAGTACCCACACCCTCAAATATTCAGTTGGACTGAATATGCCATGTTCACAACAGGCAATAAAGAGCTACTTGTAATACTTAGCCAAAAGAAATAAAGATGGTGCTGTGGCTAAAGTGGATAAGTGCTCACCTTGAGCTGTGACAGAACCCAGGTCCAGAGTTCAAGCCCGTGACTGACAAAAAATACCTTTAAGTAATTGTACAAAGGGGTTACAATTCAACAAATCAGTTTATAAGTACAATTCATCTTGATTGATGGCACCCCATTCATGGTGCTTACCCATCCCTCCCAACCCAATCCCTCTCCTCAATTTTCCTAGTCAGTTTACCTTTTCAAAAAAAAATCACCTTATTGTGTTTAAGTAGTTACAAAAGTTACCAGTTTAAAAGTACAATTCATCTTAATCAATGTCATCCCTTTTATCATTCTCCTCAATCCCTCTCAGCTTAGCCCTTCTACTCAGTTTCATAGGATATGCATTGAATATTATGTCTACATTCCCTATCAATGTGCTCGAATTAGCTAGCAGATGCCCTGCCAGGATGACAGCTAAACATTTAGTCACAGACCACTGGCCAGAACAAGTTGCAAAATATCACACAACTACCGGGGAGTTAACTCCTACCCTATGCTAGAAAGATTCATGTGAACCACATGATATATGGCTACAGGTGGGTTGTGAAAAAGAAAAGGTTAATAATTGCTTAGGCTTAGTAGAGTTTAAGTCCTGCTTTGAGGAAAGCAGAAATCTCAGCCCTAATGCCAGCTTCCTCCTTAATATTTGTGTAACTCAAGGACATTCTCTACTCTCCCTTGCTTCTCATTGTCTACAAAGTAAGGATCCCAGTGCTTGTGCCAGAGTGTTTATGATGATTAAGTGAGTTAAAATCATGGCAAGCATTCAGCAGAGTTGGCACATAATGTGAAACAAATGGTAGCTGTTTTTCTCCTCATCACTCTGATCATCAATGGAATGAGAGTCACTTGTCGACACAGTGTAGGAATAGTTCCTAGGATGCCTGGCTTTCACACAAGACTTAATATCTGCAACTCACAGTCCCATATTTTTTCATATTAAACTGGAAAATGAGAATCAGTTTCCATTCCTCTCAGCGTAGGAGGGGGATTTCTTTGCTTAAAATTTTCTTTCCCTCCTCCTCCTCTCCTTCTTCTCCTCCTATTCTTCTTCCTCCTCCTCCTTTCTTGTGCCAGTCCTGAGGTTTGAACTCGGGGCCTCATGTTCTCACTTGGCTTTTTTGCTCAATGCTGAGACTCTACCACTTGAGCCACACCTCCACTTCTGGCTTTATTTTTTTTCTTGTTAATAGGAAATAAGAGTCTTAACACACTTCTTTTTCTTTTCTTTTTTCTTTTTCTTTTCTTTTTTCTTTCTTTTCTTCTTTCTTTCCTTTCTTTCCTTCTTTCTTTCTTTCTTTCTTTCTTTCTTTCTTTCTTTCTTTCTTTCTTTCTTTCTTTCTTTCTTTCTTTCTTTCTTTCTTTTTGCTTAGACTGGCTTTAAACCTCAATCTTTAGTTCTCAGCCTCTTGTGTAGCTAGAACAACAGGCATGAGCCATCCAAGCCCGGTTCTTTTCTTCTTTTTTCTAGTTCACCAATAGCAATGTTTCAATTCCTTGTGTCCTTAGGTAAGAGGCAAGGATTATAGCTAAGATATAAATAGTACTATTCACAACAGCCTTGCTTTTGCAGAGTAGCTCATGGCTTTTATCTCTCTAGCTGCCTCTCCCTACCTTTCTGCCTGCTACTGCTTCCCTGCCTACACCATTGCCTTGGTTGAGGCAGCCTTCATTTTCCTCCATGGAGTCAGTCTGAGCTACTTCTTAATCTGTACATTTATTCAGAGTAGACCCTGTAAATCTATTAGCCTTGGCATTTTAAATCTTTGTTACAATGCTTGGTACACAGTTAGAACACAATAAACCCTGTGTAGAATTTGTCTCCAATCCATTTCTCAGACTTCTACCCAGAGAAATTATTTCTAACCTAGAGACTTTGCTGTTGCTTCTTTCTTTACTAAAGAAGACAAGTTTCAGAGAAACCATATAAAAGAATATGGAGTGGAGAATTCTGTTTAGCAGGTTAAGCATAGGGAGTAGGGAAGGAAGGGAGAGAAAGCTTGGAAAGAAAGGGAAAAGGAGGCCAGACAGAAGTTAGAAAAGTTGGTCTGAGACAAGACCACCTTTGCATTCCCCGCCCCAAGGTACCTTAGTTGATTTCTGTGCAGTGACACTCTCTGTCTACACCGACCATGGCTCACTGAAGTCACCTGATTCCACCTCCAGCTCAAGTGCTATACTCCTCAGGGTCCTGCCTACCCTCAGCAAGATTGATGTAAAAGAATTTTAAACGAGAAGAAGCAAAAATAAGAAGCCATGTCTTCCTACTCCCTTCTCTAGTAGTATGTAGAAGGTCTCCCTGACCTAGAAGTTCCCCACTGTGAACTGTGGTGGCTCAGCTGCTCTTTTTGTAAAGCAGCATGAGCAGGTTTACTTGTTAATATAGAGTGCACAGACATACAAGTTTATGAGAGCCCTCATCTAAGGAATTTACTTTTACTTCAACCAGTAGTTTAAAATTCACAGATACTTCCCTCAAATGAAGAAGCTAAACTCTGTCCATGCTAAAGTATGGGAAAGATTTTTATGAAGGTAAAAAAATCCATTTAAGTAAATATCTTCCACAGTTTAGTGCAGGCAAATCCTCTCCAATTTTCTGTTTTCTCCTTTGACTGACATCCATTTAATTTTTGTGTGGTATAATTTTCCCAAGATGACAAGTATGTATGGACAGGAAATTTTTGTGTGAATCTCCAATAAATATAATGTTCTGCTTTGTGAAGAGTAAGATTAAATTCATTTCTTTGATCTTTGCCTTTGTCATCTGCAATTATTCCTTTCTGTTCTTGCTTAGAAGGATTGGGACATAGGGTAGTTGTTCAAGGTGAACAGGCCTTTGCCCATTTGGGTGTTAGTGGGCCAGAGGTATGAACTCTGCACAGTGCACTGGGAAGTCCTCAGCATGGGCCTAATTTTTTCTTATTTATTTATTTAGTAGGTTGTGAGGCTTGAACTCTAGGCCTGGGTGCTGTCCCTCGGCTCTTCAACTCAAGGCTGGCTCTCTACCACTTGAGCCACCACACCACTTGCAGTTTTTTGGTGGTTAATTGGAGATAAGAGTTTCACAGACATCCTTCCTGGGCTGGCTTTGAACCACCATCCTCAGATCTCAGCCTTCTGAGTAGAAGGTAATATTTTTTTTGCCTTTTCATAATTTTCTTTTCTTTTTTTTTAATTGTGAAAATACTGTACAGAAGGGCTACACGGGCAAGATAATGAGTACATTTCTTATCAAGCATTGTAGCCTCCTCCTTTGTTTCCCCTTCCCATCCCTTCCCATCCTCCCTGCCCCCCCACCCAATCCTCCCTGCCTCCAGAAGGTAATATTTTTAAGAGACAAATTCAAGACAGTAAACAGGATGTATAAAAATCCTCAGATCTCAGCATCCTGAGTAGCGAGGATTGCAGGTATGAGCCACCGACACCCAGCCTGGGCCTAATTTTTTTATATGTAAGATGACAAAAACAAAGGAGTGGGTAACAATGTTCAACAAGAAATGTACTCATTACCTTACTTTTGTAATTGTAACCCCTCTGTATAGCACCTTTACAAAAAATATAATTTAATTAAAAAAAATGACAAGTATGTTTCTAACGTCCTTGGGATTGTGATGCTTCAATAGCTGAGCTCTGAAAGTATATTTGTTTTCTAGTCCTTGTCAACAAAGAGTACACTCACCTTTACATTTTGTAGATTAAATTCAGGAACATTTCTGAAATTCACTAGCTTCCCTTTTCATTTTTGAAAGCAAAACTCCACAAACACCTTCCTTCCTTACCCCCCCCAAAAGGAGGAAGAATTTGTTGCAATAAGCTTGCCTTTTAAAAGACATATGTTATTTTGAAGATACCAGAATCTGGAAAAGAGATCTTCAGAATCTGTGGCTTGAGTAATCATATGTGTTCGTATAGAAAGTGTGAGCATGTACTAGGAGAGGATGTCTCCATTTTGGCTTTTAGTGAAGTGGTATGCTAGAAACCTTCGTCTGGCTTCATTCCTACCTAACTCCCAGGGATGACTTGCGAATTAATGAGATAATGTCTGAGAAGCACTCTGAGCTCTTAAGAGAAAGGAACCAGATAAGTGCAAGGTATCATCATTATGTCTCTATATTCTGCTTAACGTCTACTCTTCTGGGAAAACAAGGATGCTGCTTTTCCTGCCCCAAGTCCTTTACCTTGATAGACAGATCTTTGCTCTCCATGAAGATTTTGAGTTGACTATTCTCTCTCACACACTTCACCCTTCCTTCCTTCCTTCCTTCCTTCCTTCCTTCCTTCCTTCCTTCCTTCCTCCCTTTCTTCCTTTTTTTTTTTTTTTGCCAGTACTAAGGTTTGAACTCAGGGCCTAGAACTCTCTTGCATGGTATTCTACCACTAGAGCCATGTAAGCAGCATAAAGTTTATTTTTTATTTTTATTGTGAAAATACTGTACAGAGGGGTTACAATTACATGGGCAAGATAATGAGTACATTTCTTATCAAGCATTGTAGCCTCCTCCTTTGTTTCCCCTTCCAACCCCTCCCCCCCCCCCCGCCTCCCTACCCAATCCTCCCTGCCCCCCCACCAAAGTTGTAAAGTTCGTTTTTGACATAACAACTTGTACATTTCATTGTTGCAATGGGTCCACCTGTATCCCTATTTAAACGATTTATTTTTCCCCTTCCCCTCCACAAATTATACTGACATCAAACACAGTGAAAGCAGGGGTTATACTGTGGGGGAGGGACATACAAAGCAACAAAGAAATCATCTTATAAATGTGTTAGAAACAATCGCATGAAAGAAAAAAAAACATTTGAATACATATCTTAGGGTTCATTTCCCTAACATCACCTTATCTGACCTTTTCTGCTTGACTCAGACATATACTAGATATTGCAAATAAGGGAAACCATGGGACCTATGTTTCTTTGGGCCTGGCTTACTTCACTTAATATAATTTTTTTCCAAGCCTTTCCATTTCCTAACAAATGGGGGCAATGTCATTCTTTCTGATGGAGGCATAGAATTCCATTGTGTATATATACCACATTTTCTTGATCCATTCATCTACTGAGAGGCATCAGGGTTGGTTCCATATCTTAGCTATAGTAAATAATGCTGCAATAAACATAGTTGTGCTGGTAGCTTTAGTGTGGTCTTGTTTGTAAACATTTGGGTAAATGCCCCAAAGTGGGATTGCTGGGTCATAGGGGAGCTCTATGTGGAGTCTTTTGAGGAACCTCCATACTGCTTCCAAAGTGGTTGAACAAGTTTACACTCCCACCAACAATGCAGTAAGGTTCCCTTCTGTCCACATCCCCTCCAGCATCTGTTGTTATTAGAGTTCTTGATTTTAGCCATTCTAACTGGGTTGAGGTGGTATCTCAATGCTGTTTTGATTTGCATTTCTTTTATGCAGTATAAAGTTTTGATAATTACATTGGAGATGGAATCTCATAGACTTTTCTCCTGATCTGCTTTGAAGCTTGACAATCAGATCCCCAACCTTCTAAGTAGCTAGGATTACATGTGTGAGCCACTGGTACCTGACTTACCTTCTTTATTTTAAGGAAGACAAAAATACAAAATTGTAAGTAAGCTATCTTTGGTTGTTCAGTTTCTGAGGGCTCCTATGAGATTTGAACATTGATTTTCAAACACCTTCTATCCTTACACTTGTCCCACGGTAGAAGGTAAGAAATAGCTTGCAACAAGAGGGTTTTTTTTCATTACTGTTTTTGTTCTTTTTTCTGTTTACTTGTTTTCTCATTTGTCCATGTTTGGAAGGGCAAGTAAGGGCACAGAAATGGTGAACAAACATAACAGTGGTACTCACTAGACACTATGTTGAAAATGAACCATACAACTTGTGGGTGGGGACAGGAGAGGAAAAACTGGAAGAAAGTAAGGGAAGGGGTGACATTATTCAAAAAGAAAGATACTCTTCAACTGATTTATGTAACTGTAACCCCTCTGTTCATCACCTTTATAGTAACAATTTAAACAATTAAAAAGAAGAAATAGCTTGTACAACATTTTGTGAGGAGAAAGCAGAGGGAGTTAACAAGTAGGGTTAACACTGTGTTGTGTTGCAGTTGTTGTAGTGTTGTGGTGGTGTAGATTCCAGCTGTAACAAGTACCCAGGTGCACCAATGCCCTGTACCACAAGAAGTACAAAGATGGCATGGAAGAGGCTGAATGAAACACTAAGACAGCATACTCCTCACCCATGCTGGCTTTATCTGAGCAGGCCATGACTTGCTGAAATCACTGTTCTTCCTGTCTCAAAATGGTTTGAATTTTATCTTTGGTTTAAAAAGGCTAAGCATGTCAAGTGTTGGTCCAACTGTAGAGGAACTTGAACTGTTGTTGGAAATGTTATCAGGAACAAGCCTTTCAAGGAAACCTGTGTTATTAAAAAGGATGGATCCTCTGAGTCATTTTTACATTGGAGAACTATATTTAGATGTCTTGCACGAGATCTCTAAAAGAGTTCTCAGATTAAATTAGGAACCTGTAGCTCATTCTCATGCCTGTAATCCTAAGATCTAATGGATTGTGGTTCAAAGCCAGCCCAGAAAGAAAAGTCTGTGAGACTCCATCTCCAAAATAAGTAGGAAAAATTTGGCTAGAGGAGTGGCTCAAATGGTAAAAAACCAGATGAGCAAACAAGACAAGTAATCTCAAGAGCTTGAGTTCAAACCCTATTACTTAGCTGGGCACTAGTGGCTTATGCCTGAAATCTTAGATACTAAGGAGGCGGAGATCTGAGGATCACGGTTCAAAGTCAGGCAGTGCAGAAAAGTCTGTGAGACTCTTATCTCCAGTAAAGTACTCAGAAAAAGCCAGATGTGGCTTTGTGCCTCAAATGGTAGAGTGTTATCCTTGAGCACAGGGACAGCACCCAGGTCCTCAGTTCAAGCCCCAGGACTGGGAAAAAAAAATGTACTGGCAAAAATAAGACAAACAACAATAGCAACAGCAACAAATCAGCCATGTTAACAAAAATTCACTAGGAAAGATTTTTGGGCAAAAAGGAGCTTTATTTCAATAAGCAATATAAACGTGGGGGAGGAAACCTTCCATACAAAATGAAAGCATGCTCTAAAAGGAATACAAGAAGAAAATAGGAATATAGAAGAAATTCTCATCCAGGTTCCAGTCTTGCAAATGAGGGATATACATGTTCTCAATTCTGACTGATTAGTTCTATGTTGACTTTTACATATGCTTGCAGGTTTTATTTTATTGGTTAGATCCAACCAGAAAAATGGCAGCTTGGACAGCAACAGGCAAAGGGATGCAAAAAGTTGAACTTATGATCTTTCCAAGAACACAGAGTTCGTGGGTGACTCCACAATCAGCAAGTGGCTGTCATGTTTCAGTCTGAATTAGCTACTTGAGTTACTTCTTAGGGACTCAGTTTTCCAAAAGTTTATATCTACATTCATAAAAGCCCCAACATGGAAACAATTTAAAGATCCATCAACTGAAGGAAGATCTCTTTTGTATTTTCACAGATGGATTGTACCAGAGATCATAGCTAGGTTCATACCTAGCTACTCAGAAGACATTCAAAGCCACATAGAGCTCCCTTATGACCCAGCAATCCCACTTTTGGGCATTTACCCAAATGATCACAAACAAGACCATACTAAAGCTACCAACACAACTGTGTTTACTGCAGCATTATTTACCATAGCTAAAGATATGGAACCAACCAAGATGCCCCTCAGTAGATGAATGGATCAAGAAAATGTGGTATATATACACAATGGAATTCTATGCGTCCATCAGAAAGAATGACATTGCCCCATTTGTTAGGAAATGGAAAGACTTGGAAAAATTATATTAAGTGAAGTAAGCCAGTGAAACTCTAATATCCAACTAACCACCAAAAAGCCAGAAGTAGAGCTGTGGCTCAAGTGGTAGAGTGCTAGTAAGAAAATTCAGGAAAAGTGCCCAGGCCCTGAGTTTAAGTACCAGAGTGAACCTGGTGCAAATTCATACCAACAAGAATGAACTGGAGTAAATAAGTTGGAGTAACTTGCCATGAAGCACTGCACAATCTGTTTATATAATATTCTGAAAAAAGCAAAAATAACTGATATAGCTCATGGAGTTGTACATGTAAAAGTTGCTGCTGTATGTTTAAAAATCACTAACACCAATTGTATTGATTAAAAGGAAAATGTATCTGTGAAACTGTATTTTATGAGTGCCTAGTTTCCTCAGCTGTGTTAGCAGAATAAATAACATTTAAAGTGGAAGAAACACCCCCCCTCCCTGCCATGTCTCCGGTGATAGATGACACAAGAAAGGCTCAGGAACTCTCCCCATCACTGATTCTGATTTGGGAGGTTTTGCTGCAGACTTAGGGGGAAATCAGACTACTGTCTCATGTTTATTTTAGAAAGAGAGGCAATTTACTCACATCCTAGTACAAACAAGCAAAACATTGGTTGAAGGACCTACAAGAAGTTTGGAAACTTGCAATGTTTATGTCAATGGACAGCCAAGTGAAGTTTCACACTGATACATGGAGAGAAAGTGTTGTGATTTTCAGTCACCAAGTCCATTGATAACTCTGCGTTGTTGGCTTGGTGAGCATGGCTAGGCATTTACTCACAGTCAACAGTGCCTTCCAACTAGGAGCATAAGTGAGCAGTAGGACTGCAGTCCCAGCCTATGGGAATGGGAGTTGGAACATTTGCTGTGTATCCCCCACAGGCCTGAGAACAAATAGGAAAGCTGTCCCAGTACAGAGATCAAAAGAAAGTAGTTATGCCATATCCAAGTTATGAAAATAGCTCAGCTCAGCTGCCCTATAATGGACCATTGGATCAAAAAATTATACATATGTATACATTTACATTTACATGTATATTATACATATATGTATGTAATATATATTTATACATACAATGGAATTTTATTCATCCATCATGAAGAATGATAGTATATCATTTATAGGGGAATAGGTGGACCTGGAAAAAGTTATGTTAAGTGAAGGCTCAGAGAGACAAAAGGTACATGTTTTCTCTCATATGTGAATGTTAGACATGAATTTTGAACATGTATGAAAGTGTATACTGGATCATTTGCATATGTGCACAAACATGTTAACTAAAATATGGAGGATTCTCTTGGTGTAACTCCTTTGAAAAACTAGCAGTTTAACAAAATGAATACCAATATCAAGTGCCAGTAATTCATACCTGCATAGCTAGGTTCATACCTGCATAGCTAGGTTCATACCTAGCTACTCAGGAGACATTTAAAGCCAGTGAAACTCTAATCTCCAATTAACCACCAAAAAGCCAGAAGTAGAGCTGTGGCTCAAGAGCTAGCCTTGAGCCAAGAAAACTCAGGGGCAGTACCCATACCCTGAGTTTAAGCCCCAGGACTCTCTCTCACACACATGCATGCACATGTATGTGCACACACACACACACACACATACCCCCCCCACACAATGAATACCAGATAGCTGGAGCATATGTTGTGAGAGGGGGAGGTCAAGGGGAAAAGGTAGACTTATGAAGAGAGGAAGGGTGAGAGAAGGTAGTTCATTACATTCAAGGTACATTTATGAACATGGAACCAGGTAAGCTGAGGGGATGGGCAGGCATGACATTGATCAAAATGAATAGATTGACATGTTGAATTGACACCCCTTTGTACAACTACTTAAAGATAATTAAAAAATTAATCACACACATAACTTCACAATGGAAAAAAGAAACAATCAATATCATAAAGTTCAAGTGACATCTAATATCATGTGAACTTGAAAGTACCAGAGCTAAAGTGAGACACAGGTCCCTTGAGCTCCTTTAAGTGAACTTGACTGATTCACATGTCTCTACTGTAGAGAGCATCACTATAAAGGGTTCCAGTTGAGACTCTACTTATTCTTGGAGCATACCCACATGTATTGAGTATTCTTCTTAGGCCTACTAAGTGTTTATTGTCATTCCAACCTAATAGGAAAGAAAACATGCTATGAATTGGAAGCTCCATGTTCAAACAAGTTAATCTGTATAGAACCTCCAACTGGTGAAATAGAAATTTAACTCTGAACCGCTCTTAATTCTTTCAACATACCATGTCTTTTGGGGCCTTTAGGACATATGTTACCTACTTTTTTGCCCTTCTCTCCTCAGCTCATATTTGTTCAACAAATATTGTAAAGTTCCTATTGTAGACTTCACCCTGTTCTTGGCCCTGGGAATATAACACAGAACACAGCAATGCCCTTGTAGAACGTATGTTCTGATGAGTCTCTTTTAATAATGGGAGATTTAGGAATGACAGCCTTCTCAAGGACTCTGTTTTCCTTTGGCTCCCCCAGAGGAACTTAGACTAAGTGTATGCGAATTGTTTATTATATCTCATAATGCCAACTACTAGGTGGGTGAATGTGTGTGTGTGCATGTGTGCACATGCTGGTACTGGGACTTGAACTCAAGTTCTGGGCTCTGTCCCTTAGCTTTTTTGCTCAAGTCTGGCATTCTACCATATTAGCCACATCTCCAATTCTGGTTTTGATTTTTCTGGTGGTTAAATGGACATAAGAATCTAATGGACTTTCCTGCCTGGCCTGTCTTGGAACTACAACCCTTAGATCTCAGACTCTTGAATAACAGCTAGGATTACAGGCATAAGCCACTGGTGTTCAGCTTTATAGTCCCTTGAGCACTTGCTTTATTTACTTGTTATTTACACATATTGAATGACTGTCTGTCTGTCCTTAATCAAAGCCCATTTTATAAAAGCAACCTGTGTTGGTCCTGCCCACTATTGATGTTTGATGATTGTGCCTAATTGCAGGCTTTCTAAACCATACTTGTATTTTTTTAGCCAAAAGGTGGCACTGCAGGAGAATAAGTGAAAGAAGCTTCACCCCTGCTGACTCTAGTCACTGAATCAGATCCAGTAGTCCTACTTGTAGGCTAATGTTAATCTATTGAATAACTAGAAATAGCTCACTCCCAATCTCCTCAGTCACATACTTACACACATCTGAAGTCTCATGAGAAGACCAATGAGTGAAAATCACCAAAATTTACAAAGAATATTATTATGTCTGTTGAAGACATCAAGATGATTTTAAGAACGAATGACTAAAATTCTAAGTATTCTGAAATATAGCTATTAAGTATTTAATAGGGCATAGGCAAGTCAACTTTCCAGTTTTGGAGGTTGTAAATAAGAGGGAAAAAATGTAATCAGTTTTGTTTGAGTAGCTTGCTTCGAATGAGTACATTTTACTGAATTCAGTATCTCTCTGTGAAACTCTTGTCAGAGTTTGATAAACTCTTCTGGACAATAGGATGTTAAAATCAGCAGCCTCTTTAAAGGTTGTAGGAGCAAATACATAGAGTGTAGCTAGCCAACCCCCAAGATAAAAATCTGCTCATAGGGTTGACTGTAAATAATGAATGGCATTTTCTATATTTTAGTATTGGCCACCTGGGTGCCTATGGTGCCCAAGGCAAATCATCAACTTCAGCAGAGCACCCTCCTCATCTCTTCCTCTGTGGGTTGAGCCTGGGAACAATAAATACAAATCTACACTTCCATTTTTTTTCATATGTAGCTACCTGTGTATGTGTATGTGTGTGTGTGTGTGCATGTGTGTGTGTGTATGTGTGTGTGTAATGAAACATATAAGCAGAATAAAATTCACATACAAATAATATTTTGTCTTGAAGTACACTTTCTAGATGAAATTTCATCTATGTCCTCAAGGCCTACCATCTAATTGGAAAGATTGTGTGTCATTGTTCTTGAATAGCAGACACAGAATTAACATTCTGCTTAGATTCAGGATCTGTGTTATAACTCCCAAAATGAGGTTAAGGTTATGGTACAAATTTAATGTTGTCCAGCAGGAAGATTACATGTAAGAGCAAGATGTCAGAGACAGTGAATTTCATTATGGATTGTTGCAGGAAAGACTGCATAGTTCTGCTAAAGTAGAACTATGATGAGATAATATCTTCTACAAATTATTAGAAATTATATAGGGCCTTAAAATGTCAGGATCTTGAAAATACTGCAGCTCTAAGCCTTATATTGGTAGTGTAAACAAGCAATCAGTGGCTAGATAGCGGTGGCTCATTCCTGTAATCCTAGCTACTCAGGAGTCTGAGATCTGAGGATCACAGTTGGAAGCCAGTCCAGGCAGGAAAGTTTATGAGACTCTTACCTCCAACTAACCAAAAAGTGGAGCTGTAGATAAGTGGTAAAGTTCTAGTCTTCAGCAAAAATGCTCAAGGATAGCTTCCAGGCCCTGAGTTCAAGCCCCAGGACTGGCATTATAAAACCAACCAACCAATCAACCAACAAAAGCAGTCAATGGTTTCTGAGATCCTCAGATGTTGTCAATACTTCTATAAAAAGGTACTGTATTTGCAGATAAATAGGCATAACCTTCTGTATGGTATAAGTCATCTCTAAACTACAAATAATACCTAATATCATGTAAATGTTATGGAGTTACCGTATTTCATTCTTTACAGAATGACATGCAAGTTTGGAAAAAATTATATTAAGTGAAGTAAGCCAGGCCCAAAGAAACATAGGTACCATGGTTTCCCTTATTTGCAATATCTAGTATAGGTATGAGTCAAGCGGAAAAGGTCAGATAATGTGATGTTAGGAAAAAGAACCCTTAAATATGTATTTTAATGTTTTTGTTTCTTTCATGCATGTGTTTCTAACGCATTTATAAGATGATTTCTTTGTTGCTTTGTATGTCCCTCCCCCACAGTGTAACCCCCGCTTTCACTATATTTGATGTCAGTATAACATGTGGAGGAGATGGGGACAAACAAGTCGTTTAAGGATTCAGGTGGACCTGTTGCAACAATGAGAAGTACAAAATGTCATGTCAAAACCAACTTTACAATGTCGGTGTGTGTGTGGGGGGAGGGGGGTATGATTGGGTGGGGGGGAATGATTGGGTGGGGGGGAGGGGGGAGGCTGGGAAGGGAGGTGAAGGGTAAACAAAGGAGGAGGCTGCAATGCTTGGTAAGAAATGTATGCATTATCCTGTCCATGTAATTGTAACCCCTCTGTACAGTATGTTCTCAAATAAAATAAAATAAAATTTTTAAAAAAGTCAGTATATGTTCATTACAGACAAAACTAGTTTTTTAAACATTGTTTACCTGAGCCTAATTGAATCTGTAGGTACAATACCCACAGATATGGAGGGTTAATTTAAGTGGAACAGGGCTCAAGAGGTAGAGTGCTTGCCTTGAGCTGAAGAGCTGAGGGACAGCGCCCAGGCCCAGAGTTCAAGCCCAATGACTGACAAAAAAAAAAAAAAAAAAAGAAAAGAAAAGAAAAAGAAAAGAGAAAAAAGAAATAAGGCTTCTACTCACCTTCCAAAATTTTAAAAATATAATAACCAACATTTTTGTGGCCCCTTAACAAAACTGATTTTCAAATAAACACTGTGAATCATGAGTCAGCAATAGTTAAAAATGAAAACATAGAAGTGTATATGTTTTTCAATGTTTTATTAGTAAGGAGAACACATATCACAGATGCTAGAAGACATTTTCTTCTAGTTGGCTACACATCCACATTCTCCCCAGGCTGGGTGGTGCCAAGGGATTTTGGCAACTACCACTGGAGGAAGAGAATGCCAGATTGACAATCTTTCTGTCCCCAGGGAGGGACACACTTTTGTAAAGTTACCATTTGGGACGATCTCTGTCCCTTAGATCTTTTAAAGTAACTAGCAAAGTACCAGAGAGGGTAATTGACATGTGGCTAAAGATGGCAGGGAATCAAAAAACAATATTAACTCTGTATTTGCTTGTTGGCTGGATAAAGAAAATTTATGTCTGAGAAAAGATGGAGTTTCTTTTCTTTTCCAAACATGTCAAGTATTTTGATGTATAAAATGATTACTCTTGATTTGACAGAAATTAATGAAAACTTAAAAGGTGAACTGTAAAGGCTGCCAGAAATGGACATTTATATATTGGAACACATGTGTTGGAAGAGAGCTTTAACTCAGGTTTTGAGATTTTATTTTATTGTTTTTAATTGTATAAAGGGTTTCTATTTAACATGTCATTTTATGAGTGTAATGCATCTTGATAAATGTCTTTTTGCTGGTTCTTAGGAATAGGTTTGGAAAACTCTAAAATACTATTTGACCACAAAAAGGAGTATGCTTACTGGGTTCTAAAGGGATTTGAACTTGAGGACACTTCATCAGCAGTGGGCTGTGATGGCTTTCTACAGACAGAGTTATTTCAAGTTGAAGCTGAAATAATTGAGCTGAGTCTCCAATCCCAGATACTGAGCCACCTTCTTCCTTGTGGTGGCTTGGAGGAACCAGTGTTGACTCAAGAACCTGCTAACTTGCTGGTTAGCTTTCCTGAATGATTTTGTAAATCAGTGCTGTACTAAACTAAATTTAGGAAAGATAAAGCTAATGGATGAGATAAATCATACAAGGAACCAAGTGATACCTTTTTATGTCTATCACCCTAAACATGCTAAGATTTTAAGCACATCTTAGGAACAAAGTATCTTTTTAAAGTACCAGATTAGGCTACTATATTCATAGTCGCATAAATGTAGGATTAGTCCGTTTTCCAATATTAATACAGTAATATTAATTGTAATCTTAGAAACAAATATTCAGTGAATGTGTGATATGCACCCTGTATTTCTAAGTGCTATGTATATTGTCTCTATGTAGTGCTCCATTTTAGGTGGGTTTGATCGTTTTTACATTATTTCCAAATAAAGAAACTGAGAGACTGGAGTTGTCAGTAATGACCAAAAGAAGTCATGATTTAATGAAAGGAGTGAAATTGATCAAATTTCAATGTATATACTACTTTGTTGAAGGGAAATTCCTTTGTTCAAGTACTTAAAGATAAAAAAATATTTTTTCAACGCAAAGAGGTGTTTAGCTTATTCCTTATGCTAAACTCATAGTCATTTTCTTTAAGCATTTATCAGATAGCAAGATAATATGTCTATGAGCATTGTGCAGGGTTTATATTCCTCCAAAGAGTTTTTAAATTCCTTTACTCTTTCGGAGTCCAGGTATGATATACTCAGCTTGAGGATAAAGGCTACTAGGCAAGCAGAGCTCCTAAACTCTGCCATTCAAACCCTGGTGGACTGGTGAGTCTTGGCAAATAAGGCTGTCTAGACTTTAGGTATGAATCATCAGATTCTGGGGGACTGTGGGTAAAACTGCCTTGCAAAAACTAGGTAACTGGATAGTGATAAGAAGGTTTCATTCAGTTCGGTATGGAAAGCCAGCTCAAGAAAGGTAGATATGGTTCAATGATACCAGTGAAAGGTTTTCTGAGTTGTAACGTGAATGAGAACAGTGAGAGGTTTTCTGTTCCAACTACATATTTGAGAATCACCAGAGAGCTTTAAAAATTATATAGGTTTGAGGAACCTGTACTAGACCAATTAAATTAAGATTTCTAGTAGTGCAGAGACTAAGCATTTGGATTTTCAAAAAGCTCCCCAGGTGACTGCAACATGGAGCAGGAATTGAACACCTTGAGTTAGACACTGTCTAGAAAACTTTCCTTGAAATATATATGCTGAAAGTCTCAAAACTGAATCTAGCTTAAAAATCTCTAAAATCTGAATAGCCAAATTAGTACCCACTATGGCAGAGAAAGCTGAAAATATGCTTATTAAGACTTTCTGTTTGCTAGGATGCTTCTCTCTCTTAGTTGGTGTTCAAGGTAGTAATTTTGAGGAGATCCACACAGTTGTTATATGGGAAAACTATCAATTTTTAGGAAATATTTAGAGAAAACAAGATTTTTGTAATGACACGGTGTTATTTATAATTGAAGAGTGCTTCTTGTCCTCTTACGTGGGACTCCAAGCTGAGTTACACTAGGAAACACAGAACAGTTATGGATTTAGGTCCTATCTTCTCTTCTCTGCTCTGGCCCTACTTTTGAGTTCTTGATTGTGTTTGGGGCTTACTGACATGCTAGCTAAACTTCTTGAGTGGGCATCATACAATCTTGAGTTTCATTGTGTCTTCACAAGTTTTCAATTTTTGAAAAAGTGATGCGTCACTTCGCAAATTTCTTTGTGATTTTCAGTGAATTTGTAAAGACAGCAGAGCTCAACGCTAAATGTATGTGTGTGTGTGTTTTTTAAAGTAAGTCCCTAATAGCATTTCATATGGCTAAAGTAATTGTGCCAACCCAGTAAACTAAGGTTTGTCTCCTTTCATCGACAGACTCTTCCATCCTTTCCAACCATGTAAAACCCTGAGTGCAGGTGCACAAGGGATGTAGAATGCTTCCCATCACTCATCTCTGTGGAAATGTCAATGGGAGTGGTAGGCTCTACAGACTCTAAGATTGCCTGCCTCTTGGTCTGAGAGATCATGAAGCAGCTCCCTAACTGCCTCCACTTTTGGATAATTGTAAGGCCACAGACCCAGTGGAGTCTCCCAGCTAAAATCAGATTTCTCTACATCTTGTCTAGAATACAAGCAAACTATTATCAATGCCATCTTACTTTTTTTTCCCCCTCTGAGAAAACTAGAGTTTCTCCACGAACGAAGTGACATGTATCTGAATCATCTGTGCTCATTCTGGAAGACTCTGGGTTACCCAAAGCCTATTCAGAGTCAAAACTTCTTAGTTCTTATCTAGAACAAAGGTTCTAGATAAATTCTGACTCCGTTTTTCTTTATAGTTATTTGTGGACTTGGCAGAAGTGATAAACCATGGAGTTGTTTAAGCCCTTAGAATATACATGGTGCCTGGATTGTGTCTTTTTCTTTGGGCCTTAAGCGACTCCCTGCGCTAGAGAGAGTCCATGGCCACCACCATAGATAGGATGCCAGGACTTACAAGAGAAGACAGGACCCGGTGGAGTTGCTGGAGAGCCGAGCCCGCAGCTCAGAAGGAGCTGTGAGGCAAGGCCAGAGGCGGGAGAGGTACACCTAGGGGTGCGAGTGGGAGTGGCCCTTTGCGTCGGTGCTCAGCGCCCCAACTAAGCTGCTCAGGGGCGGGCTCAGCGGCGCCAGCCCCGAAGCCGCCTTCCCATTGGCCCAAGGACACGCCCGTCTCAGAGTGAGGGCTTCCAAAGTTTCATTGACGGTGGAGAAGTGCGCGCCCGCCGGGAGCCCCAGCCGCGCCGCTGGGGCTGGGCTGCGAGGCGGCGAGGAGGGCGCCGGCGGCGCTGGGCACCGAAAGTATCGGGTTTTTCCCCCCTTTTTCTTTATAAAATCCAGGCGGTGTGTGTCTGTGTCGGGGCGGGGGGCGGCGGCTGGCGTCTGCCTCACCCGAGATGCGCCTTCGTGTCCATTCCCGCCCTGGTTCGCGCGATTCCTCCCGGTGAGGAAGGGACTCGCAGCGCCCCCCGCGGACCGAGCACGCGAGCCCCGCGCTGTCGGGGATGCTGGTGCGCCCCCGGCCGCTCCCGTCCTGCTCTCTCGGGCCCGAAGCTGGGGGGCGCAGAGGCTGAGCTGCGTCTCCTCTCCAGGACCCATTACCAGCGGCTTGGAAGCCGGGGTCTGTAGAGCGAGAGTTGGGGTCCGCCAGGCCGCTCCAAGAGCCCAGTCGGGGGTGGTGCAAGACAGCCAGCGTGGGCCGAGGGGCCGGGGCCGAGGGCCGGGCGGCCTGGGCACGTTGGCTTCGGAGGGGGTCTGCCTAGAAAACTCTGGCCGCCGCGGAACGACGTCCCAAAGCCTGAGCGAAGGAGAGCGCGCCCGGCGCACCCCGTGTCCTCCCCGCGCCGCTCCCCCAGGACGCTCCCCAGGCGACCCCCTCAAGACCTCCGCCCCGACTGCCCTGAAGTGGCCACCGCCGCAGCCCGCGGATTGTTCGCTTCATGGGACGGCCGCGGAGCGCCGGACGCCTGGCTAGGTGGCTGGCCAGAGCCTCCTGAGCAACTGCCCAGAGCCCGGCGAGCGCGCCCTCGGAGCGGACAGCGGGCGCCCGCTGAGGCGATGCCCGGGCGGCAGCGAGCCGCCAGCGGCACGAGGCCCTAGGTGGGCATGGGCCTGGAGCTCCAGCCCTAGGGACCCTTGAGCCTCGCCCCTCTGCTCAGACTCCTGGCATCGGCGCTATGGCCTCGGAAGTGGTGTGCGGGCTCGTCTTCAGGCTGCTGCTGCCCATCTGCCTGGCAGTAGGTAAGTGGGATCAGCTCACTGAGGGGACAAGGGGGAGGGGGCGCCAGGCTGTGTGTGTCGGGGGTGGGGGCGCTTCCTAGTAAAGTTAAGGGCTTTTGTGCTCAGAGATTTGCCCTCAGAGGCCCAAGGCGTGGTCCTGGTCCTAGGGGCATCAGAAGCTTGCAGCCCCCATGTTCCTGCCTGGATCCCTAACTTCCCACACTGGGCCACAGCATCAGGGTTTCTAGACTGGTCAGCCTCAGAGTCAAAGTGACCGGGATCCCGTACATTGGAGACTGTTGTGTTGAACGTAATCACACGTGGAATTTCTTTAGTGGAATACCAACTTGTCTACAAATAATGCCAGGTCTAGACAGCCTTTCTTCTCCCTCCCTTGAGGGCTCTAGGAAGATCCTCCCAGTGTCCCCAGTGAGTCCCAAAGGCACCAAGGCCATCTCTCCTGCAGCAATGGTGTCAGAAGAAGTGAACAATGCCAATTAATATATATATATATGTATATATATATGTATATAAAAGAAGGAGGGACCAGGTAACAGAAGTAGAAAGTGCCAGAAAACTGCCTTGAAGTTTCTTACTTTTGCTTTACCTCCACAAAACTGGAGATAGCATTGACCAAGCCGCTGTCTCCTATTGCCATCCTGTTCAGACATTTATAGGGTCAAGAAGGCCCAACCAGAGTCTAGGGAGGACCACAGAGAGGTTCACTGATTCATCTCACAATTTCTACATGCCTGGAAAGGCTTTAAAAAGGAAAAAAGGGGTCGAGTTTAAAGAATGGGGCAGCACTGTAGGAGAGAGGGAGGTTGGGGATCTCTTCTCAGTGTGGGTGACATTGAATCCCACTCCTAAGAATGATACAGATCCACATGAGCCTTGCTTTGCCTCTTTCCTCACCAGAGCTTGAAAACAGAACACTTTGAAGCCAAGTTTGAATTGATGTGAATTGGGTTTACAAAGAGAACGTGGCCTTCTCACTGAAGGCCACCTTTAATATGTCAGAGTGGATGGTTCAAAATCATACCTGTGGTAAATGTTTCCTTAGTGGAAACAATTGAAAAAGAGTTCTAGCACACAAGAGTGTTCTGCTGTGCTCCATGATCTATGTTAATTGTGGACAGGGTTTTGTAGTCATGTATAGCTGAGTGAAGTTTTTGGGAGATAGGTAGGCAATTTCAGAGAACAAGACTAGGCCTATTTGCTGGAGAGGTAGGGTGCCTAGGCCCCAGCAGGAGGGCTGGCAGAAATTTTTTTGACCTCGAAAGACAGGATGCATTTGCAGTTTCCAGGCAGGACCATTTTGCTAGGATCTTAGTTTATTTTCAGTAACCAGTTACGTACCTCAGAAGACAGCTTCCAGAAGCCAATGTGGACCTTTTCTTCCTGTTGGTTGGGAAAGTGGTTTTGAGAAGAGTTTTTAGTTATGCCGCACATAGATGGGGTCACTGTTCAGCAGTCACTGCACGCCAGCACTTGACTCTTCCATTTACTGATTGGAAGCGAGTGCATTTGTTAACAAAGGGCTTTTAGTGTGAGGACTGATTTGTGGTCATCCGTGCTGTAGGGGAGAGGCCTGTGGGAGTGGCCCTCAAGGTCTAAGCTGAACTCCTCCTCCATCAAGGCCTTTCTAGCCACCCTTCCCCCACATTCTCTTCAGTGCCCCAGTCCTTTTCTTCATGTCCATGAGCTGTGGCTGGTTGTGACTATAGTGAGGCAAGTTGTCACCTGAAGATCTTGATCCTCTCAGGGAAATGACAGAAAGGGATCACCCAGGGATTGCTTGTGGCCTTACCCTGAGCAAGTGTTCTTGTAGCCAAGGGGGCCCAGCTGAGTTATTTGGATAAACCTTTGGTTATACGTACAAAAGCGTCATACTGTTGGATTCTGCTTTCCATAGAACAAGAGGGCATCTGGCATGAGGTGGCAGCTTATCTTCAAAGTCACTCTGAAGCTCTCCAGTGGGCACTAGGCACAGCAGGGGCCACTGCCCTAAGGCATGGGTCTCAGCTCCACCAGGCTTCTGCCCTGACTTCTTCCATGGAGGAATGTTCCCACACAGTGCCCACTGCCTACAGGTTTGGCCCACAGATAGGGTAAGGCCTGAGGATGCTGAGCAAAGTCAACCAGAGTTTTCTGGGAGGGGCTGAGCTCTCAGGGGTACCAGAGTAGTAAAAGCCCTCCCAGCTTGCTTCAGGAATGTTTTTGGATCACCTACCCACCCATTCCACTCTTTCCTCTGCAGCCCACCTCTCATAGGTCCAGAGACCTGAGTCTGGTATGGGAGAGTATAAGTGTGTACAAGTGTGTTTTGTGTATGTGAATGTACATTTGTATTTGAGAGTGTGAGACACTGTGAATATGTGAGTATGTATGTAGGAGTATAGGATAGTGGTATCCCCAGCTCAGCCCAGAACCTGTTGCTTCAGCTAGGGGAAATTGAGGAGCTGGAGGCCCTGGCTGATAGGAGGAGAGATGCTGGGGAGATGGATTCCATCTAGCTCCACACCATAAGCATAGGCAGAAGCAAGTCTTAAGATTCTTCCTGCCTTCTAATCACCATGCTTGAATAGGGTTGGGGAGATGGTGCCTCATTGGAGCACTTAACTCTCCTCTACAGGAAGTGGAGATTTTCAAGGTTATTGGAGGGTGTTCAGGTCTGTCTACTCCCAAGGTGCTACTAAATCAAATATTCAGGTTTCCCTTGTATCCTGGGCACGAAGAGTGCAGTGATCTGCTTGCCATTAGAATCGATTTTGCATTTTAGCCGTCTATTTTTGTATCTGGGCAAGGCAGCCTTCAAAGCCAAGCCTTTACAGAAGCTTCTATATATTTCCTTTAAACCATTTCTCTAACACCAGTGTTGACATTGTCCTGAAGAGATGTCCTAGCTTTTTCACCTAATGATAGATGTTTAAAATTAACTGCTTTTTAATTTGGTGCCAAAGTTGCACGCCCCCCCCCCCAACTTTCCCTCGGAAAGAAATTAAAGAAACAATATAAAGTGATACCAGGCCTCTTCTATGCAGGTGTTCCATGATTCCTGGTTGCTAAAAACCAAAGCATAATAGACTTTGTTGACCATCTACAATGAACATCTTGCTGACAGATAAGCATGTATGCATAGTCACTGGAAATCTTAAACATATTCAAAATTATCTATGACTACTTGGTAGCCATCTGTTTTTTTTTTTTTTTTTTTGGATCCGGTCGTGGGGCCTGAACTCTGGGCCTGGGCGCTGCCCCTCAGCTCTTCAGCTCCAGGCTAGCGCTCTACCACTTGAGCCACAGTGCCACTTCCAGCTTTTTTCGTTTTGCTTATGTGGTGCTGAGGAATCGAATCCAGGGCCTCATGCATGCAAGGCAAGCGCTCTACCACTGAGCCACCTTCCCAGCCCGCCATCTGTTTTTTTTTTTTTTTAGGTGCATAGTATAAGAAAAGGAAAAATCCTTCTGTGATAGCTATACTTCTCTCTAGCATAGTTAAATATATTTTAACATTCATTTCCTTTTAACATGTTCTTACTTACAAATTATTACTATTATTATTATTATTCAGTGCTGGTGATTGAACACAGAGCTTTGTATTTCCTAAGCATATACTTTATATCCCAGCGTTCCCTCTTACTTTGAGCCATATGATTTAAGCTTATTTTAGAGCTAGGAAGGAATTAGGGATCTTTAGAAGATGGTCCTGACCCATTTATTCCATCCTGCCCACTGTTGCTTGGAGTTCCTTGATTCTTTGTCTAGAGGAGCTGATTTACCTGCTTTTAGGAAAAGGGAGCACATGTGCAGAAGCCATCATAGATTCTTTTATTTATTTATTTATTTATTTTTGGGTCGGGTCGTGGGGCCTGAACTCTGGGCCTGGACGCTGTCCCTCAGCGTCAAGGCTAGCACTCTACCACTTGAGCCACAGTGCCACTTCCGGCTTTTTTTCTTTTTGCTTATATGGTGCTGAGGAATCGTACCCAGTGCCTCAGGCATGCAAGGCAAGCGCTCTACCACTGAGCCACCTTCCCAGCCCCTCTTTTATTTATTTTTTGACCTGAGGCCTTGGTGCTGTCCCTGAACTTTTGCTCAATGTTAATGCTTTACTACTTGAGCCATAGCTTCTGCCTGTGTGTGTGTGTGTGTGTGTGTGTGTGTGTGTGTGTGTGTGTGTGTGTGTATACGTGCGCGCGCGTGTGTGCCCTGTGCTTAATTGGAGATAAGAGTCTCCTGGACTTTCCTGCTTGTTCTGGCTTCAAACTGCAATACTCAGATCTTAACCTCCTGAGTAGTTAGGTTAACAGCCAGCTGGTGAATTCTTTTAAATTGTTCTTAGCTCCCTCCCCCATTAGCTTATGCTTCCCCTAAATGAAGGGCTATCAGAAAGAAACAACAACAACAACAACAAACAGGCCAGAAAGGGACTGATAGCTCTAAAATAATCAGCCTACCAAGTACTGTTCTGAGAAACAAATTGCATTTGGATAATATTGCAACTCCAAGAATCTACTCTAAAATTCCTTTTAGACAAAGATTAAAGTTGGAGTAAAAGGACTAGTGGTGTGGCTTAATTTGTAGAGTACCTGAAGAAAACATGAGTTCCTGAGTTCAAACCCCAGGACTACCTCTGTGTGTGTGTGTGTGTGTGTGTGTGTGTGTGTGTGTGTGTGTGTGTGTGTGTGTGTGTGTGTGTGTGTGTGTGTGCTGGAGTAAAAAGTCACTTTTGGGATATGTGTAGGTCTGGCTAAGCATAAGGACCATATTTGCATTTGGGATATGTGTAGGTCTGGCTAAGCATAAGGACCATATTTGCACACTGTGAGCATAAGAAAGGTGGCTGATTGGTATCTAATAAGTGTGAGTCTTCCTTGTGATGACTGTCTTGGTTTCCTACGTAGGTGCTCATCTACCTCTAGCAGGAGAAGGTGGTGACTGCTGAAGGCTTTATTGAAAGCATTTAAAGTCACTTTCACTTTGGTCACCCTTTCTCAGCCTATTTATTGGTCTTATTAATGAAAGCAGTGGAAAGGCATAGATATTTATTGTTGAATTTTAAAGTAAAAGATTTTAGTGGGGAAGGACATGTTGTCATCTGAGCTGTGGAGGCTGGGGTTGTGTGCCCATGCTATTTCTTTGTAAATGGGTATGTTGCTTTACAGGCCGTGTGTGTTCACTGTCAGAGGTAATCGGATCACCTTGGCCATCAGCTTTAGAGGTGGATGCAATGGCAGTTGAGTACGTCCCAGCAATGCCCTTCAATATGGGGTCCTAGAGTTGTTTGTGCTTGTTTCTCTTTCCTTTCAGTAAAATAGGGATCTTTCTTCTTTGGGAGGTTATGAAATTGTGCACCACAGACCTGTGTTATAATGCCTGCCATACAGTGGGTACTGCATGGCATTTATGAAGCCGTGAAGAGAACAAGCATGCTTGGATCATGCCTTAGTCAAAATTAACAGGTAGAACTATGTTGATAAAATTTAGTTTTGTCTTTCTGACACCATACTATCATTTTCAAAGTCTTTAAGAATATGTTTTGTGTCTGTATGGGGCTTTGAACTCAGGGCCTGGGGCTGTAAAGGCTGGCACTCTACTAGTTGAGCCACAGCTCCATTTCTGGGTTTTTGCTGGTTAATTGGAGATAAGAGTCTAATGGACTTTCCTGCCTGGGCTGGCTTTGAATGGTGATCCTCAGATCTCAGCCTCCTGAGTGGATAAGATTACAGATGTGTGGTACTGACAACAGGTAAAATTTCATCGTCTTTATTCAGTATGATTTTATATTTTAGAGATGACATTTTCCTTTGGGCTCTTGTGTTCTAATTGTCTATGAAATTATGTTTTTACTATTATAATTTTTTGCATAAATATTCAGGGAGACAGAATAGTGTCCATGTCCTGATACTTAGGAACAATATAGTGAACAACATAATGATACCAGGTACATAATGGACAACATAACATTTGATCATATTGAAGCAGTTGTTTTAAGGGTGTGGGATTATGCAACAAAATAAGGAAAATATCCCCTTGAGTGGAGATGTTTAATATAAATAAAGAGATATTTACTTTGGCTGGGTGCCAGTGGGTGGCTCACACCACCGTAATCCTAGCTACTCAGGAGGCTGAGATCTGAGGATCACCATTCAAAGCCAGTCCGGGCAGGAAAATCTGTGAGACTTTTATCTCCAATAAACCACTAGAAAACCGGAAGTGGCACTGTGGTTCAAGCAGTAGGGTGCTCACCTTGAGCTGAAGAGCACAGGGACAGGGCCCAAGCCCCACGACTGACAAAAAAAAAAAAAAAAAAAAAAAAGAAAACAAAAATATTTACTATGACACACCAAAGTTTTTTATATTGCTTAGTGTTACTTGGCTTTTTTGACATACCTGGGACAAGGTAAGTGGAAAAGGAGAAGAAGCCTTAACGCATATCAGGAGCACCTGTGGAGAGACCTCAGCATACAGAGAATTCAGCAATTTCACTTTTTGTCAGCTAATGAGCATACATCTAGCTAAACCTTGTTTGTTTTTTGCCATGCTAGGGATTGAATGAAGGTCTTATGTACAAACTCTATCACTGAACTATATCCCTAGGTAATTTGAGAGAGATAGTAGTAAGTTTGTATTTGTAAGAAAAAAAAGTATATATATTATATATAACCATATACATTTTTGGTTAACTAAATGTGTTTGTCAGCTTTCTGTCTCTAGGGGCAATTCACAAAGAAGAAAAAATAATTTGGATCATGATTTTAGAATTTTTAGTCCATGTTCAATTAATCCTGTTGCTTTGGGCCTGTGGTAGCATAGTACACCGTGGTGGAATTATGTGGTAGAAGGGATGTTCATCTCATGGTGGCTATGAAATAGAGATGGAAGGAGGAGGTAGAAAGACCTCTGGATCCCTGATATCCCTTGGAATAATCTCAGTGATTTACTTCCTCTGACTAGGCCTCGCTATCACCTATCACCTCCCAGTAGCACTGTGGACTAGGGAAACCAAGCTTACAATACACAGGCTTTTAGAAGACATTCCAACTGTAATACTACAAATAATAGTTACCAGTTAAAAATGTTCTCAGTTCTGAAGAAGAATTAATCTCTTTATCACATAGGATGGCATTGTTTTCTGATTATTACTTGCTGTTTATTCCTGCTTTTAGACACAATTCTATATGAAGCTGGGCTATTTCAGATGGATTTATTTAGACATTTGTTTATAGATTTGCAAATCTTAAGTGTATTTTATATAAAAAAGAAAGGATGGATTATGTCTTTTTAGGTTTTTTTCTGCAGTAAGTACTTTTTAGGCTTTGGGAGGTGGGAGGTGGTTCAGTTATCTGGTGATTGTAGGTTTTCTAAAGACTTTAGCTTCTTTCTTAAAAAGTTATTGATTTCTGGGACTCAAACTGAGGTAAGTCTCCCCTCTCAATTTTTTTTCTCTCCAATTCTGAAGCCTGCTTTAAAGCTAACTTGGACAACGCCAAGCATCCAGTCTTCCTCCGTAGCCTTCTCTCATGTACTAAAAGAAACTCTAGGCTAAGGGAACAAGCTCACCCTCTGCTCCTTAGCTAGTACTGGGGCTTGAACTCAGGGCTAGGCACTGTCCCTTAGCTTTTTCACTCAAGGCTGGCACTCTACTACTTGAGTCAAAGCTTCACTTCTGGCTTTTTGCTAGCTGGTTGGAAATGAGTCTCATGGACCTCCCTGCGTGGGCTGCTTTTTAATGGTGATCCTCAGATCTTAGTCTCCTCAGTAGCTAGGCTTACAGATGTAAGCCAATCTTTATTTTGTACACAGTGTGCTCACATATAAAGAGTATATACTATGTTCACTCAGATATGTCTGTGGCATTTGTCTGCTAAGAATAGATGTTGGCATACAGGTGTTAGTCGCTGCCACCTGCAGAGGAAGGCAACTTAATTAGCCGCATAGATTGCTGTTTTTCTTTCCCTTCAGAATTGTACCACCTATCTTTGCTTCTGGACCCAGAGCCAGAGTACACCCTAAAGGGGAAGTAAAAATTATGCCCATGAAGAGTTGTGCTCTACTTCAAAAGGACAATGTGATTTTCCTGATTGATACAGATAAGAGTTTGAAGACTCTATATGGCAATAGACATATGCAGGACAATTATAGGAGGCTAAAGTTGGGCCAGGCTCAATGTATTAATATGGAGCCATAAGTAGAACTTCTAAGTCCTGTGTTGCAGCTAGGAATTGTTTGGTTGAAATATGGACCAAAAGGTGATCTACATTAAATGACTTTCACAGTGCCAAATTTGCCACTGGTACCCATCCCAGAAAGGTATGAAGAAGCCCAGGGAGACTGGAATGGCTTTATCATATAATATTTGTTTTCTTCCTTGAGAGGGATATGGATCTTGCCTGTAATAGAAAGCAAATTTGTGAGTGCCCCAGCATCCGCCATGGGCTGTAAAATAGTTAGAAGTTAGATGACGAACTGCTGCTACCAACTTGTAGGAGGATATTTGGATCCCAGAATGCAGAAGCCAGGAGGTAGCACTGAGCTGCCACAGGTGAGGTAGGTGAGGTCACCAGTCTGACCTGGAGTCAAAGCCATAATCAGAGAACTCTGAACTCAACTCACAGAGATCTTTGGTGTTCGCTGGTTAGTCATGGTGTTTCTAGAAGTGAAATTGGATAGATGTTTACTGAATTCTGATTTGATTTGTATTAAGCTGAAGGCTAGCTTAATTCACCAAAACAGAATCAAAAGCACTATAATCACTTAACAGATTTGAGCAGACTTTACACCTGCAACCCTTTGACAAAAGGGAAGAAATTTACTACATTGCCAATACATTTGAATTTATTTTGCTTTTCTCATTCTATTCCTTGAGAAACATATATTAATAATTTTTTCTATTAGCTAGTTGGGATAGGATAGGTATTTAAGTGAATTGGAGGGAGAACCTTTAAATAGTGGAGACATGTATGATCTTGATGCCCAGGGTTCTTCTTAGGGAATTATAATACCATTAATAAAATAAGGGCTCACGAAAATGAGCTCCAAAGAGAAAGGAGAATACCTTTCCTAGAGCCATCTCTATATTCAGGAAATCGAACACAAAAAGCTCTTCCTCATTATTGCAAGATATTTATAACAATCCAGGGAAAAATGTATTATCCTGATAAAGTAAAGCTGAATTGTTTGGTTGTAGATTTTGTATCCATGCTGCAGTTGTGTGCACTTGACCATATTGTTTAAGCTCTCTGTTTTTCAAATACTTCATCTGTAAAGCAAGTTGGTGCTTAACAAATCACTTAGCAGTGTTATAGAGCTTAGATGGCAGTACATGTCAAAGGCTTTGAGCAGTGTTTAACATATGGTAAATTCTTTTTTTTCTATTTATTTATTTATTTATTTATTTATTTTTAATTTAATTTTATTTTATTTGTGAACATACTGTACAGAGGAGTTACAATTACATGGGCAGGATAATGCGTACATTTCTTACCAAGCATTGCAGCCTCCTCCTTTGTTTACCCTTCACCTCCCTTCCCAGCCTCCCCCCTCCCCCCCAATCCCAATCCTTCTCCTTCCCCCTCCTTCCCCCCAGCCCCCCACACCGACATTGTAAAGCTAGTTTTGGACATGACAACTTGTACTTCTCATTGTTGCAACAGGTCCACCTGTATCCTTAAACAACTGGTTTTTCCCCATCTCCTCCACAAGTTATACTGACATCAAATATAGTTGATACATAGTAACTTGTACTTCTCCCAGTTTGTGTTTTTCCAGACTCAGAGGTTAGGCATGATTATTAGTTGAATAAAATTTGTGGGCTAGTTTGAAGACCTGTTCATGTAGAGTGACATAGTTTCCATGGGCAGATAGATAAAAGTTCTAGTCCATTCCCAACCTCTTTAAAACACAGCCTGACCTGGCCTCTCCCCACTGTTCCCACACTGGGAACAATCTGTGTAATTTTTGACAGTTACTTTTGAGATGCTGTGACAACCGAAGTGTATTAATTGAAACATATTTTCTTCTCAAATTTCCTCCCTAGGCAAAATGAATTGTCCCCTTTGTGTCCACCTGGCATCTTGCTCATGTTCATCCCAGTTTTGTGTTTGGCAATAGGGTTTCTTCTTACTTCTGTGGATCTGTAAGTTCAGTGCTCCGTGTATTTGATCCCAGCATTAACTTCCTAACAAGTAGCAAACATACAAAATATGGTTTTGTATTGCAAGTTTTTGTTTTGCAATACAGGGCAAATGCTTCCAGTTCTATGTATTACAGGGCTATTTATCTGACGGAAAGAATTGTGATTATTATGCTTCATCTATGCAGCAAGGGCTGTAAGACAATGTTGTCCAGATGACTAAGACACTCAAGACTCAATGGTTTTCTCTTGAAGATCTCAATATAGAGTGAAGATCTTCCTACCTCTATTAGTTCCAAAGTCTTTAATGTAAAATTTGCTGTAACTTAATTTACACTCTCAGTAACTTTCATACATGAGAATTTTCTCATTATTGCAGCAAATACTTATTTGTTTTAGTGAGTAAAGAAGGAAAAGCCCCTTGATGATATAAAGTCAGACTGAAGAAGCATCCTGGATGTGCATATAGTTTTAAAAAATGTTTTCAGCTCTCTGGAACCACAGTCATCGATCTGTTTTCTCCTGTGGTCAAATCCTCTAGGTCAGCAGTTTGGACCACAAGTACAGAGAAGAAGGGAGAATGCAGAGCCTTAATACCTTGATCATTTTGAGCCCAAAGCACAATGAGCTATGCAGATGTGCACAACTTGGCTGTCATACCCTTTCCCTCCTGCTTTCTCTAGTCCTACCTGCCTGCTAGATGCATCTGACTTTAGCATTGCCACTGGAACATGGACTCTGTTAGAGAGACTGGCTGGGAATAGTTTTGAAGGGCCTGATCTATAGGTCTAACAAATGTAGTTCCTGGTAATAATAAACTATATGACTTGGTCAAGCCATAGAAACTTTCTTCCTTAAATATATCATCTGCACAATGTGTGTGTTGAAGCATTAAGGAATATTTTTATAATTTCCTCTGAATTATTTCTACCCATCCTTTTCTTTTTTCATGTGAAAGAATATGACCAGCACACCAGAATATATATATATATATATATATATATATATATATATATATATATATATATAAATTATTCTGATTTCTTTTTTTGGGGGGGGAGGGGTCCAGTCGTGGAGCCTGAACTCTGGGCCTGGGCACTGTCCCTCAGCTCTTCAGCTCAAGGCTAGCGCTCTACCACTTGAGCCACAGAGCCACTTCTGGCTTTTTTTTTCTGTTTACGTGGTGCTGAGGAATTGAACCCAGGGTCTCACGCATGCAAGGCAAGCGTTCTACCACTGAACCACCTTCCCAGCCCTTATTCTGATCTCTTAATAGCCATCTGACTTACATTATCCTTGAAGAAATGTTGGGGACTACTAAGAAAAGGGATTATCTAATCATATACCTAAGTAAAGCCTTTACAGAACAGCTGGTGACAAAGGAGAGCCATTGTGACCTAGGCTTTGCAGTTTGGATCTTTTGGACACTATCCCTCATTTGCTCCTAGCACTGAGTTACAGAGTATGCCTTACCACTGATGACCACAAGAACAACAAAATGCATGGTCACATTTGGTTTTGACTTGTTGAAGCTTATCTTTGTAGAAATTACAAACTTTTGCAACCCATAGTTAGTTTATGAGCATAGCAATCCAAAATACATTATAGCATTGACTGAAATTGAGTGATCTTGTAGTGGTACATAGATTTACATAAATAAGATTGAACCAGGATGCCTCAGGCTCCTGCTCAAATGCTTCTTCTTCTCATAATGCCCTAAGTGCTGGCTCAGCCAATGGGAAGAGTAAGGGTGGTACATACACAAGCCAGCAAGTAATCAGTGCAAAGCCGGGGGGGGGGGGGTGGGAATGGGGAGGAGCCCTGTAGTAGAAAAACTGTACTCCAGGGCCAGGTGCCAGTTGCTTATGTGTATAATCATAGCTACTTGGGAGGCTGAGATCTGAGGATTGTGGTTCAAAGCCAGTCTGGCCAGGAATGTCTGTGAGACTCCTATTTCCAGTTAACTGCAAAAAAAGAAAGAAAGAAAAAGTTGGAAGTTGAGCTGTGGCTCAAGTGGTAGAGTGGTAGTCTTGAGCAAAAAGTGAAAACCAAAGTAAGTTCAGGGGCAACATCCAGGCCCTGAGTTTAAGCACCAGGACTGGCACAAAACAAAGCAAAACAAAATGGACCCCCAAGAGGACTCCATTTGCCCCTGTCTAGATGGAGAGTCTTGCCACTTTCTTTTGTTGCTTTCTTTCATTTTCAAATAAGCTTACTCTGTTTACATAAAAAATGATTAAGGCAGAGATAGAATTAGTACTGAACCAGATGAGTGTGATATTACAGTGATATAATAATAGAATGAAGAAGGCCTTGGCTACAGAATTCTATTATAGACCTTTCAGGTGTGTTGGGAAGTGCATCCCAAATGCTCTGATAGCTGTAGTACCAGCTATGGAGCTACAACTTCTTGTGTTTCAAAGGTCACACTTTCCTTTTTCTGTATTTTCCAAAATATACATTAGAGCCTGCTTAGGCCAAGCTAATGCTTATTTCTGTTGGCCTTGGAACTCAAAGTCAATCTAGCTGGTAAATGTGAAAATTTTTTTTAGCAACTATCAGTTTGCTGGTCCTTTCCACAGGCCAGAGAGCCCCCTTTGGGTTCCAGACTCTTCCTTTGCCCCTATCTATAGCCAGGATAAGATCGAAAGTCCCATTGCAAGCCTATGGAAAGATAGGGAGAGATAGGCATAAAATGCAGTGGATTTCTTCTGAACTAGTGTTTTCCAGAAGGCCCAGATCCCTAAAATTTTTCAGGAGCAACTACAAATCTCTATACTCATTATTTTCAAAGCATCATTAACTTTGCTGTTACATGAGACACATGGTATTTTTCACCTGTGGTAGCATTGCCCACCTATACTGCTTCTTACCCAGCTTCTTCATGGATTCTGCTTGTAAATAGTCTAGATCATTTTCACACACTAAAATCACTCTCGGTTAGGTATGATAGATTATGTCTGTCATTTTAGCAATTTCAGGACTTGGGAGCCTGAGGAAAACGATTCTAAGTTCAAGGCCAGCCTGGGCTACTGCATAGTAAGACCCTGTCTCAAAAGTCAAGGGCTGGTATTGTTGTTCAGTAGGAGAATGCTTGCAAGGCCCTGGGTTTGATCCCTAGCACTACAACAAACACACAAAATAACACAAAAAAAGTAAGTACCCTCACAATGCACCAGTGCCCCATCATGGTGATTATTGTATTGGATAAGACACAATGTAGCTCAAACCTGTAATCCTGCCTACAATCCTAGCCTATTCAGGAGGTTGAGATCTGAGGATTGCAGTTTGAAGCCAGCCCAGGAAGGAAAGTCTGTGAGACTCTATTCTCCAATTAACCACCAAAAAGCAGAATGTGGAGGTGTGGCTTATGTGGTAGAACACTACTAATCTTACTTGAAAAAGCTAAGAGACAGTGCCTAGGCCCTGAGTTCAAGTTCCAATATCAGTACACACAAACATACACACACACACACACATACACACAAAAATTCTTATTGGGTATAAAATATTAATCATGTTTTGAAAATAAAGATAGGTCTTTTCAAGTTTAGTACATGGAAGGCAATAAATCTTAGCTATTATCTGAACCTTATGGAACTAACTGGATTTTTTCTAATATATTTCTATTCAGATTTTCATGGTAGATCTAGTCTTGGAATGTGTATTGTAAATGTGGTGCTGGCCTTCAAGGAGGAAGGATATTGGCCAAACTAACCTTGTTTGGAGTATGAAACATTATGATGCTTCATATATTTGGATATGTATTTGGATATGCGTAGGATGAATATTAACATGAATATATTTCCCTTGTGCCATTTATGATGTCAATAAAAATAAGGGATAAAAGAACATATTTGAGGTGGGTTTTAATTATCCTCTGGTGTTTTTTTTTTTAAATCAAGTTTTGGTTTCTCCCTCTGGTTTTTATCAGTGCCCTTCTTGACTCTATATACATTTCCCAGAATCCATGAGAATCCTAAGTAGTAGAAGATGCTTAAAGGCCTGCCTTTCCTACCTTAAACTAGTAGTGGTTTGTCTTCTGCACATATCAAAGCATACCCTTGCCTAACTTGTTGTTTACTCCTGTCTTTTTTAACAGAAACATATGAGAAAATTCTTTTTTAGCTTGACCATTTTTTTTCTTCCTCCTTCCCCCTCAAAAATTAAATGTAAGGAACTAAACTGAAAAGACCCAGTGAGAAGTTGCGCATGGAGTCTGTAGCTTGATGTTCATTTCCTTGTGGAGGTGGGAGTGGGAGGAGGAGAGCACTTCTGATTTTCCCAGTCTCTATTTCTTCTATTTCTTACCAAATCAATTTTCTGGGGACTAATGTGTGTGTGTGTGTGTGTGTGTGTGTGTGTGTGTGTGTGTGTGTGTGTGTGTGTGTGTGTGTGTGTGTGTGTGTGTTTGTATGCGCTCTGGGGTGTTTGACCTCAGGGCATCATGCTTGCTAGGCAGGTTTTCTTCTACTAGCTATGCCTTCAGTCTTTTGCCCTATTTTTGAGATAAGGTCTCACTTTTTGCCTGGACCAGCCTGGACCATAGGTCTTCTATTTTAGACTACCCATTGTAGCTGGGATAACAAGTGAGCACAACTGCACCAAGCTCTTTCAACTGAGATGGGATCTCATGAACTGCATGGTCTAGGACCACAGTCTCCCAATCTCACCTTCCCAAGTAGCTAGAATTGCAGATATAATCCACTGCTCCCAGCTTTACATAGACTTCCAATATCTTTATCTAGCATTGTGTGTATGTGTGTGTGTGTGTGTGTGTGTGTGTGTGTGTGTGTGTGTGTGTGTGTGTGCCTGTCCTGAAACTTGAACTTTGGGGCCTTGGACACTGTCTCTGAGTTCTTTTTGCTTAAGGCTAATGCTCTACCACTTCAGACACAGGTCCACATCTGGCTTGTGGTTAATTGGAAATAAGAATCTAAGAGACTTTTTCTTCCCCCAGGCTGGCTTCAAACCATGACCCCCAGATCTTAGCCACCTGAGTAGCTAGGATTACAGGTGTGAGCCACTGATGACTGGCCTTTTATCTAGCATTTTTATGACAGTGAGAGACAAATTTCATGATTACTTTTGAGAAATGCTAGATAAATCAATATTCTGTATGCCAAGAAAGTTTAGAGCTTAATATCTACTGAAATTGTGACTTTTTGAGAGTCCAGCACTGTTCTCCAAATGTTCTTAACCACAGGACCCTAAATTATTTCCCTTGCACTCGCCTCTTAATCCTAGCAACTCAGGAGGCTGGGGCCTGGAGGGTGCCAGCCTAGGCAGAAAAGTCATTGAGATGTCATCTCCAATTAACCAATTATCCAGCGAAAAGTTAAGCTAGAAGCATAGGTCAGGTGATAGAACACCAGGTCTGAGTAAGCAATCCTAGTAAGTTCAAAGTTCCTGAGGTGAAACCCTAATTCCAACACACACACACACACAAACACACACACACACACACACACACACACACACACACACACAGAGTCTCTCTATATAATCTTTGCTCCATGTTTTATTTATATATGTATAAATAGTTTATATGTTTATGTGTGTATATCCTTTAAGTTGCTGTACAAAAAATGCTCAATTCAACCTATCAGTCTGTGTGTATAATATGTCTTGATCAGTGTTACCCCTCCAATCATTCTCCTCCATCTCTCTTGTCTCTCTTATCCTCTCAAGTTACCTGGTTCTATTTTTTCATATGTATGTTGCATATTATGGTTATATTTTCCCACCCTTCCAGGACAGAATGAATATACCTGAGCAGCCAGGCTTTGTGTGTTGGGGGTTGGCATCTGTTTCTTGGGCTATGAATCTTTTTGGACAAGGACAGAAAGAAGTAGGGCCTAGTCTCTGAGCTGTCCTTGCTATCTTAAGCACTTGCTGGCTAACTTGAAGATTAAAGCAGGCCTGAGTGTGGCTCGTTCCTGGGAGAGCATAGGCTCAGTATGCCCCCATGTCCTGAGTTCCACTCCAAGTCTTCCCTACCCCTTAATAAATAAATAATAAAATAATGGAGAAATTTGGGGTCAGGAGTAAATTCAGACCAAGTCAGTGTATTTGGGGAAGTAAACAAAGCTAGTGGATAGCCTGACACCAACCTAGCTCTGCACTTCTTATCTACTCATCTTCCATTTGGCTTGGTTGGTCCTGTGGTGTGCCCTAGTATTGCATGGGAAGCCTGTGGGTTAAGGATATGACCAGTCCTCTCTGTGTTGCTGTTGGCTATCTTAGCTTAGATACGCCTGGCCACTTCATACAATCAAGTTGACAAAAGCCAATTCTGGCAGAGGCTTCCAAACACTTGAGGGAAAATTGGCAGTGCTTAAAGAGAGAATCCCAAGTTACTGTCAGCTGGGTTAGAATGTTGTCCTGTCTTGGGCTGTTTTCTTGGCATAGGACTCCTTAATCCTGACTTTGAAGTTACTTTCTCTCTTTCTTTATGATTACAACAGGACTTAACAGAGTCTTTCCTGAAGGTTCATCCTTTTTTATAGAATGGAGTTTGTCTGGGATTCCTCAGATATATTGAGGAAACGATTCAACAATTTGATGAAGTGCTAGTCTGTTAGTTCCACACAGGCATTGTGTTAGTGAACAGAGTCCTTCAGATGTTGATGTGGTGGGAATGACTTAGTTCCTTCCTCCAGCATGGTTTGACATCGCTGAAATTCCACATTCAATGCTAGGGTATGGAAGCTATGCTGGAGGCTTGGTAACCATGTCTTATTTGTTGGACACATTGCAGTTTACAAAACTTATTCATATATTTCATCATTATAAGCTCAAGAAGGGTTGGGCTTTGGTGTTCTTGTTTGGCATGGCCTTCCAAAATCCTGCCTGGATGCCTGGCAGAGAGAGGGCGTGTGTAATTATGCATATGTGTATATCTGTGTTCAGATTTTTTTCTGATTAAATGTTGCAAATGCTTTGCAGTCTGTTCTCTTTCCTCCCTCCCTCCTGCCCTGCCACCTTCCCTCCTCCTCCTCCTCCTCCTCCTCCTCCTCCTTATCTTCCTCCTTCTTCTTTTGGTGACCCTGGGGACTGAACTCAGGACTTCACATGTGCACTCTACCACTTACCCTATACCTCTTGAGTCCTTTTTGTGTAGATTATTTTCAAAATATAGTCTCACACACTTTGTATTCATATATTGTTTTGTAGAATGGGAACTTCTTTGTACAACTACTTAAAGATAATAAAAAATAAAAAAAAAACAGTATAGTCTCACATTATGCCTGGCTTGACCTAGGCTGAGATCCTCCTACTTGTGCCTTCCCCCATTGCTGGGGATTACAACTATGCTTCACTGTACCCAGCCATAGGTTGAGAACCCATAGCTTCTTTTTGCTTAAATTAGCAAATCACCCCATTTCTGCTGCCCAACTAGCTTCTTTTTATTTCTTTTGTGGTAATCTATCAGGAAAGTGGTTGGTCAGGGCCTGGATTTCAGACACACTTTTTACATCTACTTTTAGCAAGTAGGAAATCTGACTGTCATTGAATCACAACATACAGTCCAGTTCTTGAAAAGAAGCATGAATGTTTGAGTTAAGTGGATCATTTACTTATTTAGAGGGGTTGTAATAGGGCCAAGGTTCCCTGCTGGGATTTTCCTGACACCACCAAGAAGAAAAAGAATGTTCATATTTCGATAATAGCTGGGCTTCTGTGGGTGCTACAGTGTGTCACTGCCAGGCTCAGGAGAGTGGGAGGTGTTGGGTTGGAGGTTTATCCTCCTCAGGAACTCTACTTTTCAGGGCCATCTGTACTGATGACTGAAGATTAAGATATGGAGTATTCTGCACATTTCCGTTGAGATATAAGCATTAATATTTACTCTGTGTAGGTATTTTCAGATTACATTTGGGGATTCTTTTTCAATTGCATAGTGCTATTGCATTTCTGTGCCTAACACAATAAATGATTGCTTAATATCACCAATGCTGGGAGACAGGGGCTTGGAAAGAATTTCTTAGTTCATCATATTCATTCCTTTGGGGCTTTATAAAGTAGCCATGAGACCTTAGAGGAATAGAAAGTAGTGGAATAATTTGATCTTGAGGTGCTTGTTAATAAGGCACATGTGAGTAGCTCACGTGTGTGTGTGTGTGTGTGTGTGTGTGTGTGTGTGTGTGTGTGTGTATTGGTACTGGGGCTTGAACCCAGGTCCTAGGAACTGTCCTTTAGCTTTGTTTGTGTAAGGGCTAGTGCTATGTCACTTGAGCCACAGCTCCACTTCTGTCTTTTTGCTAAATTGGAGTTAAGAGTCTGTCTTTTCAGCTCAGTCTGACTTCAAACCTCAGTTCTCACATCTCAGCCTCCTAAGTAGCTAGGATTACAGGTCTGAGCCACTAGTTCCTAGCTTAGCTCACTTTTTTTTCTGGTCTTGGGGTTTGAACTCAGGGCCTAGGTGCTGTCCCTGAGCCTCGTAGGGCTCAAGGCTAACATTGTACTTTTTTGAGCCACAGTGCCACTTCCAGAATTTTTCTGAGTACTTTTGGGAGATAAGAATCTCACAGACTTTTCTACAGGGGCTGGCTTCAAACTGCAATCTTCAGATCTTTACCTCCTGAGTAGCTAGGGTTATAGGCATGAGCCACTAGTGCCTGACTTGCCCACTTCTTAAACTAAAGTTTAGCTTTGCTTATCCTTCATTAGAGAGCCACTTACTCATTTATTACTGAGTAGCTGTTCTCTGTGAGCCCAGTTCTGCATATACATACCTAAGTTCTGCTAAGCTTATCTTTATCGTTGTTTTATTTGACAAGTAAAATTTGTGTATATTTGTGAGATACAACATGATGTTTCATCATATTATATGCTGGAGAGAGTTAACTTAATTCTTTTGATGTAAGCTGGGTACTGATAGCTCATGACTAAACCCTAGTTACTCAGGAGGGTGATATCTGAGGTTTGGAGCCATCTAAGCTGACAAATTGGAGACTCTTATCTCCAAATAACCAGTAAACTGTCCAAACTAGAGATATGGCTCAAGTGCTAGAGCATCAACCATGAGCAAAAATGATCAAGGTCTGGAGTTCAAATCTCTACCAAAAAAGGAACAAAACCCCAAAACCAAAATACTCAAATCTTTTGATTTTTTGAAAACGAAAAGATTGTCTCCCAAGTTTTTTATAGCCATATTTTATACTAATGTCTAGTGGGATATACTAATTACCTTAATTGTAAAAAAAGCATATAGCAAATGTTTCCCTAATGGAGTTAGCAAGTGTTTGTTTTATTGGAAAATATTAGTAATGCAAGGGACTGCTTTGCCTGTTTTAAGGTAGTTCTTTGTTGAATGTGAAGACAAACTATGATTCTGTATTTCTAGCAGGACAACTACTCTCTTTGGTTCAAATTCATATGAAGCCCTATGCACAACCCACGGCAAGTTTCTGGTATTTGTTAGACATGATTTTCCATGACCTTGAATTTCTTAGAAGGGAAAGTTATTTAACAATATTATGGTAAACAACTTAGAACCCTTTGGTACATTTAAATAAATACATTGATTTCAAAGGCAATTAAAAGCAATTAAAAGCACATTGACTTTAGGCAGGGCATCAGTGGCTCATGCTTGTCATCAGGATGCTGAGATCTGAGGATCATGTTTAAAAAGCCAGTCCAGGCAGGAAAGTCTGTGAGACTTTTATCTCCAATTAAGCATCACACAAGCTAGAAGTGGAGCTGTGGCTCAAGTGATAAAAGTACTAGCCTTGAGCAATAAAGCTAAAGGACAGCATGCAGACCCTGAGTTCATGCCCCAGAACTGGTACCCAATGTGCACACACACACATACACTTACACACATGCACGCGCGCACACACACACACACACACCACAAATTAGCATTAATTTTCAGATAATTAAATAACATTGGTTTACACTTGTGTTTGCTTTGGAACCCTTGAATCTAAGGCGTTCATAAAGTTGAGCTCTTAGCTTGTGAGCTTGATCTGTCTGGTTGCTTCTAGATGAGAAAATTCTTAAAAGATTTGTAGGTAATCTGGAGGAGATGGGGAAAAACCAGTTGTTTAAGGATATAGGTGGACCTGTTGCAACAATGAGAAGTACAAGTTGCCATGTCCAAAACGAGCTTTACAACGTCGGTGGGGGGGGGGGAGGAGAAGGATTAGGATTGGGGAGTAGGGGGGAGGCTGGGAAGGGATGTGAAGGGTAAACAAAGGAGGAGGCTGCAATGCTTGGTAAGAAATGTACGCATTATCCTGCCCACGTAATTGTAACTCCTCTGTACAGTATGTTCACAAATAAAATTAAATTAAATTAAAAAAAAAGATTTGTAGATAAATCTTGCTATGTTCGAAGATAAGCCTCCCTTTTCATGATTGATATTAAAAATTATCCTTAATTGTACGGAGAGGTCTCAATTCAATGTGTCAGTTTATAAGTGCAATACAGTTGTGTGTGTGTGTGTGTGTGTGTGTGTGTGTGTGTATCTGTATCTGCTTGTGTGTGTCTGTGCTTATACTGGGTTATGGGCTCAGGGCTTCATGATCTTGGTTGGCCTTTTCCCTCAAGGATGGTACTCTACCATTTAAGCTAACCTTCCTTTTAACTTTTTGATAATTAATTGGAAATAGGAGTCTCATGGTCTTTCCTGTCTGTGCTGACTTTGAACAGAGATCCTCAGATCTCAGCCTTTTGAGAAGCTAGGATTACAGGTATGAGCTACCAGCACCCAGCTTAAATACGATGCATTTTGATCAGTGTCACTCCTTCCATTGGTTGGTCTCTTCCCATCATTCCCAACTCCACTAACCCAATCTACGTTTCTGGTTCCGTTCTCACCTATGTACATTGACTATTTTGGCTGTGTTTTCCTGTCCTTCCTAGGTGTCATTATTTTAAACTTCTCAGAATTTTGGTTTTATTTTCTGTGTATTGCTGCTCCTAATTCACACAGTATATATTAAAGAAGATACCTGTCCATGCTGGATAGAAATTGTGTATGACTATCTACCTTTGAGTAGGAATTTAGAGGAAGGAACTTCAGGGAACATTTGTGGAGCAATTTTTAGCAATGGTAAGTATGCACTGACCTTTGCCTGTGCTGAAGGGGCCATAGAACAACTCCCTGGCTACTTGTTTAAGAAGAAAGTTTTAGCGCAGTACTGTTGGCTCATGCCTGTAGTTCTAGCTACTCAGAAGGGTGACATCTGAGGATCAAGGGTTGAAGTCATCCTGGGTAGGAAAGTCCTTGAAACTCTTATCTAAAATTAACAACAACCAAAAAAGCCAGCAGTGGAACTATGCTTCAAGTACTGTAGCACCAGACGAGTGAAGAAAGCTAAGGGACAGCACCAAGGCACTGAGACTTTTATAGGGTAAATCTTGATACTGTCCATCCATGGTCATCTAAAGTTTAAAAGGTCCCAAGTGAGATGGAAAGAAATCTCATTTGATGCATGATTGTTAGGATGGAGTTCTTAAATTCAATTTACACCACAATGGGAGCTGTTAAGGGAAGAGAACAAGGGGATTCTACCTACAGTTAAAGAGAGACTTGTTTGGATGCATGTGTGTCTTGATCATGACAATATGTACAATTACATCTTCTCATTGCTCTATTCAACACTGGGACAGATACAATTTCCCGCTCATCCACATTTTCTATCAGGGAAGATTTCAATTGTAAAATATTTTTGAATTTAGATGAAACTCTTTCCAAAAGATATTTGAGAATGTTGGGGGCATCCAAGCAGTTACTAGGTGAATTGAATTCTTCAGATATGTGAGAATGAAATAATACTCCATCAACTTTATTGATCAATGGAAGAAATAGAGTCAGTGTGATATTTTGCTGAATTTTATATTTCTTAGTACCATGATTTGCTAAAATTCAAATGTGATTTAATTAGGATATTTGTGATTTTTCCCAAATATACAGTGACTATGGGTCCCAAAGCTATAGATACAATACAATACAATACAAATACTAATATTGCGCTACCTAGTTAGATATTTGAATTTTTGTTAGCATCCTCAAAGCCCTGTAGCCACAAAGGCACAATGTTAGCCCTGGAGATTATGTGGGTGTATATTTCAGCTTCCTATATTCTGTTTTGTTAACGTGCATGTTAATTGTTTAGAGGTGTTTCAAAATTTGACACATGCATACTCTAGTAAGAACAGATGATATTTTCATATACAAATAATCCTTTGTGTTATACATGCGTGTACTTGGGAGAAGGAAGAAGATGAACAAAGATGGAGGGTGAATATAGTCGAAATACTTTATGTACATATGTGAAAATGGAACAAAGAAGAAGAGGAGGGAGAAGAAGAGGGGCTAATTCTAATTGAGCTGCATTGTATGCATAAATACTCCTTGTACGAATAATAGATGCTAAAAAGGTTATGAAGGTACATAATTAGGTTTAGATTCAATTTGGATAACTAAAATTTCCATTACACTCATTTTTTTCTTTATTTTTGAGGCTTTAGAACTGAGGCTACTTAATGTCTTTTCAACAGGGTGTAATCAGTTGTTTGGTTTTAAATTTTACTATCCTTCCTGTCTATCCATATTGCCATCATGCTGAGCAAGCTGCTTTGTGCATAGTAGGTGTTCTGTTTTTTTCTCTGCCAGCCTTCTGAATGGAACCAGTAGTGGATAGGCAACTCATCTGTTTAAATACAGAAGTACAATATCTCATTTCCTTCAGGTTCAAGAAATCCATCAAAACCAATATGGCCAAAAATGTAAACCAAAAAACATATCTCTTTGAGAAGAATCTACTTTGTGAGGAATACTTTTTATTAGAAAGATGCCAACTAGACTGGGTATGCTGTCCTATAGCTCTAGCTCCTAATAAGATAGAAATTGGAATGATCATGATATGAGGCCAGCTGAGGCAAAAAGTTTCTGAGAAACTCCATTCTCAAGAAAAAGCTGGATGTAGTACCACATGTCTGTTCTGTTAACTCAGCTATGTAGGAAGCATAAATAGGAGGATTGCTGTCCAGGCTGATTAGGCATAAGATGTCTTGCTTTATTTTCTGCTTTGAAAATAACTAATTCAAAGAAGGGCTGAAGACATGGTTCAAATGATAGAGCACCTGTCTAGCAAGCACAAGCCCCTGAGTTCAGACCCAGTACCACCAAAAAAACAGATGTGACTTGTCTTTGGTTCATGGTGATAGAATCTCACTAATGCTTTGTAACAGATGTGAAGTTTATAGGACAGCTAGTGGTTTATTGGCCAAATCTGAACTGGTGGAACCATGGTTAGTTTACCTCTGGGTTGGTAATAGCTGTGGCTATTTTAACAACAGATAGGTCTGGAATGCTGGCCAGCAACATGATTACAAGACCACATTGTCGGGGGACTTAGTGCTCGCTGCACTTTGGATGGCTCTATTGGCTGCTGTCTGATTATCCCCAATGTGGACATTCTAAAGGATCATGTGGAGGTAAACTGACCTCGGAGCATGTATATGGGTTCAGAAACCACTGTAATTCTGTGAAGTATTGACCAGTGGGTAATTCCAGGTTGTGGTTTATTTTTTCATTGCTTTCATATTTATACAGTGTTTACTTACTGGAAGAAAATCTGAGACTAATGGTTTAGTGGATTTTTCAGCTACACAAAGCAAGTTCTTCAAACAGTCACCTCTCACATCTGTTTACTGGTGCTGGCTATGACAAGAAGTAGTGTTCAGATGTGTTTGTAGCAGAGGACACAGATCAGCTCCCTGCCTGGGATTCAAATGCTGTATTTATACTCAAGAACTGATCTTGTTGCCTTTCCCACTCTATCGCCCCACTTCCGTCAGAACACTTCATTGTGCTAATGTAATCTGCAGAGGCCAAATTAGGTCCTAGCAAAGAAAGTCCCTCATGCAGACCATTTAAAGCCTGATTAGGAAAGACAGTTGTAGATTGATGGTTTATAAATTGAGACATGATGGTTTGCTTTTATTTGTAATCAAATGCAAATGTTTGTTCTATTGCTTTCTTTTCCAATTCCATATACTCAAAGAACTATTCTTTTTTTATTTTGTGATATTATTACAAATAAGTGAGAGATTAGATTGTACTCTGCTAAGGCTCCTTCTATCAACCAATTCATCTTCTTCTTTAAAATTCTTTATTATCTTGAAGTAGTTGTACGAAGAGATTTCATTTCAACATGTAGTTTATGAATACAATGGATCTGGATCAGTGTCACTCCTTTCATGATTTTCCTCCATTACTCCAATCCAACCCATTCCCTCCATTTTTCTAATTCCATTTTCACATATCAATTTATCCCCTTTCAGGAGCTGTATAGGCAAATGGAAATTATGTAGATTCAAGACAAGACAGGTACCTGTCTTGTTCTTTTGCTTTTCAAGCTGGAGAATTAAAAATTCTGCAAATTGGTGCCTGTATTTCTTGTCATTGATCTAACTCTCTCTGCCTAATATCTCAGTTGTTTCTTATGAGTTCTTTCTACAGAATGAATGGCTAAGTCACTTTTTGATATAATTAGCTTGACATGATAGGTAAGTGATTTTTCTTCGACTAATCTACTCGTTAAATTAAAAATCAGCATAAGAGAGCATACCAAATTAGCATTTGTATCAGTGATCCTTAGGAAATTTCTTCGCAGTAAAATCAGGGCATGGGGAAATTTCTCATATTGCTTCTCATTGCATTTCTTAGAAGTATTTTTTTTTCTTTTGAGATTATTTCAGTTCTGAAATGTTCCAGCACACTTGGGATTTCAATGAGATTCAAAGGTTAGGTGCAATTGATCTGCCTTATTATTTTGTCTGATGTTCTGATGATGTTTGGAATTGTTTGTTCTCATTTTACACCAATAAGAAAGAAGCTGTGCTAACATGAGTTTTCTCACTCAGAGATCTCAAACAGTTGTTCAGAGGAAGAAAAGGAAGCGAGCATACAAGAAGGAGCAGGATGGGACAACACCTGCACACCCAGGGGTCTTCCTGGACCAGAGCTGGAGAGGCAGACTGTGTCTTTGTGTAGGTCAAACACTGGAGTGACACTCAGATTCCCACTCTGGCTGGTCATCTTTGGATGGTGCTGTGCTTCTGATGTGTCTGTTTAGAGTCCCTCCCCAGAAGTCACGCACACTGTACAATCAGCGGATGAGGACTTTAGCCTAGGTGAAACCAAATGTTAGCTCTGAGGGATGTGTCAATCAGCTGATGAGGACTGAAGGAAATATTAAAGTTGTTACATGTGTGATAACAACACAAACTTTCAGCCTTCCAACTAGTAAATAAACAGAAGGCTTAGGTAAAGTCTTAGTCGAAGGGATAGAAGCTGCTAATGTCGGGAATACCTCTGAATGTAGTATCCATTAGTCTTGGCATGGTTATTTTTTAGCTTGAGGGATTCAGTGAATTGGAAGCAGAAAGCATTGACTTCACAGACCTAGAGATGCTCATGGTTAAGACAGAAACCCAAGAAGAACCCCATTTACACTGAAGCTCCTCCTAGCTCCTATTGAAACCTTGAGTCTCTCCAATAAGTGCTATATTTGAACCCATGTGTAGACATGGAATGGCAAAGTTTCTGTCTGCATCAGTGAAAAGACTTGGAAATTTTAGGACTTTTTGATGTAGGTGACATGTAAGTTTGGGAAAACATTCTTTGTCAGAATGTTTATTTATTTGTGCTGGTACTGGGACTTGAACTCAGGGCTTGGACACTATACCTTAGCTTTTTTGCCCAAGGATGGTGCTCTACCACATGAACTACAGCTCCATTCTAGTTTTTCTCTGGTTAATTGGAGCTAAGAGTCTCACAGACTTGCTTGTCTATGCTGCCTTCAAACCATGATCATAATATCTTAGCTTCCTGAGTAGCTACGATAACAGATATGAGCCACTAGCCCAACAGCTTAGGGAAGACATACTTAATGAACTTTCATTGCTTTGCATTGACCTAATTCAGTGCACATGGATAGCTTTATGCTGCTATCTGCATACATTTTCAGGAGTGTTATGATAAGTGGAAATGCTTTGGGGTTCTGGAGTTCCTCAAGATCAGAATGTGTGTTTATCAACCAATCATACTCATTCTTAGTGTTGGTTATTTACAAATCAAATTGTGAAACCTGGGTACTGAAATCATTTTTTGGGGGGTGCAGTCGTGGGGACTGAACTCTGGGCCTGGGTGCTTTCCCTCTCAGCTCTTCAGCTCAAGGCTAGCGCTCTACCACTTAAGCCACAGCGCCACTTCTGGGTTTTTATTTTTTTTGCTTATGTGGTGCTGAGGAATCGAACCCGGGGCCTCAGGCATGCAAGGCAAGCGCACTAACATTGAGCCACCTTCCCAGCCCCCTAAATCATTTTTATAGAGTCCTTAGATGCTAAAGCAATTGTTTGCTCTAAGTTTCCAAGAAAATCATGACTCAGGACTTTAACTGTTGATTTGTCCTTCCAACTTTTCTTGACATCTTCAATTCTGATAAATTTCAATTTAACCAGATTTGATTTAGCAGAATTCCGTCAGGCTTAGGAATGTCCCAAATAATTTTCAACTCAGTTTCACTGGATAGGAAAGTTAGCTTGCATATTTTATTTATTCGCATCCAAGGAACAAACCAACAATCAGTATAGAGATACATTTTCACTCCATGTGGAAGCTCTCTTCTTGAGGGTCCTGTGTGGGTTTCTACTATGTACTCTGGAGCTCAGAAGACTCTGCACTTCCTAGGAGACTCACACACTTTAGGCATTTTCAAAATAAAATACCAGATTAGAACTATAAGTGACATTGAAGGCATTGGGAATGCACTAGACAATGGCCATGTTTCATTTTCATAATTATTTTGAAGTTTCCGTGATGCATGTTGGATGCATATTTTGGAGGTACTTTATCTATCTTATTATTTTGTTTATTGTTTGGCTGTAAACTAGAGAAATGTTTTCCTTTCAACTACTGATATTTCCTCTTAAAATTAGGTCTGAATTTATCCCAAACTAGTGGAAAAGCTATTTAGATATGTAGATATAAATTTCTAGATTTCTTCAATTTATACTTGTATTTTATTCTCTCGAAGAGTAAGTCTTCTTTCAACTGAAGTTTTACATCAGTAAGTCTTATGATATTCATCATTATAATCTCTTTTTCTGTTGGACCCCAGAGTTGTTTAATAAATGTAGTATTTAAAATAAGATTACATTTTATCTAATATTATGGTGCCTAGACAAAATACAAAATTCTGTTAAATTTGATTTCAGATAAACAATACATATTTTTATTTAGTATAATATAGCCTTTGAAGTATTTTGGATGCTTAGAATCCCATGGAGTGTTCTATGTATTCATATATTTAGCAGCGTAATTGTAACTTCCTGACTATGTAAAATTTTGCATTATTCATTTGTTGATATTATACCATAATATTTCTCTCTTGGTAGATGATCTATGTGAGCAATATTCCCATGGTCATACACTATTATTATGACTTAAATTCCATTCTTAATCAACATTTCCTTGTTTTGAGCATTAGGGAGATCTCAGATATTTTTCCCTTAAAGCACTGATTTTAAACATTTTTCTGGACTTCAAAAAGATTGATAGCAAGGATAAAGATAAACATAAACACAGATTTTTGTTTTTTTGTAATGTCTCTACAGAGTTACAAACTTAAGTTTGTAATCAGCAGAACATAGTAAATTAGCATATGTACTTTTTAAATCTCAAACACTTCATAGAAGAGTAAAATTGGTATAAGTTTGAACTGAAGTGGTTGAGAGTGTTGGTATCACTTTCATCTACTTATAAATAAAGGAAAACATAAAAGCATATAACTACTAAGATACTTTCTTTTAATTATTTTTGTGCTAAATACTGGAGCTTGAACTCCCCTGCAATTGCAATCTTACTTACTTTTTATCACTCAAGGCTGGTGCTCTAACATTTCAGCCATTCCACTTCTGACTTTTGGCTGGAGATAAAGAGTCTCACAGATTTGTCTTCCTGGACTGGCTTCTAACTATAATCCTCATATCAAGGCCCCTTGTATAAATAGGATTACAGATGTGAGGCACTGGCACGTGGATTAAGATATTTTCTTTGACTTTCATTCTTCAATCTCTTCTTAAAAATCTTGTGTACATGTTAGTTGTCTCCTATATCATATTAGAAAGCTTTTCAAGCACTTAAAAGGTGAACATATATTTGTTCAGTCTATGTTTTGATTATTATTCATTTATCTACCTGTAACTAACCCGTCCACCCTAAGTAGGTAGGTCTGGATGACCCCCAAAGTTAAGGCTCTTACATATTTCAGAAACAAACAGCTGATTAACCTGCACGCATTACCTTCAGAGAGAAGAATAAGGATAAAAGACATAGACAATATCTTATTAGTTATTAATTTTTATGTTTGCCCTTACTTATAGCCAGATTTAGTCAATACAAGTATTCCTGACCACTTTGCTTCAAAGTCATATAGTCACTCCATGTTTAGTATAACAAGATTACAAGAGTACTGACAGATACAGAAATGGCTGGAGTATGTTTTGTAGTTTTGAAGTGCTCTCGCCTTCTATAATTCTTGGTGATATTTTATTTTCTTACAGGAAGTTTTCCAATGTTCAGTCCTGGTGAGTATAGCTTAGCTGTGGTCACCAACTGTCTTTTTCAACTACTTGGGAGAAAAAGAAAAGAAGACATCTGATGCCATTGACATCAGATCTATTGTATCCAACAATTTTGCTACTTCATATTTAAGGGAAAAAACCTCCCACATATCCTGGAGGCTTCTGAGGAGGAAGTGGTTGTAAACATTGAGCCAGCAGCATTGGCATTCTGATTTGTTAGAAATGTAGATTCTTGGACACATGTGCTTTGCCAAGAAAGGTAGGTGAGTTAAAAAATAGAACTAAGAGCACTGTGGCTGAGTTTTTTCTTCATCTTGGTTGGGAGCTTTAGGAGGAACACATTATCAAAGTCATTGTGACACACTAGCTGTTTACTAAAATTATACATTGCATTAAAAACCATAATCGCATTGAAAATAAGTTTAAGGGTATTCAAAATAGTTACTAAGTTCAAGGCCATCTGGGGTATGGGTGGTGAGAGGAAATCACATAGCTATGATGCAGTAACCTTAGGGAGTGTTTCTCTCTCTCTCTCTCTCTCTCTCTCTCTCTCTCTCTCTCTCTCTCTCTCCCTCTCTCCCCCTCTCTCTCCTCTCTCTTTCTCTCTCCACCCCCCCTCTTTCCCTCTTTCCCTCTCTCCATCCCTCCATTCTCTTTCAAGAATCTTGGACTTGCCAGCACCAGTGGCTTATACCTGTAATTCTAGCTACTCAAGAGGCTCTGAGCACTGCAGTTTAAAGTCAGCTGGAGCAGAAAAATCTGTCAGATCTTTTTTTTATTTTTTTGGTTGGTTGTGGGGCTTGAACTCTGGGCTTGGGTGCTATCCCTGCACTCTTCAGCTCAAGGCGAGAGCTGTACCGCTTGAACCACAGTGCCACTTCCAGTTTTCTAGTGGTTTATTGGAGATAAGAGTCTCACGGACTTTTCAGAGCCCAGGCTGGCTTTGAACCTTGATCCTCAGATTTCAGCCTCCTCAATGGCTAGGATTACAAGCGTGAGCCACCGGTGCCCCGCCTCTGTCAAATCTTATCTTCAATTAATCACCAAAAAAGCTCAACTGGTAGAGCACCAATCTTGAGTTAAAGCCTTGAGTTCAGGTAACAGGACCAGCAAACAAAACAACAAAAAAAACAAAGAGAAACAAAAGAGTCTTGAACTATGTGAACATTAGATACTTAGTATTCATAATAGTACATCATATTTATTTTTCCTCTTAAATACATTTTTATATTTTGACACTGGAACTGGGTCTTGAACTCAAGATCTTACATTCCCACTAAACTTTTTTGTTCAAGGCTGGTGCTCCACCACCTGAACCACATCTCCAATTCTGATTTTTTGCTGGTTGAGACAGAGTCTCATAGAACTTTTCTGCTCAGGCTATCTTTGAATGGGATACAGATTTCTGTATCCTGAGTAGCTAAGATTATAGGTGTGAGTCATTGAGGCTCCATAACACGTTTTGTTTAAAATGTTCCAGATTCACAGCAAAATTGGGGCTAGAGTAAAGAGTTCTCAAACCCATGGCCTCTGACCACTGCCCACCTCTCACCACAGAATACATCTGTTAATGCTGTTGAACCTATGTTGACATAATGATCACTCAAAGCCTCTAGTTTACATTTTGCCAAGTTTTAGGAAATACTGAACATTATATTAGTTATTAGGTGGATTGTTCTTTGTTGTGACTTGTGACGTGGTTTACCAAAATAACTGTATATATTATCTTCAAACTTTTAGTCAAGTTCTTATAAAATTACAAAGTAAATCAAAGCATGTAAAAATTTGATAAACTTTTTACCCTCTACAACTGCAAATACTCAGTTTAAAAGTGTCTCTGATTCAGCGAGGGAAGGGTAACATTGTCCAGAAAGATATGTACTCATTAACTGACTTATTTTATATAACTGTAACCCCTCTGTATATCACATTTATAATAATAACAATAAAATTTATTTTAAAAAATCTCTTTTCCAGTTACATATTTTTACACCAGTTAGAATTTTTCTTTTAGTACTGAGGTTTGAGCTCAGAGCCTCATACTTGCTAGATAAGCAGTCTACTATTTGTACTGCACCCTTAGTCCTTTTTTACTAGTTATCTTTCAGGGAAGGTCTGCCTTTTTGTTGATGTCAGACCACCATCCTTCTACCTGTGCCTACCATGTAGCTGGGATCACAGGCATGTACCACTGTGCCTGGTTTATTGGTCAATGTGGTTTTACTAACATTTTGCCTGTTCATGCTCACTTTGAACCCCAATATCTTTCCACTTCATCTCTGCCTCCCAAGTGCTCCACTTTGCCTTGCCCTGCCCTGCCCTTCCCTCTTCTCCCTTCCCCTTCCCTTCCCTCCCCTCTCTTACCTTCCCTTCTTCTTGTGCTGGTACTGGAGCTTAACCACAGAATATTGCAATTGGCCCGGCTTTCTTGCTCATAATTGGTGCTCTACCACTTAAGTCAAGCCTCTAGTCCAGCTTTGTGCTTGCCAATTAGGGTGGACTCTTGAAGATTTTTCTGCCAGAGATGAGATCAAATTTAAATCCTCCAGACCTCAGCCTTTTGAGTAGCCTTTGTTACAGGTGGGCTACCAGCACCTAACTAGGATTGTGGTTTTTGTGTTTTTGTCAGTCCTGGGGCCTGAACTCTGAGCCTGGTCACTGTCCCTCAGCTCTTCAGCTCAAGGCTAGCGCTCTACCACTTGAGCCACAGTGCCACTTCCTGCTTGTTTTGCTTATGTGGTGGTGAGGAATCAAACTCAGGGCCTTATTATGCATGCAAGACAAGCACTCTACCACTGAGCCACCTTCCCAGCTCACACATTTTCAATTCCAAACTTGCTTTATGAGCATAAAGTATTTCTATCTTGATGTACTTTTCACTCAAATATCTTGTACTTTGCACTAATTGACACTAAAACAATTAATAGCTATGTAGCTAGCTGAATGTAAAATTAATTACATGTAATGAAAATAATACTAGCAAACTGAACATGATAGCAATAGAGGGAGGTTGACCAATAGTGTGAGTTCTATTAGGTTGATTAATAGAGAAAAAGAGGCTACCATACTACAGCATCACAGTATCCTAAGCTCCCTAATGAGGGCTCTTATTAAGTTTTTGTTCTAACCACATCAGAGCCAGGTTTTATAGGTTGAAGCCATAACGGATCTATGTTTGGGTTATGGAAAATTTCCAGACAAAACTTATTTCTCATTTTTACAAGTCACTTAAAAGTGCACTTCGCCTTCTGATTTGTGCATTACTGACAAAGAATTTAAAAATACTGGTTACAAAGCTATTCAGAAAACTGCCCTGATTGATTTTGCTGCTTACTATATAGAAGATTAAATTTGAAATGCATGCATAAATGTATACATAACTGTGGATAAATAAAACCAGAAATTCTCTTTCCAGTTGAATCGGGGTTTTTTATTTGTTTTTTTTTTTTTTTTGGGTGGGGTCTGGTCTTGGGGCCTGAACTCTGGGCACTGTCCCTCAGCTCTTCAGCTCAAGGCTAGCGCTCTACCACTTGAGCCACAGTGCTACTTCCGGCTTTTTTCTTTTTGCTTATGTGGTGCTAGGGAATCGAACCCAGGGCCTCAGGCATGCAAGGCAAGCGCTCTACCACTTAGCCACCTTCCCAGCCCCTGAATTGTTTTTTAATCTTAAAATCCTTTCAGAGGCTTGTGATTCCGCCCAAAGGTAGAGTAGCATGTGCCAAGCCATGGGTTTGATTATTCAGCACCATACATACACACACACTACAACACAACACACACATACACACACCATACATACTACACACATACAACTACTGCACATACCAGCATACCACATGCACACTACACATACAAATCACATACACACCACACACACAGCAGCATATCACATACCCTTATACACACCCACACACAGACACGTACCATACATAATGCACACATACAACATACAACATATACACATATACCACATACACCACACACAGCAGCACACCACACACCTTTATACACACACACACACACACACACACACACACACACGCACACACACGCACACACACACGCACAGGAATGGAACTGTGATTTACCTGTGAAGATATTTTACCTGCATATTTATCAGGAAATGGGGGAAGAGGACAACGTTTCCCAGCTGTCCTCTTGGGAACTTGTCACTGAACTTTCCCATGAAGCTGGGAGAGGACAGCATTGCTCCCACATATAGGTTGTAAAAATGCTAACTCTGTCTTTACTCCTTACTTTTCTTCCTGACTAACTGTCACCTTTATTCCACTTTATATGCCTATAAGTCAAGTCTTACTAGATGTTTTAGGCAAAGGAATACCAGAAAAACAAGATATATACAATAGCAGAATATCAGCATCTCATGTATTAAATGTTGACAAATACACATTACTTCTGGCTGCTAATTTGCAGTGATACATGCACCTAATTTCCCATCTTAAATTCATTCTTTTTAGATGTGTGCAAAATGAGATGACCTTCCTAATATACTAAATGGCTAAAGGGGCAGAGCCTTTAAAACATAGACCAAGTGAGAGTGCTTTTCTTTTTGTAAAAAAAAAACAAAACCAGAACATTATTATTACCTTTAAATAGTTGTAAAAGGGGTTTCAATTCAACAAATCAGTTTATAAGTACAGTGCATCTTGACCAGTATCACCCCTTCCATCATTTCCCCCTATAGCTCTCCCAGCCTACTCATCCCCTAGTTACCTAGTTTCATTTTCATGTATGTACATTGAATATAATGACTATATTCATCTTAACTTCTTCTCTCCATTCATCTGCCCCTCCTCTTGATGCTCCACAGCAACACATGTTTCTGCCTTTATCTCACAGTTTAACCTAACAACTTCTTTGTCTAATGAAGCTATTTTATGATCATGGTCACCACAAAGAACTAAGAAAGCTTCAGCTGCTCTTCAGGGAGGGAGGTGAAGCTATAGACTTGGTGAAATTGTGCAGTTGTGTGGTTTACAAGTATGCAGAATATGCTGCTGCACAGACAATAGAAGACATAGTGTCATTAGAAGTATGTGCTATTCCCTTTCTCTGATCTCATCTTTTGCTAGGTTACAAAAACAGCATACCTTGGATATACTAGGGGTGGATCACTCACCCCCTTGGTGGAGGAGGAAGCGCTGATGAGGGAGAAAGTTCTTTCGTAGAAGGGAGACTTCACTCTGCTGAGGTCCTCTTCATTCTTATGCAAGGTAATATCCACATGATTCATGCTTCCTTTAGTGGCATTCATTTATTCTTCTTACTGATGTTTACAGAGATGATGTGGTAGTTGGTAGAGGGGAACAATGCTGGTCTGAATTCTGTCACTAACCAGCTGTGACCCTCGTATCTTCATACCACCAGTCAGAGCAGCTGTGAAAGGACTCTGTCACCTGCCACTCACAGAGCACTGGCCATGTCAACTGAGAGAATCAGTAGTGCTTTCTCTTGGGCATTGGATTGTTGTTTTATTTAAATAACTTTTAAATTATTTTCCCCAGAGTTCCTGATTATCAATAATCAAATAATATATCCTAGCACACTTGGAATATAGAAGAAAGTTTATAATAATATGTTAAAGTAAAATAATAAGAACTTTTTTTGCTTTTAGAATATTTTAAGCCCTTTACATACATATTCTTGCATCAACCCTACAAAGCACATAGCATGGACACACACCACTTCTGGCAATTCCAATACACTTGTTTTTTATAAAAAGTTCAGATAGCTTTTTGATTCACACCAAAAGGGTAAAATCTTGTCATAATTGAGGGCAGACGAAAAAGCATACCATAATATCAACCCTCCAGTCCCTGTTTTTAAAAATTATTGAACTGAAAGCCTGCCCAGTTGCCACTCAGATGCTTAGTACAGTGTTCCATCTTCCCAGGCTTTAGAATGTTCCCTGAGATGGCTTTGTCTGTGACAAAAACTTATTCTTCATTCAAACTCATTCTCATTTTACCAGTTCATTATCTCTATGGAGCCGCAGAGGGAGCAGGAATAGTCATAGAAATGTTTTAGAGCTGCTCACTAGCCAGCTATGGTTATTATGTTATAGGTGTGGTCTCATACCTATAAAGCTAGCTATTCAGGATGCAGTAATAGGAGAAATTCAGTTCCATGCCAAACTCGGCAAAAAATCAATTAAAACCTATCCCAACAAACAAGTTGTGGTGACATGTGTTTGTAATTCCAGCTACATGAAAATGAAAGAAAAACGAGGGAAAATGAGAGAACCTATATGAAAAATAAGTCAAAAGGGTATGGATAAGGATCAAAAGGTATAGCACCTACCTAGCAAGCTCAAGGCACTGAATTCAAATACCACTACTGAATGAATGAATGAGTGAATGAATGAATGAATAAATGAATAAATAAATATCTTCACCAAAACATTCCTTGAGCCATTTCTTCTCAAATATATCCCAGGGCAAAATGCACAAACTTGTCTATCTTGGACATGTTTCTTACCTGTAAAGGAATTCAGTCTGCCACCTCTTTTACCTTGTTCCAGTACAAGAAAGGCAGGGGCTACTCCTCACCCAGAATGACCTGATGAAAGAAATGTATGCCATACACATTTTAGGCTGAAGTTAAATTTTCTCATATGTTAGACACAAGGACCAAAAGAGGACTTAAAAATTCCTTCAGTTGCTGGGTGCCAGTGGCTCATACCTGCAAATTGTAGCTGTTCAAGAGGCTCATGGTCAGAAGCCAGCCTGAACAGAGAAGACCATGAAACTCTTACCTTCAAATAACCACCAAAAAGTTGGAAGTGGAGGTGTAGCTCAAGTGGTAGAGTTCCAGCCTTGAGTGCTAAAGCTAAAGGAAAGGACCAGGCCCAAGAGTTGAAGTTCCTGTGCCAGCACACACACACATACACACACAGAAAAGGGTATGTACTTTAGATGTTCATATTTCATTTTTTGGTACATGGGAAGAATGTGCATTCGTGTGTGTGTGTGTGTGTGTGTGTGTGTGTGTGTGTGTGTGTGTGTGTGTGTGTGTTATAAACCCTTGGAAAAACACATCAGTCATAGCACAGAAGAGATAGTAGATTGTTCAGGGTGGTCACTTAGGCCACTGTTAGTGCCAGATGAAGCTTTATTACAGAGATTAAGTGCACTGCTGGTTGTTGACCAACATATTTTTGCTTATGTTTTCTATCAGCATTTTTTTTTCAGTTGGAGCATTACAGTCACATTTCCAGAAGCACTGCATTCAATGAAATACTCCCCAGTTCCTGCAGACCTTGGTTATTTAGTGTTTTGACACTAAATTGTTTTGTAACAGTTCCCAGTCTTCTGTGGATCGATCCTAGGGGTCTGACTCAAGCACTATTTGGATGCTATGGTTGTTTTTTTTTCTTTCTTTTTTTTTTTTAGATTTTGAACATTTTAATAAGGTTTTTATTGTGAGAATACTGTGCAGAGGAGGGGTTACAGTTACATGAGCAAGGTAATGAGTACATTTCTTATCAATCATTGTTTTCTCTTCCTTTGTTTTTCCCTTGTTTTCATAATGATAGTCTGCCCACTTTGTCAAAGTCTCCTGTCTAAACAGGGCATGTCTGAGCACTGGTGGTTCATGCCTATAATCCTAGTTCCTCAGGAGGCTAAGATCTGAGGATCCCAGCTTGAAGCCAGATCTGGCAGACAAACCTAAGGGACTATTATCTCTAATGATCCAACAAAAAACCTGGAGTAGAGATGTGGCTCAAGTAACATAGCACCAGATGAGTGAATAAGCCATTGGAGGACATGAAGCCCTGAGTCCAAGCATCAATACTAGCCCTAAACAAACCAAACAGTTGAGCATGGTTGCTTAAGCCTGTAATGCTTGCTACTTGGGAGCTGGAGATCATGAAGATTTAGGTTTAATTCTGGTCAATGTGTTCACAATAAGTGCTGAGCACCATGGCAGGCTCCTGTCATCCTGGCAATGCAGGGAAACACAAATATAGAGACTATGGTCCAGGCTTTCCTGACATAAAAGTAGGATCCTGTCTTGAAAGTAACCAACATGAGGGCTGGGAAGGTGGCTTAGTGGCAGAGTGCTTGCCTTGCATGCATAATGCCCTGGGTTCGATTCCACATAAGCAGAAAAAGCCAGAAGTGGTACTGTGGCTCAAGTGGTAGAGTACTAGCCTTGAGCTGAAGAGCTGAGGGACGGCTCCCAGACCCAGAGTTCAGCCCCCCATGACTGACCACAAAAAAGAGAAAAGACCCAACACGAAAACAGATGGTAGAATGCCTGTCTGCCAAGAGTGGAGACCCTGAGTTCAACCCTCATACTTGCAGCAAGAAAAACAAAAACCAGAAACATAAAAAATAAAAAAGACTTACGTAAATTTTTCAGAGTTTATAGCAAGTAAAAGAGAACGAGATAAACAGTACTAGAGATATTTACCTACCAAGTGGTAGATATGAAAGTGTTAGGATGATGAAGACTTTTTTTTTCAGTACTATGGTTTGAACTCAGAGCCTGAATCTTGCCAGGCAAGCACTTGACCACTTGAGTCATGCCCTGTTTTGCTCTTACTATTTTTTAAATAAAGTCTTATGTGTATGCTTACCCTGGTCTGAACCACTAGCCTTATCTCAGCCTCCCAGGAAGCTAGGAGTATAAGCAATGAATCACTATGCTTTGGTGATGATTTTAAGTGCTGAATTGAGATTATGAGACCAGCTATTCAATAGAGGACATATTCTTAAATTTAGAGCCAATAGGGGACATATTATTCAATTTATAGCAGTTTAGCTGCTGTGTATTCTATACACTAAAGAAATAAATCCAATGGAGTCCTAGAGAAGACAAGAAATGTGAGGGTCTGTGATTGGCTGTACTGTCAGCCTGGTAGTGATGGGGACTGTGATTGGTTACACAATGACCCAGTAGTGGTGGGAACCTGTGATTGGCTGTAGTATGGACCTGGTGGGAGAGAGACCTCTGATTGACTCAACACCATAGGGCCTTAAGGGTGAGTAATAATGTTGTCTCCTAGAGTAGTCACCAATACAGTGGCAGGTGAAGTACTCTCCACCCCACTTGGAGGGTTGCTCTGGTGGATGGCAGGTGCACAGTAGGTTCTCCTACAGTAGATTCATCACAGCCAGGTCTGGAGCCATCCTTTATAGGGACAAAGGGAATGGGAGTGATGAACTATGGGAGTAAAGGTACCTGGGATCTCAGAGTTGTGGCCAGGTGAATGGCCCACCAGAGAAGACTATGTCTATTGCCTCTGGATGGATGTTCCAGAGCCTCCAGAACCAAGAGAGATATGTCTTCTGAGGCTTGGAGAAAGGATGAAGGTGGGTGATTGGAAGAGAAAGACATTTAGGCTCCATACAAGGAGGGGCACTTCTGGCTATTTGAAGCTTTTTCCAGACATTGGAACAGTCTCCAGTGAGTCTTATGGGTAAGAGTGTTTAGGGCTGGGCTGGGAAGTTAATTAGGCTGGATGCCTAGGGGCTCTTCCATTCTGAGAATCTCTGACTTGGATTCATGGCTACATATTAATTATTCAACTTCACCAGTCCTTGTCCTGTGCTTTGAAGGGCTACAAGAGGGATTTTTATAATGTATGCCAGCTTCTATGAAGTCTATTTCCTGTGATTTTGGCAACTTCTCCTCAATAAGTTGGTGTGCTTTTACTTGATACTTCCATTCCTAGAGTAATTGTGTTTGTTAGCCCTGGAGTTGTTCTGTGGTATGTCCTCAGAACTATCTCATTAAGGAAGGATGGAGACAGTGGAGGTGCCTGTTTCGTGTGCTGCCTGGCTAGATTCAGCACAATCAGCCTTTCTTTTCTATGCAGAAATATTGTCAGCTGCTTCTCTCAGAAAATGGGAATGATGGGAACACAATGATCAAAAGGGTGACATTGATTAAGATGTATTGTACTATGAGCAGAAAAGCTCAAAAGCTATGTACATATATGTTATGTAAATTAAATCAGCAGCTGAGGAAAGAGAAGGCAGCATGTGGTACTCAGGCAAGGGAAAGGTTTATTTTTGAGCTGCAGGCTGCCTTTGGTCAAGTTGGAAGCCCAGGCAGCCCCGGACAAAATGGGTTGAATCATGCCCCAGCCAGGACTCATCGAGGCCAGGGGTGGGAAGAAGGTGTGGCCATGCCAGATGCAGATGTGATCTCAGGGAGGGAGGAGGTGACTGCTTCTAGGTGTGTCAGTTACCTAGGTGAAGCAGGTACTGGGCAGCAGAGACTTAACCAAGAGGAGAGAGGAGTCTGCTCCACCTTCCCAAGGTGGACCTTACAATCTGACCATATAAGATGATGCTAAGTGAAATGAACCCCAAGATATGGACACAAGAGGTTTTTTTGGTGGTGTTGTTTTAATATACTATGTGCTTTTTTGTTTCTTTTGTATGTTCTTCTCCCTATGGTACATTCCCTGTTGTCACTGTATTTGATTTTAGTACCCTGCATCTTATATATACATTTATCTAATTTGAGGAGGGGAAGGGGAATAATAACAAAATGCTGAAACAAGGACACCGGATGACCCATTGCAACAATGATACTCGTAATACACTATGTTGGAAATGAACTTTACAACTTGGGGAGGGGAAGAGTGAGGAAGGTGGGGGAGAGAAGGGATAGTAGGAATAAACAAAGGAGGGTGTAACAATGCTGGACAAGAAATGTGCTTACCTTACTCGTGTAACTGTAACCCCCTTTGTACAGCATCTTTACAATAAAATAAAATTTAATAAAAAGGTGCATAGTACTCACAAATTGATATACTAAATTGAAATTGCTTTAAGTACTTGAAGATAATATAATAATAATAATAATAATAATAATAATAATAATAATAATAATAATAATAATAAACAACAAATGGCTATTTGGAGATATAAGAATCCTCTAGGTAGATATTGTAGAAGCAAAGCCAGGCTCTGGTGGCTCATGCCTGTAATCCTAGCCTGTAATCTCAGGAGGCTGAGATCTGAGGATTGCGGTTCAAAGCCAGCCCTGGAAGGAAAGTCCGTGAGACTCTTGTCTCCAATAAACCCTAGAAAACCGGAAGTGGTGCTGTGGCTCAAGTGGTAGAGAGCTGGCCTTGAGCTGAAGAATGCAAGGACAGCGCCCAAGCCCAGAGTTCAAGCCCCACGACCAACAACAATAACAACCTAAAAAAGGATATTGTGGAAGCAAAAAAGAGCTAGACATTACCTTGGAGATGGACCACTGAAATATACATGTCATTGAGTGAGGTACAGAGGTGAGCAGACCTGCTTTGTTTAACTTAGCTGGTTGGTTCTGGAGTCAAACTCAGTTCACAATGAATTGACTCCTATTTCTAACAACCCCCCTTATTGGGCAAACCACTTCTTAGAGGTATTAGCTTAATTTGTAACTCTTGGTTCTAAGGCACAACTTTCTAACAAAGACTAGTTTAGACAAAGAGAAGAAAGTTCTAGAACATTTGTATGAAGATTAGGAATCTAGTGAACACCTGAGAAATTAAGGCCAATAATTTCAATGCCAGGGCACTGGGAAGGTGGCTCAGTGGTAGAGCCTTTGCCTTGCATGCCTGAGGTCCTGGGTTCGATTCCTCAGCACCACATACGCAAAAAAGAAAAAAGCCAGAAGTGGTGCTGTGGCTCAAGTGGTAGAGCGCTAGCCTTGAGCTGAAGAGCTGAGGGACAGTGCCTAGGCCCAGAGTTCAGGCCCTATGACAGGACCCAAAAAAAAGAAAAAAAAGAAAAAAAGAATAAGTCCAATGCCACACTTTGTTTTTTTACTTCCCTTGTTTCTCTGGGAAGGAAATCTATCTCAGAGCAGAGCCCTTTCTTTCCAATCCTATAGCACGGTATTGTGGTGTCTTGTTGCTTGGGAGGGACTGAACGTATTTTCTCCACCTGTAATTTTATCCCCTGCTTCAGAGGCAGGACATAGTGGCTCAAACCCCTGTCTACTCATGAGGCAGAGATTGAGATAATCAAAATCTGAAGCCAGTTTAGGCAAAGAAAAGAAAAGTTAAGAAGACCCCTCCATCTAAACAACAACAACAACAACAAACACTCCTATAATCCCGGCTATATGGGAGGCACAGGTATAGAGTTCAGCATGCAGGCTGTTGCTGTGGGCTCTGGGAGAACTGTGGATATGAGGAGGCAGCCAGCAATGAGAAGTGCTTTGTCCCTGGAGTGGGGTGAGTGGAGGCCTAGCTGGGATAGGGCAGTGCTGGGAGTCACCAGGCATGGTTACTTTATAACATTACTAGTTATCAGAGACCAAATCAGCATGCTTGCTGCTCACCCTGCCCACTTTTTGCACCTTGTTCTGTGTCTTCAAAGCCCTGAAGCTAGTAGTCAGCCTAGCTGGGAGAGGTAAGGGAAAAGTGAACCAAAGAATGCCTTCTGTGCTGCTCTGTCCTTGTGGGAGCAGACTCAGTCTGGCTCAGACCCCAAGGTCAGAGTTTTGACTGTTGTCAGGAGATGGCCTTTCTGATGTTTAAATTGGGACTACACAGATAGCTTATTTTGGTCCAAGGAAAAACACCTGAGTTGCCTAAATTTTAACACCTCATGCCTGGCTCATAATTGTATTTGATTACACTCCAAAATTTTTGTTTGTTCAATTATGAACTCTGATAGCTGGTAACTCAAAGATCTTCCTTCAAACTAAGAAGATTGACTGAGTTACCAGCTATCAGAGTTGCAGTGATCACATACTTAAAGATCTTCTTTCAAACTAAGAAGATTGACTAAGTATGTAATCACTGCAACATCCTACCACTGGAGGAGTCCGTCATAATGGACAGTTTTTAAGTGATGAGTGGTGGTACTATAGTTTTTCAATCACACATTCCCATTTTCACAACACATTCTGTTATAATGATATTAATGATATGCAGTGCATAAATAAGAGGCCTTAGAGATTTCTCCTGGAAGTTTACTTAAGGACAGCCAAGTACAGTACTATGCATGTGCCATTAAAGGGAAATTTTATTTTGTTGAACAAGCATCCTTGTCATCATGATGTCTACTCACTTGTGGGCATGCAAGATATTTATCAATACTTGTTGATGAATACTAGAGGGGAGGTAGTTTGGAGGGGTTTGGGGGAAGTCCTTAAGGAGGGATGGTTGTGTAGACAGGTCTTACAAGTGTCTGTGACAACCATGGACCCTGTCTGATCTGCTTTCCAGGGGAATGTGTTGCCTTGAGGTAGCTCTGCAATCCTTGGGGGAGGGGTCAACTAATGCCAATGTCCAGTTTATATTTTTAACAAAAATTGAACAAAAACCTGGTTGACTCAACTTAATGAAATGTTTTAGGAAATTATTTGTGAGGATTTAAACATCAAACAAAATTCTTTTTGGCCACATTGACGGTCAGATGGAATTTTATTTAAAAACTTTCAACAGCTCTAAATTAAAATATGATCTTTTTCAATTATTGGTAGAAATCTCTTTTTCTTACTAGTGCATAAAAATAATGGGATCATTTTTACAATTCTGATTGTTTATATCAAATAGTATAACAAAAGAAGGCATTTTCCAAAAACAGATACTTTTATATCAACCTCAGAGACTATGAGGCTTCAGTGGGTGGTGGGTACAAACTTACCTGGAGAGCCTCTCAGGGCCTTTGGATTGATTGTTGTTACTCCCAAGAGTATTTAAATTTGGGAATGTTCCTGACAATTAGCGAGGGCTAGTAAAGTGCTTGGGCTGTCCAGTCTGAGGAACCACAAATGGCCTGTGAAGACTCTGAATCCTACTCTGGCCCTCGTGGGTTCTTGTGGACCCTGGGGTACCATTTTCAGCAAGTACCTTTCTAAGTCATACCGCCCGTGGGAACCATTCTTCTTGGAGGGAAAGGAAAAAGAAAGTCCACTGCTATGTCACACCCATATTCCCAAGGAACTAGCTGAAACATCATTAAAGTGAAATTGTAGTGAATTTGACTGTACAGAATGAAAACAGTCATTGTGAATAGACTGTACATGTAATTAAGAAGAATGTGGCCATTTGAACAGGTGGACAGCACTGGATCTTCAAACTACCCCAGTCATTATCTTTGCTCTGGACCTGGCTGAGGAACAGCCTGTTTGATCACCTCAATCACTGCTTTTTCAATGACTTTGACTCTGTTCCATGAACATTTTTGTGATAATTAATTCTATTGCTTTAAAAAAGCATTCAAATGGAAGATGGAGCAATTTGTTGAAACCAGTAAAAGAATCAAATGTTTGTGGATTCAGGGTAAATGGATGTATTCAATTAAAAACCTCATCCTTTGAATAATCATGGAAAACCTCTTTCAAATCTAGACTTCTAAACTGTCTTGCAGAGTACTATACAGCTTAATGTGTATTTGTTGAGGAAAAGGAATCAATAGTTTGATGATGCTTGTATTTTTTTTGCTTTACCCATAATCATGGATAGCATTTAGAACTATCCTCACTTTAAAAAAGTATAAAAATAGCAATTAAAACTTTTTATATGAAACACTTCACAAACTATGACAGCAAAGAATACATAACAACATATAATTCAGTTGGAATCAAAGATAAATATGCTACAAGAAAATTGGAAAATAATACTTACCAACAATTTGCAAAAGAAGAAACACAAATTGTCAAGTAACAATATTATTAATAATGTAATATTGCTACTAACTACTAAATTAAAATGATGACAAATTTGGACATCTTGCCTGTCAGGACACAAATGAAAAAATAAATGAGCTGACTTGGTATTAGTGAATGTGCATTTGACATTGTTTTCTGAAGCATATATTTTTCAAGAAAGTTTGATTTTATCTATCAAAATTTCAAAATAGCCAGGTACCAGTGGCTCATACCTCTACCCAGAAAGATTTGAGGATTGCAGTTCAAAGCCAGCCTGGACAGGAAAGTCAAACAGAACTCTTATCTACACTCAACCACTAAAAAAGCTGAAATGAAGCTGTGGCTGAACTGGTAGAACACTAGCTGTGAACACAAAAAGAGTTAGCACCTAGGCCCTGAAGTCAAGCTCTAGGACAGGAATAACAAAAATAAAAATAATAGTTTCAAAAATATAACCATTTTACGAAGCAACAGAGGGTGAACCTACAGAAATACTGGCATTGATAGGGGCATAACATCCCAGATATAAGAGATAGGTTAAATCATAGTAATAGGTAAGTACCTACATAGTGGGAAATTGTAGTCTTTATGAAGAATTGTACTATATGCATGTACTGCAATAATATATTTTTTAATTTAAATGATATTTCAAACATTGTGTCTCATATGATCTTACTCCAAAAAACCAGTTTAGAAGGGTGTAAAAAATTAATTTTGATAGGGACACAAGAGATTTTTATCTTTCTTGCTGTTCTAGTTAATGTACTTATAATGTACTAAGTAATGTTTTTTGTTTCTTTGTAATGTTCTTCCCCCTGGTATAACCCTTGGTTTCACTGTATTTGATTCCTGCATCTTGTATATACATTTTTCTAATTTGGAGAGAGGAAGGGAAATAACAAAATGCTGAAATAAGGATACAGGATGACCCATTGTAACAACGAGATTTACAAGACACTATGTTGAAAACAAACTTTACAACTTTGCGGGTGTGGGTGGGGGGGTAATAGTATTATGATATCTCATCAATGAGCAGCGTGGTTATTAATTTAACTATTCTACATGGTCAGATATCAATTTCTAAGTATTTTAAACAATGCTAAGATTAACAACACTGGTACATAAATTTTTGCCACCATGTCCAGTTATTTCCTTAAAATACATTCCTATGAGTATATTTATTGAATGATTGTATATCAAGCATTAGTGTTGTTTTTAGTTTAGTTCTGTTTGGGGGCGGGGGGAACAGTACTTGCATTTGAACTTAGGACTCAGTACTTTCCTGGCAGATACTCCACCACTTGAGCTGTGACCCAGCCTGTTTTTCTTTATGTACCTTTCATGTCTCATGTGTTTTCTCTGGTTAGATTAGACAATGAGCTTAGTTTTTTTACTTCCTACATAATAGAAGGTCAAGAGTGCAACACTGGAACCCAGCTATTGGTTGAGATGGTTTGTTTGTTTGTTTTTAACTTGGTGCAAGCCGTGGCCTTGAACCATAATGCTTTGAATCTCTAGCTGAGATTACAGGTGTGAGTCAGTCACTGGACCCTTAGTGTTTATTTTTCTTTTTGTGCCAGAGTTGGGGCTTGAACTCAGGGTTTGAGCACCATCCCTTAGCTTTTTGTACTCAAGGCTTCAACTGTACTACTTTGACCATAACTTCACTTCTGTCTTTTTGGTGGTTAACTAGAGATGAAAATCTCACGGACTTTTCTTCCCAGGCTGTCTTTGAATCTCAAATCTCTGACTCCTGAGTAGCTAGGATTACAGCTATAAGCCACCAGCACCCAACATCCATCATGATTTTTTTTCAAAAATATTTCATCTATATATAATATAATTTATATATTGTATTGTTAGAATTCTGGTAAAGAGGAAACTTACATGGTTCCTTTGTTGCCAACATGTAGCAATTTATATACTTGTATAAGGATGAAATTGGGAAGTGCTTGGAAGGCTTCAGCAAATAACCAAGTGGGTTGGTTCTGATTTAGGAATATCTACCTACCATAAACCAATATTTTCCTGTACTTGATTTCACAGTAGTCATCCCACCCTGCTGGGAAAATAGGTTTATTCAGTAGAAACACAGTTAGTTACCATTACTGATGTGGAGTTGCCTTGAAAGGTAGCATTGATTTATTCAGATGATGGTGGGTAGCCTGGTAGCTTTTTCCCTCTCCTAATTGTGAACCAGTTGTAGGCCTGCTCTGTGTGGTTTTTGTTGATGGCTTCCCCAGTTTAGCCCCTGCTCTGAATTGAATTCTGGTCCCTCTCCATCTGAGACTCACACACCTTTCCTGAATATGGAGAACACACCACCCTGGGTCTGCTGTAATCTTAACATTCTGTTCTGGTTCAGAACACACAAGCATTATGTGAAAGCCTGAGCATGGCTGTGCTTTGCCAAAACTGCCATGATGGACAATGAAATTCATTATCATATGTTTCATTTTTATGGGAAAAATCTTCCTTTGACTGTGTACCCCTATCCCTGAAAAGTGTGCTCATCTCTCTGAGCTCGAGGGGCAGAATTTGATGGAGGTAGTTTACTGACTCTTAGTTGCAGAAAATAGAGAGGCAAAGTTTTCCAAGTAGAGCATTAGATGGCCTAGTATACAAAAGAATTGATGAGCCACACTCATCTCTTCAGCTATTTTTATCCAACTGTGTCCTTGAGAAACAAAAGCAAAAAAAAAAAAAAGCATTTTATTGGTTTTAGATATTTAAACTACCTGTCTCCAAGTTCCCATTCCTCAAGGTGGGAATAGAAGGCCTTGGGACCACGACCCTGAAGTCCAGGCTTCCACAGTTTCACATATACTGGACAACCGGAAGTGTTCTGGAAGAGTGGTGCATCCTGTGTCATTTTGCTCTTCCTGAGCTCTTTAAATGACTCACTGTTCCTTCTTCTGTTGTCATGTCTTCCTCTTCCCCAAGTTTTCCAACATGTCTCGTTTGAGTGACAGAAGTCATTTAAGGGACGGGTGAGATAGGGAGAAAAGGATAAAGAACAGGAAATAAAGCATAAATCTGAGAAACTGAAAGGTTTTCTGTTTTTTGTTTTTTTTTTGTTTTTTGAAATCCTCCCAGAACAGAAGCAGAGTGGCCACAGATTGCATGCTAAAGCTTCTTATGTACTTGTTATCATTGAAGGAAGAAAATTAGCTTGTGAGGTCCAGTGTGAGGATTCTGTGTTCTTCATGTTGAGCTTGGGCAAGACTCAGCCTTCAAACTAAGCAAATAGCACACAGGAGAAAGAAGAGAGTTTGGTAGCAGGGAACCTAAGTCCTGGGACATCAGGGACCACTTGGCAGACGTTCATTTGAAACTGGCTCAGTCTAGCCCCTTCACTGAAGGGTTCTGTGGATTGCTAAACACCACATCAAGAAGGGACCATGAGCTGGCAGTGTCTCAGCCACCTTGGTAACCAAGGCAGTCAACCTGTTTGGCTGGCCAAGGTAAACCATTTCAGGGCAACTGTTTCTTGTCTTAATCCAGGCCATAGAGGTCCAAAGCAAAGCCAGGTCATTCCTAGAGTCTGTTCATTCAGCACAAACATAAGAAATGGTGTTTATTGTTCAAGTTGGAAGAAGTGACACTTTAAATGTCCTCATGGCATTTGAATTTGACATATAGTCTTCTACTTTGACTTAACCGCAAATAAATGAAAGACCTCACTGAGAAGCTGGGACAAGGATGAGTTTTAGAAATCAGAGAGACCCTAGAGGGGAGCAGATTCTCATCATTTCTCTTCATCTCTCCCTCATCTGCAGCAGGCTTCAGGGCTATTGAAACCTAGATGTCCACCCTACTTGCCCTCCTGATTTAGGATCCAGGAACCCATGAAGGGCATTCAAGCTGAGGTCATTTGTTTTATAAACCATAGGACAGATTATGCCTATTTCTTTCTCTTATTGATTTCTTGCTTGCTATATTAAATTAATTTCACTAGTGTTCCATGAGTTTGCTATAGTTCATGCATAGTTCAGAAATACCTTTGATCACATACTGACTTAATTTTAAAAAACAGAATGTAAAGCTGGAGATGGTGGCTCACATTTATAATTCTTTCTACTCAGAAGGCTGAAATGTGAGGATTGTGATTCAAAGCCATACCAGGTAGGAAAGTCTATGAGGTTCTTAGTGCCCAGCACTAAATTTATGATTTTGTTTGTGATCAATGAGTGGAAGAAGAATGGCTTAACCTGCTATGACTCTCAGTGGTTAATGGCCATTTCACCTTACTGCACAAGGCAAACTTTAGGGTCTTTATCCTTCAAAGAGACTTATACAAGTCCCCTTAGTGTAATGCACAAAGATTCCCTGGGTGGCGGAGTGAGCCATGGCAGCAAATGGGGATAGAGTAGCCTTCTGTCCACTCCTGAGCTTCAATAGCACACTGAACAGGACTCATTTTCCACTGGGTGATTTTCAGATTATAGGAAGTAATGGCGAGTTCCTTCAAGGGCCTTCCATCCTGATATCCCTGTGACAATTCACTGGATGTCTTAGTCAGTGCTTCTATAATGGCAAACCAGTGTTTACAAAGAAATGACATTTTTATAAGGGCTGGACAATGTTTAAGAATATTTGGAAATTTATGTGAGCAATCTACTCTCCATTGAGCTTCAGTTTTACTTTCTGGTTTAGAATCTAAATTCAGAAGGAATTTGTTCACTTTATTAAGTAAATAAAGAGCATTTGGAGGTAGATGTGCAGGGCTGGTGCAGAGGTGGTCTTGGGTGCAAGGTTCCTGATGTCGACAGAAGTGATTTGAGAATTCTGTTAGAGAGTTATGCCACACTGTCACTGTAGCACCTGTAACTGCGTCTCCTGCAGCTTAACACTTTATTATTCTGAGCACTAATTTTCTTCCCTCACCAAAGTGCCTATAAAACAATGTAAAGATCATTAATAAGGGGGGAAATCCTTGAGTTTGAGTCCTACCTACTAAGGCTATTTTCTTTCTTTGTGACATTGGGAACTTTGTTTCTTCATCTTAGCGTCTTCAATGAAAAATGGCCAACCCAATGGTTTGGAAAGTGTGCTATCATATGTGTGTGAAACATGGCCATAACTGAACTAATCAGATCATCTCAGTTGAAAATTAGAATTATTTCAATCACTTAAGATTTCCTTACTAAGTATATCCAAGACACCAGGCTATAGGCTAGGTGCTGAGGGCAGGAGGTAAATTGAAACCTATATTACTTACCTCTCTGGTATGGAGAAAAGGCTTGGATTCAACACACTGGTGATAAACCTTTGACATATTCTTTAAGATACTGAATGAATGACTGATTCTCAAAAAATGTGTCTTTTTACTCCTCAAAATCATTGAAGAATTTTCTAGAAGACTGTGAAGAATTCCAAAATACTTGATGATAACCATCATCAGATTTTTTTTTCTTGTTACATATAAATGTAGCATAGAAAAGATGGAGTATTAGTGAAATCCTATTCAGTTACTGTTTGCCCATTAGCATGAAGTTATTTTATTTATTTCTTTTTCTTTTTCTTTTATTTCTCTTTTGATTGGAGAGTGGGTAGGCATGAGTCTTATATTGTTGTCCAGTTTAGTTTCAAGAAATTCCCCCTGACCTGGCCTCCTGAGTAGCTGGTCCAGAGGTGTAAACAAGTAGGCCTGGTGATTTTTAGTACTGCTCCAAGATATTCATGTAAGATTAAATAGGGTTTGGACCAGGGGAATTTTACTGGGTCACCCTCCAAATTAGCTGATTTGTCTTACCTGGGAGGGGTGGTATTTTTGGAAATGGTAGTTTACGCCATTAAAGGGAGTAAAAATAGCTGATATTTCTGCTAGGCTGCCCAACAATTGACTCCATATCCCTGTTTCAGTCTATCACTAGAAATTAAGCAAACTATAGAAACAAAAATGTTGCCTGATACCATTCTTGCCTTTTAGGCTTTAGGAGTAGGAATTACTTGAAAGAATGGCATAGATGTAGATTATTCTAACTTCTTTTGCTGATGAGAGAAAGATTGAAGTGAGCACTGGTAATCCCAGTGGAATTCCCAGCTACTCAGTAATCTGAGATCTGAGGATCCCAGTTTGAAGTCAGACAAATCCAAACACTCTTATCCTCACTCAATTAACTGCCAAAATTCTGGAAGTGGAGGTGTGTCCCTTGTAGTAGAGCACTAGCCTTGAGTGAGCAAAACAATTAAGGGAGATCTTGATGCTCTGAGTTCAAGCCCCAGTATCAGCAAATGAATGAATGAAGCACTACGAAGACTTTAATCTTTTCTCTAGTTGTTGCTTTTGCTACTTGCTTAAAGGACATTGTGAGGGGGTAAGATGTTGAGAAGTTCCAGCCTCCATAATTTTCTCAACACCAACTCTAAAGGTGTAGACTTATTGAAAGGCAAAGACTGAACCTCATTTATGAACAAAACTCTCCTTGTTCAAATTTCTTCAGTGTTCAGTTTAGATTTCTCTTCCCAGTAAGGTTTATTTTTGCTTGGGTAAAGGTACCTGAATTTTTTTTCATGGAATTTATTTTAAATTAAATTTATTGCTTCTCTTTCTGGTTACAAAAGTAATTATAGAGAATGTAAGAATAAATCCATAGATGCACAATACAAATGAATTTGTTTTCTTATGGAGTAATAGCCACTGCTAGTATTTTTTATGTTTCCTTACTGTAGCTTTTGTTAAGTGAATATGTATTTTAAGATTGAATCATTTGCTCTAAGTTTTGTAACTTTCTGGATTTATTCAACACGCTATAAATATATACTTAGTCAATGTCAAGTAGGAGCATGTCAGGTAGGTGAATAGTATTTAGTATTCAGACATTCTTTTGTATTTTCTGCCATTTTCCTGTGGACATGCAGTTTTTTGCTTTATTTTAAAAAACAAACAAACACAAAACTAGTGTTTGTGATGTGCCCTCCATCTTGGAGCACAATGTGTTCCAATCTCTCTCTGCATTCAGAGCACTTGGCAACTTTTTTCTTTCCTTTCCTTTCCTTTTCTTTCTTTCTTTCTTTTTTTTGCATTTGAAAAACGTTTTTTATTGTTATTATAAAGGTGATGGCTCCTGTTACACAGGTCAGATAAAAAGTACATTTCTTTTTGAACATTATCACTTCCCCTTGCCTTCTCCTAGTTTTTCCCTCCCCATGTCCCCCACCCAAGTTGTCTAGTGTCTAGTGAATATCACTGCTGACATTTGTTCACCCTGTGTTCCACAATTTCTGTTCCCCCTTCCACTCCCCAAAGACAGATAAGACAAAAGGAAAACAACAGCAATGAAGGAAAAAAAAACCTCTTTTCATCATTTTCTTGAGTTCATTTTGATGGTATTTTATATCATCAAATACACATAGATATTGTGCCTGAGAATAACCTCCTTTGGTCTCACTGTATGTGAATGTCTCAAGACGTGTGTAATTTATCAAGCTGCAGTTTTTTTGTTTTTAAACCATCCAGTGTGTCTGCTGATTTCTAGGCACATTCTGGCTATCAAAAATGAGGGAAACCATGTAACCTATGTTTCTCTGGGTCTGGCTTACTTTGCTCAACAATGCTATAAAGAGGAAACAAAATCTTAAATCTTTCTTCATCCTTCATCTACTGGCCTATTCTGCTGTGCTCTTTCTTTTTTTTTTTTTTTTTGTCAGTTGTGGTGCTTGAACTCAGAGCCTGAGTGCTGTCCCTGAACTTTTTTGTGCTCAAGGTTCATGTTCAACCACTTGAGCCACAGATTCACTTCTGGTTTTTGAGTGGCTAATTGGAGACAAGAGTCTCACAGTGACTTTTCTGCCTGGGCAGGCTTCCTGTGGGCTGGCTTTGAACCACGATGATCAGATCTTAGCTTGCTGAGTAGCTAGGATTACAGGTGTGAGCCACTGGCATCCAGCTCTGGCAACTTTTGAAGATGCCTTCATACCATTTCTACCATCTCTCTGAATGAAACAGCATTACCTCAGTTATTGCCAGAAAGTCCTTCATTGGGATTCTGAGTGTATTTCAGAAGTAGCACAGGACCCCACAGGCATACCTATTAGTGACCCGAAAGACTATGCTTTGGTAGATTTTAGAAGTGAAGAAGTGTTTTGCTCATGTGGTATGTGCATGGTGACTGAAATGGTCTGGAGTTTGGGTGGGCTACTGCTATTAACCATTGGGTGCATTTACCAAGCCTGGCTTCTGAGAATTGAATCAAAATCTTGTACCTAACTAAGTCTTTACTCCAGAGATGAGCATCATCATTGTGAACAAGAGTGAGCCCTTCTGTAGTGCTCCTACTTGTCTAGACCATTGCTTGGACAGGTTTAGGCTATCTTATTTAACTGAGTCTTATCACTCATGACATAGATGTCTTACTATCATCACCATCACCACCACCACCACCACTACCACCACCACCATCATCATCATCATCATTATTTGTGTTGTTACCAGGGCTTGAACTCTGAGCCTTGTGTTCTCACTTATCTTTTCTGCTCAAGGTTGAGCCACTCCTTCACTTCTAACTTTTTCCTGGTTAATTGGAAATAAGAGTCTCTCAGATTAGTCTGTCTGGGCTGGCTTCAAAGCAGGATTCTCTGATCTCAGCCTTCCTGAGTGGCTAAAATTACAGGCATGAGCCATCAGTGCCTGTCTCTCACCCCTATTTTGTAAATAAGACAACAGAAGCGGAAAGATTCATGCCAGATGAATCATTGTCTTGTTCGTTAAATAATTTCTTTCTTGGAATTATTTTTCCATATAAAAATTCTTCATTGATGCCTATTAATCTTGTAGTTTTCTTTTCTTGTACCTTCAATTTATCTTCTATGAAATACACACTGCTCCCTCTTTCTTCCTTCCCCCCCTCCATGTTTTTTGAAAGAGCACTGTGCTCTGTACCTACTCTTAAAGGAAGTGAGGGGCGTGCTTGTGAAACTTTGATTGGAAAGATAAACTGGTTGTGCTTCTATTTTTTGCCTTGTATTTATACTTTATGCTTATTGGGCAGTTTGCCCAGAAGTAATGACTTCCCTTGCCCTCCTGCTCTCCTTAGACTCCCCCATCTCTTCAGGACGGAAGTAGGTTTCTGTGGCATTTGCTCAGTCTGGCCAGTTGATGCTGGAAAGCCATTAGACTGTCAAGCTTGGTGCCTCCTGCATTGAGTGGTTGCTTGTTCACTTCCACTTCCAAGCCTAAAGCCAAATACAAACTCCCTACCCCATTCCTCTTGTTCTTATTCTCCCTCTTCCTCTTCTTTTCTCTCTTCTCCTTCTCCCCCTCCTTCTCTTCCCTTTCCTCCTTTTCCCTCCCTTAATTCTTTTTTCCCCTTTCCTTTCAGTGCTGTTAAGTTGAACACAGGCAGCTTTGTGCATGACAGGTAAGCACCTTCACTAAGCTCCTTATTTTCTTGTTTTGTGTTTTATTTTTAACAATTTGTATGTTTCTCCTTTTCTTTCTTCCTCCCTCCTTTCTGCTCCCTTCTTCTCTCCGTTCCTCCTTCCTTCTCTTTTTGCCTCCCCTCTTCCTTAGTATTTAATCTGATAGACCAGATTTGGAAGTGGGCCCAGGAAGGTCAGAAGGGGCTGTCACACTTGGTTCCAGGAAAGGGCGGTGCTTTAGATGCTGTGGTGCAGGATTAATCAATAGCAAATAAGAGCCTTAACAATGGGAGCTAAGTGGAGGCCACACCAACAGTCACAGTGTCAGGATGATGAGGCCTCTGAATGCTCCTTTCTGTCCCCTTTTCTCTCATAAGAGGATGTCCTGTCCTCTTTGTGCACTTCACTTCCCTGTAGTGAGAGGGCGCTCCTCGCTCCTGAGTGGTCTTCGAACCACTCAGCTCAATTGCCTGTGTGCTTCAGGGTGGAGTTGATGGGAACTTGCCATCACCCATTGCCAGGAGTGTACAGAAACATTAACTAGTAGCTTTATCCTTGCTGAGGATTTGCTCCCTACCCTGCCTCTCTTTTTTTCAAAGTTTTAAATTGTTATTATAAAGTTGATGTATATTGCTCCCCCTTGTCTTTTGTCTCATCATTCTGTTGCTCCCCGTTCCTTCCCTAATTCAGATAAACATATATACAACCAATACAACAGCGATACTCACAAGACAATATGTTGGAAATGATCTGTACAACTTGGGGGCGGGGATTGGACAGTGGGGGAAAGTGGCAGAAAAATGAGGGAAGGGGTAACAAGTTTGACAAGAAATATACTTATTATCTTACTTATGTTATGTAACTGTAATCCCTCTGTACATCACTTTGGCAATACAAAATTTTTAAAAAGGCGAGGTTTCAGAGGGGTTAATGTTACTCCTTCGTCTTTCTCCCTCTCATCCCACCCACAAGTTGAAGTTTATTTTCAGCATAGTGTCTAGTAAATGCCACTGCTGCATTTGTCTACCCTTGTTCCTCCATTTCTGTATCCCCCTTACCTTCCCAAAGACAGCTAAATGAACTAACAAGACAATAAAAAGGGAAAACAATAACAGCAACAAAAAAAAACAGTTTCTATTTCCTGGAGTTCATTTTGATAAATACGATTTTATATGATAGATGCATGTAGACATCATACCTTTGTGTTCCACTCCTAGGAGTATCACCTTGCCTCTCTTCTCCTGCAGCTAAGTCATATATGTTTGCCTCTTAAGAACATACTTCAGAAGTTTGAGGAACAGATTACATGTGTATCCTTTTCTCACTCCCAGAGTCCTGGGACTGGACAGAAGGCATCTGGAGAGGCTCTGGAAATTGTTTAGGTCAGACTCTGATCTTCTTCATATGATTCTTACCTCTTGGTGAAAGAGATGATGACTTCTTAAACTCAATTATATATTTTCTGTTACACAGTATTATGCTTAAATATTATGCTTCATTATGATATTCTCCAATTTTAACTCAATCCAACAGCAGGTTGTAAGTCTTACTGGGTAGCTTCCCAATGTATTCTGCTCAAACATCACAATTTTAAAGACAAATTTAAGTGAACCCAACTCTTGTAGGGGTTATCTGTCACTCACAGTTGGTGGATCCTTTCTAGCTTTGTTACATAGGCTTAGATCACATAGTCAATACAGGTTCTATGTTACACCCAATTTGAGTGACCACCTACATTCTATTAACTGTGATTATAAGTTTCATCTTATTTGTAACTAAGAAATCATGCATTTAGCAAAGAAATCAAGTGATGAATTGATTATGCTAGGAATCAAATAATAAAAAGATTTGAACATCGTAATACTAATCAACCTAATTCAGTCAGAGCCTGTCAGGATCCTGGTGGTTCTCTGAGACTAACCTTGGTCAGTGCATCACAGTGGTGACATGTTGGTTAGTACAGAAATCTAATCAAGGCCACAGAGAATTTTCTGAGTTGCTCCTCCTCACCCAGAAGCTAACTCTCTGAGAACCTGTGTTGTTACAGATTTGGGATTTTTGCTTTATTTAAGAAAGACAAGAGTCTTGCTAGATTAGCAATTTGTAATCTTGCTTTTCTTGTGCCATTATTTCATAAATGATACCAAATTTCCTCTCATATATTTTTCTTAGTTTCATGAACTTCTTACTAAGTCTTCCATGCTGAATTTTTGAATAAACAAGATGATATTTCTAAAACTCAACTTCATAGTAATTTAATTTTATAAGCATTTTATTAGTTCCCATTGTTGACTTATTTGCAATTTCAAAAATCTGTGTATGTTATCATAAGAATTACTTATATTTTTTCCAGCTCAGTAATTGTAATACTGTATTTGTACTTACGCCAGTTCTGTTAATACAGCATGTATGTGTTGATTGCTCATTATATGTTAACAGATGGTGCTGGGAATTTGTTGTTTGTCCTGCAGAGAACACAAGCTTTAGGTCACCACATGTGCCATTATAGTTTTTACTATTTGGAAATACCCTTTCTCTCCATCTCTCCTTTCTTGCTTCCTTCCCAAAGTAGCATGTTTATGTGCTAGTAAGAAGTAGAATGTTCAGGAAAATTTCTTTAATACAGAAGGAGGAGGTGAAACCAGGAGAAAAGCAGGTTAGAAGATCCATTCATTATTTGTCAGACTGAAGTGCTGGCTCCTGCTTTGTTATAGACAGACATTTTATAAAACAACAACAAAAGCCTGGATGTACAATGAATGCCCTCAAAGTAGAAGGAGTATATGGAAGGCTGGAGTCAGTAAATGGTTTGGGAGTTAGACTTCATTTGAAGGGAAGGTAAGAAGAGAGACATTCCAGGAAAATGGACAGCTTGTCAGAAGGGAAGAAGGAATTAAAGGTTTGGAACATGTTGGGACTAGTAAGTCCCAACGATGTAATTAAGCCTGAGACAAATGAATGCATATTCCAATGTGTGGTGTGGTGTGGTGTGGTGTGGTGTGGTGTGTGTGTGTGTGTGTGTGTGTGTGTGTGTGTGTGTGTGTGTGTGTGTGTGTGTGTGTGTGTGTGTGTGTGTTGGGGTCAAGGGACTGGTAATTGGTCTTGAATTCAGAGCCTGGGTGCTCTATCTTAGTTTTATTACTCAATACTGTGCCTCCCTCACTTGAGCCACACTTGCACTTTTGGATTTTTGTTGCTTGGGCTGGCTTCAAACTGTGATCCTCAGATCTCAGCCTCCTATGTAGCTAGAATTAGAGGCATGAACCTCTGGAGTCCAGCAGAGGATCTCCAATTTTAGAGTACACAATGTTATGGATGAGAGTTACTATCAAGGAGCAAAGAGTCACCTTGATCCAGTTTTGATTCTTGGACTGTTATTGCCTACGTATAAACATGACTCAGGGGAAGGCATTTATTCATAGGCAGTCTCATTAAAATGACAACAGCTTGTGTTATTTTGTGAGGATAAAACAGTGCGTTCATTCTCTCATTGGATCATTTGCTTTACAATCATTGTTTCTAGTTTCTCCATTCAGATTTGATTGAGAGAGTCAAATGGATAAACTGTAGAGCTAAATGGTGCCATAGAAACTACTCATAGATGATGCAGTAGGCTTGCTGTTAGTAATTGCCATTATTCTCCCACAACTAGTTGGGACAAAGGAAGAGCATGACAATCCTTTCTAAGTTTCTAAGAAAGAAGATTCTGTGAGCAATAGTGTGTTCTGTTCCATCTACAACCAGATCTCTTGAAAACTGAGAGATCAAGTTTGCCTGGGGGTATGATGTCTGCTAGAGTTCCTAGCATCTCTAATTGTTAAAATGGAATTCTTATTAGAGAAAAATGGCCAACAAAAGTAGGATCAAAATTATCAAATATAAATACAATTAAATCACCGGTGATCAAAATAAAACCAACTCAGAGCACATGAGCAAGGAGGACTGAGAGAGAATGAAGAATGAGAGAGGAGAAAGAACAAGGGATAAGGAAGTACACTGGATGTAGAAGAACCAGGGAGGAGGAAATCCTGGGGATATGGTATAGGTAGGTGTCTTGGCTGATGGCTATAAGTGGTAGGAAGGCATTAAGGAGGGTACCCGTGACTCATTCCTATAATCCTAGCTACTTGTGAGGTGGAGAAAGGGAGTTAGAGGCCAGCCTGGGCAGAAAAGTTGTTGAGACCCTTTTAGGTCTCAACCCCTAGCTGGGCACAGTGTTACATGGATCTCAAAGTATATGTGAGGCTGAGATTGGGAAGAACACAGTTCCAGACTAGCCTGGGTTTAATAAAATCTTCAAGACCAGATCTTCATGAAAAGGAATCTGGTTTCTGTGATGCATGACTGGGATCCCAGTGAAGATAAAACTAAAATTAGGTGGATCATGCTTGCTCAGTCACTTGACCTGGACCGTGCTCAGTCACATAGGGAAATGAAACTCTATCCTAAAAATGATCAGGAAAAACAGGGCTAGAGGTGTGGCTCTGCACACCTGGGAAAAGCACTCCCTGACATGAGTTCAAAATCCATGGCAGTGTGAGAGAGGATAGAGGGAAGGTAGGTAACAGTCAGAAGGAATAAGTATTTTGTAGGATAATGAAGTCCAGTTATGTATTTTCTGAAAGTCTAGAAGAGAGGATCTCTAGGGCTTCTGAAATGATAAGGAGGTAGAAATGCTATTGATTACTGATTTGATCAGTGTGTGTTATATATGAATGTGTTGAAATGTCACAAGAAACCTAACACCAATGGCTCATGCTTGCAATCCTAGCTACTCAGTAGGCTGAGACTTAGAGGAGCTCAAAGCCAGCCCAGAAAGAAATGTCTGTAAGGCTCCATCTCCAGTCAACCAGCAAAATACTAGACTGGAAACTTGACTCAAGTAGTAGAGCACCATCTATTTGCATGCACAGGAGCAAGAGTTCAAGCTCAGGTATCACTCATAAAGAAAAGAAAAAAAAGCAGTATCACAACAAACCTGGGTGTTGGCGGCTTATATCTCTCATTTTGCTTACGTGGGAAACTAAGATTGGGAGAACTTCAGTTCCTGGCTAGCCCATGCAGAAAAGTATACTACTCCCATCTCAATGGAAGAAGCTGGACATGATGACACCTGCCTGTTATCCCAAATATGTGGAAAACCTAAAACAGGAGGATCTTGGTCTCAAATGCACGTCTGGGCCAGAAGTGAGTTCCTGTCCTCTAAAAAAATAAAAATACAACAGTGCAACAAAGAGCAGAAGATAAGATTCAGCAGTATTGCACTAGCCTAGCAAGTGTGATCCCTAAAAATCAAACTGCATTACTGTCCAAAAACAACCTAGGAAAGAAAGAAAGAAGTATTACAACAAATCCAATTAATATAAATTATTAATGTATTTTTTAAAGAGGAACCTGAGGTTTGAATACTAGATGTCATACTGCTTCCACGATTAGTCAGCCCCTCTTATCTTCTGTTTCTTCTTTCTCTGCTAGAATGGTGACGGTTCCTAATTCACAGGACTTTAGTGTGAATCCAGTGCGATAAGTAATGGGAGAAGTGCCAGCGGTTCAATTTCCTTGGCATTTGGCACATGCTCTGTGAAATTTGATTTGTTCAGCAACAGATTACAAAGTAAATTCAATTCTACTAGATATCTAATAACTAGGGTCCCTTTCCACCTTTCCCTCCTCTTAATTGAATTAATTAGCTTTTGAATTAAAATGGGCTAAATGGACTGGTTGTTTTAGAATCAAACAACTGCATAGCTACCTTTCCTAAGAAGTTCTCCTGCCCCTTGAGTCCCAGCTACACAAGCCTGTAAGAACCCAGAGTTCTGGGATGATGTCTGCAGATTCCAGAAGTCTTCCTTCCTAGGGACTTGGTTCTGCCCTACCTCTGATGGAAGGCAAAGCCCAAAGCCTGCAGAGTTTGGCAGCAACTGTTTGTTTCAAGGGTAGTTGTTGAGGTCCTCCTGTCACCAGGGGAGCTCACAGCATAGCCTAAAGACCTTCTTCTGTCTAGTGGCTTTGCTTTTCTCTATTTTTTTCTTCATTTCAGAAGACACAGACCACGTTGTCCCCTTGAGCTTTCTTGGGATCTGTCTTGTATCTCAAGAACCTACCTAAGAAAATGTCCAACCAAATACATTTGTTTTTTCTCACAGATTGTTATCCTACTTACAAAGTGAAGTAGCATTTGTCTATCTTGCATCAGCAAAGCAGCTTAAGTTATTTTTACCATATAGGCTTCATATGGAAAACCAACACCTTCACATTTGCCTAGTCCAGAATTCAGTGCAGCCCTACCAGAAGCTACTGATGAAGTGAAAAGAGGTAGGACAAGAGTGAGGTGGACTGGAGCCTTGGTGCGGAGAGAGAGGCTGTTCTAATCCTCAGAGCCCAGTAGAGCAGTGGAGGTCATGCCTGCCATCGCTCCTGTTACTACAATCTGGGAGGCCATAAGGAGAGGCATTTGGGGCCCTTAGGAAATCTAGGGAGGGGAGGGTTAGATTTCTGTTAGTTTCCAGGTTGCAATTCTAGGAAATCTTGACAAAATAAACATATTCCTAAGGATTGCTGAACAAAATTCATTTTTCTGCTTTGGAGGATTCATTTGTTCATGGAAGAGATAACCAAATTGAAACAAAACAGGTGAGAACAAGCTCAACTTGGTTGCTATGGAGTTAGAAGGCAAAGAGAAATTGCTGTGCATCCTCCCCTTCCAGAGCCATGCTAAAATTGTTTATATTCAATCTTAGATTTCCTATATTAATTCTTATGGACAAAGTGTTGGATGCCATTTGCTTGAATCCTTTAAGTTTAGTTTTGGAAGATTCCTCCCCACTTTTAACTAAAGGAGGAAAAGAAGAAAGATAAAGCTAGAGGTCCAGGAGGGTGAGTTTGGAACTGTTGTACTCACACAGCCAACAAGACAACAGGAAGTGCTTCTTTTTCTCTCTAGCACAGAGCAATCTATTTCCAGCCCCCCAAGAGAGATGCCTAAGTCTCACTCATAAATATTCTTTACTCCCGCTTCCCAGAAGCAGACATATCTTGTGGGAAGCAGTAGTCTGTTGCACTTTTTTTTTTTCTTTTTTCTTTTTTTTTTTTGCTAGTACCAGAGTTTGAACTCGGGGCATCGTATTTGCTTAGCTTTCTTGCTCAGAGCTGGCACTTCACCATTTAAGCACTGCTTTTGGCTGGTTAATTGAAAATGGAACCTCTCAGACTTTTCTGCTTAACCTGGCTTTGAACTGTGTTCCTCCAGACCTCCAGATTCCTGAGTAGCTAGCATTATGGATCCAACCTTTATGGACTTATGTTTCCTTCTTCTCTCTTTACATTGTGTGAGTTACATTTCATTTCTGAGCCTTAGTTTTCATTAAGTGGGGGATATTATAGCATCTATCTTATAGACTGCTCACACAGTGTACAGTTTTACTTATATCCTGAACATATTTCCATGTTTATGCCTAGGTACAACAATTCTTTATAACTTGCATTTTGTAGAAATCCTTATTGACTCCTATGTTGTAAGTGCTTTTGTTTCCAGACATGACTTTTGGTTGAAGTCACCAGGCCTTTCTTAAAGAGAAGACAAGCATTTGACCAGGTTATGAATTGTGACTAGTTTCTGCATAGAGAAAATTGCTAGCTGGCAGAGAAAAGAAGTCAGAATTTATTCTTTCAGTTAATACGGAGTGCTTACTATGTTAGCAATTGGAATAGAAACTGGAAATAGCGTAATAAACATGATATAGTCCCTACTCCTATATGCTGGTGATAGGTTTAGGTTTATCTGTGGATGGTAACAAGGTGTTGGCTGAGAGGCCAATAGAGGCAGATTATGCACTTTCCTGTCCCTGTCCCTTTGCTAAGTACAGCAATAATGCTTGTGGACAAAAACTACTGAACTCTGTGAAATTGTCTAGCTGGGTCTCTTAGTGGCTTTGACTTCTACCAACTTCTTGGAAGTAGGCTCTGATACCAAAGTAATCTCATTATGAAAATCCTGAAACATTAAGCACCAGTTAGCAAATCCAGGGCACAAATAAAGGCATGAAAAATAAAACATCTAGTTCTGGAATTTTAGGAGACCTCAGATTTTTCTGACAGTCAACCTCACTCAAGTGCACAGCTAATAGTAATATCAAGGTCTGAGCCAAAAATACTACAAGCATACCACCAGGAAATTTTATTTTTATGACATAAACAATAATTTATTCAAGGCCTATTCTCTTGATTGGCGTTTTAATTCAAGGCTGGTATTCTTCCACTTGAGCCATACCTCCACTTCAGATTTTTACTAGTTAATTGGAATTAAGAGTACTGGGATTTTTCTGCTCAGACTAGCTTCAAACTGTGATCCTTGAATCTCAGCCTTCTGAGTAGCTAGGATAACAGGCATGAACCATTAGTACCTGGATTTTACTGGTTATTTTAGCGATGTAGTCTAGTAACATTTCTACCCTTCTCTCCTTTCTTTCCTTCCTATTTACCTCCTCTTTGCTCCGTCTCTCTGTTCCTTCCTTCCTGTTTATTTTTTTCTTTTTATTTCTAGAAATTGAACATAGAGCCTTGCAAAGCTAAACATGCATTGTACCACCAAGCTATACCTAAATCTTTGTAAAATTTAATATAATTTTCATATAGCTTAAGAAATCATATATGAGCATAAAGCTTTATTTCCGCATTTGCCATCATGAGTACCAATCTCTCTATCAGAGAGATTTATGTAACATATGCAAGGTTGAACTTGAGCATAAGGATTTGAGTTTTAAATGAAATAAGTTCTTTGGATAGGCTTATAAAATGATGTAAACATTAAATGATATTTACAAAAGAGGAAAAAACCCACCTTTTGGTGGGGGGTCTGGTCGTGGGATTTGAACTCGGCCTAGGCGCTGTCCCTCAGCTCTTCAGCTCAAGGCTAGCACTCTACCACTTGAGCCACAGCGCCACTTCTGCCTTTTTTCTTTTTGCTTATGTGGTGCTGAGGAATCGAACCCAGGGCCTCAGGCATGCAAGGCAAGCGCTCTACTACTGAGCCACCTTCCCAGCCCCAAAACCCACTTTTTTAACTTAATGCAAACTGTTCAATTTATCAGGATGAGTTCAGGGATTTAAATACTGTTGTTAATATTTAACCATTATCTATATGTAATAGTAGAAAACAGAACAGAACATAATCCTACCTTTTTAATACTCTTTAGAAACACAGTGAAGCATCTACAAAGCCCTCTTGTATTTGATCTTTAAGATAAATGACAAAAAATTAAAACAAAACAAAACTTGTTTCTCTCTTTTCTTCCTGGTACTGGGGTTTGAACTCATGACCTCATGCTTGCTAGGCATGCTCAGTACTGTTGAGCCATGCCTCCATCCTCTTTCTCAACTGGTTACTTTCCAGGTCCAGTTTCAGTTCCTTATTGAACCTCCAGTTTTTCCACTTTTTCTACTATAACTGGGCTGAGAGGTGTATGCCACCAGGCCCAGATTATTTCTTTTTTTAAATTAATTTTTATTTTTTTATTGTGAAAATACTGTACAGAGGGGTTACAATTACATGGGCAAGATAGTGAGTACATTTCTTATCAAGCATTGTAGCCTCCTCCTTTGTTTACCCTTCCCATCCCTTCCTATCCTCCCTCCCCCCCACCCAATCCCCCCCCCCAAGTTGTAAAGTTCATTTTCGACATGACAACTTGTACTTCTCATTGTTGCAACAGGTCCACCTGTATCCTTATTTAAATGACTTGTTTTTCCCCTTCCCCTCCACAAATTATACCGACATCAAATACAGTAAAAGCAGGGGTATACTGTGGGGGAGGGACATACAAAGCAACAAAGAAATAATCTTATAATTGCGTTAGAAACAAATGCATGAAAGAAAAAAAAACCCTTTGAAATATATATCTTAGGGTTCATTTTCCTAACATCACCTTATCTGATCTTTTCTGCTTGACTCATACATATACTAGATATTGCAAATAAGGGAAATCATGGGACCTATGTTTCTTTGGGCTTGGCTTACTTCACTTAATATAATTTTTCCAAGTCTTTCCATTTCCTAACAAATGGGGCAATGTCATTCTTTCTGATGGAGGCATAGAATTCCATTGTGTATATATACCACATTTTCTTGATCCATTCATCTACTGAAGGGCATCTGGGTTGGTTCCAGATCTTAGCTATGGTAAATAATGCTGCAATAAACATAGTTGTGCTGGTAGCTTTAGTGTGGTCTTGTTTGTAAACATTTGGGTAAATGCCCAAAAGTGGGACTGCTGGGTCATATGGGAGCTCTATGTGGAGTCTTTTGAGGAACCTCCATACTACTTTCCAAAGTGGTTGAACAAGTTTACACTCCCACCAACAATGCAGTAAGGTTCCCTTCTGTCCACATCCCCTCCAGCATCTGTTGTTATTAGAGTTCTTGATTTTTGCCATTCTAACTGGGGTGAGGTGATCTCTCAATGTTGTTTTGATTTGCATTTCTTTTATGGCTAGGGAGGTTGAGCATTTCTTCATGTGTCTATTGCAGGCCCAGATTATTTCTATTGAGACAGAGTCTCGCAAACTTTTATGCCCAGAATGGCTTGGGCATAAAATAGCTAGGAAGACATGTGTACATCACTGTATCAAGCTATTGGTTGAGAAGGGCTCTGAACTTTGTTCGTAATACCTGCATATTGAACTTCAATGCTCCTGATCTCACTCAAGTAACTAACTCCATGCCTTGCTTAACCAATTTGTTTGACAAAATTAATGTGTAGTATAATATTTGTTTCTTGAAATATATAATAAATGAGTGACTGATTTGATGTTGGATTAACACACTTTTTGCAATGATTTCATCTTTCATTTATCTTTGGATAAAGGGTCAAAATCAAAGCACAGGAATGTTAAATGTAAGAGCATATTTTCTTCTTTCTATTAATCTTTGGGGTCACAACTATTTCTTTTGTGTGCATGAAGAATGTCATATAGGTGCTCCATGGTAGGAGAAGGTATATAAGTCTGTATCTTGGCCTTTCTGAATGGTGGTGGGATCATCTGTTTTAAAGAAATCATAATTTTATATTGGTCTGAAGAAAGTCCTTGGGATGACCTCCAGTGGGTATAGAGGTCAGACAGAGGGTAGAGAATGCTCCTGTCTCAATTGCTCACTGTCCCTGAGTGTCACTTTTTGAAAAGCAGTTTTAGCAGGATGTAAAGTACAGCAACACACAATGGGGACCTAATTCTACACACATAGACAATGAATCAGGTGACAAAACACTTCTTCCTGTCTTGAGTTTCTTTAATAGTTTTCATTTCCTTGGGGAGAATCTACAATTGTTTAATTTGTTTCCTATCTCATTGTAAATACTTTGCAGCTGTTTCTCTTTCTCTTTTTTAAAACTTTATAAGATAACCATAATCTCGAGAAGACATCTTTTGAAGAAAAGAAATCGCTTGCTTCAGAGTACAGAAAGAAAAATATTAAAAAAATGAAACAGGAATTTCTAGAATTGCTGAATTGACAGAACTATTTTGTCACTTGGTACGGAGGCTGCTTATTCTGAGTAATGTGTATCAGATTATCTACTGCTCTGGCAACTGTTAAAATAAACAAACTCTTTGGAGTGAGAAAGAATTTAGAATGTTCTTAGTGGGAAAGGAGCTCTAAACACAGAAGGGCCTGTTTCCCTGCCATTAATAGTAGAATGGTGTTTTGATCTTGCTAAAAATTCATCTCAGAGCACATTTCCCTTTAACAACACAGTTATGGTCATGAAGTACTATAGATTTCTTTGGGATCATATTCTGGTAAAAAGGAAATAATTATACATGAAACACAAGGATTCATGTAAATGTTATGTGGTCATAACAATTTCATATTTGCAAGGGATTTCCCTCTTTGTTGAGAGATCATAAGTTATCCATATGAAGGCTATCATTTTTCCTACTTGCAGAGATTTTTCTTTCAAAATTGCATGCCAAATTTCAGTTTTAGAAAATAAAATTAACTAGAGGCAAATGGGGATGCTACTAGCTTAAGCAGTGACATTGTATTTATTTATTTAATCTTTACTTTTTATTTTTGGTTCCGGTCGTGAGGCCTGAACTCTGGGCCTGGACACTGTCCCTCAGCTCTTCAGCTCAAGGCTAGCACTCTACCACTTGAGCCACAGCTCCACTTCTGGCTTTTTTTCTTTTTGCTTATATGGTGCTGAGGAATCGAACCCAGGGCCTCATGCATGCAAGGCAAGCGCTTTACCATTGAGTCACCTTCCCAGCCCAGTGACATTATTTATAAAGTTTATATTTATCGTGTGTGTGTGTGTGTGTGTGTGTGTGTGTGTGTGTGTGTGTGTGTGTGTGTGTGTGTGTGTGTGTGTGTGTTGATTCTAGGGATTAAACTTAGGGTCTTTAGCTTTTACCTGTCCTTTTCACTCGAGGCTAGTGCTCTTCTATTTGAGTCAAGTCTCTAGTCTGACGTTTTGCTGGTTAATAAGAAGTTGGAGTCTTATAGACATTTCTGCTTGAGGTATCTTCAAAATGCCCCAAATCTTGGAAGTGGTGCTGTAGCTCAAGTGGTAGAGCGCTTGCCTTGAGCTGAAGAGCTGAGGGACAGCACTCAGGCCCAGAGTTCAAGCCCCACAACTGACAAAAAAAAAACAGCCCAAATCTTCAGAGCTTAGCCTCCTGAGTAGCTAAGATTCTAGACATGATCATTTGGTTTGTTCATCTTGGATTTTAATTTCATACTTCTAGGTCTGACCAGGGCCTTTATTTAAGAAATTACCATAAGCTGTTGTCTTCCTTCTGAAGAAATTTCCTGATACTACTGGACAGTAAAGCTAACTTGGAAGTGTGGAGACATAGGGAATCTTTGCTAAAGTGGATCATCTGTTTCATTTGAACACTTATAGTGCTCTGCCAACAACAATATGCTCCAGACAGTGAATAGAGATGCAGCTGACTTGAGAGGCCCTGGAGAGGGTGGAGCTTAAAGAACATTGTGCTTTGGAATATGATGGCTCATTATGAAAAGTGATGGATGGACTTTGTCTCCAGGTCCTGGACAAAGGCACATCACTCTTGATAAAGAAGAAAAGTTCGCCTTCTAAGGCTTTTCTAACTTGACTATGCTGTCTTGCCAAGTTCAAAGTCGTATTTTGCCCTAGATGGAGGTAACTCACTTAGATACATTTTATACCCTCAGAGGCCTAGATATCTCCAAGGTAGCAGTTTCATGCAAAAAAAATCCAGTAATTTGTCCCCTGTCATTCATTGAATGGGACTCACTTACAAACACACACACACACACACACACACACACACACACACACACACACACACACACACAGAATTCAGACTTTCACAACAGCCCTTTTTTTTTTTTTTTTAAAGATTGGGTATTATTCACTTGTCATTGCATCTCATTAGCCAAGCAGTGAATTGCTAAATGGGCATGGTCTCCACAGTCCTGAGAGCTGAGTCACCAAGTTGGCTAAGCTGAGTCATTTGCCTCAGTACCCCTCATAGACTGTACCCAAGGTATACTCCGGTAGCATGCAGCCATGCAAGGACCTTCTTCCAAGCTATACATGTGATTGGCTGGAAATTTCTGTTCCTTACCACCTGGAACTTACCATATAGTGGTTAGCTTTCTTCAGAGTGATCAGGAAAGAAGAAAGGCACCTGAAACAGAACCACAATACTTTTACACCTCTATATTGCATCTTAATATTTGTTACTGTGTTGTAGTAATTAGAAGTAGGTCACAAGGCCCAGACTACACTCAAGAAGGGAGACTGACATACATAAGGTAAATGCCAGGGTTACCATTGTCCTTTTAAAGGCTGTCTGTCCCAACAACTGGCTTATCTTTGTCTTCTTCTTAAGCTCCTTGAAATGTTCTAGAAATAATGATAGCTAAGAGTTGTGATGTGGGAAACAGAGATAGATTTCTTTCTCCTAGCTTCACAATTCTAGTCATGAAGATGTAACTCTACTGGATATAGTTACAAAACACTGAAAGAACAAAGCAATGCAGAGTATTTGTTGTCATGTGCAAGAAAGTCCTGGTGCTAAACCCTGAGGATGCATGTAAAGGTCTGGGCCTGGCCTCCTCAGGACTTTGACATGTAACTGAGGAAAAGGACATACTCTATAATGACATGTTATGGTGTGGGGTCATATATTTTGAAATCACTCAAGAACCAGACTGCTCAGCTGGAAGCTGATGGCTCATGCCTTTAATCCTAGCTACTTAAGATGCTAAGATCTGAGGACCATGGTTCAAAGCCAGAAATATCTCTGAAATTCTGATCTATAATTAATTAGCAAAGAAGCTGAAAGTGGAGATATTCCTCAAGTGGTACCGTGCCAGCCTTGGGCATAAAAACCACCTGAGTATCAGAGGCTCTGAGTTCTTTTTTAAAAGTTCACTTTGGATGGAGCAGACCGTCCTGGATGCTGGGGTAGATACCAAGATGAACAAATGATTATGTGACAAGTAGGACATGTGCTAGAGGACCTCCAGAGGAAGGCATCTCATTTGCAGGAGGGTGTGGTCACGGCAGTCTGTGTAGGAATATGCCAATGAAGAGAAGCGTTGGCATGTTCTGGTTGCAGTGGACAGTGTCTAAGGCAGGGGTCCATGAGCAGTGTTGCACAGGATGGGCGGGTAATTCAAGTGGGCAGCAGTACAGAGTGGGTACTGGGGGGAAGTGGAGCTGGAGTCTCAGGCCAAGAGCAGGAAGAATCACTCTAAGGGCCATTTAGAGTGAATAGTGCAGGATTTGGATACTTTCCAAGAACTGGTGTGATTTGGTTCTCTGGAGGATTCTCTGTGGGGCTGTGTTTGGCACTCCAGAAAGGCCAGGCTTGCTTTCTTTGGTGATTTTGCTGAAAGGGCTAAATCACCTGGCATGTTCTCCACAAGATCAACAGGACTGCTTGATTCTTATGTTGCCTTCTCTACTCTGGAATCAACTATATCATCTTATCCTGAAACCCTTTTACTTCTCCTAATGAATGCTACAGCCCACCTTCCCACCCATCTGTTCGTCCCCTTTCCTTTTCCGCTTTTTTCTGACACAGAACTTCCTTCCAACACACCAAAGGTTTTAATATATTGTCTGTTCTTCTTTGTGCCTCCCACAAAGGCAGTGAGGACCTCTGACCTTTCCATGTGTCATATCCTAAGCCAGCACATAGCATTTTATTTTGTATTTTTTGTATGTTTTTTTTAATTGTAAAAATACTGTACAGAGGGGTTACAGTTACATGAGCAAGGGAACGAGTACATTAACTAGTTCCCACCCCTGCCAAAGTTGTAAAGTTCATGTCTTGTATATCTCATTGTTACAATGGGTCATCCTTATCCCTATTTAAGCATTTTGTTTTTCCCTCCCCCTCCCCAAATTAGAGAAGTGTATATACAAGATGTAGGGCACTGGAATGAAATACAGTGAAAACGGGTTATACCGTGGGGGAGGAACATACAAAGAAACAAAAAAATCACATAGTACATTATAAATACGTCATATGTACATAGCCTTTGACCTTTTCTGCTTGTCCTAGACATGTACTAGTTATTGCAAATAAAGGAAACCATGGGACCTACGTTTCATTGTGCCTGACTTACTTAACTTAATATATTTTTTTCTAAGTCTTCCCATTTCCTAACAGATGGGGCAATGTCATTCTTTCTGATAGAGGCATAGAATTCATCTATATCTATATCTATATCTATATATCACATTTTCTTGATCCATTCATCTACTGAGGGGCATCTGGGTTGGTTCCATATCTTACCTGCACATAGCATTTAAAAAATTTTTTTGTCAACGTGATGTATAGAGGGGTTGCCGTTATGTAAGTAAGGTGGTAGTGAGTACATTTCTTGTAGAACTTGTTACCCTTCCCTCATTTTCTCCCTCTTTCCCTCCCTCTCAAACTCCCCACAGTTGTACAGATCATTTCCAACATATTTTCTTGTATTATTGTTGCATTGGTTCACCCTTTGCCCTTTGTCTCACCATTTTGTTGGTCCTCTTCCCTAATTTAGATAAACATATATATATATATATATATATATATATATATATATATATATATATATACATACATACATACATACATACATACACAATACCCAGGGTACCAAAACCAAATAAGTGATAACAGAGGATAAACCATAGGGGGAAAATATAAAAGAAGCAAAATATCACATAGTACATTAAAAACAACAACAAAGATAAACCTCTTATGTCCATGTACATAGCATTGTTGATGGAATGAATAATCAAAGTCTTTGCATTCTCCTAGAAGAAACTTCAATTCCAGTTAAGAAACAGGATTGCATTTTTAAATTAATTGAATTAAAAATTCAAACAAATTTTAGTAACAACTTTAGGGTTGCATATATATGTATATATGTATATATATATATATATATATATATATATATATATATATTTCAGGGAAGCTTTTAACTTCTCACTGTTTAGTATCCTATTAGCTGTGGGATTTTATGTATTCGTCATATTGCGTTGAGGAACATTCCTTACACATTTAATTTACTCAGAGTTTTGACCATGAAAAAAATGTTGAGTTTTATCAAAATTTTTCTGCATCTTTGAGATGGTCAGGTGGGTTTGTCCTTCATGTTATTAACCCATTTATGGAATTGTAAATATTGAACTATCCTCACATTCCTAGGATAAAGCCCACTTGATCTTGTTGAATGAACCTTTGAAGGCACCATTAAATTTAATTTGTCAGTATATTTGAAGACACAATGTTGTAGCTATGAACATCAGGAAATTTGTCTGTATCTTCTTCAGGAGATTTTTAGGAGAATTACTTGTTCAATTTTTTAGCAGAATTTGAGAAATATTTCTTTGGATGTTAGGTATAATTGAGCAGTTAAGGCATACGGACCAAGACTTTTCTTTGATAAACATCTTTAATTACTGACTCAGTCTCTTTATTCATGTTTGGTGTGTTTATATTTTCTATTTCTTTAGTACCTGTATCTGGTAATTTCCTTTAGGCTGTCCATGGTGGGGTAGTGGTGGAAGGATTTTCATCTCATAATCTTTTCTATTTGTGTGATATATCTCTTTCACTTCTTACTTTTTGAGTCTTCTCTGTATTTTTCTTGGTCAATGTTTTATCAATTTTGATTATCTTTTCAAAACTATCTACTATTAGATTCACTCACGTTTTAATCATTTTTATACTCTCATTTTTTATAGTCTCATTTATTTCTGTTCTGATTTTTATCATTTCCTTCTTTCTAGTTTGGGGCTTAATCTGTCCTTTTATTGTTCCTTGAGGTATAATGTTAGTTTGAAATCTCTCTCTCTCTCTCTCTCTCTCTCTCTCTCTTAGAATTTAGTAAACTTTTCTCCTAGAATTGCTTTTGCTGCACCCATAAATTTGGGTCTGCTTTATGTCTATTTTAAATTTTCTCACTATGTTTTAGAATTTTTCTCTTTGGCCCTTTAGTGGTTGAGGAACCTGGTGTTTACTCTACATGTGTTTATGAGGTTTTTTTTTTTTTTAAAAAATTCCTTCCACTACAGATTTCTATTTTCCTTTTATTGTGTCTAGTAAAGGCACTTGATAGATTTCACTTTTCTTAAATGTTTGGGAACTGGTTTTGTGGTGGGACATGTATTCTTCTTTATTGTTGTTGGTTGTGGGGCTTGAACTCAGGGCTTGGGTGCTTTCTCTGAGCTCTTTATGCTCAAGGCTAGTGCTCTACCACTTTAAGCCACAGCACCACTTCTGGTTTTCTGGCAATTAATTGGAGATAAGAGTCTCACAGGCTTTCCTGGGCTGGCTTAGAACCATGATCCTCATATCTCAGTCTCCTCGTCACTGGATGGAGGTGAGGTTTAGTGAAGCTTCCCTTTAAAGATAGGAACTCTTCACTTAGCATCCTTGACTTTGATTGCAGAATAAGAAAACAAACTCTACAACTTTGGTGGGGGGGGAGGGGTGGGGGGGGCAGGGGGGGAGGATGGGATGGGAAGGGGAAACAAAGGAGGAGGCTACAATGCTTGATCAGAAATGTACTCGTTACCTTGCCCATGTAATTGTAACACCTATATACAGTATTTTCACAATAAAAAAAAAGAATTTCTGGACAAGTCATGGTGCTAAGAAAATTTGGCAGAGCTTTATTAAGTAAACAAATAGGCAAACAGACAGACAGAAGACAGATAAAGACACACAGAAGGGCACTCTAACAGAGTGTGGGTGCTTTCATAGGTGCTATCTGCATTTTGGGGCAGGTGGCTTAAGTTTGGGGAAGCATTTTTCTCAGGAAGGCAAACATAAATGCATCCCTCATGAATGAATGCATCCTGTTGTCTCTCTTTGAAGCAAAGATAGCATTTCTAAGTTTTTCAATACCATATTTCTGAGTTGCCTTCACCAGGCCTCAGTTTCCTTAAGTTATCCGGCTTCATTTCCCCTAAAATGACTTTGTTCCCTTAATCTTAAGGGAAGTATATTAAGGAATATCTCCTATATTTGCTATAAGCTGATCATTCCTCATTTTCACTAGTTTATCCTGCTTCATTTCCCCTTAAATGACTTTGTTTCCTTAATCTTAAGGAAAGTAGATGGACAAACTTTAAGCTTGAGTCTTTGAATCCCTGGCAGCCATTTACCATGCTTCATTTCCCCTAGGCTATCCTGCCTCATTCTGAGTAGCTAGAATTACATGTTTAAGCCATTGGTGCCCAGCTTGTGACATGTATTCTGTCCAGAAGAATCTGTCATGGATACTGGAGAAGAATGTGATATTGCTACTCTCTCTGTCTGTTAGATTCATGGAGTCTAACATTAGTTTAAGTCTGATGTTTCATCATTGATTTTCTGCCTGGATGATCTGTTCATTGCTGAAAGCTGGACTATTACTATATTGCAGAGTCTCCCTTCCTTTATACCTGTCATCATTTACTTTACATACTTAGTGCTCTTATAAATTTACAACTGCTAGACTCTCTCTACATCTATTTAATGATCTTTCTTGACTCGTTTTGTATTTTTAATTTAAAGTTATATTTTATGTGATGTAAGTATAGCTACCTCTATCTTTTTTGCATTGCCATTTGTATGGATATCTTTCTCTATCCCTTCACCTTTAGTCTATGTCTGTCCTTAAAAGTGGAGTGTACCTCCTGTAAGCAGCACAGTGCCTATTTAGCCATACTGTTTTGATTGTAGAATTTAGTACATTCACACTCAATAAAAAAGAGTGCTCATTTCTGTCCTGTTGTTCATTTCCTTCATTCTTTACTTTCTTCTTTTCCTCCCTCCTATGTTTTGAGACTTTCTATGCTTTAATATCCTACTTTTCCTTTTGCAAATCTACTATGGGCTTTTGCTTTATGGTTACAATTAACTTACAGAAAGCATCTTATAGCTCTAACAGGATATTTTAAGCTGATGACAATGCAACTTTAAATATTTACACTTTCCATCCACACTTTTCCCAACATTTTATTTTTTATGTCATAATTTACGTATTTTGTTGTATATTAAAATCATTGTCATTGTTACAATTCTAATTTCTCCTCTAACTTAATTGCCATACTTCCTACTGAGATTTAAAGAGCAGGAATCATGTGTTTTAATTTGCTGTTTCACAGTGTACTCAACATAATGAATATGAAATCAATATGAAATTTATTACTTTGAGATTGACATATGTATGTAGAAAGTGATAGTATTTAATCTAGTAATAATTGGTACCATTGCATCATTTATATACACCTCAGGTTCTGTTACCCTGTCATTAATGATGTTCTCTCTCTCCTTTCTTCCCAATCACAGCGTGTGCATTCCGATATAATGGACTGTCCTTTGTCTACCTTATCTACCTCTTGCTCATTCCTCTCTTCTCAGAACCAACAAAAGCAACGATGCAAGGTAAGATACTTTATTTTCCATAACATAGTTTATGCAGTTTGAATGTATTTTGTGGTAGTCCTTGGATATAAATTTACATTAAAATTTTTAATTTAATTTTTCTGAACTCCTGAAGGAGTTCAGAAATTTAATGTGCCTGAGTGTCCAGGGCCTTCTATTCAGAATCACTCCTTTTCCTTCCCTTGCTGTTTTCCTTCCTTCCTTTTCCCTCCCTCCTCCCTCTTCCTCCTTACTTCCCTCCTTTTTGACAGATGATCTTGCTGTGAATCCCAGGCTGGCCTAGAACTTTCAATCTTGCTATCTTGGCCTCTCAAGTACTAGAATGACAGGCACATGCCCTTATCGAAGATCCTGAGTTTCTCTTTATTTAGTGGAACAAGTTACCTGTGCAGTAGGGATGGTCTAGCAGGGAGTGAATCCTGTTTGTGTCACTGACACAGATATTCTCCCTTTGTAAGTTCCCATTAAATCTTTATTGGTATGCTTGGCAGTACATCTGGAATGTTTTGGCCAGTAAAGACTAACTCAGAGGCAGATGGCATGGCAACATTGGTATATGCATTTACATATTGGGTTTCAGGGGAGAATATGCTAATTAGAAAAAGCAGAGCAGTGCTTGAATTTCCAAGCCCTTCAGTAGGAGAAGGGGACAGGAAGCCTGGCCCCTGTCTTACCTTCTTCGTATGGCATCTGAGATTTCTTAAATATGACTTTACTCAATGAAAGATAGGGTTTGCATTGTATATATTGCTCCTAAAGTATGTTTCTACAAAGTTTTGAATCTTTCTCAGGGTCCTTACAACAACCTCAAAGCCCTAAACAGAGTATAACTGTATTTTCTGAAGCTCTTAATTAGGAAGCATCATCTGATTTTATAATTTGTTTGAAGTCCTTGCACAATTATAGAAACAAAACCTCCTGAGTTAAGTCAATATGTTGTTTAGCTAACACATTGCTGTGATAAGAAATAAGGACCTGGACTAAGTCCATAGGTAAGTAAAACAGCTATGTGTTTCCATGAAGGGAAAGGGAAATGGGCTTGACACAAGCTGCAAAGAGTCATGGGAAAGGTCACTAATGGTGATTTCCTTGTTACTCACAGATGCTGTGGGGGGAATAAGCAAAGACCATGATGTACACAGAACAGAAAATAATGACTCCTGTTTCCACTCTTCTCATTTATTATTAAATTTAAAAAGCATATTATGGTCATTCACCCTTGTAGTTATAGTTCCAGATGTCATGTTGATTTTCCTATCTCAAGAAGAACCTAAATAATAGCTCTTCTAAGTTATTTAAATGTTTAATACACATTAAGAAAGGCTGGAGAAATGAGAGTTTATGCAAATCCTTATCAAACCATCATAGACTCATTCCTAAAGTTCAACATAAACAGAATAACTTCTGGCCTCAGAATTCCATTGTATATATACCACATTTTCTTGAACTGAGGGGCATCTGGGTTGGTTCCATATCTTAGCTATGGTGAATAATGCTGTGATAAACATAGTTGTGCTGGTAGCTTGGCCTTGTTTGTCTTCATTTGGGTAAATGCCCAAAAGTGGGATTGCTTGGTCATAGGGGAGGTCTCTGTGTAGTCTTTTGAGGAACCTCCATACTGCATTCCAGAGTGGTTGAACAAGTTCACACTTCCACCAACAATGCAGTAGGGTTCCCTTTTGGCCACATCCTCTGCAGCATCTGTTATTAGATTTCTTGATTATAGCCATTCTAACTAGGTGAGGTGGAATCTCAATGTTGTTTTGATTCACATTTCTTTTTATGGCCAGAGGAGTTGAGCATTTATTTCTTTCTGTGTCTATTGGACATTCTTATTTTTCTCTTCAGAGAAGTCTGTCTTTAAGTCTTTAGCCCACTTATCAATGGGGTAGTTGTTTCTCTGAGGATTTGATTTTGGAGGATTTAATTTTTTGCATTCTAAGTATATTTTAGATATGAGGCCCTTTTCTGTTGTATAGCTAGTGAAACAAGATTACAACCTGCAAGTCACTCCTATTCAGGGCTGTAGCTTTCAGAATACAGTGCTTTAAAAATGAGTACTTCAATATATAGAACTGAATTACCGATTGATGATATATCAAGATGGACTGCCACTGTTTTCTCTGTTTCATTCATATTCATGTGGCAGCCCCTGACTTTTCCTTTATCCCAAAGTTGACATCACTGAACATATGACAGTTTTAGAAGTGACCACTATATTAAGCCCAGAAACACTGGGGCTTGCCCTATCTGGAAAATTATATTGTAAGAATAACATAAAGTAAAAAAAAACAGAGCCCAGATCCTCCATATGTGAAGGCAGATCTAGATTGAGAAAAATGTTATTACACCATGCACAAATGCTTAAACCATAAGCAAAGCTAAAGGCACTTGTGGGTGTGCTGGTGCTGATCAAAAGGAAGAACAGGTTCAAGAGGGAACCTGTTTTTTTTCCAGTGTGAATCTGGGAACAGCATTTCAATGTTTCTTTTCTCTTCCTACATTTTAATGCCAAGAAGTATGATTGATACATATTTAGTACAACCTTGTTTATTTGCTTATTGATTAATAGCAAATGGATGACTCCAGGAAGGGGTGTCACATGTTTTTTTTTCAAATTGAGATTTTTTTTTAGGATTATTTTTCCCAGAATAGGATTCATTATCTATTCATTTATAGGAGCTCTGTTTGAAAGATTCTATCAGACGCAATAAGGTGAGTGAGGCTGTGTGGTTTTTAGGGGACTCCAGTCCTCAAGTTCTTGGACTGGTCAGCTTCCACTCAAACACTTTCTCAGACAAGTGCATTTGACAGACAAGTAAGTATACTGGCAGGCTTACAGACTATCAGCAAGTCTGTGCTCTGGCTCCCTTGGTCTGGGCCTAAATTCACTGAGTGAATTTGAATCAGCCTCAGGAGACCATGTAGGAATGGTCTGACCATGCCTTTCTGGGACTTTGTAAAATCAACACAGACCCGCTGAACTGGAAAAGAGAGACAAACACGTGGCCACTGCTACCAGACACTTCCCTCCTTTGGTTGTGTGACTAAACTTGTCTCTGTGTACCCACAGAGATGCCCAACATGGGGACTGTTTGGGCTGAAACTAAGATGGTAGTTTTTGAGTTAGTCCTTACGTCCTGAGTAGCCCTTAAGTTAATTCCAAATGAAAAATTCCAATTGTTTAGGCCAGAAATGTCCATGAAGTTTGATCTCTTAGGACTCTGCAGGATGAAGAATACCTGAATACCATAATTTATCACTGTCCCTGAGGTTGAATGGGTGTGCATGTGAGTAAGGCCTTATACTACTGTGCTGGAGAGGAAAGAGGGTGATATGCAATTCTATGCTAAAATATTTTGTACATGTTTTAAAATATGATGGTAGGTTTTGGGTATAATTCTGTGCTAAAGAGCTTTCTGTTACATGTGAGGCCTTGGGTTTCATCCTTTGCCACATGTGTACACAACAAATTAGGTTGATAAAATTGTTTGCAGATTCAATATGCTTAACACATGGATATCATCTAATGAAAAGGGCTGAAACTTATGCTGTCAGGTAATTCTAAAGTAATTGAAGAGTGACCTGGCATATACAAGTGGCATCTATGTTGCTGTCTATGTTTGTTGGACACATGTCCCATTACATACTGGTGATGCCAGGGAGCAACCTGTCTCCTGGGCATATTTCCAACCTAGGACAACAAAGAGTTAACCAGTGCTGACAAATCACCTTGCCAACTGTGAAGGGCTCACAAAAGAATAAATATTTCAACTAAATGATTTAGATGATCAAATATGGAATTATCTCAGTTGTATCAATTATATCAGAATGACTGTATCAACAGAAATCAGGAATCACTCTAGATTTTTAAAAAAGGAAAATTCAATACAAGGAATTTGTTATTAAAAGTGATGTAAGAATCAAAAGCAAAGGGAATGTTGATTTAAGGAAGACATCAGTCAGGCAGGAAGACTGGATAGCATTAGCAGAGAGCTGCTAGAATCATAGGGGGAAATAACTCTATGTGCAAACTGACTCTTCAATGTGGACCATGTCACTCAGATGTGTGGCAGACCACCAGGAAATGACCCATTTCCAGTGTCTGGTGGTAGATGTTGCTAGAGATGCTGCTTCTCTCACTCATTTTCACTGATTAGAATATTATTTCTAGTTACTCAAGGATGGGAGTTCTTGATTCTTCCATTCAGACTGATTTACTCTGTCAGAATCTCTCTGAGAAGTAGTACACAGTGGATGCTCTGGTGTAAATCTGAATCCCCTTTCAGGACTGAGGGACTCATCCCCAGCTGCCTGGAGGTGTTTATGGGGCAACTTACAGCAAAATCCTTTTCTGGGAATTGTTGATGGCTACGTTAGTCAGCTTTCTGCTATTGTAACAAAATATCTGAGGTCAGTTTATAAAGAGGAAAGGTTTATTTTAGCTTATAGTTTCGGAGATTTTAGTTAGCAGACAACTGGGTTCATTGCTTATGGCCTGTACATCAAGTCAGGGAGTGAAAGCAGTTGGGCAAACTCTTCACATTGTGGCTGGGAAATGAAAAAGAAAGAAAGATAAGAGACCAGGTCTTGCAATCCCAACCTGCATGTAACCCTAGCTACTCAGGTGGCTGAGATCTAAGAATTGCAGGTTGAAGCCAATTGGGATAGGAAAAATTTTGTGAGATTATCTCCAATTAACCAGCAAAAAGCTGGAATTGGAGGTGTGGCTCAAGTAGTAGAACACCAACATTGAGCAGTAAAGTCAAGTGAGAATGTGAGGCATTGAGTTCAAGCTCAGGTACTTTCCCTCCCCCAAATCCATAGAATTGGCTGAAGAAAAAGAGTGAGGAGGTGGTTTACATAGCTTCTCCTGTCCCTGCTGTGGCAGCTGCACCCAGTAACTACAATGTGTGTTGTCGGGACAGTGGGGTTGGGAAGTGTGTGGAAGACCATGGCAGCTTCAGAGCATCCCATTAGCTGAGGCCCACTGCAAACCACCTCTTTTCCATGAATGCCTCTGTGGATTCTTCTTCCTTTACCCTGTGGTTGATTGCTGCAGGCCCAATAAGACCCTGCTACGCTGTGTTTCTCGGTAACCAGACTCACCAGAATCTTGAAGCAGGAATTATTGTTGCAGCTATCCAGCCATCTGAGCACTCATGTGGTTGGAAGGCTGGGACCTCTGGGGATGGGATAAGAGTCCATACAAGGGGCCAGGCCTAGAAGGAAATCAGCTGGTGTACCCATTTCCGAGCACATTCAGTGCAGGTTCTATAGCTGGGATCTCAGCTCCAGCCTACAGTACATTTGACTGGATGCCAGTTCTCTCTGCTAAGTTTTCCCTCTTTGCAACTGAGGTCCATATTCTTCAGGATTATTAGGCTTTTGAACAGATATAATGTTAAACAAAAGGTAAAATTATTGCCCAAGCAGTAATTAATTATAGAACTCACATAGTTTTGAACTGGTAAGTCTGCGTGCCACGGTTTGAACACCTTCTCCAGACTCATGATGAGATTTCATTGTCATGGTAACAGCACTAAAAGTTAAGCCTTTAAGAGGAGATTGGGGGATGAATGAGGACAGCCTTCTCATGAATGGATTAAGGCCAGTATTGTGGGTGTGGACTTCTGGTGAAAGGATGAGTTTGTCTCATACATAGCCTCTGTCACACTAAGCAGAAGGAAGGTCATGCTCTGAAGTTTCCCAGACTCTAGAATGGTAAGAAATCAACTCCTCTACTTTATAAACTACCTAGTCTCAAGTGTTCTATTATATAATTACCAACAGATCAAGAAACTCTACTGTGTAAAAGAAACTATATTGTGTAGTTAGTTCTCCTGGCTAGAATGTGTCACCCTAGATTTTGAGTGGGTGTACTCCTGTGCTAATTCAGATTTCTGAAAACCTTGCCATCTTAGAAGCATCCTCTCTTCCATTCCTGCTAAAACCACCAGGCTTTGTCCTCACTTCTGTTTTCTATGCTATGAACCAGGTTTGTTTTTCTCAATATTTATGCCTATCTGAAATTACTGGTGCTCCCAGTCTATAAGACCTGTACTCAGAGATACAGCCTGTGACTGTCTTGAATCTCCTTCGTAGAGCTGATCTTTCCCATGTACCTGAGCGCCATTCTAAGCAGTCCACAAGTAATATGTCCTCTGACACTTGGGTGCCTCAACCTGTCTACACCATGTCAGAATTAAAACCCTATGTGTTATTTAAAATTAAAGCTTCTGTCCATAAACAACTGCCTATGGAAGCTGGAGAAGGAGTGGGACTTCCAGGGAATTGTGTCTCCACAGATCCTTGTGCCTGTTTCTCACCTGCCTGGGCTGTACCTACCCTGGCTGGGCTAAGTCTCAGTGGATATGGAAGATGATTGGGCATCAGTATAGATTTCTTCCATTGCTTTCTTTGACCCAGTATATTGGACCAAATTGAATGGACTCCTTTGTGTTGTTCTTCTTGAGCAAATTGACTCAAAGTCATCCTCAGGAGGGTGGGTCTCCTGTCCCTCCCCTCTCTCTGTCTTGATCCATGTTTTTCTGTGCCTTTGGCTCATACACACCAGTAACACACACAGCATAAAGAGCAGGCACCGTAAATCTGCCACTGGTCAGTGCTACAGTTTGCATGGATTCCTCAATTCATAAGTTCGTGGTATTTGGAGGTGGAATCCTTCTAAGGTGATTAGGATTAAATGAGGCCATGTAGATGGGGCCCTCATGGTGTGTTAATGGCTTCTTAAAAAGAAGAAAAACAGAGCCCAGAGCTGGCACACCTTTCTTGCTATGCAACATCCTTCATCAGGTGTAATGCAGCAGGAAGGCCCTCACTGATGCTGAGCTGGGGCCCTGCTTGGCACTTCCCAGTCTCTAGTACATAAGTCCAATAAACTTCAACTCTTTCTAAATTACCCGGTCTTGATGACACAAAATGGTCATGTGTAGTTACTTCCCTCCTCATGCCCCTACCTCTGTAGTCATAGCCACTTTATCCCATCCTTGATTCTCACCCTTGGATTTTTCAGGCAAAAGTCCTTTATCCATCTAGCATGGCTCCCATGGTAATAGGTTTTCTCACTGAAGATTCTCTCACTAGGCTTGAGATTCTCTCTACCATATCCAACAATTTTAACTTCTCCATCATTAATCCTTTCATATCTTTCATGGGTTGGAGTTGCAGGTTGAAAATAAACACTCATTCTGGGCAGTAGCGGTTCACATCTAGAATCCTAGCTTTAGGTTTCAATTAGGTCTAGGAAATTACCACAGGGTATTCAGGTGAAAAAAGAAAAGTTTGTTCTGAACTGCCAGCCCTGCACTAGTGGAGGTGCACACAGAAGGGAAGGTCACCTGGCCAGATTGGGGTTAATGTAGAGGGGAAGAAGGTGTGGCTATGGCAGGTGGAATCTGAGAACCTCCCATGGTCTGAAGGAGATGTGACTGGGGTGGTCCAGGATGTGACCTCAGAGAAAGGGGAGGTAACTGCCCTCTGGTGTGCCAGTCACCTAGGTAACACAGGTGTTGGATGGAGACTTCTAGAGTAGGGCACATAGGAGGAGGGAAGACTACAAGCAGACTGACACAGAGAAAAGTGGCCCTTTTCCCAGACAGACCTAAAACTAGCTACTCAGGAGGCTGAGTTCTTGAGGATCACAATATGAGGCCATCCCAGGCAGAAAATTTTGTAGACTCTTATCTCCAAAATAAACAGCAAAAAGCAGTGCTGGAGGTTCAGTGCAAGGAATAAGCATGTTCCAAGTCTTGACTTCAAACACAGTACTCTCGAAGGGGTGGGAATGGGGGAGGGAAGGAAAGAAAAATAACCACCCTTTGTATGCACTAGAGAATAACCCTGGCACAAAGGGTTGGTCTCTTGGCCACATAGGATCTCACCTACACTACATTTATTTAGTGTCTTTCCCTTCTAGTGTGTAAAAGTCTGGATAGCCATTGTTTACTCTTTTATGTCCCAAACCCAAAACAGTGCCTGGGATATAGTAAACAATAAAGATGTATAGAATGAATGAATAAACTTATCTCCAGAGCCTAGTGTTTTGGAAATACTTCTGAACATTGACAAGAACACTTGTCAACACTTAGTTGAGTGTTCAACTACTTAAGCTTGATAACAGAGATATAGTTTATTGCATACAACAGTTGTCTGGAGATAGAAGTTGAGGGTCTAACAAGTCTGGGACTCTATGTTAAATTTAGTTAAGCTAAGAAGATTATGAGCAATTGAAGATATCAAGGTAGTTAAAATGTTTTCCATTTTCATCTACAGTGATAGGTATTTTATTTAAGCAGATAGTACTGCAGGAGAGAAAATTAGTATCTTCTTGCTATTTGCAAACACTGTGCTTTGTGTTAGGATTAAGAACAACCTCCATCCCCTGGATAGGTACCAGGATGGCTGTGAAAACAAGGTGACTTACTTAACATAGTCTTTTCCTTACTTCAGTTTATCTCATCTGATTTCAATTTAATCTTTAGCACTTTTTTCCCCCTCAGTTTTCATGCCACAGAAGCAGGGGTGGGGATTCATCCCCCATGCATTCTGATTATTGTTTAAATGATCGCTCAAATGACCAGCCTAGGCTGGAATGGCAGGACTGTTTGGCATTTGGGCTTTCTTAATGTTTCTTCTACCAAAAGGTCACAGTTACTCTTGGTCAGATATCACAAGCAGCCTCTTGGTTTATTCCAGCGAATGGGCAAGAGGTATATTTCTTTTTTTTTTTTTCTGCTTGCTGTTTGGCACTTGTATTAAGAGTTCATCTTAAATAAATTTCATGGTGATAACTGTGGTCCTTGTGTGAAGAACTGACTTTATAGCATTTGGAGTCAAGCTTGATGGGGGAAAACAGATGATTAAATTAGTCAATTTAATCTGTCAATTTTGGAAGGAAACAAACTTTAGAATACTTAGTACAAAACAAAGTGTCTGAAGGTCACTCCTCATCAAGAATGAGGCAGGTTTGAGGTTGATTTGAGTGAGAACACTGTGGCTGATACAACAGCAAATATATGTGAAACACCTGTGTACATTTTCCTACCAGACACAGTTGCTTGTGATCTCACCTATTGCAAAGTAGGATGTCTTGGTAAGAAGGCAGCATCCTCAGGAAGTGTTGAGTTGCTTGATTTATTCTATAATCTTGATTATAAAAGTCAAACATGGCCAATACAACCTCAGGTGTCCAGGGTAACAAGGCTTTCATGGAGGTTGTTAGTTGAAGTGTCTACACTGACTCCATTCTCTATAACCTAGTTCTCTCCTAAGGATAGAAAAGTGAAAGTACTTCCCTCCTTGGATGGAAAAGTATTATGGACTTACCTTAATAACATGCCCTAATGTGGCTCTAACTTTAACACCCTTTACTCCTGTTAAGAAAGTGAAAGCTGGTGGCTAATGCCTGTAATCCTAGCTATTAAGGAGGGTGAGATCCAAGGTGGTTTGAAGCCAGCCCAGGTAGGAAAGCATTTGGGGCTCTTATCTCCTGTTAGCCAACAAAAAGCTGTTGGTCTACCATTTGAACCACAGCTCCACTTTGGACATTTTTGATAGTTATTTGAAGAAAGGTCTTGTGGACTTTACTGTCTGGGCTGGCTTTCAACTGTGATCCTCCGATCTCAGCCTCCTGGGTGGCTAGGATTACAGGTGTGAGCCACCACCTGTGTCTGGCCTCTTCTTATTTGTGATGGCAGTTTAGCTCCTGGTGCAGTGGTGGTACGTGGAGAGGGAGCCAATTGTTTGCTGAAGCCAGCAAGATGGGAAAGGAGTGACAATGGTGTAAGCACACACTGCCAGGCTCTTCAGGTCCCCCCCCAAAAAACATTTTTCAATATGTCACCTGGTAGAGATGTGCAGATCTTTTACCCCCCTGTTTTACAACGATTAGATCTCTGAAATGTCCTTTTCCCCGCCCCCCCCCATCTTTGCCTTGCTATTTGGAGCAAAATGTTAGCTCCTGTGATGTATTTGCTTGCATTTATATTCTAACATTATTACTAATTATCTGTCTTTTCTGTTTCTTGGGATCTTTTCCAGTGCTTGGGAGACAGAGTTAGACAGGAGCAGGAAAGGAAAAGCTTCAGTGCACTTTGGTGAGGACCATGAATAGGTGAAATGTTTAGCAGGCGAAGTTCACTTTTGTAAACAGTTGTCAGAGTTGTCCTCATGGTAGAAAAGAAAAGTGTGTTTATTCCATGCAGGTCTGAACAGTAGACATTCCTAAAGAGGAAGTCACACTAACTGTATAATGTGTGTGTGTGTGTGTGTGTGTGTGTGTGTGTGTGTGTGTGTGTGTGTGTGTATGTGTGTGTGTAAAATAACCACAAAAGGGCCACATCCCAAGGTTCTGACCCAGGATGCTTGTAATCAGAATATCTAAGGGTACCTTGAGGAAAGAAAAATGACTTCCATTTGCCTACTTAAAGAGGCAAAGAGGTCTGTAACTTGTAAAGCCCTGTTTAGACATAAGAAAGGAAATAGTAGCAGATATTTAAAGCTGCTTGCATCTGGTTTTTGTTACAAATAGTCCTTAGGCCATTTGGCTTATTACTGTGTTTTACTATGTAATAATAAAGCAAAATTCAAGAAAAGTGTTTCATTATTAATCATATCAGCTCACCATCAAATGCATATTAACAAAATAATTGAATGTTTCTCGAAAGTTTTAATAAAATCAGGGATAAGACCTTTAGATTTTTGTTCCTTTTTTCAAGTGGCATAGATACAATATCCATTATAGTTTAAAATTTGCAACACAGAGTTTCTGCTCTATGATTCTGCAGCTCAGAGAACCTTAGATCATATTATTATTTATAACTACAGAAATTATTTCAGACTACCCTGACCGAAAAAGCCAAACAACCATTTAGGCCACAAGTTCAAGCCCTAGTACCAGTACAACAAGTACAAAGAAAAAGGAAATTATTTCAGAAGTCTTCAACTTTTCTTAGTTGATTATGATAAACTACATAAATAAAATGGCTCCACCTTTTTAAACAATGTATCCCTGTTACTACAGTGCATTAAATTACATATATTGATAATCAGTTTGTTGATCCACTCTTCAAACTATGATGCTTTTGTTTTTTCATTTGACAAACATTTCCTGACATCTTCTCTGTTGAGCCTTCTAATAGGCTACTGGACATGTAAAGTAAACAGGACAGACTTGATGTCCTCAGGATCTGACTCCAGCTCTACTACCTATTAACTTCATTGTTTTGGGCAAGTTATTTATACTCTTAGCTTGTCCTCATTGTAGGTTGAATGCTTGGCATCATTCCAGGACAGAAAGCTGAAAAATGGGGTGTCCATATGTAACTAGTCAGGCCTGGGATTCGGACTCAGTGCCAAAAGAACTGTGAAGTAATGTATTTATTCACTTTATTGCTCTGAGAAATAACTTAAAAGAGAAGGATTTATTTAGGTTCATAGGTTTCAGAGGTTTTAGTTTATGGCTGGCTCATTGCCATGTGCCTGAGGTGAGGCACAGCATCATGGCAGGGGGAGTATGGCAGAGGCTGCTCACTTCATTGCAGCCAGAAAGCATGGAGAGGGTGAAGAGACAGACAGAGATGGAATGAGACAAACAGACCGACAGAGACAGAGAGACAGAGATAAAAAGAAGCAGAGAGAAGTGCAGAGAGGGAGAGAGGCAGGGAGGGACAGAGAGAGAGAGAGAGAGAGAGAGAGAGAGAGAGAGAGAGAGAGAGAGAGAGAGAGAGAGAGAGAGAGAGAGAGAGAGAGAGAGAGAGAGAGAGGAGAGAGAAGAGAGAGAGAGAGGATAAATCCTTTGATGTTATATCCACAGCAACTTCCTTCCCCAGGCCTTACCTCCCAAATGCACATTGGTGAAGTTAACATTGTCATGATCCAATCACCTGTCTTCTGCCTGGGGCCAAGCCTTCAACACAGGAGCCTTTGTGGGTACACTTCATATCCAAATCACAACAAGAACGAAGTCATTACTCTCTGACTGATGATTCCTGGCTGCTTCCATCTCCTTGGAGAGACTTTTCCATGCAGAATAAATGGTTAAGTGATGCACCTTTACCTTCTTGGAAAATGGATGGTAGAAGGAGTTGCAGACAGGTGTGAAATCAAAAGAGGTAGAGTCTGAGAAACAAGTGCTTCAGAGGATGATTATTAGACACAGCGTGGGGGTTTCTTCCCAGGTACCATTTGTACACTGCCCTCCTCTTCTTTGCAGTTATTTGCTAGCTGCCGATGCTGCTGATGGCAAATGAGCTTCCTAGCACCAGACCCCATTTGACAGCTAGGGTAACTAGAAAGGTGAATTCAAGGCTGACAGCTGTGCTGTCTGCTTTTCCATAAAAATGAGGTTTAGCCCACACTCCTCTCATCCTTCCAAAGTCAATGGAGAACAGTGACACCTTGCTGGTGGGGTTCTCTGGTACTTTAAATGATTCCATCATTGAAGCATCTGTTGCTCATGAAATATTCAGCAGCCTAAGTGTTTACAAAGGCTTTTTATAGGCCGCATACATAATAGGAGAATGGATTCTAAAAACCAAGCTGGGTTGGGCTTGGTGTTTGGAAATGGAGATCAGCTAATTGGAAGGAAGAAGGATCTTAGGGAGTGGTTACCTGGGAAATTAAAGTTTTTTTTTTAATTTCTTGAGTAACATCCTAACAGAATTGAGTGCATAAATTCTGTACATTTATTCACAGGGTAATTTGTCATAGAAAGGTAGAAAGCATTAAGTTATGGGGCTGAATGGAGTACTGAATGATGGATTCATTTGACCAAATTTTGGGGCAGAGTAATACTGAGGCTTGCCCTAGGGGCTTCTCACTCTCTCTTATCTTTTCACTCAAGCCACTTGAGCCACACTTTCACTTCTGGCTTTTTTGGAGATAAGAGTTTCACAGACTTTTCTGCCTGGGCTGGTTTATAACTGCAATCCTCAAATTTCAGCCTATGAAGCTAGGATTACAAATGTGAACCATGAACACCTAGACATTTAAGTGGTGATTTTAATACATCTACTTTTTTCAAATATTAGGAACTGGCTAGGAATTTCAGTGACAAAAGCAGCTGACTTTCACAATCTATAAATTCACTGTCTAGTTGATAAATCCTGGAGTATTAGTTTAGAGCTATAGATGGCATTTCAACATCTACATTCCATGCTGCAATGATTTAGTGACTCTCTGATCAATCCCTAAAAGTGTTCTCAGGGTTATTGGTAGACATGCCCAGAACCACAGAAGCTGGAAAATGAATGGTAGAAGCTAAAGCTAAAAGCTGAAGCAAAAGCTTCTGCTCCCAGCTCAGGTGGCACTGGGTGACACTCCCTACTTGGGTGCCATGTCTTTCACATTTTTGTGAGATCTTTTGGTGATTTCCTGGCTAAAAGTGGCCCTCATATGAACTGCTGGAGCGCTTCAATTGTTCCTAAGTGCAGGGAGACTATGTCTTGTCATTGTGTCAACATCTGAGCAGCAGTGTTGCTGACTGAGCACAGTGTAAATCAGTGATATACGTGAAACTAGGTCTTTAGACAATCTAATCTTCAACACTGACAGGTTGATGAACAATCTGCATCTAGAGGCTCACCGAAACCTCATGCTGTATTCTCCTCAGGGCAATTGTGGTCCACAGGAACAACAAGGTCAAGTGCACATTTCACAGGAGTTGGTGTTAGCTTGGTTAGAGTGACAGAAAGGCTTAAGATGAGAACAGAATGGTCACAGTGTTTGTCAGATATTTTTTAACATGACAGTTGGAATATTGTTGAAGGTGGGGTATGTTGTGGCAAATTGGACAACCTAGAAGAACCTTCTTCAAAAACTTGCCACTTTTTTGGGAGGTGCCATATTGATTCCTTTGTGTATTTTTTCAATTTAAGTATATTTTATTTATTTTATTGTCATTTTAAATAGTTGTAGAAAGCGTTGCAGTTCAACATGTCAGTTTATGTGTACCTTGATCAATGTCATCCCTTCCATCATCCTCTTCCACCTGTGCCAACCCCACCCATCCCCTCAAGTTTTCTAATTCTATTTTCACACAAGTACATGCTTTCAATTCAGGGCTTCATATTTTCTCAGCTTCCTTATGTAGTTGATACTCTACCATTTAATTTATGCCTATAGCCCACCATTTTGATGGTTAATTGGAGATGAAATCTCAAACACATTTTTAACTGGGCTGGCTCTAAGCTTTAATTCTCAGATCTCTGACTCCTGAATAGCTGGGATTACAGATGTAAGCTACTGGTACCACTTTCTTTTTAGTGATACATATTTGATTTGCAATCAGCAGTGTCTTTTTTGGAAAGTCTGCTATTTAAATTTAAAACTCAGGTTTACATCTGGTAGTATCATTGTGGTAACCATGCATTACCATACAGGCATGTTAAGAAGAGAGTTGAAAGAAACATGCACTTGTATTTTTATTGTTGGAGTTTAAATTATTCTTAATGATATTCATTTATATTCACAGACTCCCTTCCTTCCTTCCTTCCTTCCTTCCTTCCTTCCTTCCTTCCTTCCTTCCTTCCTTCCTTCCTTCCTCCCTCCCTTCCTTCCTCCCTCCCTCCCTTCCTTACTTCCTCCCTCCCTCCCTCCCTCCCTCCCTTCCTTCCTCCCTTCCTTCCTTCCTTCCTTCCTTCCTTCCTTCCTTCCTTCCTTCCTTCCTTCCTTCCTTCCTTCCTTCTTCCCTTCCTTCTTTCTTTCTTTTGGTAAATTTTGGTGCTGGTCCTGGGGCTTCAACTCAGGGCCTAGGCACTGTCCCTTAGCTATTTTGCTCAAGGCTGGTGCTCTACCTCTTGAGCTACATTTCTACTTCCAGATTTTCTTCTGGTTAACTGGATTTAAGAATCTCTTAGATTTGCCTACCTGGAATGGCTTTGAACATCAATGATTAGATACCAGCCTCCTAAGTAGCTAGGATTACAGTTATGAGCCATCAGGGTCTGGTCCTTTATTATTTCTTATACTTTGCTCAACAATATCCTTAAGCCCCAGACATTGTATGTTCCAAGAAGAACTGGATCTGGTTAATTTCTCAGCTGTGGCCCAGCTGGACAAGCTTGCATAGATGTGACTTCCCCTCTGAGTTTTTGTAGTCCAGTTTTAAATTCTGGATTGTGGAAAGGCATGACAGAATGTTAATAGGAGTCTTGGAGAATATCATTGATCACGTGTTGAGGAGATCATCCTCACAATCAGTAAGGTTTCTGTTTCAGGAAGTGTAACCATACTTGTGAGCCACCTGCCCACAAGTACACACTCATGGCACACAGAGAACGTGAATACTATTCTCCAGTGGATTTCATAGTGCTTTCTCATCTCGATTCTGTTTACCCTGTGCACTTGTTCTCTCATTTTCTCAGTTTTTCTTTCTCCAACATACAGAGTTTGAAAACTATCTACAAAAACAGCATGTAAATTTTACATCACCCATGCTACATATATCTGTTTGTCTGTCTATCTGTATGTTTGTATGTATCTATCTATCTCTCTATAATTGTGATTTACAGAAGAAATACAGAATGATCAGTTAAATTTGAGTTTCCAATAAACAAGTAAATTTTAGTGTAAAGATGTTCCAAAGTGCTTGGGCCATATTTTTACTAAAATGCTGAATTATTTGATTTTTTATTTGAAATTCAAACTTCACTGCATATTTTGTATATTTTCTTGTAGATATATATATATATATATATATATCTTGTATATGTATCTTGTATATCTATACAGTATGTATGCGAAGAAAGATTCCTTCCTTTTTGTAATCATTATTTATTGACTCTGTTTGGGCTGAAGAAGATAAGCTTTTTTGTAAAGTATCCTCTTCAGTGCAATGCAAAATATTGTACTCTCCCAGCTGTTTGCTTCCAGAGATATTGCATGTCAGCAACAACACACACTGCCACGGTGGTCAGACTACTGAAGAGGTATTCAGCTCATTAAATTATCATTAGAATCTTCTCCCCTTTTATGCTAAACCAAGAAAATCTATTGAGGGTCAGAACCAGTTTAAAGAGTAAGTGAAAAGGGAGTAATGAGTAGATTCTTTGAAGAAATATTATCTGAGTCTCCTTTAGCCATCCAGTTTGGCTTAGTTGATTGGAGAGGCTCTGTATTTCTTCCTCAGCCTGAGGTCCTGTTTTCATTTTGTAGTCAACTTGTGGTGCTGTGGGTTTTATTTCTGGACTTTCTTTCCTGCCTCTATCCAGAGTGTACCTATCCAGTACACCTTGATGCATCAAAGCCTTTCTAATACACAGCTTCCTGTTAGGCATTCAGATGCAGTGGTACCACTGTGGGAGGAGAGAGCAGCTGTGGATGCAGGTCCTCCTGCCTTTAACCTCAGCCTTTCTCCTCCATCTCCACTTCCAGCTAATCTGCCTTAGGCAGCTTAATGGGAGCTTTGTTCTGTAGAGAGGGAATGGGCTGGGCTGGTGATGGTCTTTGTCCTCTTCCGAGTCTTGGAATGCTTTTATTGGTAAAGCAGCAAAACTTGCCCCTTCCCACACTGGCTGTCTGAAATGTGGTCACACAGGGCTATGGGGACTGTGGTCTCAGCCAGCAGGTGTGTGTGCGGGGGAGAGGGGATGCTCACAGTACCCACATCCAGGAGCTGCACAGAGTACCCCTCAGCCATCTTCTAGGATGCTGCCATCCTACAAAGCAGGGTGCTTAGCCTCTCTCATGGGCAGGAGGAGGGATCTCCTTTGGTTGGCTCTAGTGGAACACACTGTTTTTTTCTTCTCTTCAAAATAAATTTATAGTCCAGGTGCTGGTAGCACATGCCTGAATTCCTAGCTACTCAGAAGGCTAAGATCTGAGGATGGAAGTCCAAAGCCAATCTAGGCAGGAAAGTTCAATAGACTCTTAACTCCACTTAACCGTGTGAGCACGCCACACACACACACACACACACACACACACACACACACAGAAATTACAGCTCAACACCAGTGGCTTACATTCCTGTAACCCTAGCTACTCAGGAGACTGTGATCTGAGGATCAAAATTGGAATCCAGCCTAGAAAGAAAAATTCATGGGACTCTTATCTCCAATGAATCAGCAAAAAGCTGGTAGTGGAGCTGTGCTCAAGTGGTGGTGAAAAAGCTAAAGGACAGCACACAGGCTCTGAGTCCAAGCCTCAGTACCAGCACAAAAATTAGTTTTTAATCCTTAAATAGACATATGAAGTATTTTCCATTCAACCTGTCAATTTATGAGTACAGTGTAACTTGATCTGTGTCACCCTTCCATCATTCTTCCCCCTCATCTGTCCCAATTCCCTAATCCTTTCCATCACCTGCTTCTATTTTCACATATACACATTGAGCATTATGTCTGTATTTGTCTACCTTCTATCCGTCCATTTGCTTGACACTTTAATCCCTACCCCCTTTTAGTTCCTAATATTCATCTTGTTAAACTTTCTTTTCTTTATCTGTAATATTCTGGGTTAAATCTAGGGACTTGCCCTTGCGTTAAGCAGTCACCATTGAACCACATACCTACTCCTTCTGTTTTTAGTTGTTGATACTTGACTGGAACCAAAACCCACATGACCCTACCTCCTGCATAGCTGGGATTACAGGCATGCTCCAAGACAGATGACTTGAAAATACCATTTTCTAATTCTGAGGGCAGAGAGTTAAAGGGTGATCTGTGTTCTCTCTGTCTCAAATACTGTGGAGTGCTGGTTTTCTTGCTGGTGAGAATCTGACACTACCAGGAGTGCAGAGAAAATGTTCTTTCAGGCAGCAGCTGATGGAGTGAGGGGTCACTGGCACTTCCTGCAAAGTCCTGTTATCTCTGTGTGTGTGTGTGTGTCTGTGTGTGTGTGTCTGTGTGTCTGTGTGTGCGTGCATGCTCTCACGCTTACTCCCACAGGCGTGTGCTTACTCCCACGCGCATGCCTGCACAGGGGGTAGAAATCAACAACTTGAGCAAGAGCTCCACTTCTGTCTTTTCTCCCCTGGTTAATTGAAAATAAGAGTCTCATGGATTTGCCTTTTGGGGTTGGCTTTCAACCCTGAACCTTGGAGCTCAGCAAACTAGCTAAGACTATAGGTCTAAGTCACCGTGCCCAGCTCCTCACTGTCATTTTAACTGTAGCTGGTATTATATTAGTATACCTATATAAAGTGGATATTGGAAAATTAGAAGACATAACCAGTAGATTAAATCCTTATAAAAATGTTCACTGTTTTACACAGCAGTATTACACTTCCTTTTGATTGTGAATAGTTGTAAAGCAACACTAGTATGTAATGTTTTCTCACATAAAGTCCCATATGATTGAAACAGCAGAAAAACGAGGAACAGATTTAGTCTAAATACCAAAGACCACAGATGTGCCGAGATAATATGGTAAAATAAACAATGACTAACATCACGATTTCCTCCAGTTCCAACTATTTAGTTTAAAACCCACTGACCTTTGAAAACAATGAAAGCGGCTGTCTGGGGCACAGGATGGATTCCATAGAGCTGTTTAGCTTTGAAATCATGACTTTGTCTATTCATGAACTGGGCCAAGCTGCCAGGGTCATTACCCACCCCACCCTGCATGTCTTTCATAGTGCCTGGCCTTGATGATGAAGTGTTGTTTCTTCATCCTGAGTGCCTGGTGGCTAGATTTGGAGAATTAGGGAGCCATGCTCTGCCATCCACTTATCAGCTTGGGGTCAAATCTGAACTCCAAATCTTGCATGTTTTGATGTATAACAATTTGGAGGCTCTCTGGTAGGTGACTCTAGAATGTGCTAGGCAGTTAGTAGAAAAGTTTACTTTGATGATAAACTATTTGGTGATTCAAGTTTTCATTTAATGAGGTGAGATTTTTTTTCCTCCCTCCCTCCTTCCCTTCCTTCCTTCCCTTCCTTCCTTCCCTTCCTTCCTTCCCTTCCTTCCTTCCTTCCTTCCCTTCCTTCCTTCCCTCCCTCCCTCCCTCCCTCTCTCCCTCCCTCCCTCCCTCCCTCCCTCCCTTCCTTCCTTCCTTCCTTCCTTCCTTCCTTCCTTCCTTCCTTCCTTCCTTCCTTCCTTCCTTCCTTCCTTCCTTCCTTCCTTCCTTCCTTCCTTCCTTCCTTCCTTCCTGTTTGCTTTTCAGTTTTCCATTGCCTGGGACCCTTGTTTTTGCAAGACTTTCCTAGGGCTCTGGCTTGTGTGGGGTCTTACCCAGACACAAGCTCCTGTTTCCAGCAGAGGGAGCTGTTTTGTCCAAAATAGTCTGGTATTTCCACTAATCCCAACCTCACCTTCTTCCTCAAAAGCTTGATAAGAAATGTACTCATTTCCTTGCTCATGTAATTGTAACCCTTCTGTATGTTATTTACCAATAAAAAACTGATTAATAAAAAAAAGTTTCCAGAAAAATCCAGTCATTTTAAATGATCCTCATGAATGTTATTTGGAACTAGAATTGTGCAATTTCTAGATTTGTTTAAAAAAATAAAAAAACCTAATGCAATCCAAGTTCATGAAAATCAAATAATATTAGAAAGAAGCATCATTTTAAGCCAAAACTTACTTAATGATGAAATCATAATGAACTTTTTTGGTGCCAGTACTGAAGCTTGACCTCAGTGCTTCATGCTCTCACTTGCTTTTTTTGTTCTATCACTTGAGCCACACCACTCCCAGTGAGAGTGGCTAGGGAGATAGATTTTAAAAAAGAAGTCAGTGCTCTAAGTAAGGAGTATTAGGCAAGTAGCTCTAATAAGTAAGCGCACTGATAGTGTTCGATTAAATGTTTTCTATATGAATGATAGAAATTACATAGCCTTCCAAGCAAAATTGTTATGCCATCCTATAAGTAGCAGGAAATGATGATGCTCATTTCTTGTTTATGTACATAATTTAATTATACCTTATAAACAGTTTATTTATTAATGGTGAAAAGGACACTTACATCCCTATCCACTTCCTGTTGGTATGCTCATTTGTCATCAACCTATACTGGAGATTTTCTAAGTCAGGGCTGAGGTTGTGTTGTAGATTTGATTTGTTCTCCAAAGGCTGTGTGTTAAAGACTGGGTTTGCAGTTGTGGCACTGATGGCAGACAGAGTCTAGTGGAAGGAAGATAGGTCATTGGAGGTGTGGGGTCCAGTGGAGGCGATACTGGAACTCAACCTGTTTTTCTTTCTACTTCTTGCTGAGCATCTTTTCTCCTGCTTGCACTTCCTGCTCTAAAGTTCTGCCTCACCAGATCCCAAAGCAATAGGGCCAAACAACTATATCTGAAACCCCTGAAGCTGTAAGCCAAAGTGAGCCTTCCCTCCTTATAAGTTGACTTTTCTTAGGTATTCTGTTATAGTATTGACAGGCTGAGCTAACAGAATAGAATGGAACATGAACAAGCCAATGACTCTAAACTCATAGAGCTTGCAACCTAATTTATAGATTAGGCTTGAAAATATTGTTGAATGAGGCAGCATAACATTGTTTCAATAATAATAGTAACACCAACAGTGAAATTATCGTTTTACTGGAGGATATACTTGTTACAGATCATTATAGAACACTGCTTTTCTTCTTTTCAGCATTTAAGCAAATGTTTGAGGGTCTCCAAACTTTCTCATCCTCTGAACCTATCTAATCCCACTTCTTAAATTGGATCTATTTTAAGGATCTGTGCACACGAACACACATTTGTGAAAAGTCTGACTTTAATTTGACATAATTCACCATAAGACCTTATTTTGAGTAGCTTATAGTCAACAATAACTACTTTGCAACTTCTGAGAAGGGAAAGCAGCTCCACATTGCTATGGAGAGACAGAGGCACCTCGGATTTTCTAGACTACACCTATTCAAACCTGTAGCTCTCTCTATTAAAAAGCAGAGCCAGCTGGACACTTGGTGGCTCACACTTGTAATCTTAGTTACTTATGACACTGAGATCTGAGGATTGTGGTTTGAAGTCAGCCTGGACAGGAAAGTCCTCTTATCTCCAGTTAGCCACCAAAAAGCCAGAAGGAGAGCTGTACCTCAAGTGGTAGGATGCCAGTAGTAAGCAAAAAGGCTAAGAGACAGTACTTGGGTCCTTAGTTCAATGACAGGTATCAGCACACACACACACACACACACACACACACACACACACACACACACACACACACACAATGACAGGTATCAGCACACACACACACACACACACACACACACACACACACACACACACACACACACACACACACACACACACACACACACACACACACACCAGAGTCCATTTGTGTATCTGTAGGAAGGAAGGATTAGATTTCTTCTCTGGAATAATTTATAAGGAAGATAAATCCTGGAAGATCTGAGCCAGAACTCTTGCTTATTTTCATTGTTTTTTTAGTCCTGAAGTTGTAGATGGAGAGGGGAAGAATGTGTGTTTGTGTGCATAGACACTTAAAATAGATCCAATTTAAGAAGTGGGATTAGGTAGGTTCAGAGGATGAGAAAGTTTGGAGACTTCCAAATGTATGCTTAAATGTTGGAAAGGAGAACAGCACTATTCTATAACCAAAAGCCAGGAGACAGCATTTTAAAAAAATGAAAATAAAACCTTCCCCAAAGCTGATTGGCTTTAGAGGAAATCTGTGAAAACCATGTCTCATATAACCTGGCAAATGACACAGCATTTATTTTTTCCATTTTGCTTATAGAAGGTTCCATTTGTCTGCAAAAAAAAAGTCAGTGCTTATGTATTAATCAACTGCTGTCTGCCAATGCACCGTTTCTTGAGCAGTACTGCATAGGGGCTCTAGACCTGCAGACCATGACAGTGAGTTCCTATTTATTCTATTATCTCTATTTGATATAGGTTATATGTATTACATATAGAACTCCATCTTTGAGATCTACTTCATAATCTTCCCTAACTAGCACACTGTTTCCTCCCTCACACTTCAAGTGCCATGACCACAGGGACTTGTGCTTATATCCAGGAAATCCTTCCTTTATACCCCTTTGGGCATATTGAGGACAGAGTGGGTGAGCAAATAAATGACAGTGTACCTAAAACCTTTCAGTACGTTCCGAATTCTTAAATAAGGACTTCCGGTTTAACTGGGCATGGAAATAATACCTTGCAATTTCTTGTCATTGACTAGATTTGGGTTAAAAATGTAAGAAGGAAGGTGCAACTTAGAAACAACACTGCTCAGCTAGGTTGCTAGTCCTGGCTACTCAGGGGATAAGATCTAAAGGGTTGCATTTTGAGGCCAACCCAGGCAGAGAAGTCTGTAAGCCTACATCTTCAAAATAACCAGCAAAAAGTTGGGCTGGCTGTATTATTCAAGTGGTAGAGTTCCAACCAAGCAAGCAAACTGAGTAAGAATGCAAGGCTCTGTATTCAAATCCACCAAAAAAGGGAGAGAGCTATTTCTCTGTTCAGCACTGTTCAGCTAAGCACTTTAAAGACTTGTGGCTTTCCCTCATATGCTATTTACATTACTCAAACAGAATATGGTAGTTACATGTGACAGATAATATGATTTTCATGGCTTTCATTTTATAATAGTTCTGGTGACTATAGCCTAGAGAAAAAGGGAAAAGTTATGGGGACTCTGATTTTGCTAAAAATATACTTAATGTGCTCAGTTTCTTTTTACAATGTTGGAAATTAAATGCAATACTGTCTATTTGGTGTTATAATTCACCTATATTTATTAGCCAGAAGTCCACCTGTGTTTGAATGTATGTGTATAGGATAAAGGTTGAATTGGATTTGTATTTTGATTCATTTAAGGCTCTTATTTGAATGAAGAATGGTTTTGATTTGCACCTAGTTGAAATTCTTGAATTCTCTCTGTAATTCTGTCTAACCAGGAAGTTGAAATTTGAGGCCAGTGTGAGAAAAAAAGTTCTCAAGCCTCTACCTCAACCAATAGCTGGTATGGTGATGATGCATGCTTGTCATCTCAGCTCTAGTTTGCCCTAGGAAAACAATGATACCCTAGCTCAAAAATGACCAGAGTGGAAAAGGACTAGAAGCATACTTTATATGGTAGAGTGCCTGCTTAGCAAGTACAAAGTCCTGACTTCAGACTGAATATTGCAAAAAAAAAAAAGTTTTTGATTTGGGGATAGTCAAACTTGGGAAGAGAATTACTTTGTAATAGTAATTAAAAATTTTAACCAGCCTCTTTGGATGAAAATGTTTTTAAAAAAACTTGGCATATTTTACTATCGAAGAAGCTTCTGCCTCCACAATTACACTTAAAGCTCCTGGTACTTTATCTTAGAAACCTGATCCTGGAAGAAATGGTCAAAGGTAGCACACCCTTCCATTGTCTTTCTTCAGGCAGCCACTGAGTTAAGAAGACCAGAGGAGTGACCTGTACATTTATGAGCAGAATCCTCTGAAGGAGGGCTGGAACAAAGAGTCTTTTCAGAAACACATGGAGAGATTTCCTTTTCTACCTGTAAAATTCCCTCTCCAATGTATAAAAAGCTCATCTAACCTCTATGGGACAAAATGCCCATACTTCACAATTCAACACTCCCTGTCTGCCCCTAATCATTCAGTTTTTAATAATCATAATTGACATCTGGTTAGGTTGCATTCTCCTTTTATCTCAACCTTTCACAGAACATAGGTGTCAGCTCAGTAACTGCCTTTTAGTTAACTTGTTTGCAAACTGATAAATCACCAATAAAATTTTTATTCTGCTCTCTGTTCTCCTTCATTTATTATGTTTCCTAGGATACATTCTTTAAATTGATGTAATGAATTGTAGTGAATGTGTAACTTCCTGTGACAAGAGATATAAAATGAACCCCATAATACAATGTTTTTATTTTATAAGCTAGTGTCCAAGGATGCTTTTTTAGTTCTGGCTCTGGTCTTGAGCTGCCCTAATGTCTATTATAACAAGATTATAGAATTTTGATTCACTGTTGGTTCTCAGTGACAAGCCATTGCAGGTCATTGCACTGAGTGGCCTGACTTGGTACTCAGATACTTACCCACTATTAGACTGATGCAGTAGCAAGAAGCTTTCAAAGTAATTCAATTTTGATGTTATTTTAATGATACTCTTCTAATTTATTCCGTAAGACAAAGTTAATAGGGCCATGTGAGTAGACTGATGAAACCAACCTTCAATAATTCAGTGGTTTCAGTGTTAAGAATTTTATATAAAACACCTATGTATTTTATGTCAAATAAAAAGATTCCTATTCATGTCTTACTTTAATCTAAACAGGAGGATAAAGAGCCTAGAAAGTATGTAACATACTATAGTGGGAGAAAAATGAAGAAGGGGGTAACAATGTTTGAAAAAACATTGTTTACTACCTTACATATGTAACTGTAACCCCTCTGTACATCACCTTGACAATAAAATTATTTTTTGTTGTTGTTTGTTGTGGGGCTTGAACTCTGGGCCTGGTTGCTGTCCCCCACCCCTTCAGATCAAGGCTAGCACTCTACCACTTGAGCCACAGCACCACTTCCAGTTTTCTGGTGGTTTATTGGAGATAAGAGTCTCATTGACTTTTCTGCTGTGGCTGGCCATGATCCTCAGATCTCAGCCTCCTGAGTAGCTAGGATTACAATTACAGGTGTAAGCCACCAGTGCCCAGCTAATAAAATTAAATTAAAAAAAAAAGTACAAGGAGGTGGAGGAGTGGCTCAAGGCTCTGAGTTCAAACTCCAGCACAGCCGAAAATAAAAGATACATAAAATTAGTATTAAATCCTTATAGCTACCTCCTGACAGGATGTCAGAAAACACACACAAACATTTTCAGCAGCTGGTGAAAAATGAAGAAAATTATGTATAGGATTCAGAGTCCCTAAAAAGAGAGCCTTAGATTTCTTAGAAGTATCGATTTATAATTATAACTAGGGAACATCTTATTCATCCAAAGATTATGACACAGAAAAGAATTTGAAGCCACATTCTTGCCCCTTGTAAAGTAGATAGAATAACCAAGGATGCTGAGTTGTGTACCTCAGCTATCACATAAAATTCAGGACCCCTAAAGGTTCTCCATGTCATTGACATGTAGGAATCACCTATACCTCTGGTTAAAACAAACTTCCTGGATAAGGGTTTGAGTCCTTGCTTGTTCCATCGGGCTATGGGTGACTCCAGTGTGTGGTAGTCTGAGGGCCCTGCTTGAAGCCTCCTCTCACTATTGGCTTCTTGCTAAAACATGTAAATGCAAATGCCAGAGATTTAGGGTTTATGTTCTGCTGTGTAACCTAGAATGTTTGCTCTGAAACTTACATTAAATGTAGTCCCTAATATATGTGAGTAGTGGCCAGTAGATGTCATTAAGGCTCAGCCCCAATGAGTAGATTAGCCTGTTCCCAATCCAAAGGATTAGTGGATGGTGGATTGTCTAGGGAGTAAGCTGGGTGCTAGAGGCTATTGTCTATAATCCCAGTTACTTGGTAAGCTGAGTTCTGAGGATTATGATTCAAAACTAGCCTGGTTCTTACATATAACTAACTAGCAAAAAGCTGGAAGTGGTGCTCTTGCTCAAGTAGTGGAGTGGAAAAGCTAAGCAAGGATGCAAAGCTGAGTTCAAGCCTTAGTACCAACAAAAAAGGAAACACAACAACAAAAACCAAGCCACTGGCTTTTCTCCCCCATCTCTCATTAAGCTATGAACTCTCCACTCATCTCGGGACTCTATAGCTCAAAGGTTATCAGTAGATGCAGCCCTCAATCTTGTGAAGGATCATAAGTCCAAATCTACCTCTTTTCCTTAAAACGTGTCCAGACTGTGGTATTGTGGTAACCACCATACAAAATCATGTGTCTGACAAATTTGTCATTTGGAGGAAAAACCCCCATGAGATACTGGAATTGGGCTACCATATTCTTTCAGGACTTGGTGTGTTTATAAAACATACATCTGTGGAACGTTGTTTTCACCATTGTAATACAACTTCTCAATCTTCAGTAGGCATTTGTTTCTCAGGAGTAAGAATGAATTTCTGTTCGTTCTGGAGGACTTTGGTGTGGTTGTCTATTTCCTGATAATGAGCAGTGACCCTGCTCTCTGAGTTACTCCTCAAGTACCTGGAAGTTAAGAAATTCCTCCCTTCCCTCCCCCTCCTTCCCCTTCCCTCCCCTCCCATCCCTTCCTTCCTTCCTCTCTTTCTTTCTTTCTCCTTCTCTCCTCTCTCTCTCTCTCTCTCTCTCTCTCTCTCTCTCTCTCTCTCTCTCTCTCTCTCTCTCTCTCTCTCTCTCTCTCTCTCTCTCTCTCTCTCTCTCTTTCTTTTGTGCTGGTCCTGGGGTCTTGAACTCGGGGCCTGGGTGCTGTCTCTTAGCCTTTTTGCTCAAGGTTAGTGCTCTACCACCTGAGTCACAGCTGCACCTCACACTTTTTGGTGTTAATTGGAGATAAGACTCTCACAGACATTCCTGCCTGGGCTGGCTTTGAACCATGGTCCTCAGGACTCAGCCTCCTAAGTAGCTAGGATTCCAAGTGTGAGCCACTGGTACCTCACTAAAGTGTTCGTTTTAGCAAGAGGGCTAGGCAGCCCTCAGCATGAGATCCATCTGTCCACTACATGAGAAATTCTAATTTCTAGGATGAATTAGCTTGCCATGCAGCTGAGAATGGTGTGACTTCTTTGTTCTCCAGGATGTAGGGATCTTGAATTACCTCCAGGCTCATTTGTTTTGCTGGTGAAAAAGGAATCTGCTCACAATTAGGAAGCCACAGTTAAGTGAACTTCTGACACATGATTAAAAAATGACTCAAGGTGCCTGATACTTGACACAGGATTTCTTTCTTGAAGTTCACAATAGAGTCTATTTATTTTACTTTTGCTAATGTGGAGTGCTAAGAGGATTCGTAACACCAAGTGAAAATGCTCCTTGAAAGGGTACCTTTGATTTAGTAATGAGACTTCACTCCTCCTTGCCCATTTTGTTTATTTGTTTGTTAGTTTAGTACAATTACTGGAGCTTGAACTTAGGATGTTGTGCTCTTCTTTCTTTCTTTTTTTCGCCAAAGCTGGCATCTTACCACTTGAGCCACAGTTCTACTTCCTGTTTTTGCTGGTTAGTTGGAGAAAGAGTCTCATGGACTTTGCTTCCCAGGCTGATTCGGAATGTCGTCTTCAGATCTCAGTCTTCTGTGTAGCTTGCATTGTAGATGTGAGCCACTAGGGCCAGGCTCCTACCTATCCCATTTTTTAAATACAGAAAGTAATGTTGCTTCTTTATGAGTCTGAATGGAGGAAACTGAAACTTTTGATTCTGTCTTTTTGGGAGAGAATGTAAGCTGGATAAAGAAGTGAGTGACCAGGACAGTTACCAATTCCAGCTTCCCATGGGAATTTGCCCACACAGCACTGGGTGAAACAAGACACCAACAAACAGACCCAGAAAACTACTTGGTCTTTAAAAGTGTCCAAATAAAAACCTAAGAGTAGTTTTCTCCCTGCTGTTTCAGTTTAGCACAGTGGTTCCTTGTTTGATTTTTCAAGCATTGGGTTATATTCCCACCCAGAAGAGTTTGCTCTGCAACCACAGCACCACTCAGTGACCATGTACATAATTATGTTGGACATCCTATGCTTGTTGGGTTCTATGCCAATTTTAAATCCAATTCCAGCTTCCTCGGGGAGAGTCTGGAGAGCAATGTGTGTGCTGTCATTGTGGCCGCTTCATATGACAGAAAGGGCTTCAAATCTGCCACGTGCTCTATAAGTCTGACTCTCATTATATGGCTTGTACATTGAGGTGGACTTTGTTTTTAGTGCAATGCAGTTTGTGCTTGTATTGGGGCTTGAATGCAGGACCTGGGTACTGTCCTTTAGCTTTCTTGCTAAAGACTGGTGTTCTATTTCTTGAGCCACTGCTTCACTTCTTGCTTTTTGCTGTTAATTGGAGATGAGAGTATCATAGATTTTCTTTCCTGGGCTGGATTTGAATTGTGATTATCAGATTTCAGCCTTCTAAGTAGCCAGGATTACAGATGTGAGCCACCAGCACCCAACACAATTCAATTATTGGACATTAGATGTCAGAGACTGTTTCTTAGAGTCAAAAATTTGCCATGGAATATGGTTGTTTGATGTGTCTCATAGGTACTCATGGTATACACATAGGTACATAGGGGTTGTCAAAAGACATGCCCAATTTTCATTTTCTCCAAGTCAACATTATTCTAACATTGATGGTAGTCATACTAAATCTGACAGACACTGAGATCTGAGGATAACAGTTAGAATCTAGCCCAGAAAGAAAAATGGGCCCCTTGTCTCCAATTAACCAGCAAAAACTGGAATTGGAGCTATGGTTCAAGAGGTAGAGTTCCTTCCTTGAGCAAAAATACTAAGGGACAGTGCCCAGGCCTTGACTTCAAGCCCCAATACCAGCATAAAAAAGTAAAGAATAAGTAGAATACTCTTTTCTAAAGGATTGTGTTAAAGACAGATTTTCACCCTTCCACTCATTTCAATGTGATTAGCCTGCAGGGCTGTTGTAGCTCACAGAGCTGGGGCCTTGTCATGCTCCCCATCTAGGAAACCAGGACCCCTAGCTCTTCAGTGAAGCACAAAGCTAAGCTGACATAGTATCTGGCTTTCAAACACTAGAACTGAGGTGAAACTGGAGGGAGCCAACAGACAAGATGATACAGCTTCCTGACTCATAACAGGTCTTCACAATAACTATTAGAAGGATATGAAAAGTTGAGCAAGGATGGAGAGGAAACTGGATGAGGTTTATCTGAAGAATGAGGTCTTAGAGACAGAGAGTAGTAGGTGCAAAGACTCTGGGGTAGGAAAAAACAAAGAAGGAGAAGAGATGATGTAGAGAGTCACCTGAAAGTCACCTGAAAGAGAGTCACAGAGAGCGTGACAGAAGCAGACTGTGGAGGTCTGAGAAGGACTCAGCATTAAGTAGAGGGTAGCAAAGACTTTAGTGTCTGTCTATCTATCTATCTATCTATCTATCTATCTATCTATCTATCTATCTATCTATCTATCTATCTATCTATCTATCTATCTATCTATCTATCTATCTATCTATGGTACTAGGGTTTTAACTCAGGGCCTTATACTTGCTATACAGGAGCTATATCACTTGAGCCATGCTTACAGTGTTTTTACTATGAGTCTCCCTGGACCATGATTCTCCTATTTATACTTTCCACATTGTTGGGATGAAGACGTGCATCACTGAACCCAGCTTTTTTCTGACTGAGATAGGGACTCACTAATCCTTTTGTCCTGACTGGCCTTGAACATCTCAACCTCCACTGTCCTAATAGCTAGGATTATAGGCATGAGCCATCAGTTTTTATTTCTTTTTAAAATATTAATTGGCACATATTTGTTAGGTACAATGTGATAAGAATCAAAATAATAATCAAACCAGCTAACAATCAAATAAAAATACAATACAATAAAAATAATGTAATAAGCAATCAAATACATTTACCTATCCTTAAATGCTTACTTTGTTTTTGTGTTGGGAAATTTCAAACTCCTCCTTCCAGCTCTAGTCATTCCACCATGTTGTAGAGCACTGGGGTTTATTCCTCTTTTCTTACCTCTGCTTAGTCACTTCCCCATTTTCTTCTACCTTTATTGCCTGTCATCCCATCTCTTCTTCTATCAAGTTAGTTTTCCTAGCTTGACTCAGAACCTGGCTCCTGTCACTTAACATAACTCCTCCAGTCCTATCCATGTTGCAGCACAGGATAGTATTTCCCTTTTATTTCTTTTAATTACTGTCAAGTCCTTATTCTAAAGGGGTGATAGGTCATTCGGGATCTTCAGGAGAAGGACAATGATCTGAGGCTTAAAGGACTGGGAGTCTGAAGAAATGGAAAATCCATTTTGGAGGAAAACTAACAAGATTCAAAGATGGGATCTGATATGGATTGTGGTGGGTGGGGTTGGGAGGAAGTAGGGGAAAGCATTGCTTATAGTGGTTAGCAGCTGGCTGAGAGGTGTTGTGCCTGGACTGGAATGTGGACCTCGGCTAGAACAGGGTTGATAGAGGAAAAGCCAGAGCTCCCTGTTGGATGTGATATGTTTGAATTGGCAGGAAATCTACCCAGTGGGGCTGTCATGTAAATCAAGTTCAGATGCAGTCTCAAAGTGTGTGTGTGGAGAAGGCCTACCAAATTTTAACTGTTACTGTAAAAAATTAATGTAATTTCCAGTTAATTTGAGGCTGTTACAAGTGAACAAAAAATTTCACACCTAACATGATGTTTCCTCCATTCTTATTTATTTAAGTAACTGATTCTCCAGCTTGAAACTGACAGTGCTTTAGAGCCATGGTCAAATGCCATTTTCTGACCTAAGAGATTTTTTTTTCAATAGATATTGTAATAGAGTACTGAGCCAAGAAGAGCCTAAGGTAAGGGAATTCTCAGCCTTGTGGCCTGCTCTGGGGTTCACATGTTACTCAAAATGATTATCTTATCTCATCAGGGCCTTTTCCCACCAGAATATATGAGGATTCATACAAGAATTCATGCCCCCAAACTATAGGGTTTTGATGTCTCCAGTTTCTCAATCACACATGGTCACAAGAAATGACCTGGCTAGCTAGGCTCCAGTGACTAATCCTGTATTTCTAGCTACTAAGAAGCTGAGATCACTGTTCAAAGCCAGCCTGAGCAGGAAAGTACCTGAAACTTTTTTATCTCTAATCATAGAATAGAAAGCTGGAAGTATAGCTGTGGCTGATGAAGTAGAGCACTAGCCTTGCATGAGAAAGCTAAGGTATAGTGCCCTGGCCCTGAATTCCAGCCCCAGTACCAGTGTGCATATGAATGTACAAATGCATGCACGTGCACTAGTACACATGTGCGTGCGCGCGCGCACACACACACACACACACACACACACACACACAGAAAATGAAATGTCCTAGTTAAGCTCAAGTACCAGAGCAATGTCCCTAAATATCTGACACATCCTCTGAGCATCCAAACTTGAAAGTCTAAAGTTTAAAATGATGCAGAGACCAAAACATTTTGATTCCACAGTGGAAAATTTCACACCAAGAACCCTTGTGTCTTGCACAAAATTATTAAGAATATTGCATACAATTACCTTCAGACTATGTAGGAAAGCGTTGGATATAACTTGATTGAATCGTTGTGTTTTCTTGGACCCATCTTAAGTCCCAAGACATATCATTATTACATGCAGGTATTTCAAAGGCTGAAACACTGTGGTCAGATGCTGTGGCATTTTGGACAAATGCTATATCTGTTACATCTGTACAGACAGATGTCCCAGGAGAGCACTAACTAGGACCACCTGGGCTAATTGTGAATAGCAAGTTTTCTTGCTTTGTAAGCTCATTCTCAGATGACTGGTTTTGGAGAATTTATTTTTAAAAAGACTAACAAAACTTTTTTTAGTATATTTAATGATTATATTTAAGTCTACTCCACTCTTTAAAAAATATTAAAAAAAAAACAACAACAACAAAAAATTCTCAAATGGAAAAACTACTTATGAACCCATAAACTGAAATTTCAGTATTGAACTAAACCACTAAATAATCTAGCACAATCACCCATGAGTTCTGGAGTTACAATGAATGGCTATTTTCAGTTAATGTTAATGATTTTTACATTTATTTGCACAGGCGAATTGTGAAAAAAGAACCTAAATGGAACTTAAACCTCGTGGTTATCCATCAGCCCATTACCTAAGACTGTTATTTAAATTCAATTTTCTCCAGTTTAAAAAAAAAGGAAAGAAAACTGTACAAATAAAATGTGAAGTTAAAGATGATTCCAGATGTCTGTCAGGTGTAGCTCTCATGCAAAGCCTATATTATCTCAAAAATTCAACTTTAAATCTTTTTATTTCCTCTTTCATTGTCAATTTAGTTCCTTTAACCTTTGTACTTTTTCCCCTGATCCTCAGCCATAACGTTGCTCTGAGCAGCCAGTTACATTATTTGATGTCCTGATTGGCTGCTGCATTCCTTTTTCTCACATAGGTTTGCAGGGCCCAGTCTTATCTGAATTGATGCCCAGAGCTCAGAACTGACAGTTCATGGTTTGCTTATTCTTTTCTCATTTCTCTGCCCACTGACATTTAGCTGAGCTTTCCCTGCACATGGACATCTTTCCCAGCCCATGTCCAGCCTCTGTCAACCAACTCCTATTGTGTTGGTCCAAATCACTCTCTTCTGTCCAAGGGCAGTGGAGCTTGTCCTCATCCTTATACAGAATGTCATAAACTGCTTCATGTTATACAGGAATTTAATCAGCAAGATATAGAGAAGCCACATTTTGAGAGGTCAAATTGGGAGTCTTTATTACAAAGCCGACTGCCAGCTGACTCATATCCCAAAGAACCTGCAGCACCACAGGCAGCTAGCCCATTAAACATTTTACTTTTACTTTTTCTTGTTTCTTTCATAGCTGAATTCAGATGTTTGCAATTATATAATTAAATAGTACTTTACTCTTTAAAGGCCCAAGTTCTATTCACTTGCAAGGTGGTAGTATTATTTGGTCATTATAGACTAAATATATCCCCTCAAAATCCATATGTTGACATTCTGGCCCTAATGTAATTTTGGAGGTGAGAGTGTTTGAACAGGCCCTTAGTTTGCATGAGGCCATAAGGGTAGGGCCCTAATCCTCTGGAGAGGAGACACAAGATGTGGGCACACATGAAAGGCCTTGGGAGGATGCAGGGAGGAGGCACTACCTGCATGTTGAGGACGGAGTTCTTAGAAGAAGCACCTTGTTCTTGGACTTCCAACCTTGGTGCTGTAAGAAAACTTTTGTTGATTATGGCACAAGGTATGTGGGATCTATTGTGGTTGTCCTAGAAAAATGAATATACTAGGAACATGCCTCAGAGGATGCTTTGGTTTCTCTTGACTTCACCCCACATGGAAATTTTTCCAAAAGTTCACTTTTTATCCCAGAATAGGAACTAGATAGTTAATGCCCTTGCAAAGGCTGCTGCTGTTGCTTTTTCTGCAGAGGGCAGGCCAGAAGACTGAGGATACTTTTCCCTTTCTAGGTAAGGTTACCACATTCTAAGAACCTGTGAAATGCTGATTGGAAGCACTGGACATCTGTCCAATGCACCCCACCCAGTCCTACTCTTGTGACCTCGGTCACAGTGCTTCTGATATGGTAGTAACAGGAGATAGCAGTTCCAAGGCCCATGCCTCAAGTTAATTGATGCATATCCTATCTTTGTAAGTCCTTCAAGCTCCCTCCCCACCAAAAAACTGCTAAGCTGTATATATTATGAGGCATATTTATGTGATATTTTGTTGGTCATTCTATATAACTCATGTTATAGTTAATTCAGAGTATTTAACCTCATACATTTATAATTTCTTTGTGGTAAGAACATTTAAAATCTCTCCTTGGGTTGCTTTGTTACATTCAGTGCAATACTGATCTAGAAAACCAGAACCTCTGATTTTCTGTGTATCTGTAACTTTATGGACATTGACCATTTTCTCTATTATTTATATCACTACCACAAAGTACACATGAAAAATAAACTTAAGAAAAGAAAAGGTTTATTTTGGCTCACAGAGCCACTGTTTTGGTCTTAGATTAGTATGCCAGGTAGTAAGGGATGGGAGTATGTGACACAACTAGCTACTCACCTCATGAACTATGGAACAAAGAGGAAGAGCATAGAAAATGACAGCCTATCATTTCCTTTTAGAGTTCACCAATGACCTAAAGACCTCCCAGAAGGGTCCACCTCCCTAAGATCTATACTTTTACCTGAAAGACCAAATTTTCATCACAGGGGCCATTAGGAGATACATACCCAAACCGTAGTTCACTCTTACACATCTACCAAACCTCTGCTATCTATGAGGTCGGTGTCTTGAGACTCCATGTAGGAGTAAGAGTGTGAGGTACTGGTTGTGTTGTTCTTTCCTTTAAGGCTTCCTTTAAGCTTTAAGCTTCCCTACTTTTTTTTTGTCAGTCATGGGGCTTGAACTCTGGGTCTGGGCACTTCCCTCAGCTCTTCAGCTTAAGGCGAGTGCTCTACCACTTGAGCTACAGCGCCACTTCCATCCCTTTCCTACTTCTATTGCAGTTCTTGTGTTCTGTCCTTCAGTAGAGCCTCCCAGTGTGAATGGGACTTGCAATGGTAGGGTACTTTATTTTTCACCTCTGGCCTTTCCTTGACTTCAGGGTTATGATTGTGCTTTGAGTATTCTAGCTTGGAAGATCACTAAAAACAACTTGAGGCATAGGATAAAATTGAACAGTAGGCATTTATTTTATTTTTTTCTATTTTTGTAAAGCAGGAAATTTATAGTATTCTGAAAGCTGCTGGGGAGGCCTGAAGTTTTAATAAAGAACTTTATGAGTGAGATCATTAATTGTTTAAGAAAAAAGTTAACTTTTTGAAACATGAAGTCTCATTTGCCCATACCTTCAAGCTAACTTCTATTTAGTGGTTAGCCAACAACTAGAGCCATGTAATTTGATTGTCTTCAGAACTTTCCTTTGCAATTATTGGGTACCTTTGGACCACAATGGCATGCCATGATCTTATCCACAACCTCAGGAATGGTGAGTGTTTATTTTTCTAGGAAAATATTTGACATCTAGAATTTCCTACTTTCTGAATTCCCCATAATACATCTTTTAGTGATTCACTAACTTGTCTGAGCCATGCCCTTTGGAAAAAATCTCCAAGTTAAGTCTCCTCCCCATCACCTGGAAAGCCTTTCAGATGTTTGAGTGTCACCAGCCATCTCCTATGAGAACTCTGTCAATGGGTGGTGTACTTGGTTCTTTCATCTGAGATCATTTTTTGGGGGGGGTCCGGTCGTGGGGTCTGAACTCTGGGCCTGGGCACTGCCCCCCAGCTCTTCAGCTCAAGGCTAGCGCTCTACCACTTGAGCCACAGCGCCACATCCGGCTTTTTTCTTTTTGCTTATGTGGTGCTGAGGAATTGAATCCAGGGCCTCAGGCATGCAAGGCAAGCGCTCTACCACTGAGCCACCTTCCCAGCCCCCTCATCTGAGATCATTTTTAACCATAGCTTTCCTTTAGCTTGTCAGTGGCTGTTAGAATGGTATTACTATAACAAAATAACAGACAATCAGTTTAAAAAGAGAAAAGGTTTATTTTGACTTCGTTTTAGAGGTTATAGTTATAGTCCATGAAATGGGTCCTCTTGCTATTGTGAGGCCTGTTGTGAGGCTGTACCTTGTGTCAGGAACACATGGAATAAAACTCTTCAGCTCATGGCCAGGAAGCAATAATGGGATTTCTACTGTGGATTCCCACTGTCTCCATTGAGAACAGGCCTTCAGAGATCTAAGACATTCTACTTGGCTTCACTTCTGGAGCCATCTCCAAGTAGCACAAGCTGAGGACCATGCTTTCAACACATAGGCTTTTGAAGGTTATTATTCACACAATAGCCCAGTGTCTCTCCACACTTCATACCTAGATATTAATAGGAAAACAAATAAATGTTCAAAAGCAATATGAAGAGAATTAGCAACTTCTCATGTTTAAAATGAAAAGTGAACTTCTTCCAGTGATAACATTAATACAGAGCTGAATAAATAAAACAAATCTGTATTATTTGGATGCTAACTAGAAAGGAGTATGCCTTTGACAAAAATTGATCATATCCTTTGATGTAGTTGATAGCATAGAAAGTCACTTCATTGAAAGGCACTAGTGGCTCATGCCTGTACTCCTGGCTACTCAGGAGACTGAAATCTGAGGATAAAGATTGGAAGCCATCCTTGACAGAAAAGCCTATGAGAATCTGTCACCAATTAACCACTAAAAGCCAGAAGTAAAGGTGTGATTCAAGTGGTAGAGTGTAGCTGTAAGCAAAAATTGCTAAGGGAGAGCATGAGGCCCTGATTTCAAGCCCCAGTACCAACATTAAATAATTAGGTAGTCATTTCTTCACAACTGTGGTTCCTTTCTTACATACTTTTGTTTTTTTTCTTCTATAGAGCTTGATTCATAATTTTGGTTGTTTTTCTCTTGACCTGGAGTAATCACTTGTTTCAATAAATAACTGGTTATTGCTTATTAGCTCCTGATGCTGTTCTCCTTTTTGCTAAACCCCACTCTTCATTCCTGCCCCTCAGCCTTCGCTGAAGGCTCCACTCCTTACACTTTACCTTCTCTCTGGGGGTCTCTGAACCAGGTGGTTTTTGCTTGCCTCTCACCTTTTCTGTGGCCTCCAGTTTACTCTTTGCATCTGGACCTCTTCCTGTGTCCTCATTGCCTTCTTTATTCTTACTGTGCCTCTCTTTTGACTCTTACCTTCTGGACCTTCCCATTCTACATCCTTCATTGAGGACATGCATCCTCACCACCAAGCTGCCTCCTCCTTTTTTGCAGCTCTCTGTTGCTGTTCTTTCAAAGATCACTCAAGGACCCATTTCCTTCCCTCTTACCCTGGTATGGATTGCATTTTTTTGAAGTGTAGAATAAACAGTGGCTCCTAAAAAAATTGTTATTGGTTTAAGTCTACAAGAATGATAAGGGCGAAGGGGAGAATAAACTAGCTGGAGGAGATAAGGATGGAAAGGAAGTACAAGGAAAAGGGGAAAGGAAGAGGTCACCAGAACTCCCAAGCTGTTTCATACTAATGAGCAGTTAACTTTCAGTTACTGAAACTATAGCTGAAATAAGCATTACACACATAGTTGGAATGTTTCCATTTGCAAATTAATATTTAAAATATGAGATTGAACACTTGCATATATGTGCTCAATTCTGATTTAAACATCTTCAAAGGCTTGAGAGATTTTATTATTTTCTTCAAGAAATTTGAATCTGCTATAGGAGGCACACAAATAAACAGAACTAAGCTATAAACTCCAGGACCACAGGAATATCTCCTGTTCTTTAGCTGAGGATATATAGACTTGGATTCCTCCCTCTCCAAAGAATGAAGCAAGAGTACATCGTCCTGAAGGGATTCATCTCTTTTTCTGATTTGGCTTTATCTCAGCACCCAATATCAAGAGAGACTTTTAAAATATTAAGTTATTCATATCTTCTAAAAATTGTTGTTTATTCTTCATTTGTCACATCCACAGAATATTTGGATATGTTACTTTTCAGGGCAAAAGGGACTTGGCAGATATGAGTATCTTATTCCCAGAGAACATTCTTTTTTTAAAAAAAAATTTTCTCCATTTATTTATCTGTAAGGTTTGTTGATGGAGACAGAGGAGGGAAATAACACACTCATCTGCAAGAATATTCCAGGCTTGGGGGCCGGGGGGGGGGGGGGAGGCCAGGAAGGGATGGGAAGGGTAAACAAAGGAGGAGGCTACAATGCTTGATAAGAAATGTACTCACTATCTTGCCCGTGTAATTGTAACCCCTCTGTACAGTATTTTCACAATAAAAAATAAAAAAAGAATATTCCAGGCTACTGAGGTACAAGGAAGTGCCTCCCTTTCTGTCACATCTGTCAGGGTTGTGCTACAGGTTGCAGCAGGAACCAGGACATAGTCTTTATGATCCAATAAGCTATCATATTACCTCTTAGCTCCTTTTGCTTTCTTAAGCCTCTTTTCAGTATCCCTCAAGTGTCTTGTGTCAATTGTCTAAAACACTGGCTGAGAATCTTCCAAGACTGTGATTTTGAGGGACCTCTGTTTTGAGAAGGAATAGCACCAGTGAGGATTATACCTGCCTCTAGTACTGTTATAGCTGCTTAAAAGCCTTCTGACATGCGTCTCCTAGACACTTAAGTTTCCTACACCACCACTGAAAGATTCATTGAGATTCTGATTAGGTCTCATACTGGACTACCCAAATGGACTGTGATTATTGCTAATAAATTAAAATACTTGTATCTCCTTTTCATCCATTGAGTTAGCTATGGAAACTTGGTAGGTAGGGGCAGCAAGCTAGTCCATAGGCTCTATGCTCACCCCCTAAATTGCTGAAAAAAATGACTATTTTTATGGAATGTGGATGATCTTGAATTGGTGGCTAAATTTAATAGAACAGTAAGTTCAAGATCAAGTTGTGTTTATTTCCTATTGCTGCTGTGACACATTGTCACAAACTAAGCAGTTTAAGCTATACAGAAGTATATCTTCCAACTCAGTGCTCAACAATCTGAGCTGTAGTGCTCAATAGCTACTTAGTTAAGGTCCTGTCAAAAAGCCATTACAGATGGCTTTCCTGCTCAGGTAGGCTTTGAAGCACACTCCTCAGAGTACAACCTTCTGAGTAGCTAGGGTTACATGTGTGAGCCACAGGTACCAGGCTTGCCTTTCTCCTTTATTTGCCATGAACCCTAAAACTTTACTGGGCTAACTCGATAATATAGGCTCACCTATCCAATGTATCATCTTCAGTGTTTCTCAAATTCCTTTCTGCCCTTTAGGGAAAAGTATTTACAGCTTCTGGGATTTATATAAATTATACAAATTAAATAAACGATCTAATCTGAACATTTTAGAATATATGAGTAACCCAAGAATGGCTTGGAGCTGGATGGGTTCATGCCTATGATCCCAGCACTTGGGAGGCTGAGGTAGGAGGAGGATGAGTTTGAGTTTAAAAGTATTTTCTAATGAAGGATAGGGATTGTCTTGTAAAACTTTCCCTTATTACATCTTCTTTCCCTTTTGAAAAAATGATAATAATAAAAAATATTTTATGCAAAAATTGACAAGAGACTAAGAAAAGGAGAGGGGAGAGGGGATAAAAATATTAATAGAGAGGGTGTGATCAAACTATATTTTATGTCTGTATAGGAATATCATAGTGAAAAACCTCGTGTTGTACAATTAATTTTAAAAACTGCATGTGAATAAAAGATGACTGGAATGCTAAAAAATAAAAACTTCCACGGTTGGTGATACACATGTTTTCAATAATACAAATATTTATATTTTTTGGCAGAACTTACATAGATCAAGGATTGTGGCAGACATTCATTTTCTTTGTCAACTGCATGTCCAAGGGTAGCTCATAGCCTTTTGGGAGGCTTTTTCCCCTAAGGCAATGGAACAGGCTTTCCAAGGCCAGAAGTCTTTAGGCAGTTACAGTGCTTGAAGCTAGGAAGCAGGAACTCAGTAAGATAGAAAAAGGTATATGAATAACCATTGCAAAGTGTTATGTTTGATTTAAAATAGAATTTGAATCCTTACATATATAGTAATATTAGGACTGAAGGCATGATTCAGCAGTATTGTCCTAGACTACCAAGCATGAGGCCCTGAGTTCAAAGACCAGTACACCTAAGAGTTTTAAAACTATTTTCTAGCATAATTTATATATAAAAACTGCCCACATATGTGTAGTAAAAAGAGTTCTGTTGTGTTTTTGGTGGGCGGAGTGGGGGGACTACAGCAAGGCAGTAGTCATCTAAATTTAAATATGTGAGCTGGGTGTAATATGACACATACACACCTTTTATCTCAGCACTGGGAAGGCTGAAGCAGCAGGATTGCATGTTGGAGGCTAGCCTAGGCTACATAGTATGTTTGAGGCCAGTCTGAAATACAACAGTATTAACCCTCTCTCTCAAAAAAGAATTAAATCTGTTACAAAGGGAAGAGGATTAACTTGCATTGGTATTCAAGAGAAACATGGTTAAATTTCTTAGGTCTTGTATCAATACAGTTCTTTGGAAGCTCTTCATCTGTATGTCTAAGGATGGATTGTAACAATGAAAATAGTTCAGATCCAGGCTTTCTGTATATATTACCCTGAATAGCATAGTGCTTTGTATGGATTTAGAGTGAATAGGTGTTGAAGGAACATTTGAAAACGGATGTGACATTTGGGCTGAGTGTTGATTCACCAGGAAGATGTTCACACACTATATGATTACTCTTTCAACAAATACTGATTAATCGTCCTCTTTAGACCAAATACTTCTTTGAACCAAGTGTGTAAATATGTACAAAACAGTGATAGGTTCCTTCTTCATGACAGATAACTTTGAAGGGCAGAATTGGCTAATTACCATTAATTCTTGTGTTATTGGCGATCATATAAATGTATATGATAGTTTTGCTCATCAGGTTGGTGACATTTTTGGAGAAAACTGAGTTGTAGAATAATTATGGAGCTTAAGCAAAACCACTCTTTTGAATGAGTGGCAGAGTTCATGTCCACTTTCAAGTGGTTGTGTTACTACAAAGGTTTTATTTCCAGAGAACATGGACATGTGTGCATTTGAAGAACTGTGTGGTCAGGCCTGTCATTCTGGAACTTGAATAGTGCACTTCATTTTACAGAGCACTGAGTCACTATGTTCCCTCAGGGATCTTGTGGAGTAGAATATCCATGTCTTAGATGGCTCTATTTTATGACATTGGAAGCATAACAGAGACTGGTTAGGCTTTCTTGGCTTTGATATCCTTCTGGCTTATTTCTTGCTCAAAGACAAATGCAAGCTATGTCTGTTTGGAGCCTAGTAGGTTTTTAGTTCGTATTTATTAGACAATATCTACATCAGTACTTCGGTTCTCTGATAAGGGGCATATTGATTAAGAAAATCCTAAGAACTGTGAAATCAAGACCTTTACTATCATTATTTTCTTCTCATAGATAGCCTTTATAGGTATTGGTTTGCTTGAGCTGCTATAACAAAATGCCCCCAAACTGGGGATTTAAACAATAGACTTTTATTTCCTTATAGTTCTAGAGCTAGACATCTGAGATCAAGGTTTATCCAATCTGCTTCCTCTTAAGGCCTTTCTCCTTACCTTGGATTGGCAAGGAGAGATATTTCTATGGGCATGTCTGTGTCCTGTGTTTTCTTCTTAGAAGAATGCCAGTGATCCTGGATTATGGACCATCCAATATACCTCATGTTACCTTAATTACCTCTTTAAAAGCTTTGTCTATAAATATATTTACCTTATGGAGTCCCAAGCAGAAGGACTTCAACATATGAATTTTGGAGGAGAATTAATACTTCCAAACATCATTATTCAGATAAAACTATACTCTATAAATAGTAAAGAAATCTGGGGAGACTGGAGGAAGATGGTGGAGGAGAAGCTGGAGGCTAAACAAGCTCTTGCATAGAAAGCAGTTTTAGCGTTCTAATGAATAGCCCTAGGCTAGAGAATCACACCAAGTGTGCCATCACAGTACAGAGAGTTTGGCCAAAGAGGGAAAATGCAGGCAGCTTGGTTAAGGAGACAGATCTGAGCACTTGCCAGTAGCCACAGCTGTGGCCACCTTACCAACAGAGAAAATCTGGGACAAAGGCACCAGACGTAGCATGTGAGTGGATTCTACTCACTACCAGCAAGAACTGACAAGGAGCAGAAATCTTCATCCTGCTGATCGCAGACCAGGGATGGCCCAGGAACCAAGAATCTGACATGAGTAGAACCCTGACATCCTCACTCTTTCTCACAGAGCCACAGTGGGAAGGCAGTTCCTCCCCAACCACCAGAGAAGATTTCCATCTTTGATACTGACAAAGGCCCCAATGAGCTAGCTCCAACACAGGCCTAGGAAGGAAACAATTGGAGCCATTAGCAGGTCACAGGAACCTGACCTGCCCTGCCAGGCTCAGCTCCACCCAGGGGAAAGTCACCTCACCCAGGCAGTGAAAGCTCCGCTCCCCGGAGGAGTGACTTTCTTCACTGGGTAAATAGAGCCAGAGGCTGCCCCTCCCTATGGCAGCCTAGACAAACAATTGAAACTCAGTAAACATAAACCCTGAGAATGGCTCCAGGCTAGGCTCTGTGAGTGGCTCAGGAGCTAGCCCCTCAGAGAAAAACTACTGTTTGCTGTAAGGCCTCAACCCTACCCAGAACAGTAACTCCAAGCTTGAGTAAACAGCCATCTCCCTCTTTTATGATACTCAAAGCAGATCTTCTACCCATTGAACTAGGCTGAGAGGAGGATCACAAAGTCCTGGGTAAGGCAAAGCTGTCTTCCCTCTCAAACAAACCGACTTAAGAAACCAATCAAGTCACAGGAAAACCAAACATCATAAGCAGACCACAGACTTCACCAAGAGACTAATTATGGACACAGGGGAGATACAAGATCTTCCTCCTCCCTCCCAAAAAGAATCCCCAAAACAAAGAACTGTTTTTTCTACCTATTTTTATTATTTTTAAAATTGTTTTCTATTATTCTTTTTTTCTTTCATAATTTTTATTTTAGGAATGTATGTATGTGTGTTTTCACTCTTTTGATCTTTTAGTCCTTTTCTTTCATTTTCTTTTCTCTTTCTTTCTTTTTTGCATGACTTAATTGCTGTTCTGTTCATCCTCAGATATATACCCATCGCTGATTATTAGAACATATCCGTCATTGTGTACATACTTAATCCAGAAATTATTACTCAATTCACAACCTCTTAGGCTTAACTTCTTTACTAGTAGTATTATTTCTTTACCTATATAACTTTCAATTATTCCAATTTTAAGAATTTTTTTTCATTTTTCCTTTTTATATTTCCCCTCCTCTCATCCTATCCTTTTCTTCTATAAATATTATTTCTTCATACTTACATAATTTTTAAGTGTTTCATTTTTTTATTGTGGAAAGTACTGTACAGAGTGGTTACAATTACATGGGCAAGATAATGAGTACATTTCTTATCAAGCATTGTAGCCTCCTCCTTTGTTTCCCTTTCCCATCCCTTCCCATCCTTCCCCCATCCCCCCAATACTCTCCCTCCCCACCAAAGTTTTAAAGTTTGTTTTCAACATAACGACTTGTACATCTCATTGTTGCAATGGGTCCACCTGTATCCCTATTTAAATGATTTGTTTTTCTCCTTCCCCTCCACAAATTATACTGACATCAAATACAGTGAAAGCAGGGGTTATACCGTGGGGGAGGGACATACAAAGCAACAAAGAAATCATCTTAGAAATGTGTTAGAACAATCACATGAAAGAAAAAAAATCTGAATACATATCTTAGGGTTCATTTCCCTAACATCAACTTATCTGACCTTTTCTGCTTGACTCAGACATATACTAGATATTGCAAATAAGGGAAACCATGGGACCTATGTTTCTTTGGGCCTGGCTTACTTCACTTCATATAATTTTTTCCAAGCCTTTCCATTTCCTAACAAATGGGGCAATGCCATTCTTTCTGATGGAGGCATAGAATTCCATTGTGTATATATACCACATTTTCTTGATCCATTCATCTACTGAGGGGCATCTGGGTTGGTTCCATATCTTAGCTATAGTAAATAATGCTGCAGTAAACATAGTCGTGCTGGTAGCTTTGGTGTGGTCTTGTTTGTGAACATTTGGGTAAATGCCCAAAAGTGGGATTGCTGGGTCATAGGGGAGCTCTATATTGAGTCTTTTGAGGAAACTCCATACTGCTTTCCAAAATGGTTGAACAAGTTTACACTCCCACCAACAATGCAGTAAGGTTCCCTTCTGTCCAGATCCCCTCCAGCATCTGTTGTTATTAGAGTTCTTGATTTTAGCCATTCTAACTGGGGTGAGGTAGTATCTCAATGTTGTTTTGATGTGCATTTCTTTTATGGCTAGGGAGGTTGAGCATTTCTTCATGTGTCTATTGGCCATCCTTCTTTCTTCTTCAGAAAAATTTCTCTCTAAGTCTTTAGACCACTTATTTATTGGGCAGTTGTTTCTTTCTTTCTTTTTTTTTTTTTTTAATCTCTCCTATCATTCTGTCCTATCCATTTCCCTCTCTGAGATGAGGACTTGGTTAAATTCACTCTCCTTTTACCTCTCCACATCCCTCTAATCCAATTTTTCTCCACAATTCTCCCTAAACCTAATAATTTCTGGTTCGATGAATTCCTCTTGGATGTTTTTAGCCCATTAATCCATAGTTGTCTGATATTGAATAGATTGTATCTGTTGAACTAGATTGTATCTGCAGCCATTTGGACTGTGCAACTACAGGATTCTGGTTGATGCTTGCCTTAATATAGTGTTCTAGCACAAACTTGGTGTTACTTTCATACTAAATGGACAGAAAAAGCTGGAGAAACACAAGAAAAATGACAAGTCTGGGTATCTCAACTCCCACTCATGATAATCAGGTGATAGAACAGTTAATGAATAATCCAGAGGAGAGTTCCCAAAAAGCTCTACAAACACTAACAACTCATTGCAACAATGAAAAGTATGCTATGTCGAAAAATGAACTTTACAGCTTTGGTGGGTGGGGGATGGGGAGGGCAGTGTAGTCATAGAGATGGGAGGGCAGGGATGGTAAGGGATAAACAAAGAGGGGGCCACAATGTTTGATAAGAAATGTACTGATTACCTTGTATTGATTACCTGTTACCTTGTAACACCTCTGTATGGTATTTTCACAATAAAAAAACTTATTAATTAAAAAAAAGGACTCAGTGCAAGCGTGATAGAGAGCAAGATGAGGCAAATCAAAGATTAATACAGGAACTTCAAAAGCATGTTGAGGCTAACGAAAAATTACTACAGGAATCTCCTGAGCTTGAGGAAGGTACTCAAATTGCATGAGCAGGCTGAGGACAGTAAAAGAGAAAAACAGGAATTGCACGAGCAGGCTGCAAACAGTCAAGGAGAAATATAGGGATTGCATGAGCAGGCTGAGAATAGTCAAAGAAAAAATACAAGAATTGCATGAGCAGTCAAAGAGAAATACAGGAATTGCGTGAGCATGAGGAAGCTAATCAGAGTAATACAAAAGTTGCATGAGAGGGGTGAGAAAAATCAATAGAGGCATTCATGGTATCCATAAACATACAGCTGAAGGAATCCAGGGAAACCACAAAGGTAATACTGAATGGAGCCTGTCAGAAGAAAAGGGAGTCCAAGTAAACTATAACTGATCAACTCAGTGATTTGAGAGTAAACACTGAACAAATTAAGGAAGTAAAGAAGTTCATACAAGATTTAAAGCAAAGTTCCAACAAAGAATTTGAAGTCATCAAAGCCAACCAATTAGAAGGAAAGTATATAAAAAACAAACTAGAAAGTCTTGACAGTAGGTTAGACCGTGCAGAAGATTGAAACTCAAGGGCTGAAGACAGCCTAGATATTATAGAGAAAGAACAGACAATATTCAAGTCAAATCCAAAAAATATGATGGATCTATTCAACATTTGGAAGACACCATCAGAAGGCTTAATCTGAGGATAATGGGTTTAGAGGAGCACCTAGAGACAGAATTTAATGGTCTAGGAAATTTATTTAACAGGATCCTAGCAGAGAACTTCCCAAATGTGTGAGAAGATAGGCCTATTCAGATACAAGAAGCTTTTACAACCCCAAATAGACCAGATAAGAATAGGACATGCCATTGTCACATTATAATCCACATAGGATCAATTCAGACCAAGGAAAGGATCCTTCAGGCTATCAAGAAGAAAAGATCAATCATCTATAAAGGGAAACCAAGAAGAGCCTAGAATGATATGTGCCACACCCTAAAGACAAACAACTATCAACCAAGAATTCTGTACCCAGCTAAACTCTCCTTCATAACCGAAGGTTAAATAAAAAACTTCCATAGCAAAGAAAAATTGAAACAATACATCTCCTCCAAACCAGCCCTACAAAAGATACTTAAAGATGTCCTTCACATAGAAAACCAACAAAACTACAATGAAGGCCAAGAAACTGCACCCAAACTGAGAATCCAAGAACCATAGGAAGAATCCAGCTGTGGCAGCTCCCAAAAAGTTGGATAACATGGCAGGAACTACCAAACACCTCTCAGTCCTAACTCTCAACATTAATGGACTAAACTCTCCAATTAAGTGACATAAAAAGCAAGCTCCTTCTATCTGCTGCCTTCAAGAGTCACACCTTGCCCATAAAAAGAAACATATTCTCAAAGTAAAAGGCTGGAATAAAATCTACCAAGCAAACGGCCCCCATAAACAGGTGACAGTTGCAATCCTAATATCATATAAAATAGACTTCATATTAAAATTAGTGAGAAGAGATAAAGAAGGTTGCTACATGCTAATTAAGGGATCTGTCCTTCAGGAAGATATTACAATTCTAAATATCTATTCACCAAACAACAGAGCACCCAAATTCATCCAAGAAACACTACTTTGCCTTAAATCTCACATAGATCCAAAGACATTCATTGTTGGGGACTTTAATACACTACTATCCCCAAAAACTCAACAGAGAAACCGCAGATCTAAACAAGTGCATAGATCAACTAGATTTAACAGACATCTACTGAATATTTCACCCAGCAGCATCAGAATACATGTTTTTTTCAGCATAACACGGAACTTTTTCCAAAATAGACCAGATTTTAGGTCACAAAACAAACTTGTCCAAATTCAGAAACATTGAAGTTATGCCCTGCATTCTCTCAGACCACAAAGGAATAAAATTAGAATTCAACATGAAAAGCCAAGCCCTGTAACACATGGAGACTGAACAACACACTGTTGAATCACCAGTGGGTCATGGAAAAGATTAGAAAGGAAATGCAAATGTTCATGATATTCAACAAAAATCAACACACAAATTACCAGCTCCTCTGGGACACAGCAAAGGCAGTACTCAGAGGCAAGTTTATAGCTCTGAGTTCCTACATCAACAAATTGGAGAAATCTGAAACCAACTATTTAATGAGCCATCTGAACCTCCTTGAAAAAGAGCAGCAAGCTAAACCCCAATCTAGTAGATGGAAAGAATAATTAAAATTGAATCAGAATTAAACGAATTCAAATCCAAAAAACCATAGTAAGAATCAACAAAGCAAAGAGTTGGTTCTATGAAAAAATTAACAAAATTGACAGACCCTTAGCAAATTTTATCAGAAAAAGAGAACACACCCAAATAAACAAACTCAGAGATGAGAATGGAAACATCACTACAGAAACAACCAAAATCAAGAACATTATAAGGTAATATTTCTCAAACCTTTATCCTAATAAGTTTGAGAAGCTGGAAGAAATGGATGATTTCCTAGCAAATATCGACATGCCAAAATTAAACCAAGATGAGTTAAACCAAGTTAACAGGCCCATAGCAAGCATTGAAGTAGAAACAGCAGTAAGAGACCTCCCATCTAATAAAAGCCCAGGACCAGATAGATATACAGTGGAATTCTACAAGGCCTTGAAAGTAAAGTTCATACCAATACTCCTTCAACTCTTCAATGAAATTGAAAGGGTAAGTTCACTACCAAACTCATTCTATGATGCCATCATAACCCTCATCCCCAAACCAGGCAGGCACTCATCAAAGAAACTGAACTGTAAACCCATTTCTTTGATGAACATCGACGCAAAAGTTCTCAAAAAATTCTTGGCCAATCAACTTCAACAACTCCTCAAAAGAGTCATATACCATGATCAAACAGGATTCATTTCAGGGATGCAATGCTGGTTCAGTATATGCAAATCAATTAATATACTTCATCACATCAACAAGAGCAAGGATAAGAACCACATGGTTATCTCAATAGATGCAGAAAAAGCATTTGACAAGATCCAACACCTCTTTATGAAGAAGGTTCTGGAAAAATTAGGAATCCATGGAACATTTACTCAATACAATAAAGGCTGTATATGATAAACCTACACCCAGCATTACACTTAATAGTGAAAAGCTAAAGCCATGTCCTCTAAACTCAGGAAAAAGACAAGGATGTCCACTTTCTCCACTTCTCTTCAATTTAATATTAGAATGCCTACCTACAGCAATAAGACAAGATGCAAACATAAAAATGATCCAAATAGGGAAAGATGAAGTAAAACTCTCCCTCTTTTGCAGAATCTCATGGACTCAACTCCCAAATTATGCAAGCTGATTTGAAACTTTGGCAAAGTAGCAGGGTATAAAATTAACCCTCAAAAATCAACGGCTTTTCTGTTTGCCAACAATGAGAAGAGTGCAGCTGAAATCAGGAAAGCAACTCCGTTTGTAATAGCCCCACAAAAAAAAAATACCTAGGAATTAACTTAACCAAAGAAGTGAAGGACCTCTATGATGAAAACTTTAAAAACCTGAAAAAGGAAACCAAAACAGAACTTAGAAAGTGGCAAAACCTCCCATGCTCCTGGATCAGAAAGATCAAGATTGTGAAAATGACAATACGTCCCAAGGCTATCCACAAATTCAATGCAATACCTATCAATATTCCAACCTCATTCGTCAAGGAAATAGAAGAGGCAATACAAAAATTCATATGGAACAATAAAAGACTCTGCATAGCAAAAACAATCTTTAACAGAAAAAACAGTGCTGAAGGAATATCAATACCAAATTTCAAACTCTACTACAAAGCCATAGTAATCAAAACAGCTTGATACTGGCACAAGAAGAGACCACAGGACCAATGGTATAGAATGGAAAACCCAGAAATGAACCCACAGACCTATAGTCACCTAATCTTCGATAAGGGAGCTAAAAAAAATAGAATGGAAGAAAGATAGCCTCTTCAGTAAATGGTGCTGGCAAAACTGGTTAATCACTTGTAGAAAACTAAAGCTAGATCCTTCTATGTCATCCTGTACCAGAATCAACTCCAAATGAATCAAAGACTTCGGAGTCAAAGCAGACACCATGAAAACATTACAGAACAGAAAGGAGAAACCCTAGGGCTCTTTGGCACAGGCTGAAATTTTCTTAATAGAGACCTAGAAACACAAGAAGGCAAAGAAAGGTTGGACAAATGGGATTGCATGAAGTTGCAGAGCTTCTGCATGGCAAAGGACATAGCTAGCAAGATCAATAGAAAGCCCACGGATTGGGAAAAGATCTTCACTAGCCATACAATGGACAAGGGTCTCATATCTAAAATAACCCTGGAACTCAAAAAATTAAATCCCCCAACAACAAATCCTCAAAGAAACAACTGCCCAATAAATAAGTGAGCTAAATACTTAAAGAGAAACTTCTCTGAAGAGGAAAGAAGGATGGCCAATTGACCTTTCTAGCCATAAAAGAAATGCAAATCAAAACAACATTGAGATACCACCTCACCCCAGTTAGAATGGCTAAAATCAAGAACTCTAATAACAACAGATGCTGGAGGGGATGTGGACAGAAGGGAACCTTACTGCATTGTTGGTGGGGGTGTAAACTTGTTCAACCACTTTGGAAAGCAGTATGGAGATTCCTGAAAAGACTGCACATAGAGCTCCCCTATGACCCAGCAATCCCACTTTTGGGCATTTACCCAAATGTTCACAAACAAGACCACACTAAAGCTACCAGCATAACTGTATTTATTGCAGCATTATTTACCATATGGAACCAACCCAGATGCCCCTCAGTAGATGAATGGATCAAGAAAATGTGGTATATATACACAATGGAATTCTATGCCTCCATCAGAAAGAATGACATTGCCCCATTTGTTGGGAAATGGAAAGACTTAGAAAAAATTATATGAAGTGAAGTAAGCCAGGCCTAAAGAAACAGGTCCCATGATTTTCCTTATTTTCAATAACTAGTATATGTCTGAGATAAGCATAAAAGGTCAGATAAGGTGATGTTAAACTACATGAATCCCAAGATAAGGACACAGTAGTTTTTTTTTCTTTCTTGCTGTTGTTTCTAATGTATTTATAAGGTACTACGTGATGTTTTTTTTTGTTGCTTTGTATGTCCCTCCCCCACGGTATAACCCATTTTCACTGTATTTGATGTTGGTATAACTTGTAGAGCAGAAGGAAAAAAAACTGTTTAAATAGGGGGATACAGATTGTCTCATTGCAACAATGAAATGTGCAAGATTCTATGTCGGAAAAAGAACTTTACAATTTAGGCGTGGGTGGGAGGTGATGTAGTTTTGGAGATGGGAGGGAAGGGATGGTAGGGGAAAAACAAAGGAGGAGGCAACAATGCTTGATAAGAAACGTACTCATTATCTTACTCATGTGATTGTAACCCCTCTGTACAGTATTTTCACAGTAGAACACTTACTTAAAAAAAAAGAAAACTGAGGAGCTTAAAAATTCAAGCCTATTAATCTTTTCAATAATAGGGAAAGCATTACTGTACTTCTATATGCCATTTCTACAACTCTACGTAGCTACCACTGTAGATTAGAGCTAAACCAGCCTTCCATTTACCAAACTGTTAGCACCGTGGCTCTGCCATTGCCATGGAATTACCCAGGTTTTACAACATCCTCTGTTCTAACTAACTCCGAACAGGGAGATCAGCACTTCTGGGAATGGAGTCCGAATATTTTGTTTTTAAAGATTCCTCATAAGAACTTTAATGCACAAGAATGCTAAAGTTCAGCAGTCTTCAGAAACTCAGAAATTAGTAAAAAAAATAAATTCATAAGAGCAGCCCTTGTGCTAGACTGATCATTTAGATAACAATTACAATCTCTGATTATTTGAAGTAAAAGAGTTAAGAAATTCTGAAGAATTTAGACAAAATCACATAACTATTTAAGCAGCCGAATTCAAACTTTTACTAGCGTTCAATGGATAGAATAAGAAGTTAGCAAAAAAAATTTTGTATGCAAAGATGTATTTGTCCATTTTCCTGTTAAATTAATCAACTAGAAGATTATCATTGGTCCCAAGGGGACTTCAAAGTGTTTGTAATCTTTAATTTCTTGGAGCACTATCACTTTAGAATACGCACCTAACCTAACTCTTAAATCAATTAGCAGGCTCTGCCTGCTCTGAGGTATGATGCTCTCAGTGGTTTTCACCTATGTAATCAGAGGGCCCAGCAGAACTCTTGCACTCAGCAAGAATTAGAATACATGGGAAATGACTAAAAGATATGCAGGCTACAGGAGCAATTTGGAATCTAGACAACCAGGGCTAGAGGTCCACAGGCATCTGTTACCAAGGGTCAAGTCCAAAATACTTTGTGGAAGCCAATGAGTAAATTAAAGCTAGTGGCCTCTGAGTTGCCAGAGATAGGTACATTATAAGCATGAAATTCAGGAACTGAATCTGTCATTGAGTCATGAAATGCCCAGGTGGCCAGGAAGTTAGTCCATCATGGAATTAAGTAGCAGATGATAGTGTGAACTGATTAAATCAAGAACGTGCATTTGGGACTTGTTTTTAAATTTCTTGCTTGATTAGAAACAGGGTCTGTAGTATGCTTGCCTTGTTTTCAGTGCAGAAACAAATGACTTGGTATGCATTCAAAATGACTGATAGGACTCGAAGACAAATTTCAAGGGAAAAGGAATCTGATGTAGCTGACCTAGCAAGATTATTCCTTTTAAGGTAATATTTTTATATTCAAAGAGCTTGGTGCCCATCAGATGACTGCTGGGCTCAGGTTTATTACTCCTGGATATATACATATATAAGTGAAGCATTCTTATTCTGATAGGTGTTTAAAAAGTTTTGGAATTGGACATACTTCAGAGTTTCAATTTTCAGATTAGGGATACTCAGCTGGAAAAGTCTATGAAAATATTCTCCAAGTGTGTGAAACTCTAAAATCTGAAATTCTCCTGACCTTAGGCAGTTTGGATAAAGGATACTCAACCTGCATTGCTTCTTGGTACAATATATAGAATATCTAATGGTAAAGAAGACTTTACCTGACCTCAGCCTGACTTAAGCAGATACGGGAGGATGTTTTATATTCATTCACATTTGTGTGGGTGTGTGCATGTGTGTGTGCGTGCGTGTGTTTGGGGTGTGTGTGTGTGTGTGTGTGTGTACCAGTCCTGAGGTTGAACTCAGGCCTGGGCACTGTCCCTTAGCTTTTTTGCTCAAAGCTGGTATTCTACCAATTGAGCCACAGCTTTACTTCTGGCTTTTAGGTGATTAATTGGTATAAGAGTATCATGAATTTGCCTGCCTGGGGCTGGCTTTGACCCATGATCTTTAGATCTCAGTCTCCTGAATAGCTAGAGTTACAGGCATGAGTCAGTGGCTCATTTACATTTTTATATGTGAATATTCCTTATTCTTCTCTGTAGATCAGAGTTTCCCTTTAGTGTGGTTTTCCCCTCCTGAAGAACTCCTCTTAGTATTCCTTATAATTTAGCTCTACTGGTTATAGTTGTGCCCAGTTTCTATTTATCTATGAAGCTATATGTTTGCATTCATTTTATAAGAAGTGTTTTACTAGTAATTAAAAAAAATGGTTGAAATTGTAATCCTCCTGGTTTTACACACTGAAATATGGTTCTGTTGCCCTCTGGCTTTCATAGTTCTTAATACCTGTCATAAGTCTTGACATTGATCTCATCAACTTAAGATATGTTCTTCTGGTACTTTTAACAGTGCTGTCTTTAGTCTTAGCTGGGCTGTATCCAGAGTGATTGTTCTTTGTGCTGGTTGTGGCAGGTAACCTGTGATTCTCAGTTTTCTGCAGGTAACTAGAGGGTACAATGAAAATCCTGAGTGGTGATGTGCTCAGCTCTCAGTTCTCAGGTTCTCATACTGGCTAAAATTCACTGGAGTGTATATGTATTACACTTTATTTATTTTCTGCATATATATTTTTCTAAAGGTCTCATTATTTTTAAAGCCACAATAATGTGAAAAGAAAGGTGGTTTGCAGTAGGTTTTTAGGTTTAGAAGGGTCTTCAGCCTAATAGTATACTCAAGTCAAATAATAAATAAGTCTAGCAGGGTTACATGCTAACATGTATGAAATAGGAATGGGTTGGAAGATCGTAGGATGGAGGAATCTGTTTTATAACAGATACAGAGGTGTGAATGCAAGACTGTCAGCCAATTCTAGATAAAATCTCAAGCCCCATGAAAGTTAACTTTGAAGAGCCAAGTACTGCCTGTTCCCTTCCTTGCTAGGTACTAAAAGATCCTGTCTCTTTCCGTCTTTTGTCTTGAGGGAAGTTAAAGATTTCACAGTATTCCCTAAGAATGTAATCCACATGGCTGTCCTAATTAATGCATGTCTCTTAAGGGTCTCCTGATACATCCTATTCAACCAATAGTGGTCATGTAGTTTCTGCTGAACACTTTTCTGTATGTTGGGAATAGAGAGAAAACCATGTATAACAAAGGGAATCCTTGAAATCATCAAGCCATCATTTAAAAGAGAAAAATGAGCAGCTGGGAATCGGTGGCTCACACCTGTAATCCTAGCTACTCAGGAGGCTGAGATCTGAGGATTACAGTTCAAAGCCAGCCCGAACAGGAAAGTACAGGAGACCCCTATCTCCAATAAACAACCAGAAAACCAGAAGTGGTACTGTGACTCAAGCGGTAGAGCTATTGCCTGGAGCTGAAGAGTGCAGGGACCGTGCCCAAGCCAGAGAAAAGTTAGCAAATAAAATAATGAAAATTCATGATGAATAGTGAGGTTAGAAAAACAGAACCTCGAGGATGGTGAGGTCCATTTCAGTTTGAGTAGCCAGGGATGGTCTTTTGTGTTACTTAGAGGAGGACTTAGATCTCAGAAAGAAGCCTATAAAGTCTAAAAGGAGAAATTCAATTTCAAAAAATTCTTCTTAGCAGTTTTATAGATGGATTAAAAAAGTCACTGTGCAATGGATCATCCTATATCCTTGTTTCAGCATTTTGTTATTCTCCAAATTAGATAAATGTATATTATCATAAGACACTATGTTGGAAATGAACTTTACAACTTCAGAGGGGCTGTGGAGGAGGGAAGGGATAGAAAGAGAAAAACAAAGGAGGGGGTCATAATGCTCAACAAGAAATGTACTCATTACTCATGTAACTGTAACCTCTCTGTACAGCATCTTTACAATAAAATCAAATGTAAAAATATATAAAATAATTTAAAAATTGCTGTGGTAATGGAGACAAATTAATTGAAAAGATTCATTTCCTATGATGTGGTGGAAAGGAGTTGAGTAGGATTGTGCTCATGATGGAGACTTCCTTTACAGATGAGTCACTATTGGTTTATCTATGAGTACAAACTACAAACAGAAGGCAATGCTGGCTAACAGCTGTCTGGCTTGGCCTCTAAAACACAAGAGGAAAGCCCAGGGCCGGGAAGGATAAACACAGTGGATCACAAGGCAATTAGTCATTGTAACCTTCTGTATAGCACAATTCCCTCTTCCTGGCTAACTCAGTGGTCACCTCATGATAATGAACAAATATAGGTGAAAAAACTTGATGAAGACAGTAAGTGGCCCCCACCGCATTGACCCCGTGTGATGAGAAGCTAGGTTCTGACACCTCAACAATACTTGATGCAACCTTTGATGGAGTCTTTTAACCTGATCCACACAAAGCTAAAGTCCTCTTGATGTTTGCTCATGCCTGACACTTAGGATATGCTGAACTAGGGACAAAGAAAGAATAAATAAAAGGGAGAAAAAAGGCAAAGGTTAAGTTATTTTGAGCCTGTGAGGATAAAGTATAGCGGAATAGAAAGTTCTTTCAGCATCCATGTGAGTGTTTTCCTAAAGGGATTGTTGGCTAACCCTGATCAGTAGATATCTCAAGTTAACTGCTGGGAGGGTGTCCCCACAAGGAATAAGCCTGCCCCCAGGGAAGCAGGTTTAATAGCCTAATGGTTTTTCTTCCCTTTTACCACTCTTTGTAGGTCCCCTGGTACCAAATCTGCAAATGGGCTTCATGAAACAATAAGCAAGTTGATGACTTCTTGTTGGCTTGATGTGAATTGTTCTTGCCAACATAGATGGAAACCAGCACACCTTTTATCATGTGTATGATTTTCATTCTTATTGTGTCTTTTTAATGGACATTTAATGGGGTCTCCTAAGCATAAAGTACGGTGTTAGTCTGGAGAGTCACATCTTGGGTTCCTTCTTTCCAGAAGCTCACAGGGTGATCAGTTTAGGAAATATGCAGTTAACTCCTCTGGAACATTATGGGCAAAACAGCAGTTGTCAGCAGGGAGACTTTGGTTTGAGGAAACACATTTCAAAAGGTATGTTTTACCTCCTTGGAACAAAGGGTTATTTATTAAGATAACCAAGTGTCTCAAAAGTAAACCCCATTTACTTCCAGTTTTCAGTTTTCTTAAAATCTTCCTCTGATTGGACATCAGTGACTTAACATTTGTAATCCTAGTTACTCAGAGGGCTGGGAACTAAAGCTCAAGGTCTGAAGCCATCCTGGGCAGAAAAAGAATCTGTGTATGAGACTTCCTTTCTAATTAGCCAGCAAAATGCCAGACTGAGGTGTGGTTCAAGTGGTGGAATTACAGCCATGAGCAAGAAAGCTGAGAGTTTGGGGCCCTAAATTCAAGCCCAAGCCTGTGTGCACATGTGCATTCACACACACACAGAGTTCTTCCTTCTGATTCTGCTAGTTCTTCAACACAGCATACTTTTCTTATCTTCTCCCTTCCTTATTCTTCTAATCCAATTCCCTAAGCAATGAGGCTGAATAAGCATATGAACATTAAGCCACATTCCTCATATTTTCAATCATCACAGACATAGTTGTATGATCCCAAATGGCTCCTCCCTGAGATAGATGAGTCCTTCTAGTCCCTACAATAGAAATGTGGGGTAAGTAAACTGAGAAATGTGTAAAGTCTCAGAAACACAAGTAAAGGAGAGCCAGGTTCCAGTCTGCATTTGGTAAATATCAAAATTAACGCTCCTATTGGTACCTTTCTGAAGTCTTCAGGATTCTTAAACAAAGACAAGAGAGCAGAGACTCATGGATGTCACTACTAATGACTAATCCACATACCTAACGCCTATACTAACAGCTTCTTCCCATAGGTAGGTCTTTGGAATTAGCAGGAGAATTGACAGGAAGCTTCTGCAATTTGATAATGTCTCCTGTTGGAATTTCTGCATTCAAGAACATTCTGTAGCTGGGTGCTGGTTAATTCCTGTCATCTTAGCTACTAGAGAGGAAAATCCATAAGGCTCTTGTCTTCAATGAATTAGCAAAAACAACAACAACAACAAAACAAAAACAAACAAACAAACAAACAAAAAACCATCTGTGGCTTAAGTGGTAGACTGCCAGTCCTGAGTGATAAAGGTAGGGGACAGTGCTTGGACCCTGAGTTCAAGCTTCAGTACCAGTGCACATGTGTGTATGTATGTGTGTTGCACACATACAATTTAATTCAAAAAAGGGGGGTGGTGGGTGTTGGTGGCTTATGCCTGTAATCCAAGCTATTCAGAAGGCTGAGATCTGAGGATTGTGGTTTGAAGCCAGCCCAGGGAAGAAAGTCCGTGAGACCCTATCTCCAATAAACTACTCAGAAAAAGCCAGAAGTGGTTTTGTGGCTCAAGTGGTAGAGTGCCAGCCTTGAGCACAAAGAGGTTCAAGGATAGCAACCAGGCCTGAGTTCAAGCCCCAGGACCAGCAAAAAGAAGAAAAAAAAAAGAACTTTCTATAAAGAGACCCATATTCTTGCCCTGTCATCCCTGGACTTTTCTACAAAACACAGAAACTATCAGGGTCAAAATTGCAAAAGTTATAACATAATGTTTAAAAAATAAATTAAAGAACAACAACAACATAAAAAAGAACAGTAACTATCCTTAGTCTTGAAGTTTGTTTACTGGACTAGCACAAAGCCCAAATTTCAAGCTCCACAATGACACAAAAGCTTTTCTCAGGACTGTAGTTAATATCATACATGTCTTTGAACTTCACTGCATCACTAAGCTACTGATACCATCCTGCCTGTTAGAAGATCTGAAGAGGTCAGACAAAGGCACAAGACTGAGTTGCTCCCCTGTCTGAGTATTTGCTAAAGCTTTCCCTTACTTCCTGAGTGGAACTGTATAATCAATGATCCACCAAGGAAAATTCTTCGTGTCCAAAACTGGTTGTTTGCATTAGCCTGTTCTCTACCAACCTATAAGAGGGTACAAGAAAAGCCATTGTATTTATATACTTAAAATTGGAGTATCCAATTTGGCTTGTATTTTGTACTTCAGTCTTTCATACCTAGAGGAAATATTAAAGTGTGCTTACATGAAGTTTATGTATATGTATACACTGACATGTACAAAATAAACCCGCAAGAAACACTGCTAAAAGTAACTGCCTTCTAATTTAAGAATTAAGCCTTTTTTTTTTAACTTGATTTTCTTCTGGAAATGATCTGACTAGAAAGTAAAAATGTGTAGCATCTTCTCTAGGGAACTCACTGTTACGAACACAAAGACTGAATCTGGTGTTTGCCAGCTGGTGCTAATGAATCCATTGTTTCTTTGAGCCTTGTAAGTGGGAAAGAATTCTTTAGATATTGTGGAATTCATGGGATGCTAGGAAATTTTTTGATTATCAAAATCTAGCCTTTTTCTTTATTTATACTTATGGATTTTTTGCTTTCAAATGTTTTGTTCATCAAGAGCAGAGTTCATCAAATGATAACCACCAGCCAAAATTTTCTTGTGTCCATATTTAGTTGAAAAAAAATCAAGAAAAAATATGACCTCATAACATGTCCCAATTTCTGGAAATTTAAATTTTAGTATCTATATCTATATTGTATAGTGTCACAGCTGTATTCGTTTTTGACTCCTAAAAGAGTCAATAATTAACCTGTAAGAGAAAAGTTTTGTGTTGGCTCAATTTTGGCAGTTCCAGTCACAAGCCAGAGAGAGAGAAGATAGTCCCAAGGCAGTAACACTGTGGCTCAAGTGGTAGAGTGCTAGCCTTCAATGAAAAAGTTCAGAGACACCATGGTTTCCTTTATTTGCAATAACTAGTATATGTCTAGAACAAGCAGAAAAGGTCAAAAGCTATGTACATATGACCATATAAGATAATGCTAAGTGAAATGAACCACAAGATAGGGACACAAGAGACTTTATCTTTCTTGCTGTTGTTTTTAATGTATTTATAACGTACCAGGAGATTGTTTTTGTTTCTTTCGTATGTTCTCCGCCCTCCCCCCCCCCCATAACCCATGCTTTCACTGTATTTGATTCTGGTACCCTGCATCTTGTATATACACTTTTCTATTTTGGAGAGGGGAAGGGAAATAACAAAATGCTGAAATAAGGATACAGGTTGATCCATTGTAACAATGAGATGTACAAGACACTATGTTGGAAACAAACTTTACAACTTCGGTGGGTGGAGGGATGGAGGAGTTGGTGAGGTGAGGAGGGAAGGTATGATAGGGGAAAAACAAAGGAGGAGGTAATATGCTCTATAGGAAATGTACTCATTACCATACACATGTAACTGTAACCCCTCTGTACAGTATTTTTACAATAAAAATATATACAAAAAAAAGTTCAGGGACAGAACTCAGGTTCTGAGTTCAAGCCCCATGACTGACAAAAAAAGGGGGAGCAGTCCCCCCTTTACTGCTGTCTCCAAGAAAAATGGCCCAAACACTGATCTCACCTTTTCAAGCCTAGACAACCTAACCTTCCAATACCTCTACCCTGGGGATCAAGCCTTTTACCATGCGCCTGTGGGGTATATTCAAGTTCCAAATTTTACCAATAGCTACAAGTAACCTGTCCATATATTGTGTACGATTGTTTTTTGTGCTACAAGGGCAGACATGAGCACCTTTGCAAAGCATAAAATATTTTCTTCCTGGTCCTCAGAGGTAGAGACCTAGAATTCCCAACTTTACTGAAACTCTGGCTCCTTCCACCTGAGTGAGTACAGGGTTTCATAAATTCTGTTTCTAGTTGATTGAAACAACAGTGCTATTTCTAATTTCTTTTTGATTTCTACTACCTTTATGGATCCCCTAACCCTTTTTTTCTCTGATTTGAAGGGCACAGGCTGTATACTCTTGCCCTATGATAGAGATGTCTCTGGCATAAGATACCTAATACTTTGTGTTTGTGAAACATGCTTTATGGCATACACAAATTACCAGACAAATGAGTAGAAGGAAGTTCATCAGGTATTTTTTCTACTGTGCACACTGCTTTTCTGAATTCCCAAAGATATATTAGAATTCTCTCAATCTGCCCTCCATGTCTCCTAATGCTTGTTTTGTATCATCTTTGTTACTGGGTTCTAGGCAAACATTTCAGTATTATTATCAAATTCATTAAATTTATCTCTGTGTCTAACCTAAGGTTTAGTTTATTAATCTCTTTAAATAAATAAGAATTATTTTTAATGTCTGTGACATGGTTGTTCCTTTTTTTGTTGTTGTTGTTGGTGGTCGTGGAGCTTGAACTCTGGGCCTATGCGCTGTCCCTCAGTTCTTCAGCTTAAGGCGAGTGCTCTACCACTTGAGCCACAGTGCCCTTCCGGTTTTCTGGTGATTTATTGGAGATAAGAGTCTCACGGACTTTCCTGCTGGGGCTGGCTTTGAACTTCCGTCCTCAGATCTCAGCCTCCTGAGTAGCTAGGATTACAGGAGTGAGCCACCAGCACCTGGTATATGAATAAGAAGTTATTTTTAAGAAGTAGAAGAAATGACATTATAAAGAAAAGTCATCTCTTCTACTTCTTAAAAATAATTTCTTGTTCATATTTTAGGATATTATTTATTTACATTGTTGAGAATCTCAAGAAAGTTAGCTGAAAGTCATTCTAGTATTTATCTTAAACTTTTTATTTTTTATTTGTTTACTGGTATAACAAAATATCCAAACTAGACACTTATATTAAGAACAAAGTTTTACTGAATTCACAACTTAGGAGACTCAAAACCCAAAATTAGGAAGACTTCAGTCTTTGGTTTCTGTTACAGCATGGTGGAGAGGCAGCAAGAGGGCACATGATGAACAGGATGCCAGAAAATTCAGGGACCAGGCCTATTCTCTATACCAACTCAGTCTACGATACCAGCATCAGTCCCTTCCAAGGATAAAGTCTTCAGGAGGACTATAGTTTTTATCATCTAGGTGGCTGATATTGTTATAAATTGCATTTGAACTTTTTCCAGGTGTTATAAGCAAGAGAATTAAAATCTTTGTTACGAGTTCTCCCCTTCCCTGCCACCCACTTCCATGACTGTAACTTTTCTTGAAAGGTGCAGATTAAAGGCTTAATCCCCAATGTGGAGCTACCTGGAGAAAAGGTGATGGGAATCTTTGGGAACTAGCTCTAGTGAGAAGTTCTGACATCATAGGGAGCTTTGTTATACTATTATGAGGATGACTATCGTAATTACCTTCCACTTCCACACTTCTGCTTGATTCTTGCTGAAACACGGGTAACTAAATGCAAAGAAGATTAATTTTACCCCCAAACTAGAAAGCAGCAGCCTAGAAATTGTTTCAAATAATTTCCAGAAGACTGAGCTAAGCATCAGGATTGAGACTTGTCCAAACAGTATCCCTGAACACACCAGGAGCAAGGGGCTTCTGGCCAGACTACAGTCTTGTGTAGAAACATGGCTTTTGTTCCAAATGCAGGAAAAAGAAGGGAAAACAAAAGACAGATAACCAGAAAGACATAACCAATCATCAGCACACAGTAAATACTTTGGAGGGATAGAGCAATACAAAGCAGTAAACAGGCTAGCTTTGGAGGAGTGGTAACTCTGTGGTGAGCCTCATGCACCATGCTTTGAATGAAAAAAAATACACAATTAGGATCACTGGTTAAAACACAGGGCTGATTACAATTCCCTGGTTTTTAAAGGACACTGAATGATAATGTACTCATGACGTTTTTATGGTTTATTGCTTGGGAGAAGCCATGTGCCGGAAGCTATGTGCCTTTCCTCCCCTAGAGGTGTCAGCACTGAGCCTCTCTTCCTGCTCTTGGAACTCCATCCCACAGTTACTCACTGTGTCTTAATATTAAAGGAATATTCCAAGGCCATCTCAGTGGAGGGAGGGCCAAAATTCTCCTTGGGTCAAAGTTAAAGGGAATGATGTTGCAGAATTGATAACTGATTACAGTCAATTCGGAAGGGAGAAAGGTGTGGAAGCCTTTGATGCAGGCATCTTCATGTTCCTGTCCCTTGTCCCTTGACTATGGTTCACCTATACTCTGAAACTATTGCTCTTCTCTGTTTATATCTGTTTTATTGTGTGGCTGATTTTGAAAGTTTCATTGTACATAAAACCAGGATAATAAATGATAATAATGTCTCCAATAACTATACCAATGGGGGAAAGAAAGTAGAGGTAGAACACTGGGCTTTTGCAAGGAAAGAGTTAGGAAGGCATGGATGGGAATTCTGTACCCCACTTGCAGGAACATAATGGGAATTTTCAGTCCCAGTATGGAGATGAGGAGAATACTGCAGGAAATGCCACCCTTCCTTGTTCAAATAGCTTTTTCCCTGGTCACTTCTCTGGGATTCACTCCTTTCTACCAAAAAAAAAAAAAAAAAAAGGTTTTGGGAACTGGAATTAGAGTCTCATGAGATTTCAGACTGGTTATGAAGTACACATGTGTTCTCTCTCTTCATTTGAATTGGTAACGAGGTTCCTTTTGTTGTTGTTGGCTGGGCCTGGGTGCTATATCTGAGCTCCTTTTGCTCAAGGTTTGAGCTCTACCACGTGAGCCACAGCTTCACTTCCATTTTTCTGGTGGTTAATTGGAGATAAGAGTCTCACAGACTTTCCTGATTCAAACCGCAAACCTCAGATCTCAGCCTCCTGAGTAGCTAGGATTACAGGCGTGAGCCACTGTTGCCCAGTTATTGCCATTCTTTGGTTGTATGTGTGGGTTCCAGTATTGGGCTTGAACTCAGGCCTGGGTGCTGTCCCTTAGCTTTCTTGCCCAAGACTGACATCTACCACTTGAGCCAAAGCTCCAATTCCAGCCTTTTGATTCATTTGCGAAAAGGGGCCTGCAACCACTATCTTTAGATCTCAGCCTCTGGAGTATCTAGGATTACAGGTGTAAACTACCATGCCCAGCAGGAATGGCAATTCTTTTAACTAACTATGGTTAAATAGCAACATGTGTTCTGCCTAAAAGCTTCCCATCTGGTAGGCATCTATAATTAATTTCATTTCGAATTTATAAGAAAACTCTTAATCCATTAATGTACTTAGGGATACCTGGGCTTGTTTCATATCTTAGCTATGGTAAATAATGCTGTGATAAACATAGTTGTGCTGGTAGCTTTAGTATGGCTTTGTTTGTGATTGCTTGGGTACATGCCCAGAAGTTTTTGTTTCTTTTTAAAAAAATATATTTTTATTGTAAAGATATTATACAGAGGGGTTACAGTTACATGAGCAAGGTAATGAGTCCATTTCCTATCAAGCATTGTTACCTCCTCCTTTGTTTTTCCACTAGCATCTCTTTCCTCCCCACCTCCCCAACTCCTCGCTCTCCCCCAACCCCGCAAAGTTGTGAAGTTTGTTTTCAACATAGTTTTTTGTACATCTCATTGTTACAATGGGTCATCCTGTATCCTTATTTCAGCATTGTGTTATTTCCCTTCTCCTCCCCAAATTAGAAAATTGTATATACAAGATTCAGGACACCGGAATCAAATACAGTGACAACATGGGTTGTACCATGTGGTGGGGGTGGGGGGGAGAATATACAAAGAAACAAAAAAAATCACTAAGTACATTAAAAAAGATCAACAAGAAAGATAAAGTATCTTGTGTCCCTATCTTGTGGTTCATTTTGCTTAGTATCAGGTTATATGGTCATGTGTACAGAGCTTTTGACCTCTTCTGTTTGTCGTAGACATATACTAGTTATTGCAAATAAGGGAAACCATGGACCTATGTTTCTTTGAGTTCAACCACTTTGCACAGCAGTATGGAGGTTCCTCAAAAGACTCCACATAGAGCTCCCCTATGACCCAGCAATCCCACTTTTAGGCATCTACCCAAATGATCACAAACAAGGCCATACTAAAGCTACCAACACAACTAGGTTTATCACAGCATTATTCACTATAGCTAAGCTATGGAACCAACCCAGATGCCCCTCAGTCGATGAATGGATCAAGAAAACGTCACACACACACACACACACACACACACACACACACACACACACACACTCGCGCACACACACAATAGAATTTTATGACTCCTTCAGAAAGAATGAACCCCTCCCCCCCATTTGTTAGGAAATGGAAAGACTTTTTGTTTCTTTTGTATGTTCTTTCCCCATGGTATAACCCCTGTTTTCACTGTATTTGATTCTGGTGTCCTGCATCTTGTATATCCATTTTCTCATTTGGGGAGGGTAAGGGAAATAACAAATGCTAAAACAATGATAGTTGACCCACTGTAAGAATGAGATTTACAAGACATTATGTTGAAAATGAACTTTACAACTTGGTGGGGGTGGGAAGAGGGAGGGAAGAATTGGTGAGGTGGGGAGGGAAGGGATAGTAGGGTGAAAACAAAGGAGGGGGTAATAATGTAACTGTAACCCCTCTGTACAGTATCTTTACAATAAAAAAATAAAATAAAATTGGTAAAAGAAAACCCTCAGATTTGTATCAACTGCCTTTTCTTTTATTGGATCTGAAGAGTAATTTGTAGGAAATCCTCCAAATGAAAAATTTTCCTTTCTATGTTATTTTTTCCTCTAAATGTAAGATGTGCATTTTAAGTACCTATTCTGCATAGTACTTCTACTAAGTTTTCCTAATTAAGCTGTAAATAAATATATATCTTTTGAGTAAAATGGCAAAGACTTTACATACAAATAATACTTTTGGAACACTGGTTTTGGAACACTGGTTTTGTGCCAAATTGATATCAAATTTATTAATTTATCTAGAAACCTATATGGATAGGAATTCTGCTGTTTTATTTTCACAAGAAAAGTCTCAGAACATGCTTTTAAAAGTATCTCTGAGCCGGGCGTCGGTGGCTCACGCCTGTAATCCTAGCTACTCAGGAAGCTGAGATCTGAAGATCACGGTCAAAGCCTGCCCAGGCAGGAAAGTCCGTGAGACTCTTATTTCCAATAAATCACCAGAAAACCGGAAGTGGTGCCGTGGCTCAAGTGGTAGAGTGCTCACTTTGAGCTGAAGAGCTGAGGGACAGTGCCCAGGCCCAGAGTTCAAGCCCAACGACCAAAAAAAAAAGGAAGAAAGAAAGAAAGAAAAAACAAACAACAACAAAAAAAGTATCTCTCAGTGATTTTGGCACACATTTATTAAGTGGGAAATTTCAGAGTTAGCGTACAAAAGTTGATGCCATCCTGAGAAATGGGGATCTTGTTCAGTATGCTGTGAATTAAGTGATGCATGGCTGTAATTAGACTGGGAGTATATGTGCTTATGTGTATAGGCATATGTGTGTAGATGTATATACCTGTGTGCATGTCTGTGTATTTGTACGTGTGTACATGTATGTGTGAATGTGTATCAGTATATGTGCATATGTGCCTGTTGTTTGTGTAGATATAGGTATGTTTGTATATGTGTATATGAATATATATGTGTGTATATGTCTATGTGCATATTGTATGTATGTAGGTATTCATGTATTGCTGTATGTGTATATGTATGATATAATGTGTGTAGTGTGTGTGCATTCACATACATGTATGTGTTTATGTGTATGCTGTGTATGTGTTGTACAACTATGCATGTGTGTAAAGCAATTTTTTATTTATTTTATTTATTTATTTATTTTTGGTCCGGTCGTGGGGCCTGAACTCTGAACCTGGGCGCTGTCCCTCAGCTCTTCAGCTCAAGCCTAGCACTCTACCCCTTGAGCCACACCCTCACTTCCGGCTTTTTTTCCCTGCTTATGTGGTGCTGAGGAATCAAACCCAGGGCCTCATGCATGCAAGGCAAGCACTCTACCACTGAGCCACCTTTCCAGCCCATAAAGCAACTTTTTATTTCTTTTTGTTGCTCTTCATTTCTGAAGTTCCAGGTTTCCATTTGGAGTAATTTACCTTCAGATTGAATAATTTACCTGAGCATTTCTCTTAAAACAGGTCTTAGTTTCTCCTTTATCTGAGAATGCCTTACTTTTATCTGTATTTCTGAAAGAGATTTTCACAAGATGTAGAAGTCTGAGTTCACAATTCATTACTTTCATAACATTATAATATTATTTCACTGTGTTCTTGTCTGAATGGTTTGTGATGTTTTCAAATGTAGGTTTGGAATTGTTCTCTTCTGATATGAAATATGACATTTTTTTACCTATGGCCTTCAAGAGTTTTATTGAAATTACCTCTTCACTAAATTTCTTAAATTATTATTCATTTTTTGTAGCAATCTCTTTTAATAACAAGTGACAGATCTTTGTATATTTTCTGTCAGATGTCTAAGGTTCTATTAACTTTTTTCCAGTGTTTTCCTCTCAGTTCCTTAAGTCGATAACAGTTATTATCAGTTCATATTCAGTGACATTCCTTTGTACCTCCAGTATCCTAATAAGTTATCAGGTGTACTATACTATATAGGTATATATAGTTTCAGATATTCCATTTTCTGTTTTAAAATTATTTGAATATTTTTGCTGTTGTTTCAATTTCTCTGCTGACAACTGTGATTGTTTTATATTTTAACAGTTTATCTTTATATCATGGGACATCATTATAGTGGATGTTATTGTAACATTTTCTTATAATTCCAACTGTGGAATGTCAGAATTGGCATCTGTTGATTAACTTTTCTCTTGAGAACTTGTTCTTTGTATCTTGGACAATTTGGGATTGTGTTGTGGACACTTGAAATATTTCATTATGAACACTGTAAAATCCTCTGAAGAATGTTAATTGTTTTTTCCTCTGGTATTTAGCAGGTAATCAGTCTGTTTACATTGATGGCATCAGCTTTGATCATTTTCTGTGGGTCATGGTTCCATTGTTAAGTCAGTTGTCAAATCTTACTATATATTTAGGTGCACCTTATTTGTGACATTTCAGGGATATTCTAGGACTTGGGGAGTTTTTCATATCATAGTTCATGTCTCAGTTTTTTTTCAAGGGTTTTAAGAATGCGTAGTTCAATTAATGTATAGCTTACAGGGGATACCAGGTTGTGTCCAGATTGAGAATTGATCCTGTTCATTCTTTAATTCTTTGGATTTCTCTCCTATTTCATTTTGTCAGAAGGAAAAGCTTGCATGTGTGAGGTGAGGAAGGTAGTTAGATGCCTTCAAGAGAGCACCATAATATAGCCTGGCAACTGGGACTGTCCCCAGGGAAGATGTCAAACAAGAAAGGGAGTGAGAGGAAAAAAATGTATGGAAGAGTATATAATTGGTGGCTTTTTACTTGAATTAATTGTGCCAGTTTTATAAGTTAATGGGAAGGTATGGGAGTGGATCATGGATCACTTATAATGGCCTATGGTGTTACTGCTCTACTTAGAGTTAGCTTTCTGCGTGATTGTGTTCTGCTTTATTTACTCAAGTGAAAATTACCTTCTATTCAATGACTTTGGTATTACATATATTCATACACAGACACTATATGTAGATATGTGTATAATAAAGAAAAGACACATATTGAAAATCTTAATGAAAGCAAATTTTATGTTAGTGAAGATGGCTCAATGCACATCTCCATAGGCTGCTTCTTTGCAGAAACATCCAAATGTCAAATAAAAACAACCAGATTCAGGTTTTTTTTAGAACTATTAAAACCAGTCACAAATTTACAGAGGTGAGAGGAAACAGGCAAGTTGGAGATGGCAGGAGAGTGGGCATTTTTATTTGTCTTTCCTTGTTGCCACTGTCAGAGGATTTAAAGACAGCAGCCCATATCTCCAGTTCTGATGTTTGTTCCTGGTTCCTAAGAGGACAGAGCAGAATGGTGTGTGTACTGTCAAGTTTGGGGACTTACTGAAAGACTGATACAAAGCACTTGACTTTATTGCATTTAATTCAGAGCTCATTCTATAAGGAGAAGTAAAGTGCACGAAATTTCATCACTACCTTGAGCAAAAGATCACCACTGAAAGAAACAGCAAAGTCCTAAAATTTTAGTAGGACCACTAAGAAGAAGTTTCTTGGGAAATTATTGCACTCAGAGGTGACCTCGGTGGGCAACTTTAAAAGTCAACTATAATATCCAGGATGGGATGTATACTAAGAAGAGATCTGAAAACATGAAACATTCACCTGTATGTGATTTCTGGTGAAAGCAGAAGTCGCAGTCACAATAAACATGCAGTTCTCGTGTAGTCCCTCCATTCTCTCCACACTCTAGAACACAAAGAAATCTCTGTGAAAATGCTACCAGAAGAAAATCTGAAAAAATAGCTTTCACACATAATCACATATGACAGAAGATCAGATTTAGCCATTTATGTGATGGTTATCTAACGTGTCAACTTAATCAGATTGAGAGATGCCTGGAGGATTAGTAAAGCATACCTCTGTAACCAGGGTATGCTATGATGGTGTTTCCAGAGAGTATTAGATCCAGAGGGCTTTGACATAATGAATGGATAGTCTTAATATGATGTTGGTCCATGTAGGAGATTGGGCATGTCCTTAGGGGCTATATTTTCCCCTAGTCTCTTCTGTATTCTTACCTTTATTCTGCTTCCTGGCTTACTTAATTTGGTTGCTCTGTTTTGTCATGCCTTCCCTATCCTGGCACAACAATACTAAAAGTAGCTAATTAAATCTTGCTTTGCAAATGGGTTTAATTTTTTTTAACAGAGAGTCCAGTCAGTGTATAGAAACATATTGATGCTTTTCTTTTTTGCCCTTAGTCCTTCTTGCTTTTTCAGTGTTCAATTTTTTTTAGTACATTGATTTTTGTATCCTGCACCTTTATTGGTGTCATTAGTTTTAGGTTTTTGTATCTTTTTTATTGGAATATTAAGGGCTCCTCTATATAAGATTATGTCATCTGAACACCATATACAGTTTAACTTCTTCTTTGAATTTTTTCCAAACCTAATTTCTTTTGCTAAGGTTTTCTGTACCATGTTGAATAGAATGCCAACAACACCTGATTTCAGAAGAAATCTTCTATTGAGATGGAATGTCTCTGACTTTTTTTTTGGCCCAGGTTGGCCTGAAACAGAGATCCTCTGATCTCAGCTTCATGAATATCTATAGCTATAGATTTGAGCCACTAAATCAAGCTTATAAATATTTTTAACTTCATGAAATGTTTCTTTTGTACCCATTGAGAAAATTGTCTATCAGCCTGTTAGTGTATGAATTTCACTTACGGATTTATGAATGTCAACCATACTTGTTTTCTGCAATAAACTTTATTGTAATTATGATATATTTTAACTTTACTATGTTATTTCAGTTGGCTAGCCGTTTTTTTAATGGTCTATGCTCATGAGTAAAATTTTCCTATAGTTTTCTCTTCTAGGTTCATTTAATTTTGTAATCAAAACTATCGTAACTTCATAACATGCTTTAGGCCACTTCCTTTTTCTACAATCTAGAATTACTTTTATAAGTTGGATGTTAACTGTTCCTTCAAAATTGGTAGCATTTTCTTATGAAATTTTCTAGATCAGGTTCTTTCTGTGGTCCTTCAATAACATGTCATGTAATAACAGTAATGATGTGTTGCATGTAATGTTACAGTGGACTTTTAATAAATGCAAGGCTTACAGATATATAGAGAGTAATAGGTAAGGTATGAATAACATTGCCTGTCTGTTTCACTGGGTCCATACACTAGGAGATGGAGAAGTATGTTCTGTGTTGGATCTGAAGAGGAGGAAGTGTGGGTAGAGGTGACTGGCACCTCCTTCACTCTCTGTCCTTCTTCCCCAGGACACACAGGACGGTTGCTGAAGTCTCTGTGCTTTACCAGCCTCTCTTTCCTGCTGCTGCACATCATTTTCCACATTACACTGGCCAGCCTTGAAGCCCAGCACCGCCTTGCACCTGCCTACAACTGTGAGTATCACAACCTCTGCTCATCTTACTCTGCAGGTAACTGATAAAGCTCTGGGCCATCTAACTCACAAGAATCTGTGATGTATATTATAAAATGCATGGTAAATTCTGGTGATTGTCAATTCAGCACAACATAAATATGTATCAAGAAGATTTGCCTAGAAAATTAGGGCATGAGAGCAGTTTAGGTAATGAATTTCCAACATGCGTTGGATATTGGGTTCCTAAATGTTAGTAAAATATTCTTATCAGACCTATCTGGAAGTCAAGATTATCAAACAGTCCTTGGAACTTACATTAAAAAAAAACAATGTTTAACAAGAAGACAAATGTATAGTAATGCTATATTAATTACATCACAAATGTATGACCATAACATCATCCCTGGTATAAAACATAATGTAACATTATGCAGTCTGTGTGTGTGTGTGTGTGTGTGTGTGTGTGTGTGTGCGTGTGTGTGTGTTTATGTGCTGGTTGTGGAGCCAAAACTTGCACTCTCAATCAGTATTTTTGCTCAAGGTTGGCCTTTACCACTTGAGCCACACCTTCACTTTTGGCTTTTTGCTGCTTAAATGGGATTAGAGTCTATACATTTATTTGCCCAGACTGACTTTGAATCTTGAGTCTCAGTTCTCAGCCTCCAGAGTAACTAGAATAGTAAATCTGAGCTTCTGGCATCAGCTGCATTTCCTATGTCTTCATGCAAAAAAAAAAAAGGCATAGTACATAGAAGTTCTTTTTCAAACAGAATTCTTTTTTGGTATTCAGAGGGAAGTGGGTATCTTATATCCATTTTATTTTGAATTTATGATCTGAAAAATTCAATATATTTATGTTTTGTCTAGATATTGCCTTTCCAAAATAAATCATGGCCCATTTTTGTAGGCTGTCTGATTGTCACTTGACAAAACAGAAACATTTCAAGTAGACCAAATACAATCCATATGTTTTCAGTTAAAACTAAAGAATCCCTGGGGTGTTTGAAATACACTGTAATAACAGTTTTAACTTGTCAGTTTTTCTTTGAGGAGCCTATTTGTGGGATGAAAATTTCCTGAACTTTCATAAGCACAAGTAAAAGCAATAAGAAGTAAATACACTTTCTATAAAGTAAAATGATCAAAATTCCTCATGGACCAAAGAGACTTGCTTAAATAAAGTGAGGGATTCTTTAGTGGAATATGAATTTCATATTCATAAATTACTCATTATCCCTCCTCCCTCACTGCTAACTTTCAGACATCTACAGAGCTGAAGTTAATATCCATTTTTGTCATTTTATAGAGTTCATAATTCTTTTGGTAACTATGTCTGACAAAGTATTTTTATTAAAGATTTATAATTTACAGTGTGACTTGTTCTTTAAATTGATATATAATTCACATACCATAAAATGGGCCTACTTAAAGTTTACAATTAGGTGTTAGACAGCCTGTGCAGTCAGCCAGAACATGCATTTCAGGCCCAGTGTACACCTCCTAGGAAGCCTGCATTATAAATACTAGTTACTCCCAGCCAGACCTAAAAGCCACTATTACACTTTCCAACTCTGTTAGACATTGCTATTCTGGATATTTCGCCTACATAGATGCAGTGTGTAGTCATTTGTGTCTTACTTCTTTTACGTGGCATAATTTTTTTTAACATTCATGAGGGATGTATGCCAACTGCATTCCTCTGTATGAATAAATAATATTCAATTGTTAAAATGTGGCTGTGTTTGGTAACAGCCAAACATTATCCTGCTGCTGCAATTTTGATAAAACATGGTATTTATGCCAGTACTGGCAGCTTACTCTGGTAATCCTAAACTATTCACGAGGATGTGAGGATCACAGTTTTGAAGTCATCCTAGACAAGAAAGTCCAGAGACTCTTATTGCCAATTAACTAGTAAAAAGTCCAAAAGTGAATCTGTGGCTCAAGTGTTAGAGCAACTCCATTAACAGAATGGTTGAATCTCACTCAGCGTGGGGCCATGAGTTTAAACCCCAGTACTGGCACAAAACAAAACAAACAAACAAACAAAATCCATGATATTGATAAGGTCATTTTGATTTCAATACAGTGATAAAGAACAATTATTATGTTTGGCCAAGTTCACGTGTAGCACAGATTGTTGACAAGATACTTCATACTACTTCTTGACCAAAATCTGACTAAGACAACTAAGACCATACCACAGATTACATAACCATAAATCTTATTCAAATTTTAGAAGACCATTTCAAACATGAATTCCCCATCAGTATTAAAACTTAATGCATTTTTAAAATCTGAGTTTATAAATATAGAACTTGACCCTTATCTCAAGTAGTTTAGATGCTGAGGGATATAGGGAAGAGGACTGGTAATGTCCAGCTAGGAAATGAAATTCATGGTCCCTTCTGACTCAGCATGGCTAGGCATTCCTACTTTTATATACAAGAAGATTTTCTACAACACTAAAAGCAATACAATTTGAAAGGTTAAAAAAAAATTTCCTTCTCTAATGTATCAATTTTATATATGTTCTTTAATGAAATGTAGATAGAACAGATATAGGGATATAACACAAACACATATGTCCATGCACACACTCACACACACGTCTGAGGAGCCTTGATACCTCATCTGTAGACAAGGGTTCAAAATACTCAGTTGCTCAGGTGGAATCTGTATTGATATCCTGAAAGTATCTTTATTTCCCAGGAGTGGAGGGAGGAAGCTGGCTCAGTGCAGTGAGGGCTGACCACCTAGCCTCCCTCTTCCTGTCTGCTCTTCCCTCTCAGTCTTGTGGTGTTGGAACTGCTTCTCTAAACCTCATTTCCTAAACATCATCCCCAAGTCCCTGACAAGGACCATGTCTTATGTGTCTTCTACTGTTATTCCTTACTGCACGGTAACTTGAACAAGTCTGAATCAGAGGAATGCCTTCCGTTCCCTCTTTCCTTCCCTCATCTCTTAAGCTTCCTTGTGAAAGAACTCCTTTGCACAAATAAGTGCCAACTGAATGGAAGTCAACAACCATAAATTTTATTTTTACAAAGTTAAATTCCAATGTGAAGCTTATTTCTAACAAAGTTAAGGTTCCAATTTGAAGATCCAAATATTTTTGATGGAATAATGAATACCCAAGGGTTAGGTTAAAGTCTGAGTTAAAAAAAAAAAAAAGAGTTCTTTATTTTCAGCCCTAAGCACCTTGAAGGTGAGTTTATAGACATCATAAATTTCTTCTGAAAAAAGCCAGTGTTGCTAGAGGAGGGCCATCGCCAGGTGTTGCGAATGCTGTTTGCCTCCGTTTCATGTGTAGCATTAATATTAATACATTCTCGAAAAGGATCAAAGAGAAGGACAAACAAACTTCAGAGGTTGGCAAACTCATTCATGTCCCAGATTGACACAGACTAGGTTTTCAGCCTACAGCATTTGTTTAATGATCAAATTCTATAAACTCCTATAAGTCCTGGGAGGGTGGGTAATGGAAATACCAGCTTTTCATTTAGAGTTGACTTCACTTCACTGCTGAGATTGTTTCTCCACAGTTAGAGTTAGGATTTTACCATCAAAGTTGTAAATATAAACTCCATTATTTCAGTAGCCTGAATTCTAGGAGTCAGTAGCTCATGCCTGTAATCTACTAGTCAGGAGGCTAAGATTTTAGGATCATGGTCTGAAGCCAGCCAGGGCAGAAAAGTACATGAGAGTCTTATCGCTAATAAACCAGCAAAACAAACACACAAAAACTGGAAGTGGTCAAACAAAACAAAAACAACAAAAAAGCTCAAGTGGTAGAGTGGCAACCTTGAGCTAAAAAGCCAAACAAGAGCACAAGGCCCTGAGTTAGTACCAGCACATATACACTTTTTTTTTTCAAGATTTTTGTGCTGGGAAAGAAAGAATATACCAAAACAAGTAGCTTCAGACTCAAGACCACCAAGTGCTCATTTATATATTTATGTGTGTTTCATTTTTGTTTTCCTAATGACTTCTTTCCCAATTTAAAATTTCTAGGCTCACCACCATGATAGCAAAAGCTCTCAACATCCCTTGGGACCCTAAACCACGTGTTTTGGGATAGCATTTTAAATACTGAGCCATCATAAGATTCTGTTCCCCTGGAGTCTTGTGACTATTAACTGGCAGTAGTGAAGATTTTTTTTCAAGTCACCCTGTTTAGTTTTTGACTGGCTGGCAGATTTGTTAAAGGTGCCATTGTGTAGGATTGAAATTTAACACTCCCTTCCCTGTCCCACGTGCTTTATTTCTAAATCTGCGTTCTTATACTAAGTGAGGGGGTCCATGGAGCAAAGGAGACCTCTGTAAATTTTGCTAAAATGTGTGGTGCCACTAACTAAAATATTTTCATTCCATCAAAACTATGCTACTTAAATAAATGTGAACCTGGTTTCAATTATGTCATTACAAATTACACAGAAGTACTCTGTCTGACTCGTTGGTAGATATGTGGCCCTGTGAGCAGCATTTCAAGGCCAGTCTAGATTTTGTGTGTGTGTGTGTGTGTGTGTGTGTGTGTGTGTGTGTGTGTGTGTGTGTGTGTGCTGGTTCTGGGGCTTGAACTCAGAGCCTAGGCACTATCTCTGAGCTTCTTTGTGCTCAAGGCTAGCACTGTACTACTTGAGCCACAGCACCACTTCTGTTTTTTTCTGAGTAGTTTATTGGAATCTCATGGAGTTTACTGCCTGGGCTGGCTTTGAACCACTATCCTCAGATCTCAGCCTCCTTAGTAGCTAGGATGACAGTATGAGCCACCGGCACCCAGTTGCCAGTCTAGGTTCTTGAACTGTGTCAAAGTTCTTCAGAAAACTTTTGGGTCCAAAAAATTGGAAGAGAAGAGCTGGGATGTTGGCTCAGTGGTAGAGCGCTCGCCTTGCATGCTTAAGGCCCTGGGTTCGATTCCTCAGCACCACATAAGCAGAAGAAAAAAAAAGCTGGAAGTGGCGCTGTGGCTCAAGTGATAGAGTGCTAACCTTGAGCTGAAGAGCTGAGGGACAGCACCCAGGCCAAGAGTTCAGGCCCCACGACCGGATCCCCCAAAAAAAATTGGAAGAGAAATTCCTGGTGATAATAGATATTTAGGATAGCTGTTTGTAGGGTATCTAATGAGATTACAAGACCAGTGATCTTTGTACTTGGTTTCTAATGGCTCCATTTCTGTTGCAAAAGATTCCCTTGTCTTTTGAAGAAGGGCCTCCATGCAGGCCCATCTCATTTACTCACCTGCCATTGGTGGGTGGGGTTCTGGGCTGAACAGCTGTGCTCTTAGGGAGGCAGAGGCCTGGGAAGAGGTAGGGGAGTTTAGATGCCAGGCCCTGCCCAGCTGGAGCTAGCCTAATTATTTCATTCACAAAGAGGCCATCTGTGGGCCCAGTGGGGCTGTGTTTGTAGTTTTCTCATCTAGTTTTTCGTTCTGGTTTTTCTTCCTTTGCTTGGACAAGTACACTGCCTCATTGAGTGCTGAACATTAAGGTAGGGTCTACATTGAGGAGGAAACAGGTTTTGAAAAGACAAAGTATCTCCATGAAAGACATCAAGCATCCAAACTGTCCTTTTTTTTTCCTTTCTCTCTTCCTTTTTTTTTTTTTTTTTCCATTTTGTGCAATTAACTATGTTTTAATCTCAGGGTATTGTGCTAGTTAGACAAGTGGCTCTGCCACCAGAGATACCTTTCCCACTCTTTTTGTTTTGTTCTGTTTTGGTTTGGTTATTTTTCAAGATCAAGTCTTGCTTTTTGACCAAGACTGGTTTTAGCCTCAAATCCTTCTACCTGCACCTCCTGCCTATCTGGGATTATAGACACTTGACTTATTTGTTAAAGTGTCTTACTGCTCTTCAAAAGTCTTACTTTTACTTGGAGAGAATGAAGGAAGGGGGTGACATTGTCCAAAAAGAATTGTACTTGTTACCTGACTTATGTAACTGTAACCCCTCTATACATCAGTTTATAATAACAGTATTTTTTTAGTCTTAGTTTTTCCAAAAGTCTTACAACCTTTTTGCTTTAGTTGACCTGGAAACACAACCCTCTCATTCTTCATCTCCTGAGTATCTGGGATTATAGGAATGACCACTGTGCTTGGCCTAAGCACTCTCTCTCTCTCTCTCTTCCTGTGTATGTGTGTGTGTGTGTGTGTGTGTGTGTGTGTGTGTGTGTGCACATGTGCACATGCGCATGCTCATGCACATGTGCATGTGTTACTGAGGATAGAACTTAGAGCTTCACACATACTAGGTGAGCACTATACCACTGAGTTATTTCCAGCTCCTTAGTTGGAATTGGAATATTAATCATCAATCTATTAGAGGTACTTCTCCTCAATAAAAATGGCCAAAAGCAATGGCTCATGTCTGTAATCCAGGTAAGGTAGAGTTGGGAGGATTCGAGTTCCAGGACAGCCTGGGACAAAAGTATGTAGGAACCCACATCAACTAATAAGCCTGATGGAGTGGTGCATCCCAGTCATCTCAGCTATGATACTGGGGAGGATTGATATCCAGGCCAGCTCTGGACAAAAGCACAAGGCCCTACCTGAAAAATAATTCCACCAGAAAAGGGCATGGTACAGTGGTAGTTCATGTCATCCCTAGCAAAGGTGAGGATCGGAGTTCAAACCACAATGGTGCCCAAAACAAAAGGAAAATAATATCTGGATCCAGTTTTGTTTCTTCTTCAGGCTGTCTGCATGGAGATTGGGGTGACACAGCTGACTTGTTCTTTATTCAGGTCCTCTAAGATCATGAGGGTCATGGATACTCTGTCATGTGTGATGGGATAGATTAGCCTATAGTCCTGCTTCCTTCAGCCCCTTATAACCAAAGCAAATTGATTTTTTGATCCATGAACTCACATTGGTACTTACCAGCCTGGATCTAGTCTGGCATTCTGAGGAGTGGGTAAAACAATAAAGGTAAAGACAAAATTATGCTCAGTAGATTCTGGATGAAAGCAACAGATGAAAGAGCGCTCTTAGAGACTCACATTTGATGGAGTTGCTGCTCCTGGAATAACAAAAGCCAGACACAGCTAAGAGGGCAAGCTGAGGCTCTGATCATATGGAAGGGAAGGGAAGAGAAGCATCCTTAGGATGAATCCTTGGAGGAGGAGTCATACTGATGTTCATGCATTTTCCAGTGAACAGCTCAGCCTGTGAGAAATACTTGAAACTATTTAATGTAGCATAGTAGGTGACAATGAACTAGACACTCATCTCTCTGACCCAGTTTCCACTACTTAGGTATAAAGGAAAAATAGCAATCACCATACATAGGTCGTTGTGAAGATTCAGTTAATTCAGCCAGGCCCTTAGAACCATCTTTGGTTCATGAGTGCTCAACAAGTGTAATTCGCTGCTACAAAAGTTACAGAAGTTGTATTTCATGTTCAAGGTCCCATACCCTGAAGAAAGAACTAGAAATACACCTGGGATCTCTCAGTACACATGCCCTGGGCACGTGGCCTAGGGCATTGGTTCTGAGCTGGATGTCTGAATCCTTTATGGTCTTCATATTATTCTCTCATTGACTTGAAAGCTTGTCAACAAATTCTACAATTTCTATCATGCAGAATTCTAAGCATGTTGGGTAACTTGGACATATCTTAATTACTTTATGTCTTAATTACTTCATGGCTTTCACTATCATAATATTGGTGGGAAAAGTGAGGCCAGAGGCAGAAAGTGTCTTATATTAGATCCCTTGATTAGTTAGCAACAAATCCAGAATTCCTGAACTTCATAGTCCAGACTTTTTCCAAATATGCCCTGTAGCCTGGTGAGCTTCCTAAGGAACTGTTCTTGGAGAAGTCAGGCTTTGACTGCTCAGATTTTGATAATAAGATTAAGATGCACAAAGTTTGCAGTTTGTGCTTAGTAAGAGGATAGTTAATATCATATACTAATTCTAACTAAATGGTTAATAGTTGCTTTGTTTGGAAGATGGTATTAGCCTTTAATAACATCTTTGTCGTTAAGAGTGAGTCACAGCAGGGAGTCATGGTTCAAAAAGAAATATAATTGCTACTCGATTCATGTAACTGTAACTCCTTTATATATAACCTCTACAATAGTAATAAAAATTAAAAATAAAAAAGTCACAGAGACTCACCCATACATCTGATGACCTGCATATATTTCCCAGACCTCTTGAGCCTATTTTTCTTGCCATCTCCCTTCCAATGAGTGCAGTCATAGCCCTCTGTCAACATGCTTATAACTGTGATCTTTTGGTCTATAACTGTCTTGGATCTTTACATTTAAAGCCTGAAAAGTTAGAAGACAATTTTTTTCTTGAAGATATGTCAGTTAATAAGTCAGCAAGAATAGTTAGATATGCTAACTTTTGTTGTATAGAAATCTACCTTCTTCTAAGATGAACCCTTCAGATCCTATATCCTGAGGCTGTTTTAAAATGAAATATAACCAATCTAGTGTTTTCTCTACAATAGTTGTTCAAGTATTAGGGAGAGTTGTGATGTCACATCTAAGAATCTTTTCAGGTACTTCTTAAGTCCAGCTCTGCCTGGCCTTTGCCCTCTCTTGCCCAATGGGATGCCTGATACATACGAACAAAGCAGTGCTATAGTTTTCTTGTTCTGGTAAATGTCATAGTGTGGGTAAGAAGTGTTTCCCATAGGCTCATGTATTGGAAGCTTCATTTCCAGCTATGGGCTTTTGAGAAATGCTTGCATTCTGATGTAATCAAGGGTAATCCTCATGGATTCATAATGGGCTGATATTATTGGGAAGTAGTGAAGTGGGAGGTGTGCCTACTTAAGGAAGTCATCACTCAGGGTATACTCTGGAATGTGCATCTTTGTACCCTTACTTCTTTCTCTTCTCTGTGCTCCTGACTGCAAGGAATAGTGAGCATTTTTGCTTCATCAGCCTTTCAGTCCTGCTCTGCCTCACTATGGCACACATACAATTGAGCCCACAAGTATGGACTGAAACTATTGGCCAAGATATATTTTCTCGGAAGTGGCACCGTAGCTCAAGTAGTAGTGCGCTTGCCTTGAGCTGAAGAGCTGAGGGACAGCGCTTAGGCCCAGAGTTCAAGCCCCACGACCGCCAAAAAAAAAAAAAAAAAAACAGAAGAAGATATATTTTCTCTTTATGTATTTTAAGTATCATGGTGATAGAAGTCTGACTAATAGACTATCCTTCTTCCTATTAGCTGAAGCTGTTGATTCATGTAGATCTTAATGAAAACATCAAATCCATTTCTTGTGCAATTCTATTTATATTTCTTTGAAGGTAGAGGGGGGGTTGCCATCGTGGATGTGGGGTTTGTATTCTGACTAGGCAGAGCAGAGATCTCCTCAGCAAAAGTCTCATTTATCTCATCTCATACCAGTTTTTTAATGTATGCATGGCTCTAGGTGTGGGCATGTGTGCATTTGTGTGCACATATGGGCATATGCATGGATACATAGATGTGTGCATGTACACCTATGTGAGTGCACCATTCCAAGTTTTGCTCTAAATTCATTGAAGATAATGGTCTTCATGTACAATTGGTCACTCTGTGCTAGGCATGTTTTATTTGTAATTCCTCAATTCCATAGAGCAGTTCCGTATATTTTACTGTTGCAGCAGCATAGCAAATGAGTCCTACTGTTAGTTTTTTTTACAAAAGGAGAAATGGGAGAACAAGAGTAGTAGCCTGTGGGATGTTTAGGAGGGCTGGGTAGGGAAGTTACTGAAGAGCAGCATTCCTGGGCTTCTCCCCACCTCCAGCTTCCCACCCCCACCTTTTTAATTCCACACATTCTGCCTCCCTTCCCACCTCTGCTAGACAGCCTGCTCTCACCCACACATCCTTCTTACACTGCTTCACTTGGCCCACCCATAGTGTTGCCACCTCCTCCAGGAAACCTGAGCCAAACCCCCAGGCAGATGAGATCATGTGCCTCTGAATCCTACAGTACTTTAAAGATCTGCTATTGGCCCTGCCATGTGGAGATATAATCACTGACTTTCCGTGTCCTCCCATTAGAAGATATTGAATTGAGGGCCAGGACTCTAATTTATTTGTTTTGGTAATGTGAGCACCTACAAGAATGGCTGATAAATAGATAGTATCATGCTCAATAATTGTTGGAAGGGTGAATAACTGAATTAGGAGCAACCAAAAAGGAAAAGAAAGTGTGAAAAGATGAAACTTGATGGCTCACCTGGTTTGTTGTAGGAGAAGTTCCAGGTGGCCTCTGCACCCAAGCTTTTGTTTGAGTTGTGGGTGAGTACAGCCACAGAATGACAGGCACCCTATCCCCACACACGGTCAATTCCTCCTCTCTGCCCTCTGAGGATCACACTGAACCTTTCCTTCTCAGTTGTTCTCACTTCTCTTTTCAGTTCATGAGGAAATTAGGAACATGTGTTGTATTTTTCAATGAAAATTGCTTATCAAAAAGAGATAAGTATGCATTACCTAGATTGTGAAATGGTAACCTCTGTATAACTTCTTAATGAGAAAATAAAGCCAGGCACTGGTAGGTCACACCTGTAATCCTAGCTACTCAGGATGCTGAGATCTGAGGATCACAGTTCAAAGCCAGCCCAGACAGGAAAGTCCATGAGACCCTTATCTCCAGTTAACCACCAGAAAACTGGAAGTGGAGCTGTGGTTCAAGTGGTAGAGTGCTCGCCTTGAGCTGAAGAACTCAGGGACAGTGCCCAGGCCCATAGTTCAAGCCCCACAACTGACAAAAAACAAAAAACAAAAAACAAAAAACAAAAAACAAAATAAGATTATTATATTTTTGAAAATTACTTATCAAAGCTGGATGCTGGTGACTCATACCTATAACCCCAGCCACTCAAGAGACTGAGAACTGAGGATCAATGTTTAAAGCCAGCCTAGGCAGAAAAGACTTTAAGACTCTAATCTCCAATTAACCAGCAAAAGCCAGAAGTGGAAGTATGGCTCAGTGCTAGAGTGCCAGCATTGAGTGAAAATGCCAAGGAAGAACACAAGGTCTTGAGTTCAATCCCCTGTACTAGCAAAATAATAACAATTAATAACAATAACAATTGCTTTTCAAATAAAGTTACATATCATTTATTTTCTTTGTAAAAGGAAATATGAATTGCTCCTTGGCTTTGGGGGAAATTAAATCAAATAAAGTTACATAGCATTTATTCTTTTTGTAAAAGGAAATGTGACTTGTTCCTTGGATTTGGGGAAAATTAAATCAAATAAAGTTATATAGCATTTATTCTTTTTGCAAAAGGAAATGTGAACAGCTCCTTGGATTTGGGGAAAATTAAATAAAGTTACATAGCATTTATTATCTTTGTAAAAGGATATGTGAATTTCGCATTGGATTTAGGGGAAATTAAAGGTGTAAAATATTAAAGCGAAACTGAGATTAGAGGTGGAAAAGGAAGGAAAGAGAAAGTAGTCATAGGTCTTATAATAAGATTAGGACCAGGGGAAGGAGCCTTTCAAAGAGTCATTTCCACCAGGGAAATCCAACTGATCTATCCCTACATCCTGCCCACCAGTCCTTGCTGGAAGATAAATCACAGCTCAAAATCTAAAACAATTTGGAATTGATTTTTGTTTGCTTAAATAACAGTCTCCCTAACCTCAGTTTCATGATGCAGCATTTCTTTTGTAAATTATTTCCAATAAAAGCACTAACCCAAGTCTGTGTGGTATAGGAGTAAACTGAACCTCAAAATTATAGACATAAAACTCTCACTGTATGTTCCCAATTTACTGTAAAATGAAGGGCATTTCAAGGGTGTAATGGAAGCAGCGGAATTAAGCTGAGTGTTGTGCTATTCCAGAAAATATTCACTGGATAGCACAAGTTGAATTATTTATCAGACTTACATATAAAACTGGTATTTTAGGGGACTTACATAGCTTCAGTTATTTCACAAAATTAAAACCATTTTCCCCAAACTGAAGTTGGAATTTGAGCAAATCCTCTTGATTTTGATTATTAAGAGTATATTTTAGAGGCCAGGCATGGTGCATACCTATAATACTAGATTTGTTGTGCAGGCATATATAGAGGTACAAGGTGCCAGCTTAGACTTAAGTTACCCTGACGTAACTTAGAGTTACCTTAGAGTTAGTGTTTCTTGAAATATTCAGCTAGCTCTCATAAAAAGGAGTCCTTTTAAAGTATATTTAAATTATTTTATGTCGGTGCTGATGGCTCACAACTATAATCCTAGCTACTTGAGAGCTGATAATCAGAGGATCTAGGTTTGAGGCTAGCCAGGCAGGAAAGTTCAGAAGACCACTTCTCACTAATAGTGGGAGGAAAGGAAGTGGCATCAGTCTGTAATCCTAGCTCTGAGGGAAGTTGAGATTGGGATAATAGTGGTTCCAGGCCAGCCAGCCTGGACAGAAAACTCTGCAAGACTCTTGAGTGTAGAGAAGGGGGACAAAGTGGGCCAGTCTAACAATACAGACTTTGTTTGAGAGGAAGGTACACAATACAGCTCAAACACATAGATGGTAGCTTAGGTGTGCACCTCAGTGAGAAGTAAAATCCAATCCCAAAATTAGCCAATGGAGATAGATAGGGCTCAAGTAGCTGCCTTGCAAGTGGAATCTCTAAATTCAAACTCCACTATCATCAAATGAATGAATGTGCATATCTAGATCTATCTGTCTGTCTGACATACATATTTAATGAGTTTTCAAGCAGTTGCTGCAATAAAAACAATATTAATGTCAAAAGTGTATACTCATCAGTTGGGGAATTTAGAATTTTATCATTTCAATAAAAAGATGAAAAGCAGCTTCCTTTCTGTAAGACCAAGCACAAAGCCTCATGACTGCAAATATCCCAAAGCTGATAGAAAGCTACATGCTTTCTTGTTTAGTCATCCTATATTATATGAATGTACCCAGTTGTTGTACTTTGCCCCATACATATGTACAAGAAATATGTATCAATTTCCTGGACTCTAAAAATATTATGAAAAGTGACATGAATTTTGATATATGTAGATAAATATAGATGATATACATTAAACTGAAGATTCCCTGAAACTGAAAACATGTCATTATAAATTATTCAGGAAACAGTATCCATGACATAAAAATTATCTCTATTTTTAATTATTACATTTAGGTATTTGTAGTGTAATAAACATTTACTACCATAAAATACTTTGTGATGAGGTAAAAAGTCTTTATACGCTTTTTTCTTTTATGCTGCTTGAATTCAGAGCCTCATATTCTCACTTGACATTTTCACTCAAGGTTGGCATTCTACCACTTGAACCACACCTCCACTTCTGACTTTTTAGTGGTTAATCAGAGATAAGAGTCTCATGGACTTTTCTGCCTAATTTATTTTAGAACCTTGATCCTTAGATTTCAGCCTTCTGAGTAGAGATGACTACAGGCCCCGTGCCATCATAATCCAGCCTAGATGTCTTTATTAAAGGTATGACAAATGAACACTTTTTACAGAACAGTGAGAATTTTCTTTTACAGTGCTGGAGATTAAAGCAAGGGCCTTTTTCATGCTAAGCAAACTCTTCAGAATTACACCCCTGACTCCTTTTTTACATTTTTTTTTTGAGATCATGTTTTTCTAACTGTGCCAAACTGGTCTCAAATTTTTTATACTCAGGCTTCTGCCTCTTCAGAGATGAGATTACAGGAGTGTACCAACATGCCTCACTCTACAGTTATAATTTAGATCAGAGATCCTTGTCTAAATCTGTAAACCTTTTCTTTTTACTGTGAAGATTTTGAAAATGAAACAAGAAAAATGAATTTCCCATTTAGGAGAACTCTTTGAATCAGTTGTACACATTAGCAAAATTTGAATCAATATGCTAGTAAAATATATCTTACTCTAATTAACATTTCCCTAATAAGACTGGATTGTGGAAGCGGAAATGTGGCACAAATGATAGAGTGTTAGCCTTTAGTGAAAAAGCTAAGTAAGAGTGTGAGTCCCTGAGTTCAAGCCCTACCACACAAACACACGCACATACACATGCAAATGCACACACACCAACAAAACTAAATTATTAGATAAATTGTTGATGAAATATATTGAATGGCATTTCTCTGTGCTAGTCACAGGCATTGTCAACAGTATCTGACATTTGTTGTACTCTAGAATTCTTACTTATTTTTGACTTTGTGTCATGACAATAAATAATCTCAATAATGATGTAACTTGGATTTACTATCCCTTAGTAATTGTATGAGTTAAGCTTTATACTCAGTAATAGAATTCTCACAGAGCTGATAGTCTTATTTGTTTTAAAGTTAGAATGATAAAATTCATACCCTAGAGTATAGCTATGTTTTTTGTAGTCTTAGCACATTTTTAATTCCAGACTGTCTTAAACACATACAAAGATTTTGTTTCTACTAATATGAAACTAGGAAATATTTTTTTTTTCTTCATGGTGCTGAGGATTGAATTCAGGGCCCAGAATTTTCTATATAGGCATTCTACCAATTGAGCCATGCCTCCAGCCCCCTTTAGGGTTGATTAGTTTCAAAGTATGTCTCAATTTATGCTTGGGCTGACTTGAACTGTGATTCACCTACTTCTGCCTCCCCATGTCATTGGGGATAATGGTGGGTGCCATTATACTCAGCCATTGCTTGAGATGGAGTTTAATCAACTAATATTTGCCTGGGCTAACCTCAAATTGAAATCCCCAGTCTCTTACTTCCCAAGTAGCTAGAATTACTAGCTTGAACCATCATGTCTGGCTAATATTTATTAGGTATGATATGATTTTTTTTTGTCAGTTGTGGAGGCTGAACTCTGGGCCTGGGCACTGTCCCTCAGCTCTTCAGCTCAAGGCTGGTGCTCTACCACTTGAGCCACAGCACCACTTCTGGCTTTTTTCTGCTTATGTGGTGCTGAGGAATCGAACCTTGGGCCTCACCTCATGCATGCAAGGCAAGTACTCTACCACTGAGCCAACTTCCCAGCCCCAGTATGATGTGATATTTTAAGCTATGGATATATTGCAGAAAGATTTGCTCAAAATAATATATCTGACTCTTCACTAATGTGTGTTGTGGTGAGAAAAATATTACATTTTATTCTTTAGTAAGTATGAGACATATAATACATTATTATTACTTTAATCACCATGCAATACAATATATGTCTCAAATTTGCCCTTTGATATAACAGAAAATTTACATCCTCTTTATTTATTTACATGTCTCATCTTCCATTCTTGTTTCTATGAGATCAAGTTTTTATATCCCACATATAGGTGAGATTATCTAGTTTTATCTTTCTGTCTAGCTTATTTTATGAAGCGTAATGTCATTCAAACCCACTCATATTGTCTCAACAGAGAATTACTTTCTTTTGGGGACTTAGTAGTATTCCCACAGTGTTCTTTATCTGGTTGTCCTTTGATTTGCATTTAGGGTTCTTCCATGTCTTGGCTATTATAAATTCTACTGAAATGAGCATGAGAGTACAGATGTTTGTTTGGCATACCAGTATTTCCTTTGGATTCAGACCATACTGGGATTGCTGGATCACATGATAGCTCTATTTAGTGTTTTGAGGAACTTCCTTATTACTTCCTGAAATAGCTGTTACTAGTATACATTCACACTAACAGTATACTAGAGTTTCTTTTCTCCAAATTCTCTCCAATACTTAATCATCTTTCTGATACTAATTAGGTATTCAGTCAGATATGAAGGTAACCCATTTTGGTTTTTAATTTACACTTCTCAGATGAGCAGGTTTTCATAAGTCTGTTGGCCATTTCACTCTCGTGAGAGATATCTTTATATACTTTGATCACTGGTAACCAGGCACAAATCTTGCCATGAATAATCTTGCTACTGAGTAATGTATTTCTTATATATTTTGGATAACTAACCTTATTATTTGCAAGTATTTTCTGCCATCTATGTTTTTTTAACTTTGTTGATTGTTTCTTTGTATTTGTAAATTATTCTAGATAGAATGGACATTTTGACAAATTTAATTCTTCTAATCCATGAACATGGCATATCTCCAATATTCAATTAAAATAAAGCATTTGCCTACCATTCATCATGTAGTGATTCTTGGATCCAGAGGCAGGTAATATAGTAGAATAAAATCAGACACAATAAAAGCAAATAGAAGGGGAGATGAATGAAGAGGAGAAGGGGAAGAGTGGTCAAGAATTCAATGTATATCCTATAAAATTAAGAAATGAGATGGAACAGGTAAATTGGGAGGGATGTGTTAGAATGTTAAAAGTGGGGCCCTTTATCAAGATGTACTGTATTTATAAATTGCTTTGTTTAATGGCAATTCCTTTGAACAACTACCTAAAGATAATAAAATTATTTAAAAGCAAAATAAATATGGGTTCTAAGGGCATGGTCCAGGGGATAGAGTGGCAGCCTTTGAATGAAAGTATCAGACCTTGAGTTCAAGTCTTAGTCTTGGAAAAATAAATATAAATTTTTGCTATCAAGGAGCTAATATCCTGTCATGTTGTGGATATATAGACAGTTGGGCTATTTTAAAGGCAGTAGTAACTAACTCAGACTAGTAGAAATGAAATAGTAAGGTTAGCTATAATTACAAGTTGTCATAGTGAGGCTGTGGAAAAACAAAGAGCAAACACAAGAAAAATCAATGCAGAGGCCCTTCTCATCAACACCTTCCTGTTTGAGCTAACTCTTGACCTTACACAGTACCTCTTTTGTTTTGGGTTTCATTTGCTTGCAAAGCACATGCTTTATGAAGTTCTTCGTACACGATCGAATGTTCCACCTATGGAAGGAAGGCACTGAGACACAAGCACTGACCGCTCTTCTGGTTACTATGTATTCACATCTTTCTCACATCAGGATCCCCAGATATCCGAGACAGGAAGAATCCAGGCAAGGTTCATGCTAGAGACAATTCAGTGCTTTCAGTCTTCTTTATTCTTTTTCTTTCTAGAGTCCAACCTCCATTTCTCTTCCCCAAGGCCCTTATGTCAGTAGGTATTAATGTTGACCTTGGACTGAATGTTTGTTATTCTAGCCCTAGTTCAAGAAATTCTCTTTTAAAGCCTGTTTATTTCAATTCCATGTCAAAAATGTAGTGAACGGAAGCATTTGTTCTATGTGAATACATCAAGTAAAGCACTCACGCATGCCTTCTTCAGCTTTTCCTCACCATCTCTTTCTTACTTCTGTCCCCTCCTCTCTTTTCCTTTTCCTCCTCTCCTCTCTCCCTGGTTCTCTTTTCTCCTCTCCCTGTTCTCGCTTCTCTCCTCTTCTTTCCTTTCATTACTTCTTCCTTTTCCATCTTCGATTCCTTTTCTCCTTCTTTATCAATCAATTGCCACGTTGGAAGTATTATTGAAAGTGCTAGAATAATTTTAATGAGTAATTAAATAATGTATCTTAAGTATGCATTTTCTAGGGGAGCTAGGGGAAAACTTGCTGAGATAATCATGAGGAGACAAATAAGAAATCTCATACATGATAAAAATATGTGAATGTATTCATAGACACTCATATTGGTTGTAGCTCATTGGAAGAGCAATTTTCTAACATGTGCAATGCCCTGGGTTCCATTCCTAGAAAACTAATAGTAATAATAATTGTCATCATCATCATGATCTTCATCATCATCATAAAAGAAACAGACCTGAATGTTATTGAGCCACTGGAACTAGATAGGGCCACATTTATGCTAAGCACCCCTCATGGAAAAATCATAGCTAGAGCTATAAGCAATACTCATTTGAAAAACAAAGATTCTATATGAAATGACAAATGATTCTAAGATCATTTCACTCATATCTATTATTTTTAATCTTTATTTCCCCTTCTCTTCTTCAACCTTGGTTCTTACATGTTCCTATACCTCCTCTGTGGTCCTCTTCATAGAAGTGTTTCCTATTTCAACTTTAAGCATGATGTCTGGCACATAGTAGGCATACAGAATTTTCAAGTGCCAGGATAAATGTCATATGATTTATTGACCATTGTCAAAGAGTAGATTTACCTTGCTCACACTCTGACTGGAGTCAAAGTCTAACTTCATCATTTATTTTCAGTATTAACCCTCACTAAACAGCATAGGATAAAGCCAACACTTCAAAAAAAATCTTATCAATGTAAACCATGTCCAATCACTGGGTGAGCAAACTTTTTAAAGCAGATTTTTTCCTAAGTTTTAAGAAAAAAGCCATGACTGCAGCATCAATTATATTCATTCATCTAACACATTTTCTGTGAAGTCTTTGCTCTCAAGGCTGATTTGGGAAGCACCTAGTATGGCTTCTGGAAGTTTTCTTATTGATCACAACTGTTTTGGAAGATATAAGTTGAGGAACAAAATATTCCTCATGTCAGTCTGTCAGCATCTGAAAGGTGGGGTCTCACCTTTAGGCTGGCTGGCCTTGGAACTCAACCTATGCCTCTCATAGCTAGGATTACAGCATTCACCACCACACCCACCTTGTTCTTTGAGATACAGTCTTACAAACTTACTTTGCATGGGATAGCTTCTAACTGTGAGCCTCCTATTTCTGCCTCCAAAGTTCCTTGGAATACAGGTATAAGTGACTCTGTCATCCCAACAATTGATACTTTAAAATCAATTTTGTAATGTTGTGAATGGATCCAGATAAAGTTGATCATGTGCAAATATTTTTTTGTAAATACCAATAGTCTTTGACTTTTAGAAAGAAATTCAGTCCATATGTATTCTCTCTAAATCCTTGCTCCTGGATAGCAATGAAAACACATATCTCAGTCTGAGTCTTCTAGACTGGTAAACGTTACCAGAAGGCACACAGTGGTAATGACTCCTACCTATGATCTTCATCATTTCCCAGATCCTAATCTTATTCCTGTATACCTTGTATAAAATGCTCATTGGAAGAGAGCAGTAAGATCTCTAGGGCAAACCCAATTATATTTATGTGGACACTGGTGCAAGCTCATTCTGGATCCAGCATCATTGTGGCACTGCGTGGCCTGCCTGTAATGGACCTGTCAAAGCTGGGACTCTGCTGTGGTCTCACTGACCCACATATCTTGAGTGCCACCAACATTACTAGTAAACATTCACTTAAACATTATTTTAATGAACAATTCCCTGTGTTAGTCAGAGAAAAAGATAACCAAAGCAACAGCAGTGACTTATGAAATGTGACAGCTTCCAGAAAGTGCTGCTCAGTTCTCTCCTTCACTTTCTGATGAGGATATTGTAAGGGTTGATGAAAAGAGATCACCATCAGTTCAGGCAGAATAGAGTTTATTTGGAGAACCAAATCTCTGGACTGCACCAGATGTGTAGGTATGTGGAGCACAACGTCGAGTGTGTAGCACGTAGCAAGTAGCTCCCAGCAGCCTGACTGATGGCAGAGAGAGACTATATAGGGAAAGGTGAGGAGGAGGTATAGCCTCAGTGGATGAGGAAGTGACCTCAGATTCTGGGATCCTTTTACTGACTCACAGTCAGGAGATCCACAGCCAGATGTTTAACAGTTATAGGTGATGACTGATTACAGGCAGATGATTTCTGGTAAGGCCATGTGCTGTCCATCACAAAGAGGAGGGGGGAATAAAGGGGTTTTGCTCCCAGGCAGACCTAGCAGATATATGATGGTCCTCAGAGAAAATCAGCTAACATATGCATCTCATGCTTTCTACATCTGTTTGTATATATGTATGTATGTGTATGTGTATGTGTATGTGTATGTATACTGTGACTTGGATAGCAACTAGTCCCTGGCTTGCCTAGGTATTTTTAAAGGAAAGTACATTTCCCTGTGTGTGGGTGAGTTTTATAACAGATCTCACTTTTGTGGGATGTAACATACATTCTTTGATTTCCATTGTCAGGTCCATTCCATCTACTGCAGCAAAACACTGACAGCTATGAAGTAGGCATGGCTCAGGATTACACTTGGTTTGACCTCCAATGAAGCCCATCAAGGCTCCCAACTTTTTAAATAGTCTTCTCTACCAAAAAAGAGAAGGGTGTGAAGGATTTAAATTCACTTTTGAAATGTGAATGATCATTATTTAATTACCTTTTTCATGTTTTAGAAAATTGTTTTATGGAAAATTGTCTCCATTGATAAAAATAGATTATTTTGTAAAGTCACTGAATATTCCTGTTATTTAGTCATGAAGGATCCATATATTCATTTTCCATACATTCATTTTCATCGATGAGAGCAAGGTTCATCTCCAGTGAAGCCTAAATATTATTTTTTATAATTTTTATGAGGTTGTTCAAAGCTAATTAAAACTAAAAGTTAAAAATATTCAACCTTTGCTGACTTCCTCAGAAAGCTTCTTAAGGAGATTGATTTATAGCCCTTCCTTCCTCTGTCTGGCCTGGCCTTTTGGCCGAAGTCAGTGCTTAAAATAGGTGTTTGCTTGTGGTCAGACATTGCTTCTATTAATACCCCTTAGAGGCCTAATGTGTTAACTTTTCTCGTGTTTTGTATTTCTTAAGCACTTAGCTCTTTGAAAAGCATGCTTGTCACTACTCTGCCATCACAGAGATGGAAAGACTGGGACAAGAGGCCATGGCCAGAGATAATCTTTGTTTGAATTATGGGTTAGCTACACAGCTTGTGATCCTAAATTTGATGCTCTTTCTGCTGTACCATAGATGCTTTACTTCTTCTTTTGGGCAGTTAGGATTATTTTTTTTAATTTTTAATTTTATTGTTAAGATGTTGTACAGAGGGGTTACAGTTACATGAGTAAGGCAGTGAGTACATTACTTGTGGATCATTGTTACCCCTTCCCTTCCTTGTTGTTGTCCCACTATCCCTTCCCTCCTCACTTCCCATATTCCTATCCCCTCCCCTCCTCGCTGCCTGAAATGTAATACTGTTCTGTGGGTATCTTTGCTGCAGTGGATCATCCTGTATCCTTGTTTCAGCATTTTGTTATTCCCCTTCCCCTCCCCAGATTAGACATCTGTATATACAAGATACAGGGTCTCAAAATTGAGTACAGTGACAACAGGGGATGTGCCATAGAGGAAAGAACATACAAAGGAAACAACAACAACAACATACAATCTCATGGTACATTTAAAACAATAACAATAAAGACAGACCTCTTGTGTCCATATCTTGGGGTTCATTTCACTTAACATTATCTTATATGGTCATTTGTACATGGTTTTTGGAGATTTTTCAGCTCATCAGATAAGATTATCCTATATGTACGCTAATTATTACAAATAAGTGAAACCATGGGGCCTAAATTTCTTTGGGACTGTGTTTATCGCAGCATTATTCACCATAGCTAAGATATGGAACCAACCCAGATGTCTCTCAGTAGATCAAGAAAATATGGTATATATATATATATATATATATATATATATATATATATATATATATATATATATGTATATGTATATGTATATATTCAATGGAATTCTATTCTTCCATCAGAAAGAATGACATCGCCCATTTTTTAGGAAATGGAAAGACTTGGAAAAAATCATATTAAGTGAAGATATCCAGTTAGGATTATTAAATGAGGTTTTACATGTAATTTCAGATGGTCCATTATTTAGATTATTAGAAGCAAAATCTGCTAGGAGAGCTATGTCTCTTATCTCTGCTATGCTCTCTGAAAGCCATTATTTGTGTCATGACCAGTTGAATTAGAGTGGATCTTTCAAAGAAGTGTGACTTAATTTTACCATAAGCTGAGCAGAGCTTTGAGCATACAGAACTGACTTCAGGGAAAAGAAGGATGTCTAGAGTGGATAAGTTGCTTAGGAAAGACCTGAAGTGGCGCTTTAGGATTAGATGTTTGGACAAAAGTTCCCAAAATTTCAGAGAGTGAACACTGGTAAAATGAGAAAATAATGGGAAAAAATCAACTTTTATAGAAATCTAGTTTGGCTCTGTAATTTATCTCAGGGCTATTGTAAGATTGCTTTGCCTGTTCCCTGGAACCCACAGATAGCATTCTAAGGAAGCAGAGCTCTGCATAGAAGAAATAATGTACAAGCCACAGGATAATTTGCCAAGCCACAGCCACATGTGGGGAATCTCTGGCTACATTCTTTCAATGTAAAACTCACAGGCTCTGAAGCTTCAGGAATGGTGAAGATACTACTGTCCTGCACGTAAGCTGCAACAGAGAGCTCTAGTTCCAAAGGGTGAGATTCAAAATCAGAAAAGAATCTATTTAGTCTTCAAGTAGAGGCATGAATCTACAATATAATCTGTGAAGTACAAAACAAATGGGAGACGGCTTTTCATTCATTCTCCTGCCACTTCTGGCTCCACTAGGGCACTTCAAGCAACAGTGTTTAATTGTATGCCATCTCCTGGTTATTACATGCATTTTCTAATAAATAGTTTAGCCTCATAAACTAAATATTCATCTCTCTTGATGACAGCAAGTTGAATTGTGTACTTGCAGCAATTGTCATTGTGGAAAAACCAAAGTAGATTAGAAGAAAATACACACACACACACACACACACACACACACACACACACACACACACACACACACACACACACACACACACACACACACACACACACACACACACACACATTTAGAAACAGCACTGATCTCCAGAGCTGTGAAGGAAGAAGGCAAGAAAATGAGAAATGGTAGTAACTACTGTAATTCTAGCACAAGGGAGGCTTAGCAGGGGGATAAAGTGTTCCAGGACTACAGAGTAATGCTATGTCTCAATAGAAAAGAAAGGGAGAAAAAGGAAAGAAGGAAAAAAGAAAAGAACAGTGAGATGAGAGAGAAGGAGGAAAATGAAGGGAAGAGGGAAGGGGAAAGAGAAGAGAAAGAAAAGGGAAAGGAAAGGAAAGGAAGGGGAGGGTAAAGGAAGGGAGGGGAGGGGAGAGGAGGGGAAGGGAACAGAAATTCACAAGGAGGAAGCTGTTGGCTAGTCTTCTCTTGGGCTTTGTTGCTCTACACTTAGAAGACTAGTTTCACTGCAGACTTCCTGCCAGAGCAACTACTTGCTGGTGAGATGACTGTGGGTTTATGTCTTCAGTCTCACAATTTGTCACAGCAGAACCCAGTCCAACATAGCTATGTGAGTTTGTTTTTCTTATCTCCAGCAAAAACATATTCAGTTGAACTGAGTTCTTGGTCCCCTGCCCTGAAGCCATGTAGGTTTCCTTCCTACATTCAGATGTAAGAATTCCAACCTCCAGGCTTGCAGACTTGGCAAAACCTATACAGCTTAGCTCCAGACCTTTAACTTTCCCCACTAGGAGAATTAGCTGAAATAAAGAAATGAAGGGTCAATGGTTGACCAGATTTTCTTTATCAGTGGCATTATGACAAGGGCTTACTACCACCTGGTTCTTTATGAATCATCTACCTCCATGGCTCCAATGTGGTTTTCCAAGAATTCTTTTTTCTTGCTTTAAAAAGAAAATCCTAAGGACTATGCCTCAAAGCAGTCTTAATGAATCTTGGTTCCAGGAGACATTTCCAAGCCAACTCTGCATTTATTTTGTAGAATCCAGTGAATTTATGTACTGTAAAGTTTGCATTGCTTGAAAAAAAGAACTGAGAATGGCAATTTCAGAACTGTGATTCCATAACTATTTGTGTAGAAAGGAAGGGGAGACTCTGAGGGGCGGGACTCCTGCTTGGAGAAGAAGCCCCACTGAGTGCTAGAGTAGGCCTCAAGCACTAAAGTTCCATAACAGAACACTCTGCTGCTCTGAAAAGCAGTGGAATTTTAACTCTGATACAAAGATATCTCAAAAGTCATCAAAAGATGATGGCATACAAAAGAGGCTGTTGTAACAGCACAATTTTTAATGGATTACTTCCCAATATGATGCTTTGCCAAACCATTCCTCAAAAATCACAGGAAAAATGAGAGTCCTGAGAGCCATTAGTAACTCCAGCCAAGTCCATGGATGGAAGTCTGTACAGGGGCCATGCTGCTGTTCCTCCTAACTTATAGGGGCACTCAGCGCTCAAGGTGAGCCGCTTCATATCTGTAGACACGACAGTTGTCATGTGAGATGTTTCACCTGTTGCAGAAAGTCCTGCTAGCTCTGGATTAGCAGCTACCGGGCTGCTTGTTCTACCTGAAGCCAGGATTTGTTACCACATGTGTATTTGGAAAAAAAATAGAAGTGCTTATCTTAAAGAGTAGACATGGACGAATAATGGTGGCGCACACCTGTTGTGCTAGCTACTCAGTAGGCTAAAAGCTGAGAATCAAGGTTCAAATCAAAGAAGGGGCAAAAAAGTTTGTAAGACTCTTACCTCCAATAACCAGGAAAAAAGCTGGAAGTGGATGTGTGGCTCATGTGCCAGCCTTGAGTGAAAAAGCAAAGGGACAGTGCCCCATTACTAAAAGGGAGAATAAAAAAAGAGTAGACATGAAGCTTTAAGTAAAATAAGATATTCATAGAGCTTTAAATTACTGCCTACCACATGCAAAGTGCTATATAATGTGTGTGTGTGTGTGTGTGTGTGTGTGTGTGTGTGTGTGTGTGTGTGTGTGTGTGTGTGTGTTAAGTCCAGGCCCTCTCAAATTCTAGGCCAATGCTCTGTCACTGATCTAGGATGGAGATAGATTTCCTACTTCTTTGGAAGGAAAGTGGGCCCATCTCAACAAGAAGCAAAGATGTCCTGTGAGGTCAGGATCTAAGGGTCAGACACACTGAATGAAGCCATTGATTCTGTGTGTCTAGGGATTAGTGATCCTTGCTATGTGCAGTGGAATATGTGCACATGTTCATGTGTGAATACACACACACATAAAACATATGCATATATTGACAATATTCACCCTTTATTCTAATTTTTTTGCATAAGACTGTCCCCACACATACACTTACCCACCTTCCATCTTTTCAGCTACCTGAATTCAATCATGGTCCAAAAATGTTAAATGAGAATTTTCTAAAATAAATACTTTGTAAGTCTTAAGTTGTGCAACTTTGCAAGTGACATAGTGGAATATCATTCCACCAGCTTCATCTTCTCCTCCCTGGATGTGAGTCATCCCCTTCCCCAGTATATCCACACTGTATATGTTCCCATCTCCTTAGTCACTCGGTGACTCTTAGATTGTCGTATCAACTCTCTTGATATCATGCACATGTGTTAAAGTTACCCTTATTTTACTTATTGACTAATGCACGAAAGTAGTGATGACACTTTTATCACAACGTATTTTAATTGCTCTATTTCACTAGCAGCTGTTATTAATCTCTTACTTTGTGACTTACAAATTAAGTGCCATTGTAGACTTGCATATAAGAAAAGAACAAAGTATGTATAGTGTTTCCATGGTATAAATTGTGTATAGTGTTTCCATGGTTTCAGGAATATACTAAGGGGTGGAGGTCTTAGAATGTATCTCCAGAAAAGTGGGGATTACTGTATTTGGTTTTGACAAAGTATTTAGGCCTTTCACTTTCTCTTTAAAAACAAAAACAAAAACAAAGCAGAGGCAATCTCTTGAAGCAGCTCTAATTAGATACTTACTCTATGTTCTATCCGTGGTGACTTAAGGAAGAATCTCTAAGAAATAATGCTCCCCCCTCTCTTGCCAACCAAGAAACCACTTCTACTTTAGTAAACTCAAGGTATCTCTCTAGTCAAGCACATACCCTCACAATCTATCCACCTGTCCTGTTGTGTCAGACTCCCTTCAACACTATGGGAGACTGTTAGACATGTTGGTGAGAATGGGAACATCTGTCCTGAGGGCCCACAGCAGTTGCACCCCAGAGGATGGCAAGAGTCAACTGCTCTCACTGTTGTGACAATGGCCCCTCTCCCACAGACTGTAAGTCTGATTCCTTGCTCCAGTCTTATTTGAAATGGCATCAAAATGCAACTTCTGAAATGTAAACTTATTGTAGTAAGCCATTATATACATTTTTTTCATTCTTTCCTTTCCCCACCCCCTTTTATTTTTGCAGTACTGAGGTTTGAATTCAGGGCCTGACCTATAAGGCAGGTGCTCTATCACTGGAAACACTCCTCCAACCCATGTTTTATCCTCTTTGTTCTGTAGTTATTTTTTTCAGGGAAGGCCTTGCATATTATCCTTGGGCCCACAGAGACCAAGATCTTCCCTATGCCATCTGCTGGAGGTTGGATGAAAGGCATACATCATTATTTGATGGGCTGAGGTCTTGAGAACTGTTAGCTTGGGCTGATCTCAAATAGTGATCCTCCCAGTTTATGCCTCCTGAATAGTTGGTGTGAACTACTGCTTGGCCAGTTGAAACATTCTAGTTTTACTTGATAATAGAGGAAAACTTGTCAACATCTGCTTAAAATAATTTAGAATTTCTGTTTGTGTGTGTGCATGCGTGCACACACACATGCGCGCATGCCCGCACATGCAGGCACACATGCACACACACTAGCACTGGGTTTGGGCTTGAGCTCAGAGCCTGGCACTATCCCTTAACTCTACCACTTGAGCCATAGCTTCACTTCTAGCTTTTTGCTGGTTAGTTAGGAGTAGAAGTCTCACAGAATTTTCTGCTGGCTTCAAACTGTGATGCTCAAACCTTACTGGAGTAGCTAGCATTACAGGTATGAGCCACCAGTACCCAGATAACCCAGCTATTAATTCAGAATTTTTCACAGCAGTCTGAAATCTGCACCATTTTGAGGTACTCGAGCATTGCCCACACAATGTGTGACATCCCTATTCATCCAGTCCCAGGCAGCTTCATGTCATCATGAGCACTTGCAGTTTTCTCCTTCATTGTGTTCCCAGTAGTTTCTTTTGTCTAATTTTCTGCTTGAGGACAGTGAGCTTAGACATTTCAGCTGATCACATAAACAAGAATATTTTCAGAGGCTCTAATTTTTATTGCAGCTGAGGTGAATACTGTCCATGTTTACATCAAGACTGACTCTAGTCAGCCAAAACCTCAGCAGAAGACTGGAAAACTTTTTGAAATCAGTACAGAGACAAACCAAACACTCTCTTCTTCTCTTCCTGCTAAAGCATCCAAATTGAACTAGTAGGCAGGGATGAATGTGAAGAAGTGTTTTTATGTTTTGCACAAATAATACAGGGGAGCATGCACCTGGCTTGGGAACATTCATCCCAAGCCCTGTGTGCTCCAGTCCAAATGCCTTCGTGCTCTGAATTACAGTCTGGGAAGACACATGTTGGCCAGCGAAGTGTGGGAGAAGTGGATACTTCAAGGAAGGTTGTCACAAATCTCTGCAGCTCACTAATAAATAAAGGTGACTTTAGCTCTTCCATGTTGGATCCAGAAACCTGAATTTCATATGCACTTGTGTCACAGGCTATGACAGCATAAAGCCTGAGACATAGATGACTCTACCTACCATTTGTTCCATATTAATGACATTTGTTCATTTACAGCAGCCCTAAATTTATGTAATATATGGCTTATAAGACTAAAACTCCTTCTCCTCTATGAAGGGAAATAATTGTAGGCCTGAGTGGAAGAACATGATTACTGGGTAACACTTGCACACTTGGGACTCCACACCCACAGTTCTGGGCTGGAAAAGCAGTGCAGACAGCCCCTAGGAGCCCCTCTGTGTAGAAACACTGTTGGTTTCAGTTACCCTGCACTTATAAGCCCAATGGGAAGCTTTCTAATACCACATAGCACCCCTGCCCTCCCTCTAAGTTGTAGGGAAATTGGGATATTTGTTTCAAAGTCCTTTCTTTCCTAATGGTGTAGGTGTGGAATCACATCCGAAAGGTGGTGCTTTGCTGTAGAAATGTGTGTGATTCTTACTAAAGAAGTGTAGGCGTAGGAAGCTTTGAATCTTTTATAAATACCTTGACTTCTCCCAAATACCTTGACATTAATCCCCATCTTAGTTCTTTGGGGTTTGGCTTTCTGCCTTCTTCATGAGAATTTTATCTCCTAAAAGTGCATTTTTGTATTTCCAATGCAATCTAAAGCATATAGAATATAAAATAAGCAGAGTTGCTCTCATTATCGGCCTTCAGAAAGCCTGTGAGCTGTAGACAGCCAGAGTCTGGCTTGATTTGAATCACACTGATGGGAAGCACTGGGGGACAGGAAAATTCAGTGCTTGGTCCAAGAAACCTTGACCTGTCATTTTTGATACTGCTTATTAGCTCAAATTTGAAAATAAAATACAAATATAAGTAGACTTTTTAAAATAATTGAATATAGACTACATTCTTTAGGCATATATCAATTGCTTGTCACCTGGTTCAAGTTTAAAAGCCAGGCATCCTGGTGTATACCAGAGCCTAATCAAACATTCTTACATGTGAATGTAGTGTGCACGATGTTTATCAGTAAAAAGTATGATTCTTTGTAGAAGGGGGTCTATTGTAGGGGACGACCAGTGGAGAGTGATGAGAGATTATTATTATGCAAACACATTATACGTGTGTGTGTGTGTGTGTGTGTGTGTGTGTGTGTGTGTGAAAAGAGCATAAATAAACCTAAATAAAACCACTAATATTTGTTTTTAAAAAATGGTGAGGAAGGGAGGGAGAAGTCAGGGAGGTGGGGAAGAAAGGGATCGTAGGGGAAATATAAAGGAGGGTGTAACAATGCTCAATAGGAAATGTACTCATTATCTTGCTCATGTAACTGTAACCCCTCTGTATGGTATCTTTACAATAAAATATATATTATCAAAAAGGTGAGGGAGAGAGGGACAGAACAAATCTGATAAAACATCATATGCTGCCCCATTGAACAATTAATTTATGCTAGTTTTTGGAAAAAAAATGAAACTAGGGGAAAGACCCGCTGTTGCAGTGACCTGTGGTGAGCCATCATACCCTCTCCCTCATGACAGAGCCTGTCTCCCTCACATAGAGTGGAGACTGCCCCATGTGTCTCCCTGACTGTCCCACTTCTACCTGTGTGTAAGTCAGATTCCTGCTAGATTCTGTCAGGGGCCAACAATAACTCAAGCTTCCAAAAGGATATTTGCATAAAAACAACAATGATAAAAGTAGAAGTAAACAAAAACAGGCAAATTATGTAACAATACTGGAAAAGTCACCAACTTGTCTCTGGAAGAGCAAAGGAAACAAAGGAAAGACGTCCCTTCCTCCCTCCGTCTCCTTCTTTCCTTCTCTTCCTTTCTTCCTCTCTCTCTCCTCTGTCTCTGCCTCTGTCCTTCTCTCTGCCTCTGTCTTATATTCATAGTGACTACAACTTACTCTCTACTTGGTGCTAGGTCTGCAATATTTAGATTGTAGTTGGCATAAACAGAGTTGGCCCTCATTTTAGAGATGTCATGACTAACCCATGGATTTATAGAGTATATTCTGACAGATGCATGATGGTAGAGTGGACATTCAAAGTCAAATTGTTTTCACTACAAGAGCTGAGTCATTGTCTTTTGACCTACTAGAGTTCCAGATAGTTGCATACTGAGAAGTTTTATGTGTAATACCTAGAAAATAAAGACATATGAATTAGATATTAGTACATAAATACATTACAACATATAAGGCTCAAGTCTTCCTGGCTCCTGATAACCTACGAAGGGATATTCTATACCTGTGCCTTGCTCAAATTTAGTCCTCTGATGAGCTGGACCATGTCATGATTGCTCATAAATTGTTAAGAAGTTGTGACCGATTGTTATTCCTGAAAGTATCTTGGGGCAGGAGACGCATGGTTTTCTAGTGATTTGTACTTATTAAGTAATTTGCCTATCAGTTTTCCTATCTCATGGAGGTTAATCTGCAGTCATATCATGGAGCTGAAGAAAGATTGAGCAGGATAGAATCAAATGTAAACATCTTAGGTTTCAAGTCAACCAGAGAGCTGGCACTAGGCAAGAGGATTATGATGAAAGTCCAGCATCAATTTCTGATCTAGTGTAATGCTTTGGGGTCTTAGCAAACTCCTATGCACATCGCTTTGTAATAACTGTGATCAGTTAATGGAAATGTCTTCCATCATCAACTTTTATAAGAAATAAGCAGGAAACAAACAAATAGATATCAGAAGTTTATTTTTTGAAGTTCCTTTTAGAGCAAATCATGAAGCCAGTTTGGGGGTATCTCAGCATTCCAGACTTGTACAATAAATATTTATTCTCCATAATTTTGAACATAGTCATGTTCTTAAGTATTTTCTAAACTGTCCACAACATATGGCTTATTTTGAGTCAATTTTGTATTCTATATGTTCTAGTTCTCTGGAAGACTGATCAATGTATAGATTATTTCCAACTATATTTATCTAAATTTACAGTCCAATGTTATGCCTTTTCAAATAGGATGATTCATGAGTCTTCCTCAAAAAATTTGAGTTCCCTGCCCATTCTCTGATGCATATATGGTACAGTCTTCCTTTTCTGTTTCCTCTGCTCTCCAAGCCCTCTACCTGATCCAGGCACATCCTCCATCCCTGATCAGAATCTTCTCTCTGCTGAGATAGCTGGACATATCCTTCCTTATCTCTTGGCCATCAACCTCTGCTCAGCCTGTTCCTTTAGTTCATGAAGACTCCCACAAATTGCATCCTACTTGGCTTACACTGTTGTTGTCCCCAGTCATCTCCAGCTGTCCCTTCCAGCCCCTCATACTCAATTGTTTCTCTCCATCTTGTTTGACCCTGGCCTTTAAAAGGGAAATCTGTCTTTGCTTTCTCCATGTTCCATGTCCTGTCTTCCCACTCAGTTCTGAGCATTGTGCTTGGGCACTGCTTTCCTGTATTTCCACTGAAATTAGTCTTCATTTATTTAACTGATTTTTACAGTGTTACAGATGGAACCCACAGAAATATGTATGCTAAGCAAGCTAAAGATGTAAGAGATCATTTGTAAGGTCATTTTTGCTTAAATTGGCCTCTCATTCGTGTGTGTGTGTGTGTGTGTGTGTGTGTGAGAGAGAGAGAGAGAGAGAGAGAGAGAGAGAGAGAGAGAGAGAGAGAGAGAGAGAGAGAGAGAGAGAGAGAGAGAGAGACTATCTGTCTGTCTGTCTGTCTGACTATCTGTATGCATATGTTGGTTCTGGGGCTTCAACTTGGTCTGGACCCCTGTCCTGGAGCTCTTTTTGCTCAAGGCTAGTGTTCTACCACTTTAAGTCACAGCTCTACTTCTGGTTTTCTGGTGATTAATTGGAGGTAAGAGTCTCTTGGACTTTCCTGCCTGGTCTCACTTTGAACCATGATCCTCAGATCTCAGCCTCCTAACTAGCTAGGATTACAGGCATGAGCCACTAGTGCCCAGCTGAATCTTCTTTCTTAACTTTCTCTTTAAACATTGAGTAATCTCCAGATTCTATTTTTTATCATATTGTGGTCAAAGATCTAAACATTTTTGCTGAAGTAGAAGCATAAAAAATAGAAAACAAAGTAAAAGCATAAAAAATAGGATATCTAAAATCATGGAAACTTGGGCCTTAAGTTATGATACCATGTCAAGTATAATTTCACTAACTACATAAAGCCTATAAATTTCACTTTTCTCAGTGCTTTTTTCTACTCAAAATCTAATTTTAGTGCTAGATACTACCCACTACATTTGAACAGTATATGTAAACATTTCATAATTGTTGCATATTTAGGCTGTTTCTCATGTTCATGTTGGGAAATGGCCAACTGACAAGTTTACCCTTTCCTCAAAACATTGTGCCATGAGGCCCATCCTGTCCATCACTATAGAAACTCATTTCTGTGCTCTTCCTCTCCATAGCTCTCTTCCATTTTCCCTCATTTTTACTCTTTTGTCCTCTTTCTTTGTCTCTCTCATTCCCTCTCTTCCTCTCTTCTCTCCCTATCTTCCTCTCACTCTTCTACCCCTTTTTCTCTCACTGTCCAGTTGTATCTTAGATTAGGAAAGATTTGGATGTCAGAGGTCAGAAGAAGGTTTGATGGTGGTGATGTTGCTGCTGATGCTGCTGATGATGTTGATGATGATTTGGATGAGAACAAAAGTTTGGCTTCCTCAGAATAAGACATCCATGTATCGAAGACAGTTTGCCCAGCTTTTGTTTAGTGTATATGTGTGTTTCTGAATTAAGGGGACTACAATGAGGAATGAATGACAAATAGTGTATGTTCTTTAAGGATGGCTGGTTTTCTTGGTTTCCATGGGAGATATGCATAGAACACTTTAAGATTCACACTACAGTGAAATCAACTTACCAGTGACAGCTCCGCTAAGATTCTTGAAAATAGGTACATGCTTATGTGTTTGTTTGTGTATGTGTGTATGTGACAGAGAGAGAGAGAAAGAGAGAGAGAGAGAGAGACTATGTTCCTCATTTTCAAAGTGTCTGTTACCATTGTAGTGGTAATTTGGGTCAAAGCAAAGCCACCAGTCAGTCTTACACTAGAAATTTGATACTCCAGGATTATTTGATTTGTGTGTGTGTGTGTGTGTGTGTGTATGTGTGTGTGTGTATGTGTGCATGTGTGTGTGTGTGCTAATGCTGGTCTTGGGGCTTGAACTCAGGGCCTGGGCACTGTCCCTGTCTTTTTGCTCAAAGTTAGCACTCTACCATTTTGAGCCATAGCTCCACTTCCAGATTTTCTGGTAGTTTATTGGATTTAAGAGTCTCATGGACTTTCTGCCTGGACTGGCTTTGAACTATGACCTCAGATCTCAGCCTGCTGAGTAGCTATAGGTGTGAGCCACTGGCACCTGCACCAAGTTTATTTTTAAAAGCCATTATTTAATGAGGAAATTAATTATTGGGATTTGTGTCTCCTTTTGGAGTAACATGAATTTTTTTTTTTTCACAAGGCTATTGCATCAGCCTCACAGGTGGGAGGGTGGGAGGATGCATGTCACCAAGAAAGCTGTTCCAGCTTGCACTGGGTGGAAGCATGGATGTGGGCCTTGCAAGTGGCAAGCCACTCCATCCAAATCCTTCTCATTCTTGCCCAGGTGGTGTTGAGATAATTGGGTATTATAAGCTTCATAAAGAACAAAGAAATGGATACAATATTTGCTCACACATTTTGGAATCAAAACATATAAATTGAAAAATAGAAAATGTTACATGATAGGAATGATTTAATTCTCCAGTAAGTAGGCTGAGCACCAAGTGGCTCATGTCTATATATAATCCTAACTACTCAGGAAACAGATCTGAAGGCTTGAAGCCAGCCCAGGCAGAAAAGCTTATAGACTCTTACCTCCAATTAACCAGCAGGAAGTTGGAAGTGGAGCCGGCTCAAATGTTTAGTTCCAGCCTTGATTGAAAAAGCTAAGGGACAGCACCACCTAGGCCCCATATTCAAGCCCCGGTACAAGCACATATGTGCGTGCACACACACGCAAACACACTAATAATTTAGGTCATTTGGTATTAATTAAGTGATAATAAATATTTATGTTATCTCTGTGCTTTAGTTTTTTATTTGTTTGGTATGGTTTGTTTTGTTTTGGGTGAAGACATTTATAAGATTGGGATTCCCAAGGGCTAGCTTCCAATTCTCAGTCTTCCTGTAATCCCTGACTGAGTGATGGGATTTCACATGTGTGCACCTTGTCTTGCTCACTATCATTTTTAATCTATCTAAGGACAAATATCATCCAGGAAATAGTACTTGGAAAATCTTTCAGATCTCTCTATTTAACCCTATATCCTGCTATTGCATTGCTTGGATATATATCATGCATTAGAGCAATCATTCTGTGGTTTAGTAGATTTCAACTAAAATTCAATGCAAGATCATTTAAATAGTTGGAAAATGTCAATATTGGTCAACTGAGAAAAATCCCTCTATTTTATCTTATAAGTTCACATTACATTCTGTGTTTGATATGTAGTTAAACCTTCTGTTTCTTTTATTAAATATGTAAACCTTTTTCTTTCAAGAGTTAAGATGACAACAGGGGTTATACCATGGGGGAAGAACATACAAAGAAACACAAGAAAGTGACATAGTACATTATTATAAGTACATTAAAAAGAACAGAAAGAAAGATAAAACCACTTGTGTCCCTATCTTGGGGTTCATTTCACTTAGCATCAGCTTATATGGTCATATGTACATAGCTTTGAACTCTTCTGCTTAGCCTTGACATACCCCTGCTGTCACTGTATTTGATTCTGGTGTCGAATCTTGTATATACATTTTTTCTAATTTGTGGAGGGCAAGGGAAATAACAAAATGCTGAAATAAGGATACAGGAAGACCCATTGTAACAAAGAGATTTACAAGACACTATGTTGAAAATGAACTTTCTAACTTTGGTGGCTGGGGGAGGGGGAGTTGGGGAGGTGGGGAGGAAAGAGATGGTAAGGGAAAAACAAAGAAGGGGGTAACAATGCTTGATAGGAAATGGACTCATTACCTTGCTCATGTAACTGTAATCCCTCCGTACAGTATCTTTACAATAAAAAATATATATTAGGGGCTGGGAAGGTGGCTCAGTGGTAGAGCGCTTGCCTTGCATGCATGAGGCCCTGAGTTCAATTCCTCAGCACCACATAAACAGAAAGAAAAAAAAAGCCAGAAGTGGCACTGTGGCTCAAGTGGTAGAGTGTTAGCCTTGAGCTGAAGAGCTGAGGGACAGCGCCCAGGCCCAGAGTTCAGGCCCCACGACCGGACCCCGCCCCCCCCAAAATTATATATATATAAAGAGAGTTAAGATGATGTAAATGAAAGTACTAGCGTGTGGCTATTTCCTGACATTTGAATGTTTTGTTACCAGTTTCTATGCCAGATGGTGTGTTTGGCTGCTTGGCAGCCCCCAGAGCACATGAAAATATGCTTTCATAGAAATACACTGGTGAACCTAACAATTTATGCAAAGTATTACTCCTTTTTCTGCTGGCTAATTCAAAAACACAAAGGCAGATCCAAGTTCAAGTGGCTGTTAGTTCTGTGACAAACTCAAGGTGAAACCTATGTCTTGTCTGCCCATGCATTATGCCATTTAACTTCATTTTTTCTGTATTATCAGGATTTCTTTTCTCTGTAGAAGTTGATTGAAAGAAAATAGATGATACCTGTAATTAGCAAGAAAACACCTTAGTGAAGTGAATTACCAATTTATAATAGGAAGATGGAGAATTTTGCTTTTCCACTCATAACATTTATGAAAAACTATAGTTGTAAATTGCAAAGTAGCTGTTGAATCCCACCCCCCTTAATGTCACATTAAAAATTGAGAAAGCTTGCAAGGAACTGTGTAAGGAAATCTAGAGGGCCAACAACAGGATTGATAATAGAAATCACATGGGTGGCTCCAAGTAAAGCTCTGTGATTTTGAACTACTACTGCAGAAAAATTACAAGAAATTTTAAAAAAGAAAATCACCCATATTCTACCATCCCTGGGCAACACATTCATACACAAACATGGATTTTTCAGCATGGATTTGTACAGTTACACTTTGCTGCACATATCGAGTGTTCAAAATAATCAACAGGAGCTGGGTGCCAGTGGCTCATATCTGTAATCCTAATTACTAGGGAGGGTGAGATCTAAGGATCATGGTTAACAGCCAGCCTGGGCAGGAAAGTCCATGAGACACACACACACACACACACACACACACACACACACACACACACACACACACACACACACACACACACACACACACACACACACACACACACACACACACACACACACACACACACACACACACACAGCTGGAAGTGAACATGTGGCCTGAGTGTTAGGGTGCTAGACTTGAGCAAAACACTCAGGGACAGCTTCCAGACACTGAGTTCAAGCCTAGGATCTGCACAAAAAAGAAAGAAAGAAGGAGAGAGAGGGGGGGCAAGGAAGGAAGGAAATGAAGGAAGGCAGGCAGGCAGGCAGGCAGGCAGGCAGGCAGGCAGGCAGGCAGGCAGGCAGGCAGGCAGGAAGGAAGGAAGGAAGGAAGGAAGGAAGGAAGGAAGGAAGGAAGGAAGGAAGGAAGGAAGGAAGGAAGGAAGGAAGGAAAGAAGGATGGAAGGAAGGAAGGAAGGAAGGAAAAAAGTTAACAGTATAATCTGCAGGTTCTCAAAGAAAGATGATGTAGAAAGAGATGTTGTGACAACTTCAGTTAGATGCAATCTTAAAAGTAATATTCAGACACAGAACACTTAGAGGAGTAAAATATTTTGAATTATATAGTATACTCAAATGGAGTAAGAGAAAGATTATAGAGAATAAGGAACAAAAAACAGTCCGTTTTCTGCTACTATGCTTACATACTGCAAGCTGGGTAATTTATAAAGAATAAAGTTTATTTAGCTTCTGTAAAATAGATTGGGGCCTTCTTGCTATATCTCATAGCCTGGCTGAGGGTACCACATAATGAGATTCTTCCCCCCCCTCCCCCCCTCACTTGCTCCAGTCCTGTTGTCCCTGAGCTTCTTTTGCTCAAGGCTAGTACTCTTAACACTTGAGCCACAGGGCCATTTCTGCCATTTTCTGTTTATGTGTTACTGAGGAATCAAGCCCAGGGCTTCATGCATGCTAGACAAGCACTCTACCACCAAATCACATTTAGAGCCCCTTATTTTTTTTAAATGAACCACTAATATCATCAGGAGGATCCTGCTCTGACTTTATTTAATCTTTAATCCTAGTAACTTCCTGACCCTACCACCAAATACCACCAAGCATGAATATGGGAGTTAAGTTACCAATGCATGAATTCTGGAACTCACACCCAAATCTTAGCAAAAGGAAAGACAAAGATAGATAGATAGTAGATAGATAGATAGATAGATAGATAGATAGATAGATAGATAGATAGATAGATAGATAGATAGATAGATAGGGCATTGTATATATATATGATATGTATGTGTCTGATATATGATATATATGTGCATATTACCTATCTGTCTGTCTGTCTATCTGTCTATCTAACTAACTATATATGGTATTAGGTGACACGAAAAGCAATTTTAGCCAGGCTCTGGTGACTCACCGGTAATCCTAACTACTCAGGAGGTTGAGATCTGAGGATTGCAGTTCAAAGCCAGCCCAGGCAGGAAAGTCTGTGAGACTCTTATCTCCAATAAACCACTAAGAAAACTGGAAGTGGCACTGTGGCTCAAGTGGTAGAGTGCTAGCCTTGAGCTGAAGAGCTCAGGGACAGTACCCAGGCCCAGAGTTGAAGTTCCATGACCGACAAAAAATAAAATGAAATAAAATAAAAAAGAAAGAAAGAAAAGCAATTTGGATCATTATTAGCCAGCTTTAACCATAATTTTAATCTAGAGCTGAAGTTCTCCCCCAAATTAACATATCAATAATATCTGTCTGCTAAGAAGACAGAGGTGGGGTTGAAGATGGACAAATAGTAAGAGACTAGTTACAAATGCATTTTTTGCTACAGAGAGTATCTACTGGGAGGCCTTTTTCCTGTCAGTTCTGAGGCGTTCAGGGTGTTTGGTCACCAGGATATGCACAGGAGCAGACTCAGAATGCATTGGTCAGTGAAGGATAAGAAGGCAGGGTTGGTTTACTCAAAATGGTCTCTCATCGTTGCTCTAGATTTCCATTCTATTAGTGGTGTTTCAAAGTGAAGAATCATAGTTCATTGTTTCTAGTAAGCTCATCTAAGATTGGAAAAGAAAACTCACTCTCATATATGCTATCTATTCCATAGGTTAAATCCTATCCTTTTCTGTTACCACCGCTTGCTTTATCTTAAAAAGTGTGGTATATTTTAGAGCTCTGTGTACTGCAGTAGTGTCCCACCCCCCGCCCCTGCCTATGGGGTGCACATTCTAAGACCCCCTCCTCCCATGATGTCTGAAACTCAGGACTATGCTGTTTGCTTTCCATGTACACAACTATGATATTGTGTCATTTATTAATTAGAACAGTAGGATTAAAAATAGTAACAAACTAAAACAATTACAACAATCTCCTATACTAAAAAGTATTTAAAACATATGAGCCATTTCTTGCTAGAAGTTTTCCATTTAATATTTTAGACTCCAGATGTCTGTGGGTTACTGGGACTTCACCAAGCAACATAGATGAAGGCACTGTAAATCTCATTTAGAAATGTCCTAAGCAAGAAAGTCTGCCAGTCGCTTTTGTTTCCTCAGTTTTGGACTGCTTTGGCAATGGAGAGTAGTATCCCCTTACCAAGTAAAGGGATGGTTAATGGCTTTAAAAGAATTCCACAGTAACTGAATAATGAGCTGCCAAAAATAGTTTTTGTGCCAAAGGATCTGGATATGTCTGTCCTTTTATTGTGTGCTTCTTGTTTCAGCAGGCTGAGAACTCACAACACACATAAACCCTAAACCTTTGTGTATTTGAAAGTTAAGGGCAGAAACCATATTTCAATATATCCAGTCCTATATTCTGAGCAGATCAAGATGACTGCTTGCGTGATGAGTCTGGGGAATATAAGACACTCAAATCACTAATGAGATTTAGTTCTATTAAGCAGAGCAAGTCATATTCTCATCTCTACTGCACTTGGCTGAGTGGCTGAATAATGTTCTGTTCTAAACAGTACTAGGATACTTGGCCCCAAACTATTGACTTCTCCTGACCAAATAAATTTACATTTCTTACTAATATGAAGAGGGATCTATTTCTTAATTAAAACTTCATATTCCAAGTTTATTAGTACTGTATAACAAAATCATTTTCTTATTTTATTTTTACAATAATCTATTATGAAAGAGGGCTTCAAAATACGAAACATGTCACTTGAGGATAGAGACAGGAAGGGGAAGATGGGTGAGAACAAAGGAAGGGGTGACATTGACCAAGAGGAATTGCATTCATAACCTGACTTCGGAAATTGTAATCCCTTTGTAAAGCTACATCATCATCATCATCATCATTATCATCATTGAAGAAGAAGAGGAAGAAGAGGAAAAGAAAGAGGAGGAGGAGGAGAAAGAGGGTTTCAGGCAAGGGCTGCTGGCTCACACTGGTAATCACTTGTAATCAGAAGGCTGAGATCTGTGGAACTCAGTTCCAAGGCAGTCCAGGCAGAAAAGTCAATAGACTTTATCCAGTTAGCCAACAAAAAGCCAGAATTGGAGATGTGGCTCAAATGGTAGAGCAACAGAGAAGTCTCTTCTTAATTTTTTAGCTCACTTATTAATGGGTAGTTGTTTCTTGCAGGACTTGGTTTTGGGGGGCTTAATGTTTTTCTCTCTAAGTGTATTTTTTATATGCGGCCCTTGTCTGTTGTGCATTTAGTAAAGATCTTCTCCCAATCTGTGGGCTTTCTATTTATCTTGCTAGCTATGTCATTTTACCATGCAGAAGCTCTGCAGTTTAATGTGATCCCATTTATCCAGCTTTTATTTGATCTTTATTTAGGAAGTTTCAACCTGTGTGTAGAAACCCTAGTGTTTCCCCTATCCCTTCCAGTAATATTTTCAAGGTATCTGCTCTTACCTTGGGGTCTTTGATCCATTTGAAGTTGATTCTGGTGCAGGGTGATATATAAGGAGATAGATATAGATATAGATATTAGATCTAACTTCAGTTTTCTACCAAGTATGGTCAATTCTGCCAGCACCATTTGTTGAAGAGGCTGTCTTTCTTCCATCTGATGATTTTGGCTCCCTTATCAAATATTATGTGGCCATAGGAGTGTGGAATCATGTCTGGGTCTCCAATACTATTCCGTTTGTCCTCAGGCCTGTTCATGTTCCAGGACAAAACAATTTCTTCTTCTTTTTTTTTTTTGTCGGTTGTGGGGCTTGAACTCTGGGCCTGGGCGCTACCCTTTGCTCTTCAGCTCAAGGCTAGTGATCTAACACTTGATCCACAGCAACACTTCCAGCTTTTTCTGCTTATGTGGTGCTGAGGAATCGAACCCAGGCCTCATACATGCAAGGCAAGCACTCTACCATTGAACCACCTTCCCAGCCCCCAAAGCAATTTGAAGTTTGGTATTGATATTATTCCAGTACTATTCTTCCTGCTAAGGATTATTTTTCATATTTGGGGTCTTCTATTTCATTAAAGAATGTTGGTAGAATATTGCTGGGTATTGTATTGAATTTGTAGATAGCTTTTGGCAGTATTGTAATTTTCATGATGTTAATCCTCCCAATCCAGGAGCATGGGAGGTCTTCTACTTTCTTAAATCTGCTTTAATTTCCTTTTTCAGGTTTTAAAAAGTTTTCATCATAGAAGTCCTTCACACCTTTGGTAAATGCCTAGGTATTGTATTTTTTTTTTTTTGGAGGCTATTACAAAAGGAGTTGCTTTCCTCATTTTTGGCATACAGAAAATCTATTGATTTTTGTGGGTTAATTTTATACCCTGCTACTTTGTCACATTTCAGATCAGCTCAAGTAACTTGGGAGAGAAATCTATGAGGTTCTTTAAATACAGGATCATGTCATCTGCAAAGAGGGAGAGTTTTTCTTCTTCTTTCCCTATTTCGATCCCCTTGTCTGTTGCCTTAGAGGAAATAAGAATAGACACATGAAGAAATGCTTAACATCTCTGGCCATTAAAGAAATGCAGATAAAAAACTACATTGAGCTTCTACCTCACCCCAGTTAGAATGGCTTTTATTCAAGAAAACAAATAATAACAGATGCTGGCAGGAATGTGGCCCAAAGAGAATACTACTACACTGTTGGTGGGAATGTAAACTGGTTCAACCACTCTGGAAAGCCATACGGAGTTCCTCAAAGGACTAAACATAGAGCTCCCCTAGGACCTAGCAACCCCACTCCTGGGCATTATCCAAATGATTACAAACAAGGCCACACTAAAGCTACCAGTACAACTATGTTCATTGCAGTATTATTCACCATAGCTAAGATATGATGCCCCTCAGTAGATGAATGGAGATACATGTGTGTGTATGTATATATATATATATATATATATATATATATATATATACACACACACATACACATATATATCACATTATCTTGAGATATATATATAGTGGAATTCTATGCTTCCATCAGAAAGAATGGCATCACCCCATTCATAAGGAAATGGAAGGACTTGGAAATCATCATATTTAGTGAAGTAAGCCAGGCCCAAAGAAACACAGTCTCCATGGTTTCCCTATTTGTAATTAGTATATGTGTAAGATAGTCCGAGCAGAAATTCACAATAGCCCAATAGCTATGCACATAGGACCACATAAAATGATGTTAATTTAAATTATCTCTATGATATGGAAAGAAGAGGTTTTTGTTGTGGTTGTTTTTTCTCTCTGTGTGTGTGTGTGTGTGTGTGTGTGTGTGTGTGTGTGTGTGTGTGTGTGTGTGTGTGTGTGTGTATGTGTGTGTGTGCATTGTTTGCAATTATTTATTTTGTCTTTCATCTTTTTCTCCTCTGGTTTATTCCCCATGGTTTCTGTCTCTGATTTTTGTATCCTTTGTGATGTATATAAGTTTACCTGATTTGGGGAAGGGAAGAGTAATCACAGAAAGGGTGGACAAAGGGTGAGCCAATGCAACAGGAATACTAACTAGATACTATGTTGGAAATGAGCTTTTGGAGAACAATGGAACTATAGAACATTTATAAGGTGTTTTATTGCTCAGTCAAGGCATGAGAAGTCAAGAACAGCAGTGAACCCTCTCACCACCACACTTTGCCACCACTGGAACCTTAATCTTGGCTGTACTAGATCTTCTGGCTCTCCTCCAGCAGTCTGTTGTCTCTCCCACTTCCTAGCCTGGGCCAGGCAGTGTCCAGCAGTCCCAGAAGACAGTGTAGCCACTACCTAAAAGCCTGTGAGTTCTTTAAAACTGTCTTAACTACTAAGCCTCCAGGGACCACATACTGTCTTTGAACAATCCTTATATTTTTTGGGGGGGAGGGTACTAGGTTTTGAACTCAGAGCCTTAAGCTTGCTGGGTTGGTGCTCTACCACTTGGGTTGTGCCTCCAGCCTGTTCTCACAGGTTGTTTTTGAGATAGGGTCTCACTTGCCAGTGTGGGCATGTGAGTGAGCTTTAACTCAACTGCTTTTAGGGTTTCAGGTGTTGCTGGGATCACGAGTGCCCATCACCACAACCAGCTTCCTTCTGTGGAGATGAGTTCCCAGAATTTTATGGGCCAGGCTAGACTAGAACCACAAACCCCTCATTCTCAGCCTCGCACATAGCGTGGGTCTACTATGGGTTGAAGAAGAGCATCTCTCAAACTTTTCTGCCCAGGCTGTCCTTGAACCTGAATCTTCTCCTTCTCCATTTCCTGAAACCAGGATTATAGGCATGAATCACTGGTCCCTGGTTTGAGATAGGAGTCTTAATGGTTTTTCAGGACATTCATTGGACTAGGCAACAAGAGAAATCCCTAGGCTGGTTAGTTGAAATCTTGGTCTTTCCCTCTTACTTAATGAACCACATTGGGACTCAGGTGGATCCAATAATATGAGCTTGAATCTGTTGCAAATTTATGTATAGTTCATATCCAAAGTGTAATCCTTAATTATTTAATACAAAGATTTAAACACTACTATGATCAGAGACCCAATCTAGAGGTAAAATGACATCTCCACACTTTCTGTGAACTAGTTCTGTGTCCCTGAGGATTCTAGCTGTGTTTCCCTGGGGACTAGCCCTGACTCCCTGGGGACTACTTCTTTCTCCCCAGAGACAAATGTCCTTTGGGGTCACATAAAGATAAACCATTTGAGGCAGAGTTTGTAAGAAACTCAAACACCATCCCCACTCACTTTGACTGTAGGAAGAGCAGCAGAAGATATTTTTAGTAGCCTGAGGTGAATGAAGTATTGCTGCATCCTGTGACAGTACTTTCTCAGAAAGTACATTCTCAAAAAAGCAGTATGGATTGGTAACTGGCTTACTACTCTGCTGTGGCCATCAACCAGCATATCACACATGAGGAATTAAGGGAAGCATGGGTAAATATTCAAAATACTTTGCCACTGATTGAGTCTCAAAAATGAAAAAATAATTCAAGTTACCCAAACTTTGACACATGTAGAAGTTTTTTTTTATTAAAATGATATTTGAGGGAAGGGTGGCACTGATCAAAAAGAAATGTACTCAGTACCTGATTGTACATCACCTCCACAATGATTTTTAATGATATTTGATATAAATTAGCACATTTCTTTTTTTGGGGGGGAGGAGGTCTGGTCGTGGGGCCTGAACTCTGGGCCTGGGCGCTGTCCCTCAGCTCTTCACCTCAAGGCTAGCACTCTACCACTTGAGCTACAGTGCCACTTCCAGCTTTTTTTTTCTGCTTATGTGGTGCTGAGGAATCGAACCCAGGGCCTCATGCATGCAAGGCAAGCGCTCTACCACTGAGCCACCTTCCCAGCCCAAATTAGCACATTTCTATATCAAGTTATTATATGCCTGTCAAGTAAGGAAGAATTATTACATGGAAATTTGTAGACTTGAAATAGCAGTTTTGCATTCTCCTAACTAAAAACTGTTAGCGTAAAAGTTTTTTTGTTTTGGGGTTTTTGTTGGTGCTGGTCCTGGGGCTTGAACTCAGGGCCTGAGCACTATCTCTGAATTTCTTTTGCTCAAGGCTAGTACTCTACCACTTGAGCTACAGCTCCATTTCAGCTTTTTTGTAATTTAGTAGAGATAAGAATCTCACAGACTTTCCTGCCCAGGCTGGCTCTGAACTATGATCCTTAGGTCCCAGCCTCCAGAGTAGCTGGTGCCTCGCCTTCATGTTCTTTTTTAAAAAGTAAAATATTAAACTCATGATCCAACCTTATTAACAAGAAGACGTGATGTACAATGATTGGAGATTCACAGTGTCACCTGGCTAGCAGCCAACTAAGATAAGACTTGAATGTTACAGTGCAAAACTCACTCTCCTCTCCCCTTCCTTTTCCTCCTTTCTTCCTTCCTTTCCCCCCCTCCCCTCCCCTTCCCTCTTCTTCTTTTTTCTTTCTTTCCAATACTGGAGTTTGAACTGAGTGTCATGAACTTGCTAGACAGGTGCTGTATCTCTTGAGGCATGCCCCTAGCTCTTTTTTTTGTCAGTCGTGGGGCTTGAACTCTGTGTCTGGGCGCTGTCCCTGAGCTCTTCAGCTCAAGACTAGCACTCTACCACTTGAACCACAGCACCCCTTCAGTTTTCTGGTGGTTAATTGGAGATAAGAGCCTCATGGCCTTTCCTGCCCAGGCTGGCTTTGAATCACGATCCTCAGATCTCAGCCTCTTAAATAGCTAGGATTACAGGCGTGAGCCACTGGCTGAGTTTTACTTCCTGACCTGGCACCTGAGCTACAATCTATTTTATGCTTCTATTATTTTTGGAAAAACAGGTTTATGCCACTGAGCCCAGTGATAGATTGAGATGGGGTTTCAAGTATATGCCCCACCCAGCTTTTTTAAAATTGTTTCTAGCAAAAGAGTTTTATTCATATTCTTCTAAGATGGATATATTTAGAAGTTCAGAAGGGTGATTGTTTCAAAACTTTGTGGTTTGATGGAATCCCGTTTGTGTACTTCTGCTCTGTCCATATGCAGAATCTGAAAGGCTTATCTCCTGGAAGTGGAGAATAGAACTGTTGATCAGTCTAGGAGGTCTTGGGTTCTTTCTACACCAAAGAATTATGAAGTAGGAAAAGTGGGTAATGCTTAATTGAAAGTAAAAAGCCAGCCAGGTGCCAGTGGCTCATGCCTGTAATCCTAACTGCTCAGAAGGCTGAGATCTGAGGATCGCAGTTCAAAGGTAGCCCGGGCAGGAAAATCTGTGAAACTCTTATCTCCAATAAAACCACAGAAAACCAGAAGTGGCACTGTACTTAAGTGGTAGAGCGCTAGCCTTGAGCTGAAGAGGGACAGCACCCAGGTCCAGGGTTCAAGCCCCACGACCGACAAGAAAAAAAAGGAAAGTAAGTAAAAAGCCAGGGACGTGCAGACAGCCTTTTAATTATAATATTTGGTTTGGTATAAGCCCCAACCAGGACTTCTGACTGGAGGGAGAAGAAGAGTACAGAATTCTCACTTAAAAAGAGCCAGAGGAGACCCAGAAATCAGTAGCCCAATGTAGGCTCATGGAGTTCTTCTCTATAGCTCTTGAGGCAAGTCTCAGCTGTTCTGGAATCTGGCTAGGCCATTGTTCTCATCCCAAAGGGAGAAGCACCTCTCCCCTGCATGGGTCTGTTCCATGGCCAGCAGGGACCTTGTCTTCAGAAAGAGGAAGCGGTTTTATCTCCACCTGGTCAGGGTCTGGTATCTCCCTATCTGCCAAATCTTTCACCTTTTGTCTCACCATAATCTTCAGATGCTAAAGAAGGAAATGGATGGTGTGGCCAAGTGTGTGGCTACTAGATACAAAGTTCAATAAGAAATATTTTGCCGCTGATTTGCATAGTAAGATGATGATAGTTAACAATAATTTATTGTATGTCCCAAAATAACAAGAAGCAATGACTTTGAATGTCCCACAAAGAAATTATCTATATTTAGGTGATGATTATGCTCTTTCCCCTCATCTCCATTCACAGGGCAAATGTGCACTGCCAATTACAAAGTAAAATAAAATGACCAAAACACAAGGGCCACCTGCAGGCTGCAGAGGGGAAAATCAAATCATTTCATGGGAATGGAATGTCAAACCCCCTGAGAAGCAACAGGACAGGCTTACAGGCTTGTCTGAGACCTGAAATGCACTGACCACTTCTCCTTCCCTTACAGGCTCCACATGGGAGAAGACATTTCGGCAGATTGGCTTTGAAAGGTAAGCTGGAGTCAGCACATCCCACTTTATTCTAAGTGGTTTTTCCATGATAGATCAACATGAAATCATAGTTTGGGGTGAAAAGCCCCAACTCTGAGGGTCTCAAACAGACTGAGCTGGGTTTCCCATCCCTATCCCTACACACAAGTTAAAGAGACTGGTGAACATTAGAGAAAGGAAATTTAGTGGAATGTAGCCATGTTGGGAAGACAGGGAGGCTCAGTGACCCTGGGATTGTCTTCAGGATATTTGCATAAATTTTAGGGGAGTGTGTGTGTGTGTGTGTGTGTGTGTGTTAGTATTAAGATTTATACTCAAGGTCCTATGCTCTTGCTTAGCTTTTTACTTAAGGTTGGCACTCTATCACTTGAACCACAGCTCCATTTCCTCCTTTTTGCTGCTTAATTAGAGATAGGAGTTGCACAGACTTTTCTGCCTGGATTGGCTTCTGAACCTTGATCATCAGATCTCAGCCTCGGGGCTGGGAAGGTGGCCCAGTGGTAGAGTGCTTGCCTTACATGCATGAGGCCCTGGGTTCGATTCCTCAGCACCACATAAGCAAAAAGCTGGAAGTGGCGCTGTGGCTCAAGTGGTAGAGCGTTAGCCTTGAGCTGAAGAGCTGAGGGACAGCACCCAGGCCCAGAGTTCAGGCCCCACAACCGGACACCCCCCCCCAAAAAAAAGAAGCACAGATCTCAGCCTCCTGAGTAGCTAGGAATACAGTTAAGTTTTAGGTTTAAGTAAAGGAAGATGGTATATGTGATCAGATGGTCTTGATCAAAAAGTGTGCTCCAGTTTAATGGTTGATGTTTATCCTGGGTTATAGGATGGTGTCTGGTCACAATAAGAAGGCAGTTTTCTGCTGCTGTCACAAGATGATCTTGTCACCCCAAGGTGACTTGGAAAGAGCACTAAGAGAAGTTTAAAATTACCCTGAGTGATAGGATGGTTTTCTTAGGCCAGTGTCCTAAGTGCTTTAAAGGGTCTATTTGGCCTTAGGTGAGTCCTCCTTCTTCCTTTTATCTTCCTGAGCCTCGGGATCTTTGTGAAAAACCTGGCCTGGACTCAGGGGGGATATAGAGAGTAAATGAAGCAGTGTGTGCAAACACTCCTGGCACTGTGATCCTGACAAAGTGGCTATAGAGAATTTCTGGAAATGGAGCTGACTCTCCCCAACTTTTACCATCCTGTATGACCTGATCAGTGTGTGATTTTTGTCTAGAGAAATTTGTACAGATATTGACCTGTACCCCAATTATTAAAAATCAGTAGTAGGAAAAATTGGGACCTTATCACTATTAGCTGCCAGCAGCTCTACGTCAGCGTTTTCCTCCAAGAAAAGAAGATGGATCCATTGCAAGCATTAGGAATGTGGGTCAGGCTCAGCAGAGCCTGAAGAGCCCATAGCTGAGACACAGAGACAGCAAAGCGGAGGGCTCTATTGCCCTAACAGACAAAAGTATTTTAATTTTATTTTGTCTAAATGTATATTTTACTTCTTCTTTTCTATTTTTTCTGGTGTTCAGACTAGTTCTTCGTACTGCTTGGGCAATTTGTTTTTCAGTGTATTGAGCAAGCCTCAATACACAGAATATATAAAGAGTATGTAATGTATAGAGAGAGTATATAAAAATAGTAATAATTGTTATGGGGAAAAGAGTCCACCACTCAGAGACAGCCTCATGTAAAAAGATGACTTTATTGTGGAAGTGGATCGCTGACCAGCCAGGGACACAGCACAGAAACTGCGACCCTGAATGGCCCACAAGCTAGGGTTTTTAAAGAAAAAATCCATGTGGTCATGCCTGGTCACACACAGGTGACCAACGGGAATGTAACACACATGTAAAGATTGTATATTTATGTCAGTGGCCAATGGGGTTACAGTCTGTCTCATAGTAACTGTTTAAACTAACCTATCATCTTGGTTTGAATTGGCTCTCGAATTTGGGGTCCTCACACAAAGCAGGCAGATATTGTTACTCATAAGGGCTGTACATTCCAGAAACATAATGTCATATGCCCCTGCACCCTTGAAGCTGGGGGTTGTTACAAAGACAGCTGCAGGAGATTTATTACAAAGATAGCTACAGGAGAATATACAATGTGCCAAGGCAGGTGCCATTCTAATTAGGCAGGGTATGAGAGAGTGTGAAATGTTTTAAGGTCTCCCTTTATGGCCTCTCTGTTTTTAGTAAAGGGTCAATTTCTTGGTTTAGTTTTTCTCACACAGTCTGGGACCTTAACAGTCTAGGAGATCCTCCCCCCCCTACAATAATAAGCAGGATGCTAGTGGCTCACACCTGTAATCCTATTCAGAAGGCTGAGATCTGAGGATTGTGGTTTGAAACCAGCTTGGGCAGAAATGTTTATGAGATTCTTATCTCTAACCTGCAAAAAGCCAAAAGTAGAGGTCTGGCTCAAATGGTAGAACACTAGCCTTGAGCAAAAAAGCTAAAGGATAGCTCCCAGGCCCTGAGTTCATGACCCAGTATGGGCAAAAGAAAGTAATTAAATTAAGAAATAAGAAAACCATTAAAATGCACCCTTTCTCCAGTAGCAATAGAGAACACCCTTCTGCAGCCCTACTCTACTCCTTCCCTCCATCTGTTGATGGATTCCAAGATTCCCTTATTTCTCTGCACACATTTTCAGACTTCTTGGCACCATCAATGGCCCTTATAGATTTAGTAAGGGGAGGGCATACAATGCTGCTGTGACTTCTCAATTTTGTTGTTGGACCAGAGAGCTTCATAGGCAGCCTATAGTCCTTGTTGTTTGGAAGATGAGCATGAGGGATCACAGTTCAGGGCCAATCAGGGCATTATAGTTCATGAGACTCCATCTCACCCAATGGCTGGGCACCAGGGCAAACACCTGTCATCCCCAGCAATGTGAGAATACACAAGTATTAGGATTACAGCCAAGGGCAGCTCAGGCATAAAAAAGATCCTACCTTGAAAAACAACCAAAGGCAAAATGAGCTAGAGGCATAGCTCAGTGGTAGAGCTTCTGCCTGACAAGCCCTATGCCCTGAGTTCTATCCCTGGGACTTGAGAGTAATCCTAAGAGCACTGGCCCTTTCAATGCTGTGTCCTCTTTGAAGTCTGCTATTCTACTAGATTATATTAAAGTGATCATACTTGAAGGGAAAGAAGTAATGTTGTCACCTGAAGCTTCAAAGCTTTCTCCAAGAATAAGAAAGCACAGATGGCTTGTACTTTATATTAGATAACACAAAGGAAGACCTGGGGACCATCCTACTGGCCCTCCTTGGGTAATGTTTGCTGAGATGAGAGGGCAACCCACTGGCCCTCTTTGGGTAATGTTTGCTGGGATGTGATGGGCTGTCCCAGGGGAGAGGCATTCAGCCATTTGAATTTCAGAAACCCTGTGGCTATACATATATACATACATACATATATACATATACATATATATTCAAAGATAATATTATAGACATTATATACATTGTCACCCTTTCTGTGATTGAAACAGTTATTTCAAAATACTGAAATCACTGTCTTACAAACAATTGTATCTCCTTTCTTATTTTATTTTAGGACTCCCTACATTTAGAGATGTGTTGAACCCTGGAAAGGAAGTACATATCTTATGTGTCACCTCCAACATAATATTACAATATTGCTAGCAACACAAGAAAATAGTCTCAATGGTTTTCTATTTTCGTTATTTCCTGAACTTCAAAAGGTTGTACAAGTAGGTTACAATTTAACATGTCCACCTAAGTGTTCTGTGCTATCTGATCAAAGTCACCCCTCCCATCACTCTATCCTGTCTGTTTCATGCCCCCAGATGCATTTCACATTTTTCACATCCTTAATAACGTATGTGTATTGAATTTTCTGGCTGTTTGTCCATTCTTCCATTTTGCCTTCTTCTACTTTCTATTTACACCCCCTTTTAACAATCTCATTTCATCTTCCTGATACTTATTTTGTTAAATTGTCTGTTAGTGTCAGAAAGGTTTACTCAGGCTTCATTTAACTTTTTGTTCTAAAAGAAACAACAACAAGACCCAGTGCTTAACATATTGGGGCTTCAAGAAGAAAAGCTGATGGTTCTGTGAAGATTTTCTAAGTTTATAATCAGAGTAGACTAACACTTATAATTCTAGCTACTCAAGAGGCTGAGACCTGGAGGATGATGGTTGGAAGCCAGCCTGGGTAGAAGGCAGTTTATAAAACTTCAACTTCAGTTAACCAACAAACAGCCTGATTGGAGGCATGGATCAAATGGTAGAGTATAGTCATGAGCAATAAGCCAGCAAGAGAACAAGGTTTTGTTCAAGCCCTAGTACCAGAAGAGAGCGGGAGAGAGAGTCAGAACAGAGAGAGACTGTGAACACAGGACGCTGAATGCAACCCACCTCTGAATCCACATTTGCTTCAGCCTGTGGCACTGTGGTCTCCATGGGATAAACAAACTTGGATAATTGCACACTGGGTCTTAAGTGCTCCCACCTGAAAATGGCATTCGTCATTGCAGCTCATGGTTCACAGGTGGCACTCTGCTGTGTTTCCTGAAGGGGCTAAAAGCAAAAAGCTAGAAAGTTCTAGTAATAGCTATGACAATAATGTCTGAGCAAGGTATGGACATGTTTGCTCTTTCCATAGCTGGACTTTTCATCTGAGAAAAGTCCTGCAATGAGTAATTAGGTTTGAGCATAGCAACCTTCCCGCAGAGGGGAAGGCTCTGCTTTCTCAGAGTTCTTACTCGCACCTATTTAAAAATAATTGTCTTTTCTTGATCACTTGACCATTTTTACTTAAAAGTTAAAGACATTTTCAAGGGTATGTAATCAATACAGTGCTTCAGATTACATTAGTATTAACATTATTGTGTGTTATTGGATGTGCAGTGGGGATTTGTGGAATGAATTATCTTGATCTTCCAAAGAACAATGTAGAATATAAGCCACCCTAAAAATAGACCACCATAATGAAACACATATGTTCCTAGGACTCTTTCCAATGTAGACATAACTCAGAAGGCCCACTGTGGTCTTTAGGGGGGACTCCAGCTTCATGTAGCATTGTCTTGTCCAGGTCTGCTGTCTGCTGTGACTCACAGTTTAGGGTTTAGGCATTACCGCTGCGTGAAATCTTTTCTGAGGGCTATGTTTAGGTCTATGGACCTCGTGTGACAGTTTTTCATCTTTCTGTCATAGTGTTGAATGTCTTGTGTGGAGATGCTTTGATTGTGTGTACTCATTAATCAGAAGTCCCTGAGCAGCTAAGAAGCCCACCATGCAGCCTAATCAGAGAGCTGTAGAATAAATTCATGGCTTCCATAGAGATGCCCACGGGCACTTGGTTGGAGAGTGCTTAGGGAAGAGTGGGTCCTGCAAAGAGCAACTGGGAATGGATCCCACCTTTTTCCACCACTACCTTATAGCAATCTGGTGGGCAGTCAAGCTACCTACAGATAGAGCAGGCTTACTCCTGAGAGCAGAGGAAGGAATATGTGACTTTATTATGTGTCAGTGCACAACATTATCTTTTGTTGCTGACATGCCTGTCACAGAAAGGGTATTTCCAACTCTCCCTTCTCAAGCTTCTTGGTTAATGATCTGGGCCTATCACTGGTTGCTCCTTGTGAAATGACCCTGTTGTAAAATCTCCAAGGCAGAAGTCATGCCTGCTTTGTTGGTGGAGCTGCTGTGAGACAAGTTAAATGATTAGTCCTCAAGAATAGGAAGTTGGGCCTATTTGTGGCAGCACCATGCTGGCAGGACTATATGATACCCAGATTTTACTCTGCATTGTATTTGGGTAGGTTCCAATGTCTCCTAGTTCTCCATTTGTTGGACATTTGTTCCCCTAGACATCCATATTGGGAGGTGATAGCATTTTAAGAGGTGGGCTTGACATGACCCAAAGGTGTGTGTGTGTGTGTGTGTGTGTGTGTGTGTGAGAGAGAGAGAGAGAGAGAGAGAGAGAGAGAGAGAGAGAGAGAGAGAGAGGGAGAGAGAGAGAGAGAGAGAGAGACAGACAGACAGACAGACAGACAGACAGACAGACAGACATAGACAGACAGACATAGACAGAGAGATTGACCATAGGACAAGATAGCAAAAGTGTCCAGACTCATTCTTTTATAATAAATGAAAACAAAAACAAAAGTAAATAAAACTCCTGATTAAGAGCACTAATCATCCACTCATGTAAGACACAGCTCCTTTTCAAGATTTTCAAAGAAGCAGTCTTGAGCCAGCACTTTCCATATTGAATTGAAATTCCTTGGTACAAGTACTTAAAGATAATTTTTAAATGTATTTTAAAAAACTACTGTGACATAGTCAAATATTCTACTGAGTGTTAATATTGTTTTCTGTAAGCAAATATCCAGCAAGCCATTTCTTGGAGCTCTTAGTTAATTGGATTTTACAGGTGAAAAATGTGTTCAGACAGAAGACACAGGTGTGAAAGGCAGAAGAAAAACCTGCCCCTGTTTCCCATTCCACACGGGACTGCAGACTTTTCCCAAATGATCACACTGATGTCCCAGTCATGCTTGTGGCTGACATTACAGATCAAATACAATAGCATCAGCCATTTGTGAGTACATGCTACCTACAAGTGCCCTGTGGCACTATGAAGGAAAACTGACTTGCTGTGGCAAAGACCAACACAATAGTTCTATCTTTAGTTCACAAAGAGCACTAATATAATCCACTTAAAGCACACAGCTGTAACTTAACAAAGTCCTGACACTGATTCTATCTCAACCCACTTTCATGAGAAAGACACTTTATCAGAAGAGAGAAAGCTGGGGTCTCATTTATTCTTTTTCTTTACTTTTAAATTAGCATACTGTTTTAAAGCCAAGGGGATTTCATTGTGATATTTCCATGCAAGCACATTCATTCATTCTTGCCACAAGTGCTTTATTAAGCTCTTAGAATTCCTACTAAGTCAGAAGCAAGTTAGATATTCCAACTAACTTCTACACATCTGTGAGACAGATGTATCAAGCTGTAACAAGTTACCTCCATGTCCATTAAGGATTTCTATGCAGCTGATTACATTTGCTGTTTTCTTTGGCCTGCCTAAACATATCTTTGAAGCACAGATCAAAAGCCATTGAATTAGTGTGTCTTTTATGAACATATGTGTATACATATATAAAGATATTTGTATATCTATGAATAGGTAACAAAAAATAGATCAATTACATTTTTTCAAGCTATAGAAAGCTTTGACTTTCTAGATCTTTTGCTTCCAACTTGGAAAATAATCAGCAAAGTCTAAGATAAAATTTTATTTTTCTGAATCTCAAAAGGTTGTATAGGGGTTATAATTTTAATGTGTCCATCTAAGTGTCTAGTGCCTTCTATTCAGTCACCTTTTTCATCATTCTTCACCATCTGATTGCCATCCTCCCCTCAGACTCATTTCACATTTCCTGCTTCCGTGATTGCATACATACATTGAGTATGCTAGCTGTGTTTGTCCCCTGTTCCCTTCACTCATTGACTCATCATTTGTTCAAACACTAACACCATTTAATGTGCACTTGGTGACAAAATCTATTTTTCTTCTGGAGAAAATAGAGTCCTTAACTTAAACATCCTTTCTTTCTTTCAAAATATGGCTGAAAGAAAATATCTCCAGACTTACAATCCCTGTCTTAGTTAAATAGGGTCATTATGACTAAGACAAATAACCTGTGAGTTGATCTGAGCTACAGAGAACACTGTGGTCTGGAACTTAAAAGCTGGAGTCCCAAGAGGCTTTGTTGGCACCTTGTTGGGCATAGAAGGGATCAGCATGATGTCTTAAGCTTCATTAATGGCTTGTACAGTTAAGCTGTACAGCATATCCCATGAAGAATTCAAGTCTGCATGTGGACAGCATGATGAATAAGAGGCAGGATCTCAGGCTGTTTGCAGTGGAGGTAGAACTTGGCATCTGAGTCAGGAACTGAGGTGTTTGGGGAATTGTGTTAATTACCAACTACCCAGAAGCCCAAGGTTTGTGTTTCTTACTTGATCTGCTTCCTACTTAGAAGTCTGAAATTAGCTTTGTCTTAGATTTGAAATGCCCCTATCCTATCTCAGCCAGTGGTATACCTTAATTAATGACAAAGATATTATTGTTCACCTGAAGTAACAGCTTCTACTTAGGATATTTCATGGGAACTGGGTTTCCCATCAGGATCCTGGGAAATATATCATTCTAGATGAACAGGTAGAAACCAGCTCTTACTGGCTCTTCTTTTCCTAATCTATTTCTCTCTGTCTGTCTCTCTCTCTCTTTTACACACACACACACACACACACACACACACACACACACACACACACACACACACACACACACACACACATACACACACACACTCCTAAATTTCTTCATCCTAAATTTGCACAAACTATTTGGAGCAGCAAATAATGTCAGCATTGTACAGATTAACACTTTCTTGTGTGTGTGTGTGTGTGTGTGTGTGTGTGTGTGTGTGTGTGTGTGTCAGCACTGGGGCTTGATTTCAGGGTCTGACTGCTGTCCCTTAGCTTGTTTACTCAAGGCTAGCATTCTACCACTTGAGGCACTGCTCCACTTCTGGCTATTTGCTGGTTATTGGAGATAAACCTTGGCCTTTCCTGCCTGGGCTGACTTTGAAGTAAGATCCGTAGATCTCAGCCTCTTGAGTAGCTAGGATTATAGGCATGAGCCACTGGCAGCCAGCAATTAAACCCTTTTAATAGCCTCATAGCTGAACATCACAGATGATGTGAAATGGAGACCCAAAGAGGCTCAGTACCTTCTTCACCAATAGATGTGTGGAGTTAGATCTATTTGGCTGTGAAGCCTGCAGTTTCCCATCTGCTATTCCCTATAGACTTCAACTGGTCATCTTCTACATCAGGTATGATGTACTGACAGAGCACTGCCCAAACACCAGGCTGCGCTCTCCCCATTGCCCCTCCTCTCTTTGCCTCAGTTGGTTGCCTCCTCACTTAGTGGAAGTCAGGGAAGCTTTGGCCAGGTACAACCCCCCAACCTTCAAAGGCTAGTGTTAACATTTTCTTTCATGTTATCCTTTGGGCATTGCTTTTACATCAGTCCCAGACCACACCAATTTGCATCTTAGGGAGAAACTGCCCTCTGTCCTCCTCCTGTGCACCTTCCACTGTCCTTCCTTAAGCCTAGGCCACACATTACTTTTTCCTGGGAATGTCACATAACCATTCCCTTGATTTTCCTGCAGTTTTTTCTTATCCCATAAACTATTTTAACTAAACATTTGTAATTCATACTTTCACATGCCTACTCAATTAATTTAATGTCTTTAAAATTTTAGACTTTCTGCACCCATCTTTCCAGTGAGATTGGCTCTTATTACCTCTTTCTGCTTATGTCTTAAGTTTCCTAATGGCTGGAGTCTGAACTCACACACCCCTTCAATCTCAGAACGCAGGTCTTCATGTCTCATTGCCAGCATCTTGAGTTTTTCTTCTGTTTGTTTTTGTTTTATTTATTTTGTTTTGCTGTGTGTATGTTCCAGTACTGGGGCTTGAACTCAGGGCCTTGGGTTCTCACTTGGCTTTTTCACTTATGGCTGGTATTCTATCACTTAAGCCACTTCTGCTTCTGGTTTTTGCTGCTTAATTGGAGATAAGAGTCTCTCAGATGTTTGAAATGAATTGCACAACTTGGTGAGGAGGGGAGTCAGGAAGGAAGAAATGGGAGAAAATGAAGGAGGGGTGACACTGTTCAACAAGAAATGTCCTCATTGCCTGGCTTATGTAACTGTAACCCCTCTGTAATCAGCTTTATAATAAAATTTACATAAAAATTTTTAAAAAAGAGTCTCACAGATCTTTCTGCTCAAATTGGCTTTGATCCACAGTCCTCAGATATCCGCATCCTGAGAGGTTAGGATTACAGGCATGAGCTACCAACACCAGACTCATCTTATTATAGCATCTCTCTTCTATCATCATACCCCTGAAGCCACACACACACACACACACACACACACACACACACACACACACACACATTATTTTTACTGACACTATATGTGTGTGTGTGTGTGTGTGTGTATTTATTGCTTAAGTAAAACTTGCACGTTGTGTGCTTAGCAAGCACCTTAGTGTAAAGCAGGTATATATTTTAAAAATCTGCTACACTGAATTCCATGGACAATAGTTTGTAACCTAGAATTTTATGTCAAATTTTTTTCATTAGTGTAATTGAAAAGGACTTGCAGAGGTCTTCTCAAGCTAGAATATCATCTCTAGCCAAGAAAGCCTTGAGAGACACAGGACTTTATTAAGGCTGAACAATCACTTCCTATGGAAGAGGAAGAAATAGTAAAATTATTTTTTATGTAAAAGTTGTTCTCATTGCTGATGGATCATATGAAGAAGTTATGCTTCATTGTTAACAGATTATATTTTCTTTTTATTCATGTTCATTTTAAATGTGTTTAAAGTGAAAAACTCTTATGGCCATGCCTGTAATCCTAGCTACTCAGGAGGTAGAGATTTGGAAGATCTCAGGTTGAGAACTGCCCAGGTAGAAAAGTTTGCTATGCCCCATTTCCATTTGCTGGTTAGCAAAGAACAAGGGTAGAGGCGTGGGTCAAGTGGTAGAGTACCAGCCAAGCAAGTTTGAGGCCCCAGTACTGCCAATTCAAACCCCAATACTGCCAAAATTGAAATAAATTTTCAAATTCATTAGAAAGCAATAAGCTATTAGCAAGATGGCCACAGGAGTTAGTGATATTTAGTTTCTCCTCTCAGGTATCTTAGGATTTAGAAACCAGCTGGACATGGGTGGCTCATGCCTGTAAACAATTGTTTCAATTTTAGAATATTTGAATAATCAGAAAGGATGGCATTGCCCCATTTATTAGGAAATGGGAAGACTTGGAAAAAATTATATTAAATGATGTAAGGCAGGCCCAAAGAAACATAGGTCCCATGGTTTCCCTTATTGTGATAACTTGTATATGTGTGAGACAAGCAGAAAAGGTCAGATAAGATGATGTTAGGCGAAATGAGCCTCAAGAAAAGGACATAAGTGGTTTTTTTCTTTCTTGCTATTGTTTCTAACATATTTATAAGGTGCTTTTTTGTTGTTTTGTATGTCCCTCCCCCACAGTATAACCCCTGTTTTCACTGTATTTGATGTTGGTATAATTTGGGGAGGGGAAAGGAAAAAATTGTTTAATAGAGATACAGGTGGACTCATTGCAACAATGTCGAAAAATGAACTTTACAACTTTGGAGGGGGGGGTGGAGAGTGTATTCGTGAAGATGGGAGGGCAGGGATGGTAGGGGAGAAGCAAAGGAGGAGGCAACTATGCTTGACAAGAAATGTACTCCTTACCTTGCTCATGCAATTGTAAGCCCTCTGTACAGTATTTTCACAATAACAAACTTATTTTTTAAAAAAGAATATTTGCATATACATAATGAGCTATTTTGTGAATCAATTCAACATGAAAATAATTTATGTTCCAAATTCACATAGCCTGAAGTCATTTATGTAGTATTTTTAAATTATGTTTTTATTATTATTAAGTAGTTATACAAAGGAGTTACCATTCCACAGATCAATGTATGAATACAATGCATCTGGATCAATGATATTTTTAAACAATTCTGTACATGAAGCCAAGCTTCAGGGTATGGAATTTTTCTCTTATATCTCCATCTTGGTTACTGAAAAGCATCAGCTATCAATGGCACCAGATTTGAGGTTTTCAGATTCAAGATACTCAACCTGCCCTTACATCCATCAGCTGATGTAGTGAGTTCTAAGTGACTCTCTTTATTCTGAGAGGTTCAGAAGATTTTTTGCAGACTGTGTAGAAGGCCTTGCCAGAGGGGCAAATAACTGTGGAAATCACACCTCTCCTGGACATAGGACATGGTACCTGGCCAAACCCAGCAGTAATTTACTCCTCCATCAGTGGGTAGAGCCAAGTAGTGACCCAGGCCAGATATACCCTCCCCAATCCCCTTGGCCTTGTAACTGTGAGCAATAAACAGCCTGAGAGGATGTCATTCCAAGAGCAAATGGAAAATCCTGATCAATGGCCAAGTCAATAGCACAGAGAAGAATTAAATATCAGATTAGAGAGCAGAGAGCCTCAGACAGAGCTTCAAATGGCTTGTACCAGAAGCCACTTATTGACTTGCTTGCCATAAACAGAGAGAAAACTGTTTTCACTTGGTCATCATGAGAAATGTTTGGGTTTGAATACTTCTCTGCACTCTGCTCTGACAAGTTAACCATATTTATTTAGCCATCCCCATAGATCATCGAATTCCTTATGGGACTGAATGTCATTTCAGTGAATTTGCCAGTGGTTTTCTTGTCTTTTTTTTTTTTTGCATTAGAACACTAATGGATATAGACCACAGTGCAGGAGCAGAGAGGGCAAGAAAATCTTTATCCTGAGAAATCTGAAACTAAAAGGTTAGCTTGACTTGGAATTATTGGTTGGTCATCAGCTGTGTGCAGAAAACAGGTGTTTGACTTCTTGAAGAAAAATCATGATGAATAATATTAGCTCTGTTGAAATCTTTCTTTGTCACTAGGACACATTATCCTGAGTGGCTTTGGTTTATTTCCCATGTCTTAGGAGAGTTAGTGTGTTTTCATGGTCATGAATAGGTTGCCCTGAATTCCTTACTTTCGGGGAAAGAAAGGAAAAAGATATGATCAAGGAAAACAACAAGCCCTGTGCCACTTTGTGCCATTTGCTACTAAGAAAAATAAGAGAAATAAGTAAAAGGACAGTCTGTCACCCATTGCCACAGACAAACAATGAGGTCTGCCCCCAGTGCTCAGTTGAGTTAGGATGGTCATAACTGATCCCACCCTTCACTAATTAGGCTTCATGTGTAGCCATGGAGCCATATCCCCTAGCCCTCTGTTCAGCATCTTAAGTCACTGACTGTCCTTCAAGCCAGGAAAATCCCAAAGCCCTCAGCTTACAAGCACTGCAGAGACCTGTGAGCTCTCTGGACCTATGAAAGCTGATTGAAGCATCCAGGGGGCTTTAACTACCCAGAAACATGGTCCAGATCTTGGCTTTAACTGTCAGTTGCTTCCCAGTAAGAAGAGAGATATCAGAATTGGAAGACATTTAGTCTGAGAACCTTACCTATGTGGAGAAAGTCGATAGGAAGCCCCATCAGGGGACCTCGGCCTTTGTAGGTACCCAGAGGACATTGAATGGAAGTGCTTGTTAAATAGCATGCTAAGAGGAAAAATTCATTACAGTACCAATGGGCCATTATAGAACTTTCATCCCTGCCAAATTGACCAAACATAATAAATGATGATTTCTTGTACAATTCAATTAAGAAATATTTACTAAATAAGGACCACATGCTGGTATTGAGCTCAAAGTGAAGACTGAAGCAGTAGAAGTCCCTCTCTGCATTGCTCACTGTTCTCAGATGGACACAGAAGAGTGTGATGTCCAAGTCCAGAAAGAGCTTGTGTGAATTATCAGGAACTCCCTAGGAGAGATCATGGATAGAACAGGAAAGGAAATGCAGCTAACTTGGGAAGCTGGATGTACGGAGGTGAATCAGAGGTTTAGTATTTGCCCTGGAAAGGGTAATGACAGGCAGTGATAGCATTCAAGACAGGCTGAGTATTATTTGACCTGGGTGAAGGGCATTGGAATGTGGCCCCACTGGAGAAGAAAGCTTGGATCTGGCCAACAGGATAGATAGATGTATTCTGTACAGATGTGAAAGTATATGGATTGTAGTAGCTATAGTTCCTTCTAGGAGTAGTATTTTTAATGTATGAAAATAACAAATCTTTCTTCAGGAAAGTTATAGCTATAATCCCCATCAATCAATGATTTTGTTAAGTAGGTCTTGAACTATTAAGACACCATTTCCCAGCATTTCAAGCAAAAGGATTCACCAAAGAAACAATTTCCACTGCATCCAGAACTGTTCATCTCACCCTTGCCATAAATTATTGTAGTAAAGAACTCCCTGGGGAGAGGAGCCAGAAATAGCTTCTGTTACCATAATACCAAAGTTTAGGCTCATGAACCTCTGGACTCTACTGCTTCTTCTGGCTGAGATGCCATAAAGTAATTCTTAATGGAAATCACCACAATTTTGTTATTTTCAACAGTTATATACTTGCCGATGTGGTTGGTTTAAAATACTCTATATACTTTATATCGTTTGGGGGTTTTTTAGAGTTTGGTTGCTATTGCATTCGAAAATACATTGGCTCCAAGAGATTTGAACAATGGATTTCTAGTATCCTATTTGCTGCCCAACACAATCACCTACCTGTTTAAAAAGTAACTCTTTTATTATTTTATTATTCTGCACATTCCTGGTTTTTGTTCCTCTTTATTCTAATACATTTCTGAAAACATAAAAGATTGGTTGATGTGCCCTTAATTTGTGTTATAATAAGCTCACTGGTCACAACTATAGTGTTTTTCTAACTATTGAAAAGTAATTCCCAGAAGGGGGACTGTAAACTAGACAACACTGCAATCACAGACCTGTTAGTTGTGGCTGTGGTATGGTAACTCCCTGCAAAGACAGCACGGGCTATTCTTTTCTTGCAATGACAGTGCTGGCTGATATTTCATGACTCCACCACTTGGAGAAATAAGAGCTTCTCTTTCTCAGCAATATGTGTTCTGGGTTCAAGTCACAATCCTCACCCTGCCAAGCAGCAAGTGGAGCCCTCTTCTTAGAGACTGTTCTGTTTTGAACATAGTGTGAATCCTAACCTCTGCAGTGAAGGCTTTGTTTGGTTCAAGCAGAGCAGGTTTGCATTGGCTTCTCATTTATGGTGATTCACCGAAGTTTTGCAGGCCAATGAAAGAATTACAATAGGAGTTGTCTGTGATCAGTCTCCAGGGATGGGGGTGGGGCAGTGGAAGAGTCACTGTGTTGTGGGTAGAAGAATTTATCCTAGGACTCAAGCTGTGCTGGCAAGGCTGCAGGAGTGAAGTCTGACAGGGAAGAAAACCAGTCAATCTGAGAACACAAAAGTATCCAGGTGAATGAGCGTCTGGTGGGGAGCACAGGAAGGGCCTCAGGAAGTTCTTTCCGAGATAGGGCTATCACATCTGAGAAGCTTCTGGAGATGGGTCTGCTGCCAAAACGCGCTGTCTCACAGAGAAGGCCTGGAGCCCTGGTGGAGGAGAATAAAGGTGATGGAACCTGCCTATGCCTCATTGTTAGCTTTCACTGCATGAAGACCTTCAGAAGCAGCAGTTCAGATTGTGTCTCTATCTATGTCTAATTCAGAACCATGCAGGGTCAGGAAGAGTCCCCAGCTTGATGGACTTGGGACATCCACAGCCCAGCACTTAAGATGTGACTCTAAAATGCAAATTACTGTTCTATACATTCTCTACTTCATCTTCGGAAAACATAAGAAATGAATTTCTTTTCTTTTCTTTTTTTTTTTGGTCGGTCGTGGGGCTTGAGCTCTGGGCCTAGGCACTGTCTCTGCGCTCTTCAGCTCAAGGCGAGCACTGTACCGCTTGAGCCACAGCGCCACTTCCAGTTTTTTGGTGGTGTATTGAAGATGAGTCTCATGGAGTTTACTGCCTGGGCTGGCTTTGAACCGAGATCCTCAGATCTCAGCCTCCTGAGTAACTAGGATTACAGGCGTGAGCCACCGGCGCCTGGCTAGAAATGAATTTCTTAAAGGCTCAAAAGATGTAACAATCATTTTATGTAGACTACAACAGTCAACATTGTGGTTCAAAGTCTTAAGGTTTCTATAATCAAAAGATATCTCGCTAAGTATTCTGGGTTCTATTCAACACACATTGGTAAAGACTCATTGACTACTTTTTTCCTTCTCTTTGAACATTTGGTAGCACTGTATTCACTAGGTAACTCACAAAATGGGGGAAACCATAAGTCCTGGGTAGATTTGGAAAGCTTCAAAGTCTTAAGGTTTCTATAATCAAAAGATATCTCGCTAAGTATTCTGGGTTCTATTCAACACACATTGGTAAAGACTCATTGACTACTTTTTTCCTTCTCTTTGAACATTTGGTAGCACTGTATTCACTAGGTAACTCACAAAATGGGGGAAACCATAAGTCCTGGGTAGATTTGGAAAGCTGGATTTGGAGCTGACAGCATGGTGGATGACAGAGATTCTGTGAATTTCTGGGCTGACCTACATATGTTTGCATTTCTTTTTCCATCTTTGGTTTTAGCCTTTTCTTTAGCCTTCTAAAAATTTTTAATTAGGGGCTGGGAAGGTGGCTCAGTGGTAGAGCGCTTGCCTTGCATGCCTGAGGCCCTGGGTTCAATTCCTCAGCACCACATAAGCAAAAAGAAAAAAGCCAGAAGTGGCGCTGTGGCTCAAGTGGTAGAGCGCTAGCCTTGAGCTGAAGAGCTGAGGGACAGCACCCAGGCCCAGAGTTCAGGCCCCACGACCGGATCCAAAAAAAATTTTTTAATTATATTTTAATTTATTATCTTAAGTAGTTGCACAAAAGGATTGCACTTTAACATATGAGTTAATGAGCACAATGAGTTTATGAGTACAATGCATCTTGTTCAGTGTCACCCATTCCATCATTCTCCCTCATCTCTCCCAAAACCACTCATCTCCTCAAGTTACCTGGTTCCATTTTACCTCGGTCTCATGTAAAGAACTTGCCTAGCTCTCTCTGTCTTCCCCCCTTTTCTTCCCTTTCCCATCAAGTATTTAGGTATTGGTTTCTGGAACCAAGGGGGATCACATGGCACATGGAATTGTTGCCTGCAGCTCTTATAGTCCTGGCAGAAGCCAGGACGTTGGGGCAGGGGTCAAATGGAGGTGTGTTAGAAGTAGACTCCATGTGGGGGTGGTTTATATCACAGGTGGTAAAAGCGCAGGTGCCAAGGCAGCTGTGGTGGCTTGCAAATTAGTTAAAGTAAATAACTAAGTGATTTGGTATATAATGAAATATATTAGAAGTCATGGGAACCAAGTTTCTCACTTCTGAAGTAAAGATTCTAAACATAGAAGGAAAAGGCTAAAAATGAGGTGTTAAGTTTAAATTGAAATGATCAGAATGAATGCATAGCTTTGAAAATACAATAGTCATAAATACATGGAAATAGTCATAAAATGCACATTTGAGTATATGGAAATACATATTTATCTACATATTTCTAAGCGTCAAGTACAAAAGTCCAAAACTATGATTCCAGGAGCAACACTTACTTAGAATGCCCCAATCGGAGGGCTAGCTTTGAATCCATACCTGCCCAAAGAATGTTGGGTCTTGGACACTTAGAGCCCAGAGACAAGGTTGGGAAGTAAAAGATAGGCCTGAAAATCTTGCTACATCAGAGAGCAGGACAAAACTTCACTAACCATAGGAAGAAGTCACAGAAGCCAGCTTGGAGGTGCCCCCACCATTCAAATAAATAATCATCATCTCAGGCCATCTAATAAAAACAGGAATTCAGGTATTGACACTGTAGTTAGGAAAATAATTAGCTAGAGATAAAGGGAAATGTTATATTTAGTAGAAAACTAATTAATAAAGATGTATGTAGCTCATTGCTACGTGGTTAATATGGAATATTACACCACATGCATATATATATATGTATATATATATACACATATGATAGTGGTTAATACAGAAAAGAGTCAATAGTGACTCCTATATCCCTTATCTGTAGGTTCAAATAAGGGATAAAACATTGCTGTAATTTTGGAGTATATCCCTTAAAATTCAAATCAACTGCAGTTCAAAAAATGGTGATTTTTATATCTAACTATTATATATGTTATATACATATATTGATTGTGCATGTATGTATGTATATTACATTATATTATACAAGATTATATCCATATATACACAAACATATTAACTAAAGTGTGTTACATGCAAGGAAGGATTCCAGTTGTATAACTCCTTTGAACAACTAGCTTACATTTTAGCAAAACAAATACCAGAAAATTGGGACAGGTTGTCAGGAGGGTGTGGTCAAAGAGAGTGGGAGCAGATGAATAGAGAGAAAAGATAGGTGCACACAGTCATAATATACTATCTACATATGTGAGAATGAAACTAAATAACTTGGGCTGGGTGGGATTGGGAACCATGGAGCAAATGGATGAAAGGGTGACATTAATCAAGATGCATTTTACTCACAAACTGACATGATGAATTAAAACACCTTTGTACAACTACTTAAGGATGTTTTTTAAGAAAAAATGATGACTTCAGCAAAGAAGGCTGGCATCTACCGCATTCACCAAGTGATATAGGTGATGCCTGGACTATGGACTTCCTGCTGTGTGTCACTTGACAACAGTAATGACACTAAGCCTGTGAAGGTTTTCCAAGAACACACGCTCGAGCCAGGCTGAAACACTATAGTCATTCCTACAGTCATGGAAAAACAAATCCAAGGAGACAGATGAGACATGAAAAATAAATGTTGCCTTTTGCCCTTCATAGGATCTGAACACAGAGAAGTATGGGCATTGTGGACATATTTGATGACATAGGAAGGGAGATTGCATCAGCTAGTAATGTTGTACCTGCTGAAAGTGTGTTCCAAATGGTAGTGTTAGACAGAAATGTAGCATGTGGGATGGTAGTGTTACATCAGGGTTGATTTTCTGATTGGATGGTTGTATAGTAGTAATCTAGGAGAGTCCTTATTTAGGTGGATTATACTCTGAAGAGATGGACAGAACAAAATGTACAGAACTTTGTCATCTGACACTAATTCACAAAATGCCATTAGTACACAATTCTTACTGTGAACTGAGCTTCTGCTGGTTTGCTTTACATGTTATTGTTGGTGTGTGAGTGGATGCACATGTGTGTGTATGATTTTACTATTTATCACTTTCTCAGACTGCTGGTTCTATTACAAATTCTCTCTAGCCTATGGGTTTGTTTTTTAGTAACTTTTTGATACTTTGAATGTCACATTTTCTTTTCTCCCTGTTTCTAAATTCAAGCACTTGAAATTAGAACTGGTCCATTTGTAATCCCAGTCTACAGCCACCTTCTTGTATGCTTAGTTTCTGCCATCCAGGACTCTCCTGGCAGGACAAGCAGAAACACAGCAAATTCTTTAGCTTACTCTCACACCCTTACGAGACTTACAGTGTTTTCTTTACTTTGTCATTTAGGAAACAGAAGTTAAATAACTTGTTCTATGTATGAGCAACAAGAAAGTAGCTTAGCATTAGTTTACCAATACCTCTCTAAAAACCTTAGGATAATATCAGAGATTCTCACAAGCCAGGTGCTGGTGGTTCACATCTGTAATCCTAGCTGCTTGGGAGGCTGAGATCTGAAGATCACGGTTCAAGGCCAGCCCAGGCAGGAAAGTCTGTGAGACTCTTATCTCCAATAAACCACTAGAAAACCGGAAGTGATGCTGTGGCTTAAGGGGTAGAGCACTCGCCTTGAGCTGAAGAGCTGAGGGACAATGCCTAACAAGCCCTGTGAATGACAAAAAAAAAAAAAAAAAGGATTCTCACAAACATGAAACCTAGTAACTTTCTAGACTATTTCTACCATTTGTTCTTAAATTTTATATCACAACAAAACCACAAATTTGCTTATAACTCCCTGGATGTATCATGTTCTTTTTTTATATCCTTCCAAACCCATCTCAGACTTGGCCAACTGAAGGAACTGTCCTTCTTTCTTATGGGCACTATGAGTGGAAGTTAGAACTTCACACATGCTAGGTAAGTGCTTACCACTAAGCTACAACCCCAACCTTAGTTCCTGTTTTCGGCTGAGCCACACACACACACACACACACACACACACACACACACACACACACACACACACACACACTTCATGGCACACATAGTCTATTGTCCATTCATTGTTCATTGTCATGGCTCATTATACATGAACACCTTATGGTACACATTGCACATGAATCATTATGCCTTACACACACAGCAAGGTGTCTTGCACAAACACATTATTTATGGTGCTTACACATGCACTGTCATGGTGCCGTGCACACATGCTATGTTTCTTAGTAAACACATGATGTCTTGCAAATATATCATGACATCTGGTACACATGCATGATGGTGTTTTTCACACATGAACATCATGGTGCCTTCCATGCGCATACCATGGCTCCTTGCACATGCATGCACACATACATGACCTGATGACTCTGTGTCATTCAGAGACTTGCTTGTTTCTATATCAATCTCTTCTGCCCTAGAAAAGCTCATTATCTTCCTCAGTGCTATGTACAGGGCCCATTAAAATGTATGTAATACAGTAGACACACATAAACAGGAATGAGTTTCTGTTTGAGACCTTGAAATTCAATGTTTATGTCATTTCCTTTGTTCTCCTTAGTCTTCTCAAGTGACATACAAATCTTCCTGCTCTTTCCTGAGGTGATTTTTTTTAATGTGTGTCAGGAGGAGAGATGTGCTACTCTGCTACAGCTACCTACTATGTATCCTATTTTCTTTTTAGCAAAATGAATTTAGTTCATTTTCTCAAGTTATTCCATGAACCAATTCAAGCAGGTGGGAAGGCCTGAGATAGTGTTTGTGTCAGTGTGGCTGAATGATGGAGATGTGTTGTTAATTTTCCCAGAAAGCTCACTGCAAGGAGCCTGGTAGCTCACAGGTGGACAGTGTGGCTGAGTTTGTCTTTCATCTGGAGGGCCAGCATTCCTTCCTGCATTCCTTCCCCCAGTGTGGTTCTGTGCTTGAGGATGTTCAGGTGCCCTTTCCTCTTCTGTGAAGAGTTGGTCCAGGCACAGTCATTATCCCAAGGTTGGAGGAGGTCTACTGAATTACCTTTGACCTTTGGGGCATGATTTACTTGCCTGAATGAATTAAATAATTAAAGTCAGGCACTAATAGCTCACCACTGTAATCCTAGCTACTCATGAGGCTGACATCTGAGGATCATGGTTTGAAGCCAGCCCCGGCAGAAAATTCCATGAAACTCTTATTTCCAGGTAACCAGCAAAGAGATATAAGTGGGGAGATGTGGCAAAGTACCATCCGTGAGAGGGAAATGCTAGAGTACAAAGCCCTGAGTTAAAACCCAGTACCAAAAAAAAGAAAAAACAAACAAAAAATACCCCCCCAAAAAACTATCACCTTCAAAAAGCATTTCAGTGCATTTCACAAAAAGGAGGGTCTCAAAAGGTCAAAGTTTTAGCAGAGATTTATTTTTATAGAAAAAGGTTAAAGTAGGAAGAAATGGAGAAGAGATAGGCATTTCCTGTTCCCCATGCAGGAAATGGGAATTAAAGACGCAAAATGGCAACTTCTATTGTTAGTTTTTGTTTACTCTGAGTTTTCTATGTATACACATAGCTATGTCATCAAGCAACTCCTAATCCAAAACAGTGGTTTGGGGGGTATAAATTGGATGAAGTCTATCCACAACCAAGGTAACCTTTAGAAATTTTGATGAGACAACTTTGCCCATTCATGAAGCTTACCATTTTAAAGGAGTAGGCAGATTTAGATAGCCTTGACTTTGCCTCTTAATCTTAGAACTTAACATCCAACCAGAAGCAGGTGTGATAGAAGGAGAGCTTAACTACTCTTCCAGTTTACTTTCTGTTTTAAGTTTTGAGCCTGGTCCTTTTGATATCTGTAAAAGTAATCTAATTTCCCCTGTCTCCTTACCTATCCTGTCTTATAAGGGCAATACTGTCAGTGACCACATTGTTCAGAAGAACCTGTGCCAGGCAGTGTCAGCATATTCCTGAAGAGCAGCATGCACTGGATGGACTTGTCAGTCTTCTGAGCCTGGCATCTGCTCTCCATTTCTGGGCACACCCTTCATCCACACAAGGACTTCTGGCCTCTTTTAATAGATGCTAAGCCTCCTCCATAACACATGTAAAAACCTAGCAACATACTAATGTGAGTGTTGTGTGCTCTAAATGAAACCATCACAATGAGCAAAGTGATTTAAATATTTAAATGCTGTGGCTTAAAAACACTCTGAAACCCCAGACACTAATTTAAAAAAAAAAAGACAGCCATTGGATGAGATGGAGTCTGGAGAACTTTTGCACCCAGGCTGGCTTCAAACCAAGATCCCCAGTCTCTGCTTCCCAAGTAACTAGGATAACAGGCTTGAGCCAGTGGACTCTTATTCCCCACTTTTTTTGTAATGTAACATTAACTGTGTTTTACTAGCAGAAGGGATTCAAAATAAAAATTATATTTTTGAAGTTTCAAACCCAACTCTTTTCCCATGTCTGTCAAATATATTATTCTTGCTACCTGTGACTAGTAATCACAAATAGAAATCTTTAAAAAGTAGCGTATATGTACATAAAGACAAATGAGAGAAGTAGATGGATTCAAGGGTCTTCTTTGTTTTAGCATGTTATTATTAAATACACATTCTCTGACTGTATCTGTTCATGCTATTACAGCCCAGACAGTGGAGATGCCTGGATTGAACAAAGCTGTAGTTAAAATTAAGGAAAACAACAGTAGCTACATGTCTCTGTGTGTGAACTTCAGAAGCCACCAGAAAATCATGCATAAACATTTTAATAGCTCTTATTTGCTTCAACTGGACTCATTTGATATTTTAATCATGTTATTGCAATTTATTTGAAGTTGACCTTTCTACCAACTCCTCTGTACCAAAGGATTTGCTCTTCCAAAGAGCTGTATAAGTGAAATTATTCTTTGTGAACTTTTGTGGGGTTTTTTGTTTTTTGCAGGGCTGGGCATGGAATTCAGACCCCTGTACATGCTCAGCAAATGCTCTATGTCTGAGCCATATCCCAGACCTGTCCTACTGTAACTGTGGGGTTTTATTGATACCAAATGTTGACACTCAAAAATTTGTTTTTTCTTTTTTCTTTTCTGTTCCCTTTTAACTTTCACTATCTCTTTGTTTTGGATTTTCATAGTAAAATGAAATTTTAGAATTGGGAAGACATGCTGAAGGGCAGAAAAGGGAGATTTATTGCTGGTGGCCATGACAGCACTTCTGTACAGATTCAGAGGTGGTCAGAAGTGGCTTCCGATGGATTTGTGACCAGAAATTCATGCATCTAACACTAATAAACCTAAACATAAACATAATATGCTCCAGAAAATGTATGTAGCTTAACTTTGATTCTTTCACCGTGCTGGAGAGGAATTCAAATAAAACACATAACAATGAAAATAATAGAAAAGTTTATTAAAGAGAACATGGGATACACTACAAGAGAGCCAGGGACTCATGCTTAGCTTCTGAGCCCCTAACTGTGGGCTGTCCTTAGTTTGGCTTGAACTTTGATGAACAGATTGATTGTGTAATAAATGTCCATCTGCATATGACCATATGCTTTGAAACTCTGTAGAGATTGAAAAATAAGGTCCCAGGTAAAATTGGATTGAGGTCACTGTAGGGTCACTGTTCTTGCTTTCTGTGAAAGTGCACTGGAGAGGGGGGCTCTGCATGAATGCCTTCATTATTAGAACTTGGCACCAGTCATTTTTTAAATTTTGTTTTGTTGTAAAGATGCTGTACAGAGGAGTTACAGTTACATGAGTAAGGTAATGAGTACATTTCCTAGATAACATTGTTACCCTTGCCTTTGTTCTTCTACCACTATCCCTTCCCCCCCCCACCTCCCTCCTCCGTCTATTTAAGGGAATTTTTCAGAATCTTTAGGATATGGATGGATCTTACAGGTGATAGGTCTTGTGGTTGATCCGTGGGCTAGCCAGTTCCCTGGTCTTGTTATCCTGGAAACAAGGGAAACTAACCTTCTGGCTACCCAATCTGGTAGTCTATTGTCTTAGAATTACTTGGAAGAAAATTTAATATGTTGTTAAATGTCCTACAGACTAGATAAGAAATACTTAGTGGTGCTGTGGCTTAAAGTGGTAGAATACTAGCCTTGAGCGGAAGAGCTCAGGGACAGTGCCCAAGCCCAGAGTTCAAGCCCCATAACTGACAAAAAAAATAGAGTAAGAAATCCTTGAACATTATTTTCTTTATACTAGGCACTGCCCAGGATACTCTAACTTACCCTAATGACTTCAGTGAACACATGTGAAAAGATAATTCTTGAATCTACCCATTTAACCATGATTTCCCTCCTTGCATTTGCCAAGTCCATGAGACTACTAGTTTGAAGTATAGCTCTGTACCTGAGCACCCTTAGCATCCCTCACACACATCTTTAGTTCCAGAACCCAAGACTGTCTCCTGTGGCTCTGTGCCATTCTTGATCCTGTTTCTCCTTTACTCCACATCTTCAAAGATCCCTAACCTGACCTTAACTTACCTTCCTATCTTCTTGATAAACCATTACAGCCCATACTCTATGCCTTAGAGACAGTATATGATGCTGAGTAAATACTTATTAGTTTTAAAGTAATGAATAAAGATTTCTGCTGAATTGGGCCATCTAATATTCATCAGATAACACTCAACTTCTCTTCTTTTTTAAATATTTTCTCTAACATATTTGCTAAAACTAAGCATATATACATATACATATATAGGTGTGTTGGGGAAGTCTGCCACTAGATTGCTATCTAGCCCTTTTATGCTTTAGTTACTTTTTCAGATAGAGTCTCACATTGTTTGCTTAGACTATGATAGTCCTACCAACACATTCTGGGTGGCTAGGATCTAAGGCATGTGTCACTACATCTGGATGCACCAAATGTTTTCTTTAATGATTTAATTTTTTTTTTTTTTTGGTCATGGGGCTTGAACTCTGGGCCTGAGCGCTGTCCCTCAGCTCTCAGCTCAAGGCTAGCACTCTACCATTTGAGCTACAGCGCCATTTCCAGTTTTCTGGTGGTTTATTGGAGATAAGAGTCTCACGGACTTTCCTGCCTGGGCTGGCTTTGAACCGTGATCTTCAGATCTCAGCCTCTTAAGTAGCTAGGATTATAGGCGTGAGCCACCGGCACCCGGCTAATTTCCAGTTTTGACAAGTAAATCTTTCTGTAAATACACTGGGATTTTATTCATGGACCCTGTGATCTCCATGCCATTTCCTGTGCAATAATAACCTTTTCCTCCTAGGTATTGGTGCTTTATTTTTCACAAACTAAATAACAAGGGGCCTTGTGGTGGTATCTTATCTAATTTATCAGTCATGTTTGTGCAATCTTAGGCTCTAGGAAACAGAGTGAATATTTAAAGGGTCAACAGCCTGGACCTAGCATGCATTCAGCCATCCTCTGAGTCATGCATACTGTACCACACACTGAAAGTCCCAGGACACAGAGATAAGCCAGAAGGAATCCTGTTGGCTGGGTACACCCATAAACAAGGGATTGACTCAAAGCACTGGTCATTTTCAAGCCCAGTGTGTGCAGGGTATGGCAGGTTTCTAAAGCAAGAAGAAGTCAGTTATTTATGGACTATACAGTGGAAGAGCAAGTTTGGAAGGCCTCTACAGTGGGGATGCTATAGATGAGACTTGCAAGAAGAAAATTTTGTTTGTTGGATTTGGTTTCTTTGTAACCTCCTCTGGGCTCATATTTACAGTGTCCCAAATGCTCAGATTAAATGCATGAACCATCATGCCCAGCTCATATTGAAAAAGCATTGTTATCAGCATAGTAGTTGGGAGGAGAAACTGGAATGGGGGGTAGAAGGAAATTGTAGTGAGATATAAGGCAATCAGGTCTTGGGAAAACAAGAGCTTGGTGCCCTGCTCAGGCAAAGGGGGTGTTTTCTGTAGCTACAATACTGACATGATCAGCTGGATGCTTCTAGACATTAAGCTCTGGGGACAATGTGGAAGCTTGACAGGCAGAGAGGCATCATGAGGCAATTATACGGATGCTGTTACAGTCATCCAGAAGCCAGACTGAGCTGCAAGGACAGAGATGAGGAGGGTAGGAGAAATGTCATAAAGACAGAATCCCTTCCAGTCTTTCAATGAGCAAATGAAAACCCTAGTTACTAAATTGATGACAAAGTCAGAAATATAGTCAGGAAAAGTAATTGGGAGTAAAGATAGCATGTAGTTCTGACAAACTGTGGAATACAAAAGAGGAGATAGGTAGTAAGGAATGAGGCTCTGCTAATGTTTCTTGGGGCTGGAAATGTGAAGTTCATTGTCTACATGCTCCATGGAGGATGAGGTATAGCTGGACTGGTCTCATGGAGTTAGAAGAAAAGTGAGTGGAGAACAGAACCTTGTGGATGAATTGGCAGACTGTTTTCCTTGTGTTGCTTTTACTGCACAACAGTATGAAGATTTCTATTGAAATAAATATTCCTTATTAAACAATGATCTAAACAACAAAGAAAGAAGCTTTATTGAGAAGATGGCCTCTGAATTATTTGATGACCTACCTGTTCATTATACATACATTTTATTATGTTCTTCAAAAGTCTCATTGTTTCTATGATAGTATATAAATGTCTGCCTTCCTTAAATATACAAGGCAAATTCATAGTTTAGTACCTTAGTGGCTGAATGATTCTATTTCAAATGAAAATCAGAACCCAGCCCTGGAGCCTATGACTGGATTTTACCACAGTGGGTAGGGTGATTGCTTTTGCAAGTTATATTCATTTCTTTCTTTAGTACATGTATGCCATAAAATGTCTCTTCTGGGACCACAAAGCTTAGGCTGTTGCCTCAAAGTAACTGCAAATTTGAAGCTTAATGCAACCCACAGGTGGGAAAAGCCAGGTTCTGGTTTTTCTCCTCTATATTGTGTGCAAGAAGGAGCTGAGTTCACACTGGAGCTCTTGTTACCTTTCTTTTAGAACTTTTCCCCACAACTCAGCTTTCTTTGTGCATTTCATGAAGTACTAAAATTAATTTATTTTCCATGAAAGTGCTTTGATAATATAATCTAGCTGGGTGCTGGTGGCTCAGACCTATAATCCTCGCTACACAAGAGGCTAAGATCTGAGGATCAAGATTTGAAGCCAGTCTAGGAAGGAAAGTCTGAGATTCTATCTCCAATTAACCAACAAAAAGCCAGAAATGGAGCTCAAGTAGAGCACAAGTCTTAAGCAGAAAAAACTAAAGGAGGGCTAGGAAGGTGGCTCAGTGGTAGAGCACTAGACTTAAGCTGAAGAGCTGAGGGACAGTATCCAGGCCCTGAGTTCAGGCCCCATGACCAACCAAAAACAACAACAACAACAACAAAAACTAAGGGCATGCACCCAGGCCCTGAGTTCAGGCCCCATGACCAACCAAAAAACAACAACAACAAAAAAAAAAACAACACTAAGGGTGTGCACCCAGGCCCTGAGTTCAAGCCTTATTACTAGTAAGCATGCACACACACATGCACACACACACACACACACACTCACACACTCACTCACTCACATACTTACTTTGGGCATTTTTTTTCCTAGTTAAACTGCAGATATCAGAGTCTCCAGAACTTTTATGCTTAGGCTAGCTTAGAACCAGGATCCTCAGATTGCAGCCTCCTAAGTAACTAGGATTACTAGAGTGAAGTATCAGCACCTGGCTGATTGCCTTTTGAATCCTTAGGGGCTTTTTTCTTTTTTTTTTCTTTTTTTTATTGTGAAAATACTGTACAGAGGAGTTACAATTACATGGGCAAGATAATGACTACATTTCTTATCAAGCATTGTAGCCTCCTCCTTTGTTTCCCCTTCCCATCCCTTCCCATCCTCTCCCTGACCCCCCCACCCAATCCTTCCCTCGCCCCCCCCGCCCCCGCACGAAAGTTGTAAAGTTCGTTTTCAACATAAAGACTTGTACATCTCATTGTTGCAATGGGTCCACCTGTATCCCTATTTAAACGGTTTGTTTTTCCCCTTCCCCTCTACAAATTATACCAACATCAAATACAGTGAAAGCAGGGGTTATACTGTGGGGGAGGGACATACAAAGCAACAAAGAAATCATCTTATAAATGTGTTAGAAACAATCGCATGAAATTAAAAAAAAACATTTGAATACGTATCTTAGGGTTCATTTCCCTAACATCACCTTATCTGACCTTTTCTGCTTGACTCAGACATATACTAGATATTGCAAATAAGGGAAACCATGGGACCTATGTTTCTTTGGGCCTGGCTTACTTCACTTAATTTTTTCCAAGCCTTTCCATTTCCTAACAAATGGGGCAATGTCATTCTTTCCGATGGATGAATAGAATTCCATTGTTGCTAAAATTCCTTTGTAGAACAAGCAAGCATTGGAAAAATATGGCTCAGCAAAAGTGATTTGTTAAAAAGTTTGTTTTAAGGAGAGTTCCGGGTTTTTTCGTATGGGAATAAAAGATAGAAAGTGGCGCTGTGGCTCAAGTGGTAGAGTGCTTGCCTTGAGCTGAAGAGCTGAGGGATAGCACCCAGGCCCAGAGTTCAAGCCCCATGGCCGGGGGTGAGGGGCCGGGGAAGCTGAAGTATCTGGAAATAAAAGATAATGATACTCTGTTCCATGGTTGCTTGGGTTAAATAGCTCTTATTTAGCACAAAGGAAGTACTCAGGAAGTGGATATATTGTTAGCATATTTTTTATTTATGCAAATGTTAATAGTGGTTATCTCCAACTGATGAAGCTCATTTATTATTTTTGAAACAACTGGGAGAACAACAAAGGAGGAGGTAACAATGCTGGACAAGAAATGTACTCATTACCTTACTCATGTAACCCCTCTGCACAGCATCTTTACAATAAAATAAAATTAAAAACAGCTTCACTTGTATAATATAGACAATGTCAATGCATATAGTATGTGATCATAAAAAGTGGATATAAATACAGTCAGTCAGCCCTATGTACCTACACGTCCTACCTTTATGGCTCAACTGACCATAGATTGAAAATACTTGGGAAAAAATTACATCTGTGCTAAACATACACAGATTTTTTTTAACTTCTCTAAACAATACAGTGTAACAACATGTAACTGCGTTTGCATTGTATTAGGTGTTACAAGTCATCTAGAGAAGAGTTAAACAAGAGGATGTGTATGAGTTGTATACAAACACTTTTATATAAGGGACTTGAGCATCCTAGATTTTGGTACCACCAGGGTTTATGGAACCAATAGCCTATGGGTACTGAGGAAGTAATACATACATCCTTAAATATATACATACACATGTATGTATACATCCTGATATGTGTTCATACACACATGTATATATACATGTATGATCATTCATACAGATATCTATTCATGCATACATTCATTCAATCATGTACATACTATTCACACATACATACTATTTGTTCCTGACTTTTGCTTCATGTCCCTGACCAAGTTTTATCTCTGATAAACCTTTCCTCCTTTGATGTTCCATTCTTAACGGTTCTGTGGACCATCTCATTTTCCCGGAACTTTCAATGCCGGCACAGACCCTGGCTCCTCAGCTAGGGTCCTCAGCTCCTCACCCCCTGTTCTGAACACACAGTAAAATGTGCATGACCGTCTCTTCATGTCACTCATTATTCATTAGCTTTATCCTGCCAGAATTTTTTCCTAGTCATGCGGGTGAATAGAGAGCACACCAGACTGGCCCACTCTGTGGCTCCTGTTGACTCCTCTGGATGAGGTCCTAGCTAACCAGACACAGCGCTGTGAGTGCAGTCACTCAGGATAGCAGGGCGCTCTGGGTCACTGTCAGTTCCACTGAGGCAGACAAGGCTATGCCATGGGTGAGTAGTGTTAGAAGCTGGCTGGTGGCCATAAGGATCTGCTATTTTACATTCACAGCAGTGAAATTCCAGAACTCATCTTGGTGGAGGAGACATAAGCTGACCTGCCATGCTGGCAGCTGAATACCTGCTTCCTGTTTCTGTATTCATTTCCCATGGATGCTCCCCAGTCACGGACAGTGTCTAGATTATCTTCGCAGACACATCCCTCTTCTTCTTCCAGTTGAAGCTTCTTGTCATAACACCTCACCCCCGGCCTTTGCACTTCCTATGCCCCATTTTATTCAAGATCTCAGATGTAACAATAAATGTTCTTATCAGTCTGAACATGATTTAAATGTCAGTTGATGCTGCTGGGCTTGAAATATAGATCTCAGTGAAAATATTTCTCACTCAACAAAAAAATAGACATTATTTTCTACGTTTTGTATTCATTGTTTTATAAAATTATGACCTCATAGCTTTCATTGAGTGAAATTGTTCATTGTGTCACTTGATAGCATAAGGAAGGCAAGCACTGTAATGTTTTTACTACCCCAAAACAGTCAGGACAGTAAGACGTCCTCCCATGCAAAGCAGCCACTTATTATGAAGACTTAGGCTCCAACCCAAATCTTGTTATTCTAAGTCCAACATTACTTGTCTAAGATTGGAAGAAATAATCTAGGTATACCTTTCTTTGAAAAATATGAGAAATAACATCAACTAAGAACACAAAATAATGACATGCTCCAGACTAGAGGATGGCTTTAATGATTTCTCCATTTTATCTGTTAGCTTTGATTGACATTTAGAATAGTGTATTTCTAGCTAGTAACATCTGTTTTATTGTTAATTGCTTCAGCTACATTGCAAGCAATTGTATTCATAGTGGACACGTGTTAACAGCAATGTAATTTGTTAACATGCATTAGGAGTAATTGTTGACTTAGAGTTCATTATATTTCTTAAACTTCTGTGAAATGCAAAGTTTTCTGGATAGAAATTGAGCATCTTTTACTTGAAATCATTAAAACTGAATCATAGGGGAGGGAAGGGATAGTGGGACAACAACAAGGGAAGGGGTAACAATGTACTCATTGCCTTACTCATGTAACTATAACCCCTCTGTATAGCATCGTTACAATAAAATATTTTTTAAAAAACTGAATCATAAGATAATCAGTTACTTAATTATAAACTATAAGAACTAACTAAATTTCCTCTTCCCATTTTTTGCCTTCAAAGCTTAAAAGGAGCTGACGCTGGCAATGGCATCCGAGTGTTTGTGCCTGATATTGGAATGTTCATTGCGAGTCTGACCATCTGGCTTGTCTGCAGAAACATTGTTCAGAAGCCAGAGACAGAAGAAGCAGCACAGTATAATTCAGAGTGTGAAAATGAAGAATTGGTAAGTCTGACTCCATATGTCTTCCTTCTTTGAATTATAGGGCTGTGGCCCTTGATAGATAAATGGAACTAGAACCGTAAGAGCTGAAGAGGCAGAGCACAGTGTGGCCAACTATGCACTGGCATGAAGGGTCACACTCATTTGGCAGGGTAGCCTGTGCACCCTACTGGACACATGTCCTCACCCACACCTCAGAGATGACAAGACAGGTACAGGGGGCTTGATATCAGTGTCGATATCAATCTTTCACAAGGTCCTTAGCAGACAAGGGCCAGCATTAGACCCATGGTCCTTTATCACCCCTGAACTATTACCTTGTATTAGCTTCAGTGGCTAACACTGGAAAGTCATCTACAAAATTATGATCCATTTTGTCTGGAGACCTTAGTTATTGCAAAATATTCAGTGAAGAAGTAACATCTGGTGGGTTTTAGAGAAAGAAAGCATTAATTTTCCCTTAAAGAGAAGCTTCCTAGCCTGTGTATCTTGCCCCTAGAGTTTAATTGCCTTGGTTATTTTGAAGATCACTAATAAATAAATATATTCCTATACTTTTAAAAGTATGAGAATTGAAAAGATGGCACAAATAATAATTGAACTGTATGGTTTTTAGCTAGTGGAAAGGTTTCAGGAACAACTGTTGGATCCAAAATGGGTTCATGTTTCTGTCATGGTGTGTGGGAGCAGGTCAAACACCTGTCACAGTGTCCCAGGGCCTGCTCTGGAATACTGTCATGTGCTAATAATGACTGTACTATGTCATCAAAGTTTAGATGTCATCAGTTTTTACAAAGCTGTTGAGTTTTTTAATACAGAGCTTAAATTGACAAAGAAAAAAGTTATTAAAAATACTTGGTTTAAACATTTGACATGACACAACTCCCAGATGTTTTTAGTCATAAACCGTGGTGAGAACTAAAACATGTAAAACTGAAATTAATTGACATTGCTTACTTTAATAATGTAAACCACTAAGAAAGAACTAAAGGAAAAAGGTTCTCAGTTACAGCAAATGACTTGTTCTTCACTAATAAGCAGAAAATTACCTCATATGCTTGTTCCTTTAAAAGAAAATAACTAGTAAGAGAAAGATTTAATTCAGTCTCCTCCAATACAAACTAGAAACACTGTTGCCATAAACTTTATGGGTTAAAAATATGGAATCATGTTACATGTCAATATTCGTGTTTTTAGGGCAAAAAGTTACAAAGTATAAAAGACAATAATGCAAAGTAGCTTCTGAGGAGATTTTTCATTCAAGTTTACAACTCCTAAAACCAGATAAAGCTATAAAAGTGATCTTGCTTCTGACTTTACAATTGTAAGACAGGGAACTAAAATTTTGAATATCTGGTTTTACGTTTGGATTTTTCAGTATGTCCGTGTTAAGAATATTTTTGGTCATTACTAATTGTTTCTAGTTTGGTGGAAGTAAATCCATTAACTCAGGTTTGGTTTGGTTTGTTTTTGTGCCAGTATCAGGGCTAAAACACAGGATCTTGTACTCTCACTTGGCTTTTTCTATTCAAGGCGGCCACTCTACCACTTGAACCACACCTCAACTTCCAACTTTATGATAATTAGTTGGAGATATGAGTCTCTCAGATTTGTCTGCCTAGGCTGGCTTTGAACTCAGATCCTCAGATGTCAACCTCCTACATAATTAAAATTACAGATGTGAACCATCTAACTCATAACTCAGTTTTTCAAGCTTAGGACATTCTATTATTAAGACAATATTGTCAGTCATTTTCCTATTATAGATGGAGAGTTGAGAAAATATTCAACTTGATTGTATTTTCAAGTCAGACCTAGAAGCTAGCAATGATGGTTGTACCATATTTCAGACAATTGTTTATTCTTTTTTCTACACAATGGAGTTAATAGAGTTGGGGTATAACTCATGTGCTCCACTTCAGCACCAGAAAAAAAAGGCATTAATCACATGGCACATAGTCATCAGAAATACCAAAGAAACTGTCCAACAAAAGGTCCCAGCACAGAGCTTGCTCATTTTAGTAGCTTAATAAATTGTTAGGGGCTGGGAAGGCGGCTCAGTGATAGAGTGCTTGCCTAATATCCATGAAGCCCTGGGTTCAATTCCTCAGTACCATATACACAGAAAAAGCCAGAAGTGGGGCTGTGGCTCAAGTCGTAGAGCTAGCCTTGAGCAAAAGAAGCTTAAGGACAGTGCCCAGGCCCTGAATTCAAGCCCCAGGACTGGCAAAAAAGAAAAATAGAAAAGAAAATGAGCTTTAAAAATAAGTAAGTAAGTAAATAAATAAATAAATAAATAGCTGCTTCTTTTACTTATGTCATTCTTTGATTTGAGAAGTAGTAGAGCAATTTCAAATTTGAGTTCCTGTAAGTCTTACAGAAGCTTAATTTGGACAGTATATCTGAGGTGAACAAAGCTCTCTGTGCCAGTCATAACAGATCAGTATGGTGAACTGCAAGGATGCTTATGAAGACAACATTCATTGTTACCATAGACTCTGTTTGGCTTGCCAAGACTAGGAAAGTACTCACCGACCCACAGAAAGACAGCTAGGTTCTAAGTGATATTGTACCTCTGGAGATAACATTAATTCTCTCTGGGGAGCATGCATTAATTCCCAAATTGTGTTTTGTTCTATATTGTACCCCATTTTCATCTTTAGACTTAAATATCCAAAACTTATGTATTATTAATCACATTATTTAAAGATAACAAGATATTGTAAGCATCTTTCACTCCCAGCTTTGAAAATAGTATCACCAATAGGGTGCTATTTTCCTTCTCAGCTAAATTATAATACTAATTTTCCATTTTCTTGGCCATTTTAGCCCACCAGATAACCTAGGAGAAAACAGGTGATAGGTCAATCCTTCCCAATTAATCTACAAGGAAATAGTTCCTGCTTGTGACAATCTGGACTTCAATCTGAAAGGAATGGGAACACACAGCCAAAATAAGCAGAAGAATTTATTTTATTTTTCAAGGGCCCAACATACTTCCTCTTGCTTATAACTCTTGGCTTTTACACTCCAGAATGTTTGGGTTTTGAGGATGCTGGAAGAATAGTGTTTGCTGGCATTGTTTCTTCTTTCATTTATCTCAGTGGAGAAATGGCAAGATGAATCCTCTGGAGCCCAAGAGAATTCCTTTCAAGATGTAGCACTGTTTGAAAGTAGCAGCTAACATCAGGATAGGACTGCTGTCTTAGGGTCTTGGTGAATGTGATGATGAAGCATTGAGAAGTATTCACCAATCCCAGGCTTCTCTAGATAGTATCTAGGAAAAGTGGAAGCCACAATGCCTCCTCAGTGGCCTTTGGCTTGCTCTGAAATTGTACAGAGACAGCCCTAAACAAGGTACCCCATCCCTCACCTCCCAGAAAGAGTTCTGTCTAGATAGACATGTTCATTGTCTTGTTTATTTATATGTTTTTATTCAGAAACAGATCTACTATGCTGAGTTGAGAAATACATTATTATTTTTAACATATATTTAATATTATTTTAACATAACAAAAAGTTATGTTATGAAAGCAAATTGTGTAGAAAGGGTTATCTCGCAACAAAACAGTGTGTGATTTCACCAAACTGATATCATATATATATTGCTATATTTGTAACTAAGTTTTGAAGCCTTATGATTTTAAGCAAATAATATTTTTACATGTTTTTAAACCACATTTCTGACTGATTAATTTTTTTCAAGTAGCAATTATAGTCATACCTTGTTTACTTAGATGTGCCTTAAAAATTTTTTAAATTCAATCAACTTTTTATCTTTAAATAATTGTACAAAATGATTCCAATTCAAGATGTAAATGTATGTGTATAATGTGTCTTGGTCAGTGTCACCTCTTCCATCATTCTTCTTTCCATCTAACCCAACCCAGCCCAGTCCTTCAAATTATCAAGAGGTATCTTTTTACTAGATAAATCATATAAATAAAAACATGAAGTATAAAGCATATAATCTTCTAGGTGTCCTTAGCTCACTCAGGAGTCTAAGATCTAGAGGATAATGTTCAAAGCCACCTAGGCAGTAAAATCTGTGAGATTACATCTCCAAAAGCTAGCCCAGGCAGAAATATCTATGAGACTCCTTCTCCAAAATAAACAGCAAAAAGCAGTGCTAGAAGGGTGGGTCAAGTAGGAGAGCAAACAGGAGGCCTGAGTTCAAACTCAGATACCAGCAAAAATGTTAATAATTGCCAAAATTTGAGGAATGTAGCATTTAGACACTACTAATGTTCTTGGAAAATTCCTTCTGAACTCAGATTTTGCCTTCTACTCTCTCATACCCAGCATCCCCTGGGCTATGGTGACATCTAAGATAAAATGACCAACCATGCTGTGCTTCCCACTTCAGCTTTTAGATTTGTGTTTTTTACAGAGAAAAAGAACAAGAAAGGGAAAAATCAGTCTTTTTATTGGTGCCTTCTACCTACGCATTATACATTTGATCAATTCCAACCTAAGATTTCCCCTGAAGTCATTGGCTTTAAATTTCCTAGACCTGCTTTTCAAGCAGACAGACTCAATTATTCGTAACATGGAACCATTCAGAGCAGAACTGGATGGCTGCCCAAGTGTCTTGCAGACCTCATACTTTATGACTTATGCTGAGTGAAAACCTGTCTTGTAATTGTTCTAGGGATGATGTTGCTTCCAGGAAAGAAGAAATAAGGGAAGGAAGGAAGGAAGGAAGGAAGGAAGGAAGGAAGGAAGGAAGGAAGGAAGGAAGGAAGGAAGGAAGGAAGGAGAGAGGGAGGGAGGGAGGGAGGGAGGGAGGGAGGGAGGGAGGGAGGGAGGGAGGGAAAGAGGAAGGAAGGGGAAGGAATGACAAGGGAGGGGAAGAAAGGATTTAGAAGAGGGAAGGCAGGCAGTTGGGAAGGAAAGAGAGAGGGAGGGAGAGAGAGAGAAGGAAAGAAAGGGAAGGAGTGACAAGGAAAGGGAGGGGAACATAGAAAAGTGGGAAGGGGAAGGGAAGGCAGGCAGTCTGGCAGGAATGAAGGAGTGAAGGGAGGGAGGGAGGGAGAGAGGGAAAGGAGGGAGGAAAGAAGGAGGAAAGGAAGGGAGGGAGAGAAAGAGGGGAGGGAGGAAGGAGGAGGAAGGAAGGAAGGAAGGAAGGAAGGAAGGAAGGAAGGAAGGAAGGAAGGAAGGAAGGAAAGAAGGGCAATTACAAAAGACTTATCTTGTTTTACCCATTTGTTAATTCATTTGGCCATGTTTAGCAGTACCTGTTCTCAGCCTTTATGAAGGAATCATGATATCACAGGATTTTTTTTTAACCTTTAAGGAGATTTCTAAGACAATATTTTACAAAATTTTAAGAGTACTTTCTTCTGTCCTGGAATCATTGCTAGGTGATTATATCTAACAGTGAATAAAAATGAAATACCTTCATGGAAACTTGAAGAAGTTACAGAGCCCTGAGCATGAGGATGTCTACTAGTTTCTGAAAGGAGAGGAACTGGAGGGTCCCACCCACCTGTGCCACTTTTCCCCGCTCCAGAGACACTCTCTCTCCAGCAACTTCAGTCACTTTTCTCCGCTTTCTCTCCTTTAAATGGCAGACACTCTAGATGTAGAATTGTAGAATTGCTTTCAAGATTTTGGCCACATGTTTAGGAGCAGGCCACAGTGCTCCTTCCTCTCTCCTTCTCTTCTTCCCTTCCTCCTTCCCTATTCCCTCCTTCCCTCACGTAAGAGCATAATGTAACGTCTATTAAGTAGGTAGGTTTCATTAGGTAGCAGATGAAGCGAACACCACACTATATTCAGACTACTGAAGGTTCTTTACAGAACTGCTGCCCCTGCTGTGCAAGGTGGAGAGGCATGGCCAAAAGGGGAGACCCACCCCCAGGCCAGGACTTATCTAGGCCAGGAACAGGAAGAGGTGTGGCTAGGTGGGGGAAAGGTGTGGCCACACTGGATCTGGATGTGACCTCAGGGCCTGGGATCTGCCCATGGTCAGATGGAAGGCCTGGGCTGCCCTGGGTATATCCTAGCAGGAGGGGGAGGAGGACTGCTTCCAGGTGTGCCAGTTACCTAGGTAACAGATCCTGAGTAGAAACTTAGCCAAGAGGTAGGGAGGTGTCCACACTGGGCCTGCCAGGCCTGGGCAGACCATATAGATAACATTAAGCTCTCTTTACCCAGTTGCTCAAGCCAGAAATTCAGGTATCACCCTGGATTCCTTGGGCCCTTGCCTATTACCTCAAAAAGTCTTATGGCTTTTACCTCTAAGTTCTGAATTTTGTCCATGAATCTCACCATATAGCCACTGCCTCTTCCAACTACTATTCCTACCCTGCCCCATGGATCACACACACACACAGCATGCAGTATTCCTGTCAAATTGAAAATCAAATGGTGCTAATTCCCAGAGGAAATATTTCTTTGGGTTCCTATCAATTAGGATAAAATTCAGACCTGACCCTGACATTCACAGCTCAAAATGGTCTGGCCATGTCCTGCCTCTCTCTATCATCACAGGACCTAGATAGGGAACATTTATTCAACAGATGATCCCCTCTCCTGCAAAAGCCCTTCACCCAGCTGTTGTTGTGCACTTTCCTCTCCACCTTTTCCCACCTTCTGATCTCCCACATGAACTTCCCAGAATATTGACAAACACTTCACCTGCTTTACTAAGATCATATCCTGTCATTATTCTCCATACTCCTTTGCTTTGGTAATTATTGCCTGTCTTTTTTACTATGTCTATGAGGATGAGAATCCTTACAGTCTTATTCCTGTGTTGTAGCCCGTAACAGCAAAATTAATGAAGACTGCACACAATAGCACTCATATACCTACTGGGTTAATTGACAAAACACTAACTGATTCACATAGAGGCTTGTACAAAGCAATCCAAAGTATAAAATAGAGGCATCAAAGAACAAGAATAAGATTTAGGTCACTTGCAGCTTCAAAGATTTGCATCTCCACAGCTATGGGACACAGCCACATGTTGGCAGGCCTGGGGTTTTTGGTGTACAGAGGGGTTACAGTTACATAAGTAATATAATGAGTGCATTTCTTTTTGAACAGTGTTACCCCTTCCTTATTTTTCTCCCATTTTCCCTCACGCACATACTCCCAAGTTGTAAACTTCATTTCCAACATAGTGTCTAGTATCACTATTTGTCCCACTCTTCCCTTCCCCAAATCAGATAAGCTTATATACAAGACAAAGGGCACCAAAATCAGAACCAATGACCATGGAGAATAAACCAGAAGAGAAAATAATGAAAGGCAAAAGAAATAACTGCAAATAGTTTACACACACACACACACACACATACACACACACACACACACACACACACACACACACACACACACACACACACACACACACACACACACACACAAAACAACCACAAAAAAGTCTCTTCTTTCCATAGCATGGAGATTAGTATCATTTTTTGTAGTCATATTTACATAACTCTTGAGCTATTGTGAACCTCTGCTAGGACTATCCTAGGCATATACTAATTATTACAAATGAGAGAAACCATGGAGCCTATGTTTCTTTGGGTCTGGCTTACTTCAGTTAATACAATTTTTTTCAGTCTTTCCATTTCCTTGTGAATTAGGCAATGGCATTCTTCCTGATGGAAGCATAGATTCTATTGTGTATATATACCACATTTTCTTGATCCCTTCATCTACTGAGGGGCGTCTGGGTTGGTTCCATATCTTAACTATGGTAAATAAAGCTGCAATGAACGTAGTTGTGCTGGAAGCTATAGTGTGGCCTTGTTTGTAAATTTGAGTAAATGCCCAGGATTGGGATTGCTGGGTCATAGGGGAGATCTATGTTTAGTCTTTTGAAGAACTTCCCTACTGCTTTCCAGGGTGGCTGAATAAGTTTGCAGCCCCACCAAGAGTGTACTAGAATTCCCTTTTGGGTACATCCCTGCCAGCATCTGTCAAAACATTACCACCTGGGGTGAGGTGTAATCTCAATGTTTTTTTGAAATGCCTGTTTTGACTGGCCATTCCCTAGGAGCTGAAGAACATGTTATTTATCCAAAGATATGTTCAGTTTCTCTACACCTCTTTATGGTTCCCACAATGTGCCAAGCAATCTGCAACTGGTATCTCACAAGGATTATCTTTTGTTCTTTTTATTTGCTTGCCAAGAATTTTTTCTCTTTAAAATCACACAAGTAGAGCATTCCAGATCCCTGCAGTCAGGTCCAGTTCTTTCCACTCACACTGTCCTTAGGATCTTACATTTCAGCTTTATCAAGTTATTTATACTTGGCTTATTTCTCCTGAGTACTAGATGTTCTGTGACAGGTTTACCTTTTTATTGTGAAGGTGATGTACAGAGGAGTTGTAGTTACATAAGACTGGTAATGAGTGCATTTCTTTTTTAACAGTGTCACTATTCCCTCATTGTCTCCCAAATTTTCCATCCAGACCCTTGAATAGTTCATTTTCAATGAAGTATTTATGGAGTATCACTGCTAAATTAGTTCACCCTTTATCCTACCATTTCTGTGTTTCTCCTTACCCTCCCCAAATCAGATAAACATAACATACAAGACAAAAGGTACAGAAATCAAAAGCAGCAACAAAAGGGGAAACACAGAATAAAGAAGAAAAAATAAAAAGTAAAATAAAAACTCTGTTGTTGTCATTTCTTGGAGTTCATTTCCATAAGCATCATTTTATATGATCATATGCACATAACTATTGAGCCTCTATGATCCTCTCCTAAGGATATCCTCCAAGTTCTCTTTTCTACTGCATCCTGAACTTGGCATTTTGCTTGGAGTAAGTAGAGCTTGTACTTAATAACAAGGTGATGATAGGAAGATAAATGGATGAGTGAGAGGATGGGTGTGTGGATAGATGGATGGATAAAGAGTTAGGTGGATTGGTGGGTGAGTGGGTAGCTTCATGGATGGGTCAGTGGATGTATGGCAAGCTTGCTGCATGTATGGATGGGTATACAAATGAATGGCTAGATGGGTGACTGGATTGGTGGATAGATGGATGGAGTGATAGACAACAGGTTGGACAAATGGGTGGATAGATGGGTAAGTGGATTTGTAGGTAGGTAGGTGAGTGGATGGATGGGTGGATGGATGGAGATGGGGAAGAAAGGAAGACTGTTGGACAAACAAACAGCTTCAGCCACGCTCAACCTTTACACCTTTATAACAAATGTGCAAAGATTTTTTTTATTTGTATCTTAATCCATCACAAATAATTATGTGAGTTATGTGACTTTCAGGAAACTTTTGAGACCGGAAAGGCTTGTGTATTGTCAGAAGACTGCTTTTGTCTTCACTCCTGATTTTTTTATTTCCAGAAAAGAACCAGGATGTGTCATGTAGAATGGCCAAACTTAGACTCTTCCTGTAAGAAAAAATAGATGAGGCAAGAACAGTAATAACCTCTGAAACCAAACTGAGTAGATAATACACATAGAAGGATATGTGTGTGTTTGGTTTATAGTAGTCTATTAATTAATTTATTTTCATCTGAAAGCAAAAATCCTTTAAATGGCCCATCATATTTGGCTCATCTTTACTGTTACTTATTTCCCTTTCAAATGGTGTCCAAATGATTCTTAAAGACTATTCTGAGTAATTTAAGCTGATAAGTTGTCACTTTGGTCCCAAAATAGGTATTATGAACTTTCAGGCTTAAGGGATATGTTCTGAGAACAAGATGCTCACTCCACAGGACTTACAGCTGCTAATCTAACTTAGTTTGTCATTGCCTGTCTTATATTAAACTCCCATTGCTCTCTAGATGGAGACTGAAAGAAAAATCTACATGTTCACTTTTCCAGGTGGAATAGGCAACTAATAAAACTGCTTTTATAAGTTTGGAAAAATAATCTTCCCAAAGCAAGTCTAGCCAAAGAACATAATATTTGCTTCATCTGTGAAAGGCCGTCACGTTAGGCTTACATAACACATGTGATCACACACAAATAACTCTGCCTTCCTCTCTCTTACTTCTTGCCTTCTCAGAGAACACTGGAAAGACCATTTGTCTTCTGCTGTGAGTCTCACCACTGTTCCCTCCCTTCCTTGGGCCATTCTGTTGAGATGAGCCCATTCTGCTAAGATAAATTGTTAACTTTTAATAACAAACAATGCATAAACAATGGTGACACTTTAGAAAAATGCTCCTTATATCTCCCAGACCTTTTCCCTCATTATATGTGACTGTGATAGACTTCCAGAGAAACATTTTAAAGTTTAGTTTTCATCACAAGCAAGAAGAAACTGATTTCAGTTGTATATAAAACTTTCCTTTGGGGTCAGAAGCATCACTGAAGCCTAAAGGAGGTTCCAGAGATTTCTTCAATATATTTTTCCAGGAAGGAAGTCTGCTGAGCCATTCAACCAGGATGTCTTCCTATTGTGTCTGTTGTGATTTCTACTCCACTGTAAGATTCACCAACAATAGGGAGGTCTGGGGTCTAGGGTGGCTGCCAAGGGGTTTTTTGAGCATATGCTTCAAGAACCCAATCCCAGTGCTTTTGGAAGTCTGAAATGGACCTAGGTGAACTGTTCTGATATTCCTCAGATGACCCTTCATATTTTAGTACTTATTCCACCCCAGATGGGATTATGTAGTGTTAGGGATAAGGAAACATGAATGCTTGGGTCCTACCAAAAATAACTATGTCTTCTGTTTCAAAAATTGATTAGAAAGGACAGCTTGTGCAACTTGGGCTGAGATGTGGACGCTGATTTGTAGTTGAGTTCTTATCTGGGTGCAGAGAATAGAGGGCTTTGTATGAAGCTAATTCCACAGCACATAGACCTCTCTTTGTGAAAGAAACGTTCTACCCTGCTGGGCACATGGGGCTCATACCTGTAATCTGAGCTGCTAAGGAGGCTGACATCTCCTAAAGCAGCAGATTACAGGATAACCTATTGTAACAATGATGCTCACAAGACACTATGTTGGAAAGGAACTTTACTAACTTCAGGGTGGGGAGGGAAAGGTGGGGTAAAGGAGGGGGGAGAAGGTCGGGGAGGGAAGGGATAGTAGGAGAAAAACAAAGGAGGGGGTAACAATGCTCCACAAGGAATGTACTCATTACCTTACTGATGTAACTGTAACCCCTCAGTGCAGCATCTTTACAATAAAAATTTTTTAAAAGCAGGAGATTAAAGTTTGAAATCAAAGATGTTTTGCAACATTCCATTATTTTTTTTCAATACATGGATAATTCTTTTGTTTCCTTTGCTTCCTTCCTTCCTTCCTTCTTTTTTACTTTTTTATTTTAAATATATATTTTTTATTGCAAAGGTACTGTACAGAGGGGTTACAGTTACATGAGCAAGATAATAAGCCCATTTTAAAATTTTATTTGTACTTTTCAATAGGATTTATGATATTTATAGTATCCAATTTGCAAAATAATTGAATAAATCATAGTATAATCTAATCAAATCCTGCTTTTTGAGCACATCTATTAGCTGAGATACTTATTTCTTTGGATTGAAAATATTTAATCCTCTCTTTTAGCTATATTGAAATACACAATACATTAGTAAATACTGTAGCAACCACAATGTACCATCTATAACCAGAACACTTTCTCCTGTCCAAGTGAAACATTATAGCCTTTGGCCAGTCTCTCCTCTTTCTCTGCATACCTCCTTCCCCTAGCCACTGGGAAACACTATTCCACTCTCTAGTTAGGAGGTTGACATTTTAAATTCAGCATATATGTGAGATCATGCAGTTGCTAGTCTTTCTGAGCCTGGCTTATGTCACTTAGCATAAAATCCTCCAGGCTCATCACAGTGTCACAATGACAGGATTTCCTGTTGAAAGCAGCAACTTGTTAAAGGAGATGAAGCAAAGGACTTAAAAGTCTTTAAAATGCGCTTTAGATTTTGACAAGGCTAGTAAGTCTTCAAGCTATAATATTTGACTTTCTAAATATTTGACTTACTTCATTTTAGATAGCTCACAGGACCAAGGGAGTTAAATCTTTCTATCCAGCTACTTCTTGTTAGCTCCGAAGGCCAAGTTGTAGTCTAAGCAGGGACAGCAAGCAAGGGTTCTTGTTAGTAAATATGATAGGGTGAGTCCTTGCTCTTGGAGAGCTCATGTTTACACTTCAGCAGATGAGTCACTGAAGGGGAAAGCCTGCAGGCTCAGAAGCCAGGCCAATGGAGGTGACTAATGGTGGTTTTGCCTCCCACTGACTGGGATAGTAGGGAGTCTCAAAGCCACCTCACTCTGTTCTCTCTCCCACCTTAGTGCGTTTGAAAAGCATTTCTAACAAGGGACCCCAGGGCTGTGGTATAAAACTTCCAAACATCTCAAGTACAGTGGTCTGTTCATAGACATCACAGAGGTGCTGGGTGCCTAGCAGAGGTCAGGGAAATGCATTTGTGTGACCTTACCAAGGCTCCTCGACCAGACTTCTATTTGATTTCATCTACATCCGTAGCCATTATGTAATTGAATCATAAGTCATTTGATAGGAAACTTTGCAGCATGTTAACTGTGACCCAGGCGGCCCTTGATATGTTCTTTCTTTGCTTCCTCTTCGAGGGAAGTGAGCAAAGAACTCAAACAAACTTCCTTCCAGGAGAGAGACCTGCCATGTGTTGCTCCTCTAGCATCAGGAAGGTGATGCTGCACAGGATGGATTCTGATAGTGATTCTGCCGTAAACGTGAGGAGACCTGGAATGAGACCCATTTGTTCTCCAGTTACAGAGGCAAAAGTCTGTAGGTTCTGGTTCCTTACATCTTTCTCTGCTTGATCTGTTTCTAGGGACATGAGTGGGAAGGTCAGGTGGTCCCAGGTGGGCAGCACACAAGAGGTGAGCCACCTCTGAATTCCCCCCAATGGAACCCACTAAAGCCTTGATGTAAAATCCACCAGTATGCCAGGGAATCCCAGTTGGGCCACTTCTGTCCAACCCACTGAGCTAGCTGCTGGCTTGGTACTTCCAGACAAAACTTCCAAACAGCCTTCTCGGCAAAAGACAAAAAGACAGGAACTGACTTGGACTCTACTTGCCATTCCTACCTCAGGTTTGCCAACTTGGTCCCCCAGCCATACACCACAGATTCTCAATTTTTTTTTGGAGAATTTTACTTGGAGGAGGCTGGATGCTTGTTGGTAGAGTGGTGTTTTTCTAAGATCAGAAATCAATGCATATTTTTTTCTTGAATGGAGTGATCTGAGAGAAATGGAGAACATGTAAGACAGGACTGAAGGGAGAATGACTAAGCTGTTCTTCATCCTGGTGCCCCGAGGCTGCTGGAGCATGTAGAGCTTGCCTAGTTCAAGAGGAATCCTGAGGGTGTGAATCACAGGCAGGCTGGAGAGGTAATCTGATGGACTAGCTACACCTTTCTCATCTTCCCTCTGTTAAATAGAAAGCAAGGCCATCCTCTGAGAATGAGAGATGAAAAATCTAGGAGTTGTCCTCTGAAGGAGTGGAAGACGTGATGGCATGAGACACATTGCCTTCCCTAGAGTCTTTGATCATCTTGCTCCTCTGACAGAAATGCTGTCTCCTGGGACTGCCACATGGCTGATGACTTTGTGACACTCGGGTCTTTGCTTAAATTTCACCTCCTAGGAAAGATTCCTCTTGAATCAGTCACCCACTCAAGTCTCAATCATTTCACGCTACATGACTTCTCTGAGTAGCATTTATTACTGAGATGCTTAGCTTGTTTGCTTATTTTTAGTTGTTTACATTTTTATTGCTATATCTCTTCCTAGATATATTAAGACACACTGACCTTGTATGTATAAAAGCATTGTAATGAAAAAAAAACATGTTCTTTCTGCTTCAGGGAAAAAATATGAAAGTAGTGGTCTTTTTGTATCCACAGTGACTAGTTTCAAGATCCCTTATGGATAGCGAAGTCTATGGGTTCTCAAGTTCTTTATCAAAAGTAGTATATAATATTTGCACAGAACCTGTGCATATCCTCCATTTACCCCTAGATTGCTTCTATATTGTTTAGGGGAAAAATGTTTATATGTGCTCGGGATAGACATGGTTCTTTTCAAGTGTTTCTCAACTGTGCTGAGCTAAATTCATGGATGTGAGTGAAACACAAGTACACAGGTCCGAACATTGTTGCAATAGAAAAAAGTGGAATCCAAGTTTACCTGTGTGACCAGGAGTCAGCCCAGGATCAGGTCCTGTTGGGGTGTATGTGTGCATGTCTACACATGTATGCATGTGTTCATAGGGTATGTGCATATATATGTGAGCATAAATGTGTTTTTGTGTATTGCATGTGTGTGAGAGGATATGTTTATGTGTGTATATATATGAGGGGATATGTGTGTGTGCATACATGTTGGGAAGGTCTGTGTGTATGTGAAGGTGTGCATGCATATATATATATATGTATGTACATATATATATATATGGACATGTGGGGGGTTATTTGTGTCTTTGCCTGTGTGTGTTAGGCTGTATTTCTGAGGGCATGTATATGAGCATAGGTATGTATGCATGTGTGTACATATGTCTATATGAGTGTGTTAAGTGTGCGATTTGTGTGTATATGGTATGGATGTATACATGTGTATATGTTATTTATGAGGGTTCTCCCCTCCCAGCCACAGAATTAAACATGCTGAGAACCAGTGCAAATGTGTGAGCTGAAAGAACTTGTGACATGGGAGGTTGGAGAGCCAGGCCTCTCTCTTTCATCTTTCAGGACATCTGACTGGGCCTAAGCCCTGTGGCTCAGTGGCCAGCTGTCCTGCACTGCCTCAAATGTGCAGGCTGTTGGTCTGGGGACAAATTCAAACAGCTTTACAAGTCAGGTACATTCTTTTTGTCTTAGAGATATTGCTTGTGTATGAGATTCTTTAAAAGTTTCTTACCCTTTTAATAAGCAAAAATTAAAATTCCCAACTTAGTCTTTACCAACCAAGTAGCAAAATCACCATTGCATTTCTTTTCCAATGGGAAATAATGCATGGAGATGTATATAGATCTGGTACTCAAGTTTCCCCTACATGACAAAGACACTGTGCCCACCAGTGGGCAGCCAGTATGGCATTCTCTGAAAATGTAAACGCAAGAGTTACTGGCATACTTAGCCAAGCAGCTGGAGACTGTTCATCTTCTTCTGCTCAGGAAATACTACAATGGTGAACTAAGGTGACCTGCTGAAAGCTAGGTGCTGCTGTTGTTCTTTTAAACCACCTAGAACCTTGTAGGAAAACTAAATTTGAAGACTCGAAACCAGACTGACCCAAACTGAGATTGTCAATAGATATTTCTGAGTTTCTTCTGCCTATAAAAATGAGCACATAGGTAACTAACTACCCACAATTATATGACTAGAGAATTTTTCTAGGAAATATCAAATATCTTCTTCAGGATAGTTCCAAGTGGTTTGAAGTCACTGCAGAGACTATCAAAGACCTAGGTATGAACTGGTGATCTGAATGCTTTCCTGATTTGTGAAATTGACCTTGTTGGTTAATTCAGAAATTAAGACCTGTATCACCTGCCATGTGAGTTGTCAATGATGTGCAATATAATATTTTTTGTTTTTATTTATTTAGGCTGAAGGAGAAAAAATGGACTCAGAAGAGGCACTAATCTATGAGGAGGATTTAGATGAAGGAGAAGGTGTGGAAGGAGAGATGGAAGAAAGTGCAAAGTTAAAAATGTTTCGCAGGCTGGCCTCAGTTGCTTCCAAACTTAAGGAATTTATTGGCAACATGATAACCACAGCAGGCAAAGTTGTAGTGACCATCTTACTGGGCTCCTCCGGTGAGTGTGTTCTATACTAAGGCTGCATTGAGAACAGGTTGATCTGTGAAGAATAATGAAAGACATGGTTTAAAAAAAAGAAAAGCTGGTAACAAATCTATTCCAGGACACTGGAACAATGCTGTAGCTTTTTTTTTTAAGTCAGCCGGCCACTCATAGAAACCACACATAAAGAGAGTTCTTTTCCTGTTCACTTCTAGCTTTGGTGTTTGAGGATGGTTTCTGCTAACCTCTGTCAAATAATCTTTTTCCATATCTAAGTAACTTCATTTTCTATGTTTAGAATAGAGTAACAGTTCTGCCTCATCCTCAAAAACTTTGAATGGTGATCTCTTGCAGTTAGTGAGTTGAATATGCCCATGGCCAGCACATTCCAAAGACATGTCCATTTACATGCAGTTATTTGAAAGCTTAATTTAACTATCCAGGGTAAACTTATTTATGTTTCCAAGTTAGATTGCAATCTTCCACCTCAGACACTTCTTTTAAATTTTGGCCACCATTCGCTTATTTCCTAATAATATTATCTCATTCTGTGTCCTCCTTCCATCCTGCTGCCCACCAGCACTCCTTCAGTCACAAAGACTGCTTCAATCCAAAGCCAAAATTAACTCAACTGGCTCAGGGCCAGAGACTCACACCTATAATCCTAGTAACTCAGAGGCTGATATCTGAGGATCTCAAATCTAAGCTAGCCCCAGGGGAAAAGTCATGATATCTCTAATCAACTAGCAAAAAACCAAAGGTAGAGCTCTGGCTCAAGTGCTAGAAACTGAGTGAAAAAGCTAAGGGACAGTGCTCAGGCCCTGAGTTAAAGCTGTAATATTATCACATATCCACACAAAACAAAATGCAATAGCTGCTTCTTCATGGGAGAAACCCAATATTTTAATGAGGAATTCTTTCTAAATGCACAAAATATTTTAAGACATGTATAAAGGGTTGCCTGATCCTACATGTCCTTTTCTGGAGATCTTACAGGTAGGACAAAGTTTTCAGGAGACTTTAGCTGCCATTGCATATATTATTACAAATCCTAGTCAACCGAAAAATATAAGTGAGTCTAAAGAAAATGGTGTAAGGAAAAGTTGGAGTGGATCTACATATGCTTCAGAAGGATTCTGGGAGAAGAAAGAGGGAAACATTTAAATATAAATGTAAATTCTACTGGTATGAAAAATTAACATTTTCAGCTCAGTTTCATCAAGTGCTTTTTAGTGTACATGTAAAATTACTCTTTACTGTATGACTTTTTTGCAATACATAATAACAGTATTCTGTTTATATCAATAGACTGTGATTAATATTTTGAAAACTTGAGTGATTGTTTTAAAATGCAGGGAGGAAATTGACATCACTTCCAATCAGTACATTTGCTGAATGACAGATGAAGGTCCACTACTGTCCCCTTTTACCTGATTGTGTTTCTTTCTCCTCAGGCATGATGTTGCCATCTTTGACATCAGCTGTCTACTTCTTTGTATTCCTGGGTTTGTGTACCTGGTGGTCCTGGTGCCGGACATTTGACCCATTGCTGTTCAGCTGTCTCTGCGTTCTGCTGGCAATTTTCACTGCTGGGCACCTGATTGGGCTTTATTTATATCAGTTCCAATTCTTTCAAGAAGCAGTTCCCCCCAACGACTACTATGCAAGGTAAGAGAAATTGCTAAAGCAATTGAGGGTGTTCCTCACCAAGTCTTTTAGGGTCTGGTTAGGCTCTGAACATTCAGGATGGCTTCTGGATGCCAATTATTGGGGTAAGCCACACTTTGGTGAGATGAAAAAGCAATATAGCAATTTACTCTTATTGGCCTTAGATGACACAGTGTAGAAGCAAAAGTGTGTCCTGGGACCCTAATCCCTTAAGGTCTTAGCTGTCACAAGAGTTCTCAGAAGAACTTATGAAAAATAACAAGGGCATGTCTTAAGCATTCAACTAGAAAGTTTTCACGGGCCAAAAAGACCACTATGAAATAAGTATTAAAATAATAATGAATTGAATATAAGAATTTAAAAACAAAAATACTATAATCTGAGCATGAGGCCCCAGTATTAAAAACAAAAACAAAAAGAAAAACAAACAAAACCAAAATCCATTGAAACAGAGAGAGAGGAGAGGAGGAACTCTAATAATTTGCCTTGATAGAAAGGCGACTATTACACCAACTTCTTACCATGAGCATGGGAATTAGAGAGAAAGAATCCAGCACTTTCAAAGTTTCAGAAAGGATTCTAGGCCTTTCTCAGTTAGAGACAAGATAATGCCAGGAAAGGAAAGTAGCAACAGAAAATTACTATCTGTCCATCCCCTTAATGAAGTATTTGATTCTGGCTACAGCCTGATATTCTTACTTCAAGTGAGTTGAAAGCTGATGTCCAATATCAAAGTGTAACCACATTAGATTGTTCCCTAATTGCAAAGAAAAACATTATAAGTTACAAAAGTAGTCAACCTCCTAATCAGTTGATCAACATTAACACTTCTAGCTGGGTGTCTATGGCTCATGTCTATAATCCTAGCTACTCAGGAGACTGAGACCTGAAGAACATGGTTTGAAGCCAAGCCAGGTAGGAAAATCTGTGAAACTTTTGAGTCCAATTAACCATCAAAAAACTGAAAGTGGAGCTGTGGCTCAAGTAGTAGAGCATTAAATTTGAGCAAAAAAGCTCAGCGATAGTGCCTAGTGACAGCACCCAGGCCCTGAGTCCAAGCCCTAGGACCAGCACTAAATAAATAAATAACATTATCTAAAATGAGATGGCCTAATATTTCAGACTTCTCTGTAGCATCAGAGGTACATAGTATCAAGCCTTTGACTCAACCTGTAATGTATAAGACATGCAAAGGACAGACATAACTAAAATAGGTCCACAAGAATGTGTGTCTACAAGACAAATGATGTGATCTGTTTAAGAACCAGCACATACAAGACAAGCAGAAATGTTGATAATCAGATAAGTTGATGTTAGGTGAAATGAACCCCAAGATAAGGACTCAAATGGTTTTTCTTTCTTGTTATTGTTTCTAACATATTTATATGATGATTTCTTTGTTGCTTTGTATGTCCCTCCCCCATGGTATAAACCCTGTTTTCACTGTATTTGATGTTGATATAATTTGGGGAGGGGAAGGGAAAAAACAAATTGTTTAAATAGGGATACAGGTGGACTCATTGCAACAATAGTCGAAAAACAAACTTTACAACTTTGGCGAGGGGAGGCGGTAGGAGGGCGCGGATAGTAAGGGGAAACAAAGGAGGATGCAACAATACTTGATAAGAAATGTATTCATTACCTTACTCATGTAACTGTAACCCCTCTGTACGGTATTTTCACAATAAAAAAACCCTATTAATAAAACAAAACAAAATAAGAACCAGCACATAGATAAAACAAAAAAGTATATAGCGAAACTGTGCTAAGAATTACACTAATTTAAAGGAGAAATCAATATACAATACACATGTACAATATGCCTCTATATTAGATCCCTGAAAGATATTTAGAGGTTAAGTGAAGAAAATTTCAATAGTCAGTGGACTTTAGGAAGTAGTATGCAAGTTTTTCTAGTTACTTAGGTGCAGAAGAGGCAAATGTTGATACTCTAGGGACTTATTTGTTCTTGCAGCCTCATGATATCTGTAATTTTCAAATGATTTAACAACAAATATGACAGATCATAAAAGAAAGATAAAGACAACAAAATTACTTACACTAGGTCATCAGTAGAGGTTTATCTATTGTCCTAGTTAACCTTATTTTTTTTGTCTGTGAAAGAGTCCATAATTTAATGTTGCAGAAAAGGAATCAAAATGTCAGGAAAGGCTATAGGGATGAACATTGTTCCAGATTCCTGGTCTCTGTCACCACTGGATGGTCTTGTCTTCCTATTTTGAAATGAGGAAATCATATTTGAAAAGACTATGAGCAGTATTATTTATTTTATCTGCTATTCAAGTTTACATCCTTCTTTCAGCAGACCCCAATAGAGTTTGTATATGTGCTTTTTGTCATATTTGATTATAAAAAATACCAAGCTTTAGCTGTGTCCATATAATACTGACAAATGTTAGTTAAACAAATTCTAATACCACTTAAGTTCAGTTAAAGTAAACATTGACTTGTAAACTCAACAAATCTTATTCGATCTAATGAGAATAGAACATTATGTAGATATAGCAAAAATGGAGAATCTCTTTAATGGTGCATATTTTATAATATTTATTTATTAGGCAGGAAGGAATAAATGCATATATAGATACATCAAAAGTAAGAACTCTCTAATGGTACAAATTGCATCATATTTATTTTATGCAGGAAAGAATAAATCCTAAGTTTTAGTGAAGACAGTAGTTCTGGACTTTAATTTCTTTTAGACTTTTATTTGTGGTTTTGTGAAACCACAAATGTTTTGTACTATTGTAAGGACCAACTATTAGAGGATACTTAATTGGAAATTTAAATATTCTGTTTAGGGCAGTAGTATGTGTGTGTGTGTGTGTGTGTGTGTGTGTGTGTGTGTTATCATTTTAGGATCTTTTTGTGTATGTTGTGTGTATGCAGTGTGTGTGTGTGTGTGTGTGTGTGTGTGTGTGTGTGTGTGTGTGTGTGTGTGTGTGTGTGTGTGTGTGTGTGTGTAGTTTAGGATCTTTTCTGCCATCTAGGGGCAGATAATGGGAAATGCAAAGACTGTAATCATCCCAAAAATGGATCAGGCAATCTTCAGTCCAAGATTTCAGTCTTTGAAGGCTATAAATCCCTGTCACAGTCTTTCAAGAGACTATTATAATTTGAGAACAATCAAAACAAGATGTGAAGAATTAGTAGGGATGTATTCCAATGAAACTGTTTTATGGACATCAAAATTTGTGTCTCTTATTTTCATACTTTCTGAAATATTTTCTTTTCCAAACATTTAGTAATAAACCATAGTAGCCTGTAAGCTGAGTGATATCTCAGATTTGGACAACAGGTAATAGCTCTGAAAGTTTAATAACTTACCTGCCTCAGGTAAGTTATTGCCATGGACTTATTATCAATATATATTTTGTAGATAATCCCTTTAACAATTTAAAAGTCTGTTACTATCGTCTCCTAGATTAAGTCCTTAATAGTCAGACTGTTCATTAGCATATGGAAAGTTTGAACAAAACAAGAAAAATACATTTCTGGACACATATGGCTCATATCTGTAATCCTAGCTTCTCAGGAGGCTGAGATCTGAGAATTGAGATTTGAAGCCAGAGAGGCAGAAAAGTCCATGAGCCTCTTATCTGAAATTAACCAGCAAAAAAGCAGGAAGTTGAGCTGTGGCTCAATGGTAGAGCACTAGACGAGCAAAGAAGCTAAGGGACAGCTCCCAAGCCCTAAATTCAAGCCTTAGTATTGGCACAAACAAAAAGAAGGACAAGAAAAGAAGGAAGGAAGGAAGGGAGGGAGGGAGGGAGGGAGGGAGGGAGGGAGGGAGGGAGAGAGGGAGGGAGGGAGGGAGGGAGGGAAGGAAAGAAAAGAGAGGGAAAAAATACATATTCTTTAAAAGAATTTATTTTTGTTTTTGGTCAGTCATGGGGCTTGAACTTGGGGCCTGGGCGCTATCAGCTCTTCAGCTCAAGGCTAGCACTCTACCACTTGAGCCACAGCATCACTTCCAGCCTTTTCTTTTTTTTTCTTTTTTTTGGGGGGGGGTCCGGTTGTGGGGCCTGAACTCTGGGTCTGGGCGCTGTCCCTCAGCTCTTCAGCTCAAGGCTAGCACTCTACCACTTGAGCCACAGCATCACTTCCAGCATTTTCTTTTTTTTTCTTTTTTTTTGGGGGGGGGGTCCGGTTGTGGGGCCTGAACTCTGGGTCTGGGCGCTGTCCCTCAGCTCTTCAGCTCAAGGCTAGCGCTCTACCACTTGAGCCACATTGCCACTTTGGCTTTTTTCTTTTTGCTTATGTGGTGCTGAGGAATCGAACTCAGGGCCTCAGGCATGCAAGGCAAGCGCTCTACCACTGAGCCACCTTCCCAGCCACTTCCAGCCTTTTCTGTTTATGTGGGGCTGAGGAATCAAACCCAGGACCTCATGCACTCTACCACTGAGCCACCTTCCCAGCCCCCTAAATTGATTAATGTATTTATTCTTCCTATGCATAAATGGACATTTTAAAAAACAGACGTTGGATCCTACTGTACATGTTACTTTGTAATGTGGTACTGAAATGGTTTATGTTCCTCTGCCATGAAATGTTCTTCTAGAATATGTTTCTGGTAGGCTGCAATGTGTTCAATGATTAGCTAAATTATACCATAGTCATCCATGGGGTTTGACCATCTAAATGGAATAAAACTCAGGATGAGAAAACAGTGGCCCTTTGCTGTCTTAGTGTGAAGAGGCTCTCCAGGGCTGTGTGATGCTGTTTCTGCTGGAGGTCCCCAACGTTCCTAAGGTCATGTTAATTTCATGATGTGGATTGCCTTCAACAGTGTGGATGTTATGTGTGGCAATCCCAGGCCAGCGTGTGACACACACAGATCAGACGTTTCCTTTCTTTCAGAGTAAGACTTTTTCTGAAACCCAGTGATCCAAAAACATTAGGTGTTGGATCAAGAAAGAGAATGTATGAACTTCTTCCATTTTGGCATACAGGGGTAATAAGATTGCATTTTCTAAAACAAATTTCAAGACTCATTACTAGATAGTGACAAGTGTATGTATTGGAAGATTGAGACACTTATCCAAAGTTAAATTATTCTTCAAAAATCTGAGATAATTCAGCCTATTACAGCCACAAAAAAGTATTAGTAATCACACTTTTTGGACTTCATCCAGAAAAATAAAGTCTCGAAATTAATCTACTTAATAGAAAAAAATGACCATGTATACAACTGGAAATAATCTAACAGAAGAAGGTCCTATTGAAACTCATATTCTGGCAAGTATTGCTAAGAAAATAGCAAACTAAAACTTTGCATTAGCTAATGTATTTTCATGGAGAATTTCTTCAGGCAGGCAAACATATAACATTGTAAGAGATGAAGCAAGAATGATTTAAATAGCAAAAAACTAGGCTAGAGCATGACTCAAATGGTATGATTCCAGCCAAGCAAACAAGCTGAGTGAGCATGACAGACTGAGTTCAAGCTGTGGAACTAGATAAATGTCCAGATTTGTCCCTTTACATAGATCCTTACCTAGTTATACCTGTAAGGCTGTGTGGGCAGCTTTGTAAATCTAGGAGTACTAGGCCACTTCTGTCCTGTTGAGCTGTGCAAAGGTGGTGTGCTGGGTAGGGGACAGGAACAGAAGTGGAAGAAGCATGTATTGTGCTGTCATGAGTGTGTAGTTCCCATGGACCTTTTTAAATGCACCTCTCTGTAATGAGCTTCACTCTTCTATATTCTCTGGAACTCTTCTAAAAGCCAATTCTAATAGCTTGGTAGCACACTTTTGACTGATTTCTTTGTAAAGATGATACTTAAAGTAATTCTGAAGTGTGTTCATCTAAAATCAGTCTTGGCATACAGTGAGCTTTATTTTCTTTTTCTTATCCAAAGATTTCAGGTTCTAAAGCAGGTAAATGTGCTGGGCAGGGCAGGAAGCAGCAATAAATGATCATCATTTCTTTATATAACATACTGTGGAAGAGATGGTGGCACGCGCTTATAATCTTGGCTACACCAGAGGCTGAGATCCAGAGGATCTCTGTTTGAACCCATTCTGGGCAGAAAAATCCTTGAGATTCCATCTACACATAACCAGCAAAAAGCTGTGCTGGAGACCTGACTCAAATGGCAAAGTACCAGCCAAGCAAGCTAAATAGGCATAGGCTCTGAATTCAAATAATAGGATTGGCTGGATAGATAGATGATAGATAGTGATCAATGGATTGATATAGTGTATAGATAGAAAATAGATGATATATTTAGAGATAGATAGATAGATAGATAGATAGATAGATAGATAGATAGTCCGAACCCATGTATTTAATTCTCTGTCCTACTGATGAACATTTTGCATATGATAAACAGTAAAATGCAGATACAGCTTTAGGCTGTCTCTCTTACTCACTGGCTTTTATTCTGACACCAGAATTTTCAAGGGAGTCACTCCAAGGCTGAACTTGTTTGCTCTCTTTCAATTTGTTATTCTGTGGCTTTGTTCACCTTAAATTTTGAAGGTGGAGAATGAAAGGATGGGAAGCACTGGGGATAATTCTTAGGCTGTTCCCATGAAAATGACACTCTATTAAGTAAATCTACAATGGCTGTCCTATTACCCTTTTTTATTTGCTATTTCTATAAATCACAATGATTAGAAAGGAATCATGTTTAATGAAGGAAACGTTCCTGTTTATTTCAGAGTTCAAACGATGTGAACAAAAAAAACAGCAAAATTTGGAAGTTCAGAGGATCTTGGTTCAAAGCCAGATCAGGCAGAAAAGTTGAGATTCCATTTCCACTTAACCAGCAAAAACGTGGGTTGGAGGTGTAATCAAATGGCAGCACTCATTATATGACAAAGAATTTTATGCCACAGAATGAACCAAAGAATGTTAAAGTTCAGTGTCATTAATTATATTTATATGAATTGTGTGATAATCATTTCTATGTAAAGAGAAGTAAAGGTCTGGGTTGGGTTTCTCTCTCATGGTTCGGAGAACCAACCTGGCCCATCCTCTGGAAAATGAAGAATGTACGAGCTCTGCTTCAGGGTGGTGGCAGTCTGCCTTGCAAGCAGTTAGATAATCCAGATGTTTGTGGTCCCACACAGGATTGCTACTGCAGTCTTGCTTTAGATGGCCTGAGGTTTAGTAAACATAAACAGCATAGAAAGACTCATTTGTTCCTCCAGGATACTATTTTCGCAATAAATTCAAGTGAAAGGAATCCAGTTGCGGGTGGGGGTATAAATCATGTTATTTTAATGTTAAGGAACTTCTGGTAATCCTTCCCTTTTACCTTGTGTCAGCAGAAGACATGAGCAGTAGCCACATGTATAGCATTTGTTTATTTGTTAAAGTTGGTAGGGGATGTAAAAGTAAGAAAATTACTGGTCTCGTTTTGAGTAGTATTAATGATTAAGTGACTTAGTCCATAGGCCTTACACAGACCTCATTTCTGTTCATATAAAAGGTGAGAAACAGGAACCAAAAAAGAAACTACACTGGGCATGGTTGGTGCAAGCCTATAATCCCAGAACTCAGGAGGCTCATGGAGGATGGTGATTTTGAGACCAACTAGAGTAACACAACAAGTCTTAAAACATAGAGAATGGGACAGAGAAAGGAAAGAGAGAAAGAATATGAATTACTTTGCTGCTGATAAATGGCAAACTGACAAACTTCGGTACTTGGACTCTGAGTCCATTTGAACACGTACCACATCTTGTGATTGGTCACCCCAAAATGAGTAACCACATATATGGGGTGGTACTTACAAAATCCTGAGGGAGTTCCTACCCAGCCATGACACCTTACCTTGGGCACACAGCAACTTCTGCTTTTTACCAAGTTACCAAGCCACAGGGCATTTGCATGGGATGTCTCTACAGCCTAGGACTGTACTGTCTAACTGTCCTTCCAGCTGTTATTAACACTGCCACCAAAGATGAAATGGTCCCTACTGTATTAATAGTAATAAATGCTCTAGCTCAGGAATCTTGAATCCTGGCATTAATAGTTCCTAAGCATAGTATATACCAAAATCCTGTTTAGACACTCTGGCCTCATTTTTGTGGCTTTGTATGGAGTTACTCCACACTGAGGAGAGTGAGGTAGTAGGGTGTGGCAGTGCCAGAGGGAAGAGGCCATGGAGAAAGAGGTGATGTTGATCGGCAGGTGCCAGTCAGCTGCTATGGCTGAGACACAGGGAAGATCACAGTACAAGCAAGCAGTCAAGCAGGGATTCAGGGAGGTCCAAAAGAGCTAGTTGATGGGCACAAATCAGCCTGAAAATCATGCCTGCCTGGAGTGAGGATGCCTTTCTATAATATGGGTGCCAATGAGAACCACAGCTATTTACCATTGAAGGCATCAGGCGTTTTCAGGAGTCATACTCAAGTCTCCCTCTCAAATGATCCTAGCCTCATCTCCATCATACTGTCAGGGCCCTGAATGCACTCTGCAACCCCAGCACTGCACCCCTCCCTTCACTGGAGCTGCCCCCTCCTGCTTACTCAGCTCACTGTTTTTTTCTTCCCTCCAAACATAGTCCAGGCACTTCTTTCTGGAATCTTTCTCCTTACAAGAATCTTCCTGGAAGAGGGCAATCCCTCCTCATGGCCGCCTAGCTAGGCCTGGGTTCTGCCATCTGTGAAAGAGCTTTACAGGCTTCTGGATGCCCAGGATTTAACAGGGTGACCCCACATTGGGCTCTCGGGAACTCTTGGATCAGTTTTGTTTTCTCACCTCGTTTTCTAAAACCTGTATATTTTAGTTATGTGGATATTAACATAATGTGAAATTTCTGTGTTCCAAACTCAAGCAAGAGGAGCCATTAGTTGAGGCACATAATAAGTAATTTTCGAGAACAATCATTGCTGATGTGTCCCTACCCACTGTGTTCACACTGCCCTGCTCTGTGTGCCAGCCCCTGGTTATGGACCATCAAATTCAGTTTAAAAGCTAAGCCAGGAGCATGGGAGAGGGAGTGTGACTCCTTCGGTGTGGGGCTAGCTAATATTTTGGTTTTGTTTAAGCAATAGCAATAGTTTAAACCAAGCATAATAGCCATGCCTGTAACCCCAACACTGAGGGGTAGAGGGAGTGGGATCATGAATTTGAGGTCACCTTGGTCAGACCTTGTCTCAAGAAAAGAAAAAAATAATTTCTTTAATTAGGAAGTTCACGAAAACTTCATCCCTGATGGCTACAATCGGTATAGTTAAAGGAGTAAATAGGTTTAATGTTTGAAGAAATAGATTTCAGTTCATATTCAGTATGTTCTTCAGAGAGCTGATGTGCTGTTTCTTACTGAGATACCTGGATGTCTTTCCTAATTTGGGGGGCTGGCATGGGGGAAGACATGGGGCTGCAGAGTGATGTAGTATGCTGGGCAGTTGGCGAGATAAATAGCACTGGGTCTCCCAGGGCATGCTTGCAGGATGTAACCAAGAAATGTTGGGTTTATTTTCCTTTTGCCATTTGGGTATATGTGTAAATAAGCTGTACATGGTGTGATTTTCATTAAACTTCTCTCTGTGAAGGTTAATACATGATAAGTTTTTCTGTTTGGACTGAGTTCCAACTTGCATAGCATTAGTAACTTAGGAAAGTACAACTTAACAACAAAACAAGTCTCTATTTTGCACCTTTTCTTAGCTTTTACTACTGTCTTTTTATCTCTGATCCAAAATTAAGTTCTGTTAATCCTATATCTGGGAAAACTTAATTCTGTTATTCTTAATTTTTAATTATATTGTTAGTTCTATGATTTTTAGCACTTAATTCTTTTCTCAATATTATTTGTAGAAAACATAATATAATGCATAAATGAGATTAAATATAAGAGTAGCTTTTCTATAAGTTTACCATGTTAAGTGAGTTAATACTTATGAAATAATGCTTATAGGTAATAAAAACTGTGGTGTTTGTTAAATAGGTTATCCTCATAACAAAATGCTCAACATTGACTAGAAATTTAATCATAACATTTAAGAAGAGTCTATCACCTACTTGGGTTTTAGGCAATCTAATTTTGAGTGCTATCATCCCACTTGGAAATTGCTATCATTTTTGTGTCAGTTTAGTGACATTTGTTTTTAATTTAATTCTAAGAATAAGTCCATATGTGTGAGTTTTTTATTTAATTCTAAGAATAAACCCGTGTGTGTGTGTGTGTGTGTGTGTGCGCACACACACACACACGCATGCATGCATGCATGCACACGCTAGACCTAGGGCTTGAACTCAGGGCCTGTGCACTGTCCAAGAGATTTTGTGCTCAAGGTTAGTGCTCTATCACTTGAGCCACAGGTCCACTTAAGGCTTTTTTTTTCATTTTTGATGTTTAATTGGAGATAACCTCATAAACTTTCCTACCTAGCTTAGCTTTGAACCGTGATCCTCAGATCTCAGACTCTCAAGTGGCTAAGATTACAGGCATAAACCACCAGTGCCCAGTAGCCATGTTAGTTTTTAGTTTGTTTTTGTTGTTGTTGTTGTTTTTTGTGCTAGCACTGGGGCTTGACCTCAGGGCTTGAGCACTGTTCTGAGCAGTTTTGCTCTAGGTTGGCACTCAAGTGAGCCACAGCTCTACTTCCAGCTTTTTGGTAGTTAATATGTCTTTGAACCTGAATCCTCAGATCTCAGCTTCCTGAGTAGCTACATTACAGAACTGAGCCATCTGCACCCAACAAGCCATGTTAATTTTTAAGCCCATTTTTTTGGGGGGTGGGAGGACTGAGATTTACAAAGGTATAAAATGTGTTCCAAGCTTTTTCATTTAATACCTATACTAAGTCTCCATGAAATAAAAGACCCAAATTATAATGTTTCCACTTTATTCCTTGAATATTTATGACAGTCCCTTTACAGGGTTACCGACAAGTTGGAAGTCACCCAGCCTTTGCATTTTGTCACAGGAAAGCCCAGGAGCTCAATTATTTGCATCCATTTGAAATACATCAGCAGGCAGCCTAGGGGGTCAGACCTATTGGGTATGGAGTTGGCTGGTCTCTCCAGATGAACAACTTTGGGATCTAGGCCAGTGTATGAAAAATTAACTCTGAAGAGATTGTTTGAGAAAAAGGTATTTTAGAACAAAACAATTATTTAGCTATCAAAATTTATCAGAATGTAGGATCATCTTGTTTGTTAAAGTTAAGATTTTCATCTGAGTTCAAGATTTTAATTGGTTGCAGCAACACCTCATTAATTTTTCAGTTTGACTGTAGATAAGCAAATTTGGCTGCCTCCTAAGATATTTTAGGGATAAATACACAGAGACATATTGTCTGATGACTGCTGAGATTGTTGAAGTTGTGAATGTCGCTTGTGCAGTAACTTCTGCTTGTTAGTTCCAAGAAACCATGACTCAGAGATAAGAGATTTTCTCTGAACATTAAGACTAAGATGTTTTCATTTTTCTCCTCTAAAGAAGCTTTCTGCTAAGAGATTTTGGCAAGTATTTCCATAAACTTGCTAGTTATTCATTATTGATAGCATTAGCTTGCTGTTTTCTTAAAAGCTTCCATGAGATACAATTGATAGGAAATCAACTGGATATACTTGAAGGATACAGTTGGATACGTTTAGACATAAACACACTGGTGACACCATAGCCATGTCGATGCGGTACCTGTATGTAGCACACATACCCATCTGGTCTAAAGGTTTCTTCATGGTTTTATGGAATTTCTCCCTTCCCTGTCTTGCCTCCATAAACAGCAGTCACTGATATGCTTTCTGCAACTAGATTGGCTTAAGTTTTTTAGGATCTCATAGAAATAGAATCATGCAGAATGTACTGTGGGGGCGCCAAGCATGTACTAAAGGCATGAGGTACTTCATTCAACCTAGTCTATTGACTGACATTCACCTTGTGGTTAACCAAGGGTTCTATTTCCCCTGGACTCTCATTCACATGCAGTAAAGTTGGGTTTAACTTGCATTTTCATAATAATGCATAAGGCTAAGAATCCAGGAGCTAATTTGATAATCATATTCATGTAGATTATGCCTATCAAAATATTTGCCACTACAAAAGTTAGAACTGTTTATTTTCTTGGTGTTGAGTTTGGAGATCTGAGGAAACAACCAGGATTCCTGTTATTTGTCAGGGAGTATTGTGTTAGGATCTTCCCAGTAGAGGAAGTGTTCTTCTAATGGTAACTGTGCTAAAGCAAAGCTTTCATTTTGATAATGGCTATGTGGCCAGTTTGTTATTTTATGAATCATTATTTCAGTGTGGCATTTGAGAAATCATTTCCAAACTACAGTTCACTAATTTGAAATTTTTTCTAGAAATTTTATAGATTATTTTGCTTATTATGTCAATTGTTTCAGAATATTCCCTTGAAAAAGACTTCATCAGAATATTGCTTTATACCTTTCTGAAAAACCAAGTTTTCATTTACATGTGATTAGCTTTAAACATGGGCTGTCTATTATCTGTACCATTTATCGTTATGCCACTGTGCTGAGCTTATGGAACACTTCATTTTTAAAATCCATAGACATTTAGTTTCTCCTGGATCTTTTATGTTTATATAAATTTTTAAATCAGTCTGTCAATCTTACAATAAAGCCTACTAGAATTTTGACTTGGGTCTCATTGATTCTAGAAAAATCTGAGTAGTGTTGTCTTCTGATGTATGAGGTAGTTATAGACTTCCAAATGTTGAGGTCTTTTTAAATTTCTCTCACCAGTTTATGTATTTTTAGAGCACAGGTCTTTCACAGCTGCTGTGAGACTCGACCCTCAGCTCTTTCAGAATATTAATACCATTACATATGATAATTTTAATTTCAGTTTCTTTTTTGAAAAAGAAAACAGACTAAATTTATTTGAAAGTGAAAAGAAAAACAGAAAAGTGAGTTAAAAAAAAAAGTATACGGAAAGCCATGAGAAAAAGTAGCAAGACACTCCATCTGGATAGAGAGTCCGATGGAGTCCTTTCAGAGGGAGATTGTACAGTGCAGGGCTCCTCCCATATTTCCTTCTGATTTCTTGATGGTTTATATATGCACATCCCTGGCTCTTTTGGTTGAGCAGGTATCCAGGGCATTAGAGGAAGAAGTGTTTAAATGGGACTTTATAGCACTATGGGAAACAAGAAGTGTACTGGTGGTACACATGTTATCTGCCATGTGTTATATCTATTACCACTGAGCAGCTCCCCTATCTTTACCTCAGTCCCCTCCCTCCCCTAACTGCCCTTAATAGGGGTGATAACCACTCCAAGCTACTTCCTGCTGAGAGAGGGCAGAGTAGGGTATGGCATTTTGGGATCCGCAAGGAAGGGTTTTTTATCAATTGGATATGATTTGTGCACTGTTTCAGTGGACTATGGTAAAATTCTGGAGGACAGTTACTATGAGGCTCCTTTTTAAATGACCCTTTGTAGTTTGATGGACTCCAGAAGAAACAAGCTTAAGAAACATGAGTTGAGAATGCAGTGGCCAAGTATTATACCCAAATAATTATACCAGATAGGCATCCCAGAAAAGGTAGCCATCGAGACAAGGACCAGGTGCCTCCCCATGAAAGCTATCCTTGAAGGTGAAGTGTGCTTCCTCCAGAAGTTGAGAGTCTTTGTGGATTAATTTGTGGATGTTAGTTTGGACTTGTTCTGACCTGTTAAGCCAAAACAACAGTCTTCCTTTAGCATGACACCACCACTCCCCACACACAGCCATGAGCATAAATAAAATTCTTCTATTTTATAAAATCATTGACTCTCTTCTATTTTGTAAAACTATTGACTATTGTCCCTAGTACATAAAAATGTGATTATTTTGTGTATTTATCTTATTTCATTCCAATTTTCATTCACTCTCCAAGGTTTGGGGGGTTTCTTTTGTTGTTTGTCCATTCCACAATGTTTTCTAAAGATACTATATTACCTACAAATACTATTTACCTTCATTGTTTTCAATCTGGATACTTTTTTTTCCTTGTCTTTTCACACTTGCTGTGAGCTTCTGCTTAAAATTCATGTGTTTATCTTGTTCTCTTAGGGGGGAAAGCATTTAGTCTTCATTAAGTGTGATGGTAATAGGTTTCCCACAGATGTTCTTCATCAGGTTGATAAAAAAAAATTCCCATCCATTCCTAGTTTGCTGAAAAATCCTACCCAAAACAGAGTGGATATGTCATCACATACTTTTCTAGTATTTTTTTTTTTGGTGGGGGGGCCGGTTGTGTGGCCTGAACTCTGGGCGGCCTGGGTGCTGTCCCTCAGCTCTTCAGCTCAAGGCTAGCACTCTACCACTTGAGCCACAGGACCACTTCCGGCTTTTTTTTTCTGCTTATGTGGTATTGAGGAATCGAACCCAGGGCCTCATGCATGCAAGGCAAGCACTCTACCACTGAGCCACCTTCCCAGCCCACTTTTCTAGTATTATTGAAAGCATCATTTTCTTTTCTTTTGTGGTCAGCTGATAGCATGAATGATCATTGAATATTAAACTATCCTGACACACTCCAGGTAAATCTCATTTGGTCTAGAGGAATCTAGCCTGTTGTTGCCAGTGTAGAACAGTAGTAAAGCATGTTCAATTCCTAGAACAAAAACAGAAAAAGTATTTTCCATGGTTTTATGTTTCATTTCATTTTGTTGGGGTTTTTTGTTGTTGTTGTTTTGCTTTGTGTTACTGGGGTTTGAAATCAGGGCCTCATACTTACAAGACATGTACTCTACTGCTAAGCCACATTCCCAGCTTTATTTGCCCTGAATAATTGAGATAGGTTCTTAAAATCTTGCCCCAGCTAGCCTGGACTGATATTCTCCTACTTACACTTTCTACCATAGGTGGGGTGACAGGCACACATCACCATGCCCAGGTTTTTTACTTGAGATGGAATCTTGGGAACACTTTTGCCCAGACTGACCTAGAAATGTGGTTTTCCTAATGTTAGTCTCTGACAAAGCTGAGATGACTGGCAAGTACCACCATACCTAGCTGTTGGTACAGTGTTCTTGCAAAACTTTTTTAAGCTAACCTCAAATTGCAGTTCTCAGATCTAAGGCTGCTAAGTAGCTAAATTTACAGGTGTGAACTACTGCATCCAGCTTATATTTTCTTTTTTATGAATTGCTGGATTTGAACTGATAATGTGTATAATTTTTGCATCATGATCATACTATATATTAGCCTATAGTTTTATTTCACTTATTTATCTGGTTTGCGTATCAAAGTAATGCTAGCCTCCTAAAATGAGTTGGGAAGCATTTCTCTTCTTTAGTGATAAATAAGATTTGGTTTAGTACTGATATCATCTTTTTATTAAATGTTTATTGAAAGTCATCATCAGTAAAACTGTATGTGAACCAGACACTGGTAGCTCATGCCTGTAATCCTAGCATCTCAGGAGGATGAGATCTGAAGATTGCAGTTCAAAGCTAGCCAGAGCAGAAAAGTCCATGAGATGCTTATCTCCAATTAATCACCAAAAACCTGGAGGTGAAACTATGGCTCAAGTGGTCAAGTGGTAGAGCACCAGCCTTTAGTGCCAAAAACTAAGGAACAGCACCTAAGTCATGAATTCAAGCTTCAGTTCAACACACACACACACACACACACACACACACACACACAGAGGAATGCACGGGTGCATGGGTACATGCAGTATATTTAGGCAAAGGAAAGCAGCCATACACTGAAACTGAAAACACTCATAAAATAGAATCATTGTCTTGTGAATTTGACATAGTAAAGCCACATGCACAACCATGTTTATTGCTGCATGATTCACCATAACCATGGTTTGGAAACAGCTAAGATGCCCTTCAATGGGTGAATCGATCAAGAAGGTATAGTATGGGGCTGGGAAGTTGGCTCAGTGGTAGAGCGCTTGCCTTGCATGCCTGAGGTCCTGGGTTCGATTCCTCAGCACCACATAAGCAAAAAGAAAAAAGCTGGAAGTGGCGCTGTGGCTCAAGTGGTAGAGCACTGGCCTTGAGCTGAAGAGCTGAGGGACAGTGCTCAGGCCCAGAGTTCAGGCCCCACAACCGGACCAAAAAAAAAAAAAAAAAAGAAGGTATAGTATATATACACAATGGAATTTTGCTCATCAAATAGGATGAATGATAAGCATCATTTGCAAAGAAATGAAGAACCTGGAAAAAATTATGTTCAGTGAAATACATCCCAGAGAAACAAAAGACATGTTTTATTTCTCATATGTAGAACCTCATTCTAATTTATAAATGTATAAGTAAACATGTACGAAGTCATAGGCACATGTATGTAAATGTAACCGAAGTATTGTATTTGCATGGGAGAATTCAAATGGTGTAACTCTTAGAGTAACCAACTAAATGGTGTAACTCTTAGAGTAACCATCAGTCTAACAAAATGAATACCAGGAAACTGATACTTAAGATATGTGTGAAAAGGTCAAGTGAGGTGGTAATGAATGAAGAGAGAAAGGAGGAGAATTCAATCATAATACTCAATTCATATTCTATGAAATTAGGAAAATTGGGGGTGGAGTTGGGAGGGATGGAGAATGATGAAAGGAGGGACAATAATCAAGACACATTGTACTCCTAAACTGACATGTTGAATTATAATCCCTTTGTACAAATACTTAAAGATAATAAAATATAATTAAAATAAATAAAAGATCAAACAACAGCAAAGGAGTGCTTGTAGCAGAAGACATTACCAAATGGCCTAACTTGCCCACTGCAATCACAGTTTTGCATACAGCACCTCCTCTACTAGGTAAAAAGGTATCCTTTGGACAGGATTCCATATAAAACAATATTCTGCAAATCAAGCATAAAATGTAATTACAGCCAATTGGCAAATCTCTAAGACACATATATGCCCCTAGAAACTTCAAGGGCATGATGCAGAGCCCAGGAGACTCAATGCAAAGTTTTCCCAAGCCTGAAAAAACAATGTAGTATAAAATCTGTCAGATTAGTTTCTCACACAGAGAAAAAAAGTGTCCATAGTTTTGGCATGGAAACATGTTTAAAGCTTGAGTAAGAAAGTAATGAAAAGAATAGTTAAACATTGGCTGTTTTCCCTATGACATATCCATGCAGAGAGGTCGGGAGGGGAGGATTTGAAAGCCAAAATTGAAAGAACTAATGTGTAAGAGGCTGTATTACACTCAGATTGGTGGGATGCCATGAGAACTAGAAAGACCTTGCTGGAAAAAGTTCTCAGAACAAGTGTTGCTCCCACAGAGAAATATGTCTAACATTGAGGAAAAATTGTATAGTAGTTGGAAATGCAGAAATTGCTTTCTGTATCTACTGATGTCTCATACCTGATCTTCCTAGTCATACATAAATCCTTCTGGGCTCTCCTCCCCTTGCCCCACGGCCCAGCAATTGGAATCAAGGACCTTTGGTCTGCACTTTAAAACTTGGAATTGGGAAGAGATTTTGACTTTTTTTTTTCAATTTTCCTGATTCCCCCAAGACTTTAAAGGAAAAGCCTTGTGCCTGGCAATGGCAATGATCAGTCATACTTGCCTTCTATTCCCGTGGCCATCACTCCAGCTTTTCAAGGGTGATGGAGCAACTAGGTCTGAATGACCCCCCCAAAAAAAATCCTGAAGACATTCTACTTCACCCAGAGGGGAAATCTATTCCATCATCTAAGATTGATGAATCCAAAGTTTCTCTCTGTGCTAGTCTTTGGAAAATTGGAAGTGACTACTCAGGACATTCCCTACTCAAACCTTGCTGCCTAGGTAGTTGGTGCAGCCACTTCCATGTTCCAGGTGTGCCCACAGGATGATATGTAACACTCCCTTATCTCCTTCCTATTCATATGGGAAGTTGTAGACCATAACTGTTCAGAATATTTCTTTGATGAGTAGAAGAAACTAATGCACAGATTAGGGTGGGTAAGAACACTTACAAGCTACAATCAAAGATGCATTTGCTGAAACCAATCCAGGACTGTGAGCACTTTCTAGGAGCTGCTTCCCATATCACATCACCAAGGTGAAACAAATATAGGCCTGCCCTTTGATCCAGTGATACACTCTTGAGCATCTACCCAGAGCATTACTAAGCCAAGATTCTGGTAAGGACATCTGCACATCCATGTTCATTGCTGCACTATTACGGAAACGGCCAAGGTGCCCTACAGAAGATGAGTGGATCAAGAAAATGTGAGATATATATATATATATATATATATATATATATATATATATATATATACATACACACACACACACACATACATACATACATACATACAGTGGAATTTTGCTCATGTATCAGAAAGGTAATATGTCATTTTCAGAGAAATTAATGGACCTAGAAAAAATTATATTAAATGAAGTAAGTTAGTCTCAAAGAGACAAATGGTGACTATAGTAAGTTTCATCCCTGGCATAGGCCAAGTTCATGACATGCATTATTATAACAATCACAATGATAATAAATAGAAAGACTGGAGCAACGATTCTGTGCCAGATTATGAAGCTGAAACCAGGTTTTTAGACCCCTGTCCTGAAATCCAGGAGTCCCAAGTTAGGTCTGTCCCCAAATGCAAGGAAAGAAACATAACAAAGGGCCGAGAAAGGATATTATTATATGCACCCATGGGAAGACAACACTTTAGTACGTCTTCATAGGTACAGACATTGGCTTCAGTTTAAATAAGAAGGCAAAAGATGAGAAATATGTAGAGTTAAAACAGTGGCAAATTGAAGGTATGGCTTGTTTGCCCATTAGCTCAGTCTTGTCCAGTAGAGGTATTCTGGAAAATTGCTATCATTTTATTACTAGAACCGGACAGTCTCCTGAAATTTTGGCTGTTGTTTTTTAAGTTAATAAGAAGAAAGCATTACTTGTTTGAGTAACAGTTTGCCTCTCACACTAAATTGGTTTTGGGCTTTCTTGGAGCCCATAGAGATTGCAAAGTTGAATACAGTAGAGAATAGCTTAGATCAAGGGACACAGATACAAAGTTGAGGGACTTTTAGTTAATTCACAGGACCCAGCAAAGCATCTTACAGTAACACATCCCATAACCTTAATCTAGTAATTAACAACAGAGTAATGGAATTAACAATGGGTCAGCAGGAAATAGTTTTCAAGCAGTCTGATTTATAGTTTTAGCTTTTTTTTCCTCAATACAGCTTATGTCCTTGAACAAGCCATGGGTTGGCCAAACAAAAATAGGATAGGGCTTTGAAGGGAGGTGAAAACCAGGAGGTAGAGTCCAGTGATGGCTCAGAATCATGGAATAATGGGGTAGTTTACTTTTGTTACTACTCCTTAAAAAGATTTAGTGTAAAAAAATATCAATAATAACCCATGCAAAGAAAAAGTTATTACCAGTCAGGAATCTAAAATGTGGAAAGGAGGAAAATAAGTCCAGAGAGAAATGAAGTCTGGCCAAGGGATGTTTTACTCACTTTTGTGGGGTTACTTAATGCAATCCAATAAGGAGGAGAACCATCACAAACTAATTATGAAAGTAGAAGTTGTCTTGTAAATTCCGATAGGAGGAAAGTGGAACATAATGACACTGGTTTATTTGCAGCCATTTATGTCACTTTCTCACATTAGTGACACTAGACAGCAAGCCAATGTTTTAAACTTCTTAGCAATGGAGCATTTTAGTTTGTTTGGTACTAAGACTTGAACTTGGGACCTGGGTGTTGTCCCTTAGTTTTTTGCTCAAGGATAGCATTCTACCAGTGAGTTACACCTCCATTTATGGCTTTTTTGATGGCTAATTAGAGATGAGAGTCTCATGATTTTGATTTGGTAATCTTTAAATCTCAGCCTAAATAACTAGGATTACAAGTGTAAGTTGCCAGCACCTAGCAGTCATATGCTGAGATACCATTAAGTCAGATTTCATTGTAGTGAGCATTCCCAGGAATAAAAATGATCAATGTGGGAAGTAGGTGAGGAGTTTAATTATGTAGCTAAGTTTAACCATAGGCAATTGCCAGCATCACATTATGCACATATTTTAATGAAATGAAAGTACTAAAAAAAACTGCTAGAAAGATAAAGAACAGGTATCTGGAAGGTTTCACTGTCTTCAGAAGATTTGTTTTGTACTGGACAACAAGTATGCTTGAGTGGCTTCTTGCTCAATGTTCTAAATGTGGAATGTCTGTTTCTCTTCTGTTTGTCTACCAGAGGCAGAGGTCATTCATGTGGCCTCCAGTCTTGAGAAAGCTACTGAGCCCAGCTGGGAACAGCACTGTGGACTGCTTGCTAGAGCAAACAGCTGCTTCTCCCTGCTCCTGAGGCCGACAGGTCCAAGCAGTGTTTGCTGCAGTTTGGGGGTCTGGTGGGGTTTCATGTCTGGCTTTCCAGAGACTATCTCCCTGTTATGTCCACATACAGTAGAGAAGTCTAATTGATGCTTTATGAGGCACTGGTCACAACCACGAGGGCCTTTTCCCTCATGAGTCCATCATCCCTCAAATCCCACATCTTTCAGTCATTCCTCCATGTCTTCCCCCAGCCATCCCTCTTCATCCTCCTTCAGCCATTCTCCATGTCTTCCCTCATTCTCCTGTCCTCTCTCAGTCATTTTTCCAGGTCCTCCTTCAACCATCCCTCCTCATCCTCCCTGTCATTACTCTTCCCTCAGTCATTCTTCTGTTCCTCTAGTTATCCCTTCATGTTCTCCCTCAGCAATCCTATGTATAACATCTTTACAATATTGTACTGATCGTACCTGATTCAGGTAACTGTAACCTCTCTGTGTATCAACTACACAAAAACAATAAAGTAAAAAAATAAATAAATAAAATCAGGGACCTTTACTGCTTCTTCAGTAATGTGTTCGCAGAGTAGCTAGCCATTCTGGGAATCCTTCCTTCCTTTAATCCTCAATGGGAAAGAAATAATTGGGGGTGAACAAAGATGCTTCCAGCTCTGTTTATATTGTATTTGTCCAACAAAGTTTGACATCTAGCATTGAGGTTGTCTGTGCTTTTCAATCACTGGATGGGGCCTAGAGGGAAAGTTAGAAAGGTGCTTTCCCACATAGAGCTCCCCTATGACCCAGCAATCCCACTTTTGGGCATTTACCCAAATGATCACAAACAAGACCACACTAAAGCTACCAGCACAACTATGTTTATTGCAGCATTATTTACTATAGCTAAGCTATGGAACCAACCCAGATGCCCCTCAGTAGATGAATGGATCAAGAAAATGTGGTATATATACACAATGGAATTCTATGCCTCCATCAGAAAGAATGACATTGCCCTATTTGTTAGGAAATGGAAAGGGTTGGAAAAAATTATATGAAGTAAAGTAAGCCAGGCCCAAAGAAACATAGGTCCCATGGTTTCCCTTATTTGCAATATCTAGTATATGTCTGAGTCAAGCAGAAAAGATCAGATAAGGTGATGTTAGGGAAATGAACCCTAAGGTATGTATTCAAATGTGTTTTTTTTCTTTCATGTGATTGTTTCTAACACATTTATAAGATTATTTCTTCGTTGCTTTGTATGTCCCTCCCCCACAGTATAACCCCTGCTTTCACTGTATTTCATGTTGGTATAATTTGTGGAGGGGAAGGGGAAAAACAAATTGTTTAAATAGGGATACAGGTGGACCCATTGCAACAATGAGATGTATTAGTCATTATATCGAAAACAAACTTGATTGGGGGGGCAGGGGGAGGATGGGAAGGGATGGGAAGGGGAAACAAAGGAGGAGGCTACAATGCTTGATAAGAAATGTACTCATTATCTTGCCCATGTAATTGTAACCCCTCTTTACAGTATTTTCACAATAAAAAAAGAAAATATAAAAAAAAGAAAGGTGCTTTCCCCTGGCCTCTTCCCAGATTCAGGCCACAGACAGCCTACCGTGGGGACCTAGGAGCTGGCATTTCCAGGCAGTCTACAAGCAATCTGCAAATTCCACTTTGGAAAGCCTGAGTCAATGCTCTTTGTGATGTAAAAAGATAGAAACTATCATATAAGCCCTGATCTTAGATGTTAGAGTATGCTAGTAAGTCCTCACTACACATGGATGTATTTAGCTCAGATCAACAGGGGGTATACAGAATAACCAGCATGGCAAAAGCATGAAAGGACACAGGAATGTGAGGCACAGACCTACACTCTTGGAAATGATGAGCAGCTGGAGACAACAGAGGCCACGTGCCAGAGGCTGAGGACTGAGGGCATGTGACTTTGTGGGGGGATAGTTTTGGAAAGGCAGTGGTACTGTATTAGGTTCTTTTTTTTTCTCTGCCAAATAAAGGATTATAAGTGGGAGCAGAAGCAAAGTTTATTTGAAAGTGAGAAAAAGGTGCCAGGGAAGTTGAGGAAATCCTGTTGACTACTTGCAGTTCGGTATAAGTCCTTCACTAGGAATATCACTGGGAGGTCCACTTATGCTATATGAGATCCTGTCCTGCATCCTAGATAAGGAGGAAGAGAAAGTGGAAGAGGAGGAAGAAGTAAAAGAGGAGCAGGAGGAAGACGAGAGTATAGACTTTATGATGCAGGAGAGCAAGAAGGGTCCTGGAAACCAGTAGTTGGTTGGGTCTCCCTTTAAATGTCTTTCAGGCCATTCTCAGCTGTTTGGGTAACTGGTTAGGTCACTGCCCACCTCATCCCAAAGAAAGAGGCCCCTGTCCTCTAGACAGGATTTCTCCAGAGCAAAGCCATCACCCAGGCTTCCAAGGATGTTCAGGAAGGAGGAGGGCATTGTCCATATCAGGCCCGCTCTCTCCTTTCTGCCTTGGTTTAGTGAGGCATGGAAGGAACAGCTGTGATAGAATCACAGGCAAGATCTTGAGACAGTGTCAGTCCTTTTATCTGTCCTGTCCTGTTGAAGCACAGAGAAGAGCTGGGCCTGGATTACTAAAGGCTCAACAGGAGAAACACTCATTCATTCTCCTACAAAACATGCTGTGGACGTGGCTGCTGCTGCTTTGTTGGTAACCAGCATCTTTGAACACCTGCCAGCTTTCACTGCCTCCGAGCACAGGCATGCAGAGACTTTGGGATATGTGAAAGAAGATGGCACTTTGGGTCTTGGGTATGGGAGACAGAAAATAGTCAAGATGATACTGTTGCCAATGCTCAGACTCCATACAGTGGAGTTTCTCTGGACAGGTGGCCAACATTGTCACCTGCATGGCCCCAACACAGCGGGAAGATTAGGTGGTGAGAATCACTCTCAGTAATTAACTGTGATGTGGTATGAGCCTACCTACATGGGTCCCCTGTACCCTACAGTAGTAATTCCACCATCTGCTCAGAACTCATTTTCCCTGTGATAATCATTGTCTTCTACTCAAAGTATTTCCAGCATTGTTTAGGAAGTAGTGGAAGAAAAAGGTGAATTCCATAAGCAGGCACGTAGATCCCCTCAAAATCTCTACCCATTTCAACTGTTATCTTGAAGAAACCCCTTAAACTTAGCTAGCTCCTGAGTCCTTGAGAGGATTGGTGTTTGCCTAGGGAAGAGAGAAGACAGGAGTTAGTGAAGGGGCCTTGTTCATGGTTGCAATTGGTTTTATCTGTCACCACTGCAGAATCATAGGTAACTATGGGAAGATGGTGCCATCCCATCCTGGAAGTTCTCGAGGAAGTTCTTCTAAAGCTGACCCAGTATAAACAAGTTAATTAATTGAGTGGTTATAAATGCTTATTGGAAAAAGCCTACATTATTCAAAAAGGAAGAATAATTGTAGCTACGCAGGAGGACAAGATCTGAGGATTATTTCAAAGTGAGCCCAGGCAGAAAAGCCCTTGGGACTCTTATCTCCAATTAAATTATCAAAAACCCAGAAGTGCAACTGTGGCTCCAGTGGTAGAGCACTAGCCTTGAGCTAAAAAAAAACTCAAGGATAGTGCCCAGATCCCATGTTCAAGCCCCAGGGGACGGAAGCAAGGAGGGAAGGAAGGAGGAAAGGCAGAAGGAAGGAAGGAAGGAAGGAAGGAAGGAAGGAAGGAAGGAAGGAAGGAAGGAAGGAAGGAAGGAAGGAAGGAAGGAAGAAAGGAAGGAAGAAAGAAAGGAAGGAAGGAAGGAAGGAAGGAAGGAAGGAAGGAAGAAACAAGGAAGGAAGGAGAGAGCAGGGGAAAGGCTCTTTCCCTTAACCTGTCCCTACTCCTTATGCAGGCCCTTACCAGCAACAACTTTGGAGCTCATAGATAGCCCCAGATGCTGCTCCTGTGTGTTTTAACTGCTCAGATACCTCAAATATGTGTACAAGTTGGTGCAGGGTAAAATGGGGAATCTTAGCAATCTCCCTTCAGAATAGACAAGCCAGAATGAGTAGCCTGTGTCCTGGAGAATGTCACTTGTGTGGCATTCTGGAAAAAGAGCACCATAGAAACAGTGAACACATCAGGGGGTGTTAGAGATTTGAGAAGGTTGACTAGATGAAGCACAGGACATGGTTCAAGGTTAATGAAATTATTCTGTGTGATTGTGCAATGGTGGACAACACATGACACTGGTAAGACTGACTGAACTTACAGCATAAAGAATAAAACTTTGTATAGATGAAAAAATTATGAAAGACTGTTACAAAACCATTCACCTGTATTTGTATGATATAATCTCACTCAAAGAGGTAGGGAGAAAGGTGAGCACATGGGTAACCATGGAAACCACTAGTGATTTTAAGTCTAATGACAAAGCATCTGTGAATAAACATTGGGCTTTGGTGCATAAAACCATTTTCCATGAAGGAATAGGTCAGCAGTTCTATTTGTGCATATATGTGTGTATATAAGAAAACATGTGTGTATATAAGAATACATGTGTGTATATGAATGCTTATGTTTTTGTTTGTTTGTTTTGTTTGTTTGTTTTTGTCGGTCGTGGGGCCTGAACTCTGGGCCTGGGCACTGTCCCTCAGCTCTTCAGCTCAAGGCTATCGCTCTACCACTTGAGCCACAGCACCACTTCCGGCTTTTTTCTGGTACTGAGGAGTCAAACCCAGGGCCTCATGCATGTGAGGCAAGCCCTCTACCACTAAGCCATCTTCCCAGCCCTGAATGCATATGTTTATATACATGTGTACCTATAAATTTATAGTATGTTCATGTATGCATAAATATACATTATTTGCATGCAGGCTTCTGTACATATGCATACATATGCATGTACAATTATAAATGATTGAATGTATTGTGTATTTGTATACATATGCATAGATATAGAATATATAGCTATGTAGGGTGAGATTATCAAGGCTTGTCAGATGATGTAACAGTATCTCCTGAACTCAGGGGAAAGTTACAGAGAAGCAATATGAGAGCACATTCAAGCTGGAGTCCTAATAATAATCTCACACTTACTATCACCACAATGGCTCTAGGCAGGAGGGCACACGAGCACATATACTTACGTGCACTTGCAACTGAAAAGAGCTGAAGCTGCAGGCCACAGTAGCAGTAAGCTGCCCTGCTGCCCAAATCTTGGTTTTTCAAGACCACTCTTCATTAAAGCTGGAGGCATGATTGCCCAGGGTGTGGTAGGGAAATATGCAAGACAGGGCTGAAGCAGTTTGTAGTGCTATAAAGTAGGAAAATCTGGACTTGGGGCAGAGTTTAAGCAGTAGAGAAGCCCTGAGTTCAACTTTATTTTTTTATTTAAATTTTAATTTTATTGTCAGGGTGATGTACAGAGGAGTTACAGTTACATAAGTAAGATAGTGAGTATATTACTTGTCTAACTTGTTACCCCTCATACATTCTTTCTCCTACTTTCCTTACTCCCAGCACCCTCTCCCAAGTTGTACAGATCATTTCCAACATATTGTCTTGTGAGTATCACTGTTGCATTGGTTCCCCCTATGTCCTTTGTCTCCCCTTTTTTGGTTCTCCTTCCCTTCCCTAATTCAGATGAATGTACATATAATACCTAGGTTACCAAAATCAAATAGAGTGACAACAGGGGATAAACCATAGGGGAAAAAACACAAAAGAAAAAGAAATTGTGTAGTACATTAAAAAGAGCAACAAAGCTGGGAAGGTGGCTCAGCGGTAGAGCGCTTGCCTTGCATGCCTGAGGCCCTGGGTTCGATTCCTCAGCACCACATAAGCAAAAAGAAAAAAGCCGGAAGTGGCGCTGTGGCTCAAGTGGTAGAGTGCTAGCCTTGAGCTGAAGAGCTGGGGGACAGCGCCCAGGCCCAGAGTTCAGGCCCCACGACCGGACCCAAAAAAAAAAAAAGAGCAACAAAGAAAAACCTCTTGTGTCCATGTCTTGTCCATGTCACTTCACATAGTATCATCTTATATGGTCATATGTACATAACTATTGAGCTATTTTGTACATCTGCCAAGATTATCCTAGACATATACTATTTATTACAAATAAGGGAAACCATGTTTCTTTGGGTCTGGTTTACTCAATATAATTTCTTCCAAGTCCATCCATTTCCTTATAAATGGAGAGGTGTCATTCTTTCTGATGGAAGCATAGAATTCCATTTTATATATATATATATATATATATATATATATATATATATATATATTCCATTATATATATATATATCACATTTTCTTAATCCATTCATCTATAGAGGGAGGGACATATGGGTTGGTTACATATAGTACATTTTAAATATGTTAAAAACAATAGCAAAAAAGAAAAAAACAGTTGTGTCCCTATCTTGGGGTTCATTTTGCTTAACATCATCTTATATGGTCATATGTACATAGCTTTTTACCCATTTCTGCTTGTCCTAGACATATACTAGCTGTTGCAAATAAGGGAAACCATGGGACCTATGTTTCTTTGGGCCTGGTTTACTTCACTTAATATATTTTTTTCCAAGTCTTTCCATTTCCTAACAAATGGGGTGGTCATTTTTTCTAATGGAGGCATAGAATTCATATATACATATACATACACATGTACACACACACACACACACACACACACACACACACACACACACACATGCCACATTTTCTTGATCCCTTCATCTACTGAGGGGCATCTGGGTTGGTTCCATATCTTAGCTATTATAAATAATGCTGCAATAAACATAGTTGTGCTGGTAGCATTGGTATATCTTTGTTTGTGATCATTTAGGTAAATGCTCAAAAGTGGAATTGCTGGGTCATAGGGGAGTTCTATCTGTAGTCTTTTGAGGGAACTTCATACTGGTTTCCAAAGTGGTCAAACAAATTTGCACTCCCACAAACAATGCAGTAGGTTCCCTTTTGGCCACATCACTTCCAGCATCTGTTATTATTAGATTTCTTGATTATAGTCATTCTAACTGGGGTGAAGTGGAATCTCAATGTTGTTTTGATTTGCATTTCTTTTATGGCTAGAGAAGTTGAGCATTTCTTCATGTGTCTATTGCCATTCTTATTTTCTCATCAGAGAAATCTCTCTTTAAATCTTTAGCCCACTTATTAATCAGGCAGTTGTTTCTTTGAGGATTTGTTTGGGGAACATTTAACTTTTTAGTTCTAAGTATATTTTAGATATGAGGACCTTGTCCGTTGTATGGCTAGTGAAGATCTTCTCCCAATCGATGGGTTTTCTATTGATCTTGCTAGCTATGTCTGTTGCCATGCAGAAGTTTCATGCAATCCCATTTGTCCAACCTTTCTTTGACTTGTGTTTCTGGGTCTTGATTCCTAATGAGAGTCCCATTTCTCACCCCACCATAACTGTCACCCTAACCCAAACTTACATACTGACATCTCACCTTAACCCTATCCCCCAACTCCTTGACAATAAAATTTTAATTTTTTTTAAAAAAAGAAAAATTTGGCCTGTGCCAAGGAGCCCAAGAGTTTCTCCTATTCCTTCCTGAAATGTTTTCAGAGGGTCTTCTTTTCACCTCGAGGCCTTTGATGCATTTGGAGTTGATTCTGGTGCAGGGTGATATATAAGCACCTAACTTTAGTTTTTTGCAGGTGTTTAACAACTTTTGCCGGCACCATTTACTGATAAGGCTGTCTTTCTTCCATCCTATTTTTTTGGCTCCCTTATCGAAAATTAGGTAGCCATAGGTCTGTGGGTTCATTTCTGGGTCTTCAGTTCTATTACATTGGTCCTCAGGTCTGTTCTTGTGCCAGTACCAAGCTATTTTGATTACTATGGTTTTGTAGTAAAGTTTGAAGTTTGGTATTTTTTTCCCCTCAGCTATTTTTTTTATTGTGAAAATACCATACAGAGGGGTTACAATTACATAGGCAAGATAACGAGTACATTTCTTATCAAGCATTGTTGCCTCCTCCTTTGTTTCCCCTTCCCATCCCTTCCCATATCCCCCCCAGTCCCCCTACCCGATCCTCCCCCCCACCCTCCACCAAAGTTGTAAAGTTCGGTTTTTGACGTTACGACTTGTACATCTCATTGTTGCGATGGGTCCACCTGTGTCCCTATTTAAATGATTTGTTTTTGCTCTTCTCTCCACAAATTATACCAACATCAAATACAGTGAAAGCAGGGGTTATACTGTGGGGAAGGGACATACAAAGCAACAAACAAATCATCTTATAAATATGTTAGAAATAATTGCATGAAAGAAAAAAACATTTGAATACTTATCTTTGGGTTCATTTCCCTAACATCAACTTATCTGACCTTTTCTGCTTGACTCAGACATACACTGGTTATTGCAAATAAGGGAAACCCATGGGACCTATGTTTCTTTGGACCTGGCTTACTTCACTTCATATAATTTTTTCCAAGCCTTTCCATTTCCTAACAAATGTGGCAATGTCATTCTTTCTGATGGAGGCATAGAATTCCATTGTGTATATATACCACATTTTCTTGATCCATTCATCTACTGAGGGGCATCTGGGTTGGTTCCATATCTTAGCTATGGTAAATAATGCTGCAATAAATATAGTTGTGCTGGTAGCTTTAGTGTGGTCTTGTTTGTGATCATTTGGGTAAATGCCCAAAAGTGGGATTGCTGGGTTATAGGGAGCTCTATGTGGAGTCTTTTGAGGAACCTCCATATTGTTTTCCAAAGTGGTTGAACAAGTATACAAGTTTGGTATTTATATATCTCCAGCACTGTTCTTTCTGGTAAGGATTGTTTGTGTTATTTGGGGTCTTGTTCCATATGAATTTTTGAAGTGTTTCTTCTATTTCATTGAAGAATGATGTTGGGATATTGATGGGTATTGCATTGCATTTGTAGATAACCTTTGCCAGTATCACCATTTTCTCGATGTCAGTCCTCCCAATTCAGGAGCATGGGAGGTTTTTCCATTTCCTTAGTTTTGCTTTAATTTCCTTTTTCAGGTTTTTGAAGTTTTCATCATAGAGGTCCTTTACTTTTTTGGTTAAGTTAATTCCTAGGTACTATTTTGAGGGGGAGGGCCTAATACAAAAGGAGTTACTTTCCTAATTTCAGCCATGCTCTTCTCATTATTGGCATAGAGAAAAGCCATTGGTTTTTGAGAACTAATCTTATACTCTGTTACTTTGCCAAAGTTTCAGATCAGCTTGCGTATATTGGGAGTGGAGTCCATGGGGTTCTTTAAATATAAGATCATGTCATCTGCAAAGAGGGAAAGTTTTACTTCATCATTCCCTATTTTGATCCCCTTTATGTTTGCATCTCACCCTATTGCTCTAGCTAAGCATTCTAATACTATATTGAAAAGGAGTGGAGAGAGTGGACATCCTTGTCTCATTCCTGAATTTAGAGGTAATGGCTTTAGCTTTTCACCATTAAATATAATGCTAGCTTTAGGTTTGTTATACAGCCTTTATTATATTGAGGAATGTTCCATGGATTCCTAGTTTCTCCAGAGCTTTCCTCATAAAGAGGTGTTGGATTTTGTCAAATGCTTTTTCTGCATCTTTTGAGATGATTGGTGGTTCTTATCTTTGTTCTTGTTGATGTGATGAATTATATTAATTAACTTTAACCAGCTTTGCATCCCTGGAATGAATCCTGTTTGATCATAGGAGTTCAACTTGAATAAAGGAAGGGAGGAAGGCAGGTAGGGAAGGGAAAGGAAGAGAGAGAAGGGGAAATAAGTGGAGAAAAGAAGAACGGAAGGAAACTATGGGCTTAGCAAAGAAACACAAGGACAAACTGAAAGAGCTTTTACTGTTAACAAGTTGAATGCTTTGAGCAACAAAATAAAGCTATATCAATTCATATTATACCCATAATGACAAAAGTAAGCAACTGAATAAATAAATGTTCCCTGGTGGTTAAATGTAATTCAGTACCCTAGATGGATTCTAAGATGAATAAAGGGCATTAAGTAGAAACCCAAATACAGCGTGGACTGTAATTAAAAATGACACATCACTACTGGCCTGTTGGTTGTGACAAATATTCTATTCTAATGCAACAGGAGAAAGTAGGTATAGGAAATCCCATATTCTTCCTATATTTTCAACTTCCTGGAAATTAGAAATTTTTTACTTTTTAAAATTAAAAACATTAAGTTAAAACATATCTTGATGTTTTCTAGGTATAGATATGTAGATAAATAGTATGTTATTTTTAACAGGTGCATAGTAGTCCATAATGTACACAATTATATCAAAATTGATTCAGACATTCTGCCATTGTGTTTATTTAAAATTATCAGCTTTGTACAACTACTGCTCATTTCCAGGAAACAGCCTAAATTCACATGTGTGTACACAGGCAACAATGTATGTCAAATAGCACATAAAACCTAAGAAAGTTTGCTGGACGTGGAGGTGTGGCTTAAGTGCAAGCCTAGAATGAAAAAAAAGCTAAGAAACAGCACCCAGGCGCTGAGTTCAATCCTCAATACTGGTAAAACAAATACAACCCTCTACAGGGGACAGCAGATGGAGAGAGGAAGGGTGGGTGAATGCAGGCATAATGTTCAATGTATATATGTGAGAATGGAACTAAGAAAATTGAGGGGATAGGTGGGGTTGGGAGAGATAAGGGAGAATGATGGAAGCAGTGACATACATCAGAATGCATTGTGTTAACAAGTTGACAAGTTGAGTTGAAATACCTTTGTATAACCAAAGATAATTTTTAATTACAAAAGGAAATCACAAAAAGAAAAATTAATATCTATTTCTCAAGAAATTTGATTGAAAACTAAATAATTTTCATAGGGCATTTCCAATTTGCTTTTAAGAACTCTAATTTGAACTGACATGAGCTTTTAAAAACCTTTATGCCTATCATATACCTAATCCTCACAATTTGTTATTTATGGCCAAGTGTGGTGCCCTATACTTTTAATCCTAGCACCTGGGAGCCACTGACCCACAGATCTCAAGTCCAAGCCAGCCTCAGCAACATAGGGAGTTTGAAACCACCCTGAGTTACACAGTCTGAAAATATAAAAAGTGCTTTCTAATTGTTTTCCAAATGCGAACATTGAAGCATAAAATGGTGAATTGTCTGATTCAAGATCGCATAGATTTGAATCATTACCTGCATTCCCATTCTTTCCACTTCATTCTCTAGCCTCTGATGTTTCAAAGTTTATTGTGAGAAACATGCTAAGGTAATTTAATGCAAGATATTAGTTTATAAATCAAAATATTAAGTAGATAATATGTGCCACTTCAATCCTCTTCATTTTTTTGCCTTTAAAAACTAAAAACATGTTTTAGTTTTATTCTGGAAGCTAAAACCTGGAGGGAGGATCATGGTTCTAAACCAGCTCAAGCAGAAAAGTTCATGATATTCAGTCTCCAAAAGAACCGGCAAAAAGCAGGCTGGAGGCTTGACCTTAATAGCAGAGCACCAGCTGAATCAGCAAGCTGAGTGAGAGCTGGAGGGTAACTGACCAAAAAATTAAAATAAAAAGTTAAATTGAGTGTGTACACTAGAAATACAACACCAGAACTTTCCCCTGACTCAGCAAATCTGAACATCAATAAACAGGTCTCTTCTGAGTCTTCCAAATCTGGTTTTACTTACCACCTATATCTCAAACACTCAGATTTCCTAAGACACATCCACCTTTCCTTTTCTTTCTCCTTTTAGTTACACAGAACTTAATTTTATTTCATTGAAAAATGTAAGGCTAGAAATTACCAGGCACCCATGCTCATACCTGTAATCCTAGTTACTCAAAAAGCAGCAATCTGGGGATCGAGATTCAAAACCAGCTCAGACAGGAAAGTCCGGGAAATTTATTTATTTATTTATTTATTTATTTATTTATTTATTTATTTATTTATTTTTGTCGGTCATGGGGCTTGAACTCTGGGCCTGACTCCAGAAAATTTTTATCCCCAATAAAACACCAAAAAGCTGAAAGGAGCTGTGGTAGAGTACTAGCCTTGAGCACAAAAGCTCAGGGACATAATTAAGTCCCTTAGTTCAAGCCCTAGGACTGGGGGGAAAAAAGCAAAAGATGTTATCTTTGGATAGTACTTTCTAGTAACAGGAAGGAGCCTATTTCCTGGAGGTAGGAGAATCATCTTAATTCACACTACATTCTAAACAGGCAGTGCTCACTTAATTAAGAAATAGCCCACCCCTGTCAGAGGGCCAGGGCAAAAAGAGCTCTGAACACTTGAGAAGGAAAGGTGTCTCACTTTGCACTTATCAGAACTGTTACCCTTAAAAAAATACAGTCACAGGTATAGGCAGGATGTGCAAGGAAGTATGTACTGATATTGGAAATCAGTTCTTCTGGTAGGAAGTAAAATGCTGCAACCACTATGGAAAACAGTATGGTGGTGTTCCTCAAAAAGTAAAATTACAATCACTATATGATTCAGCAAACCCACTTCTGGTTAAAGAATTTTTTGTTGTTGTTTTGGTTTTTTATGTTGGTCGTAGAGTTTGAACTCTGGGCCTGGGTGCTGTCCCAGGCTCTTCAGCTCAAAGTGAGCGCTCTACCACTTGAGCCACAGCGCCACTTCTGGTTTTTTAGTGGTTTATTGGAGATAAGAGTCTCAGGGACTTTTCTGCCCAGGCTGGCTTTGAACTGCAATCCTCAGATCTCAGCCTCCTATGTGGCTAGGATTACAAGCATGAGCCACTGGCGCCCAGCTTGGTTAAAAAAATTCTTTTTAAAAGAATTAAATAGCCGGGCGCCGGTGGCTCACGCCTGTAATCCTAGCTACTCAGGAGGCTGAGATCTGAGGATCAGGGTTCAAAGCCAGCCCGGGCAGGAAAGTCCATGAGACTCTTATCACCAATAAATCACTCGAAAACTGGAAGTGGCACTGTGGCTCAAGTGGTAGAGCACTCACCTTGAAATGAATAGCGCAGGGACAGCACCCAAGCCCAGAGTTCAAGCCCCACAACCGACCTAATGTCTTGTACATCTCATTGTTGCAATGGATCCACCTGTATCCCTATTTAAACAATTTGTTTATTCCTTTCCCCTCCACAAAGTATACCAACATCAAATACAGTGAAAGCAGGGGTTATATCATGGGGGAGGGACATACAAAGCAACAAAGAAATAATCTTATAAATGTGTTAGAAACAATCGCAAGAGAGAAAAAACATTTGAATCCTTATCTTGGGGTTCATTTTGCCTAACATCAACTTATCTGACCGTTTCTGTTTGTCTCAAACATATACTGGTTATTGCAAATAAGGGAAACCATGGGACCTATGTTTCTTTGGGCCTGGCCCTAGATTATTTCTTATAACTAATATGAGATAGATGGCATGTAGATAAATGTTAGATTGTATTATTTAGATATTCATTAAAAGGAAAAATTTGTACATGTTCAGTAGAGACAATTTGTTTCTGAAATTTTTATGTTGGTTTGATTCATGGACGTGGATTCATAGATAAGAAAGCTGACTCCATCTTTATTAAATCAGTTTGAATGCTAGACACTAAATGCAAACATATTAGCAATCATGTTGGTATTGTCAAGATAGAATAAGGTTTGTTAATACATAGGGAAAATTATCTTCCATCTATTTCTAACCTTTGACTCTCTTCTCCTACTCAGGCTCATGATATGGACAAAAATCACACCAATCCCCCAAGGTTTCTCTCCTCTCATCTACTCATCTACTTTTTGTGGACTAACTGCCCCAAATTGTGCATTCTTCCTGACATCTTATCCCTATGCCCCCTTTCATACTCACTGGGAAAACACCTCCTGGCCCTTGCTTCCATCAAGCTAGCTCATCACATCACATGATCACACGGCATGGGAGGAAGATTGTAAGGGCCACAAGATAATTGTCACTTTTCCCTGTAAATGCAACCCACCCTAGAAAATAAATGACCAAGTATTTAACACTACAGGGACCTAGACTTGTAACATCACAAACAATATGAAAGTTCAAGTATAAATTTCCCTTCTTAAATACAAATTCATTCTACAATTTGTAGTGTCTTAAGAGAGAAAGATACAGAGAGAGACAAGATACAAATAGAAACACAGAGAGAGAATTCTTTGTAGAGGACAATTCTATAGCTTCTTTACATTTTTGTGAGGTCCACTCCTTGTACAAAATGTAGGTCTCATTCTTCAGTGCTTACATAGAAATGTCAAAAAACGTTCAGGGGGTACAGAGTTCAACTTACAAACAACTATGAAAAATTATTGTGAATTTTCCTTTAGAGAGAGAGAGTGGAGTGGTGTGTGTGTGTGTGTGTGTGTGTGTGTGTGTGTGTGTGTGTGTGTGTGTGTGTGTGTGTGTGTGTGTGTGTGCATTGTGTGGGGGGTAGGTATGTATACACACGTGCTTGTACTAAGGTTTAAACTCAGGGCCTCACATTCTCCTTAACCTTTGTTGTTCAAGACTGGCAATCTGCCTCTTAAGCCACAGCACCACTTCCAACTTTTTGGTGGTTAATTTGAGATGAGAGTTTCACAGACCTGTCTGCCCAGGTTGGCTTTGAACCTTAATCCTCAGATCTCAGCCTGGTGAGTAGTAGCTCAGATTACAGGCATGAGTCACCAGCACCCAAGTGAATCTCTTAATTCATCTCACTTTATACTTTTATAGATTTTTATACATCAATCATATTTTACAAACCATTTCAAAATTTAACAAGTTAATCTTTCAAATGATGAAGGACAAAACTTAGGGAAAAAATCAAATTGTCCATACATAAAATTTAACAGAAAAACATCTTACATGGATATTACTATATAATATTTGCCTGTTACGGCTCAGCTGTAGAACTATGTCAAGTTTCAACATTTGCTCCATAATATCAACACTAGCTGAAGAGCTAATGCTGAGTCCAGCCGAAAACAAAATATTTGCTCATTTAGTTGGACTTAGTAACATGTTACCACATACTTGGAGTTTCAAAATGCAGGCATTTAATGGGGCTGGTGGTGACTAAAATATAAATTTCTAAAAATAAAATTGGTCGAAACTAATTTGGGAAGTTGTTGTACTGGTACTGAGGCTTTGAACTCAGGGCCTGAGTGCTGTCCCTTAGCTTTTCCACTCAAAGCAGAAACTCTCACTTGAGCCACAGCTCCACTTCCTGCTTTTTTGTGGTTAATTTGAAGATGAATCTCACAGGATTTCCTGCTCAAGGCTGCCTTTGAACTGTGATCCTCAGATCTCAACTTCCTGAGTAGCTAGGACTACAGGCATGAGTCACCAGTGCCTGGTGCAGAAGCTGAATTTTTGAACCAATATTAAAGCTCACTTGGCAAATGTGGGTGTTAGTGTTGAATATATGCACACATGTGACAAGGATGTGTATACTACATACATATTGCAAATATCTGCATGTGTTACATAGTAATATAGGCTAACATGAATTATAGAGTTTGTAGCGGCTTTCAAGCATTCTCTTTGTTTGCTAACAGGTTGTTTGGCATCAAGTCAGTGATCCAAACAGACTGCTCCAGCACTTGGAAGATCATAGTGAACCCGGATCTGTCCTGGTATCACCATGCCAACCCCATCCTCCTGCTGGTGATGTACTACACGCTGGCCACACTGATCCGCATCTGGCTACAAGAACCCCTTGTAAGGCTCAAATGCTTTCTGTGATCTTGTCTGCTAAGTAACCAACCTGGAATCTCCAGGTGCAAAGTTTAATTCCTGTAGCCTACTGACTAGTCCATACTATAGTGCCACCCAATGCTCACATGCTAGTGATAGTATCATAATTATGCATAATTATGGTAGCTCAGGCTTCTAATTCTAATCCTAACTACTCAAGAGGCTGAGATAAGAGGATCATGGTTTGAAGCCATCCTGAGCAGAAAAAGCATGTGAGATTCTTGTCTCCAATTAATCAGCCAAAAGCCAGAAGTAGAACTGTGGCTCAAGTGGCAGAGTGCCGACCTTGAACAAAAAAATGTTAAGAGACAAAGCCCAGAACCTGAGTTCAAACCCTAGTACTGGTGCAGAGGCATGTGTACATGCGTGCATGCTCACACACTCTCACACACATACACCTTGCAAAGAGGGTTGAATATGAAAGACCAGCTTTCCTTTACTAACTCCCTATGTGCACTCTGAGAGTGGATGGTGAGGAGGGTAGCTTCATTTGTACTGAGCACTTTCTAAGTGCCAAGTGTTATGCTAAGTTGTTTATATACATTACCTCAATATGCTAAATCACTCTAAAGTACAAGTATTATAGCTGTTATATAGGTGAGAAAAATAAGGTGTGACAGAATTTTTGGAAATCCCATACTAAATGGTACAAACCAGTTTATTGCCTAATTTGACAACAAAGCTTAGTTTTTAGAAACCATGCAACCCCTATTACCATGGTGATTGGAGTTTCCAATCTTGTCCAGAGCTCTCAGACCTTGAGGATGTTGTAGGGCAAGGCCAGGTTTGCGGGTGTCTATGCATAACTGCAAGGGAGAGAGATAAGGATGTTCCCTCCCTACAGCCTTCTCAACAAGGATTTGGAGCTTTGGGGGAGGGAGGGTCACCAAAGCCTGTGAAGCTTCTCTCTCTTCCCTTTCAGTAGTAAACAGCTCAGTTTTTTATTTCTTCTAAATGACTATGAGGAGCTCAGTGGTAAGGTATCTCATTGGCATGTGAAGGAACAAAGTTGAAACTACAGAGAGAATTGTGCTTTTTCACCCATTGCCTGCAGGGGGCACAGTTCACATCAGCACTTGGCTGAATACAATCTCTCCTCAGGTATCATTTCTAGCCTGGAGTAGTTTCCTACTTTTCCACTTTCTTGGCTTAACACCATGGACTGTACCAGATCCACAAATCCATTTTGCAGTCAGGTGGCTCTCTGTGTCCCATAGTAATGTAGGCCTTAAGGTAGCAAGACCTTAATAGGCAAAGCCTGCAGTTGATAAATTGGCATATCCTACAAGAGAAAGCCATGCCCGCAGGTAGGCCTGGCAGGTGTGCCACTCAGAAACAAGGATGTGTCTTCCCTCTCCTGTGTTCTTTTTCCCTACTACATGAACAGGCATGGAGGACAGTGGCGACTAGCAGGAATAGGTCACAGACCCCATCCTTGATGATGGGTCATCTTCGTTGAGGGGTCACCACAGATAGCTAATAATAAGGTCATCTTGCTTTGGCATTTTCTCAGGTGCTCATGGAATTTCCCATTCTTGGTAAAAAAAAAAATCCTTTAAAGTTTTCATTATGGTTGCTTCCTCAACAAACATACCTATGATATGTATCTATAGATTAAAATGTACACATAAGGAATTGACACGCACGGTGAAATTCTGAATACTGTTTTATACATGACAGAAATGAAGGCAGCCTGGAAAAGTTCTCAGGGTCTTTAGCTCTCCCTGGGCATCAGATGGAGCAGTAGTTTGGTGAGATCCTGCTGTTCCCTCCAGATCTGTGTGATACTCTCGTGTCCCTGTCCTGAGGTGTCTGGGGAACAATGTCAAGCAGACAGAACCAGGAAAGCAATCTGGACTGCAGCCACACGGGCTTCAGCTGTATTACAGAGGTCTCTAAGGGTCCATGAAACAGGCATTACATCAGCTTCAGTATTTCAGCTCATCTACACTCGTAAGTAGGCTGGAAGTAGGCTTTCTTTCTGAGGCAATGTGAAAATATAATATGATCCTGATCCCAGATGCCTTAGAACATTTAATGAAAAAATACAAGTTGAGGTAAAAGTCTATCAAACACTACTGGACATCAATGGCTCAACCTGTAATCCTAGCTACCCAGGCAGTTCAGATCAAAGGATCTGATTTTTCTGCCAGCCCAAGCAGGAAGATTAAAGAGACTCTTATTTCCAATTAATCAGGAAAGGCTGGAAGTAGGGCTTAAAGCACAAGGACTTGAGTTCAAGCCTCAGTTTGGCACACACACACAAAATGTGTTCATACTAAATGATCTTCATAACTGTTTTCTAGTGCTACTCAGAATGTACAGGGAGACACAGATACTTAACATAAGGCATATGCTATAATATATAGGGCCTTGCAAGAATCAGGGTCCATCTCAAGTATAGGACAGTGTGTAATATAAACCAGGCTCATGGTGTCCTCTAATGTCTGCTGATGGATGAGCTTTGGGAAGCAGAGTTCTTCTTGTGATTCTGTGTTTCAGGTAGAGGATGACAAGACAAAGGAAGAGGACCAAGCCCTGGCTTGCAGCTCTAATCAGAACACAGCAGAAAGGAGGCGGAGCCTGTGGTATGCAGCCCATTACCCAACTGATGAGAGAAAAGTAAGCCCAGGAGCCAAGAGCTCTATCTATAGTTTATGTTGCTATATTGGTATTTTACTGCTGAGTGTGTGTTTTGTAATAACACATCAGCCCACGCTGCTGATATGTGGACACAGTTTGATTTAGTCAGCTAGGTGCCATAACATCACATCAAAAAAGAATGGCTTGCTTCTAAAAGCAGCACCATGGCCAGCCAAACCCTGGACAAATGTGATTTTGTATGTCCATGCTTCTATAGAAGTCTCTTAATCCTAAAAGAATCTTCTTAATTTATTTACATCACATATTTGAAACAAACAATACTTAAACAAACAAGTCAAGATTGATAGCTCACAATTGTAATCTTAGTTCCTCAGCAGGCTGAAATCCAGAGGACTGCAGTTTGAAGTCAGCCCAAGCTGTGAGTCTGTGAGCCCATTATGTCCAATTAATCAGCAAAAAGCCAAGTTGGAGGCCTGATTCAAGTGGTAGGGTACCAGCCATAAGGAAGCAAGCCAAGTAAGCTCAAGGCTTTCAAATCCCAGCACAGGCATAAATTAATAAATAGGAAAGCAATATGTGGACAGCAGATGAAAATCACAGAGTTGAAATATGTTTCAGCAAGTGAGTTTGCTGTGTTGAGCCCCTTCCATAGTAATCAACAGCCACTTAGGGGAGAGCCAAGGTCCTGCTGAACAGATTCTGGACCTGTCAGTGTGTGGAGTCAGGCTGAAATTTTCCAGTAAGACCTGTAAGGTCTGCAACATCTAACAACAATGTTTCTATACCTTCTTGATCATTCATTGGCCACCCTGTGTGTTCAAATGGCCTCTTGTAGTGCTGTGAGGACAAGTCATGTTCACATTCTTGCTGGTCTCAGTGAGGGGCTCCCAGCATAGAGAATCCAACAGCTGACTATTAGATTCACTTGGTGATTGGTAGGTTTCTCTAAGATACACAAGCCCTAGCATCAGCATGACTGTCCTATATTGAGAGTGGATGAGAAATAAATGAGCCACCATGATGAAGGACAGAATCATGGGGTAGATGTGACATTTAACAGCTTGTGGGGGCACTTTTATCTCATCGCCCCAGGTTTTAGGCTGTCAGATTTAGTCCATTTGATATTAGGTAGCAGCCAAGGGTAGCCCGATCTATCCAGTGAGGCCCATAGAGCTCTGGGAGCATGAACTCCTGGTAGGAATCCTCAAGACTACAACGAACTCTGTTTTAATACTTAAAATCTAGGTGGGTGTGTGCCTGTAATCCTACTGGAGGCATAGGTAGGAAGATTGGGGTAAGAAAAATCCAGTCCTGGGTGAATATTTGAGAAATAAAATATTTGAGAAAGTAGTTGAAACATTAGAACTTATAGGTAGAAAATTCTTGAAGAGTCTCGGGTAAAATGGATAGGAGAAAGAGTTGCCAAGTGGGACTACATCAAAATAAATATTTTCTGTACCACTAAAGACATAGTTACTAAACTAAAAATACAGCCAACAGACTGGGAGAAGATAATTACCAGCAATATAGCCTACAAAGGTCTAATATCCAATGTATGCAAGGAGCTCAAGAAACTAACTTCTACCAAACCTAATAAACTAATCTCTAAATGGACAAGGGAGCTAAGGAGAGACTTTTCAGAAGAATGGCAAAGAAACACATGGGGAAATGTTCATCATGATTGGCCATAAAGAAAATGCAAATCAAAACAATGCTGAGGTTCCATCTCACCCCCCTAGTAAGATTGGCCAATGTGAGTTCAAACAACAACAAATGTTGACCAAGACGCATGGAGAGAGGACCCTACTGCACTGATGGTAAGAATGTAAACTAGTACAACCACTCTGGACAACAGTTTGAATGTTCCTCAAAAAATTAAACATAGATCTTCCCTATGACCTAGCCATACCACTCCTGGGCATCTACCCTGAACATCATGAGCCAGGATGTGATAAAGACACCTGCACATCCATGTTTCTTGCTGCACTATTCACAATAACCAAGATATGGAAACAGCTCCGATGTTCCACAATAGATAAGTAGATCAAACAAATGTGGTACCTATATACAATGGAATTTTACACAGCCATTAGAAAGAATAAAATAATGCTATTTTCAGGGAAATGGATGAAACTAGAACAAACAATGTTAAGTGAGGTAAGCCAAACTCAGAAGGATAAATGGCTAATATTCTCTCTAATAAGTGGAAGTTATATCTAAAATACACTGGGTTATGATAAATTATACAGGATTCTAGATACTCACACACAGTGAGAACAAGAAGAGAATAACACAAAGGCACAATACCTACATGCCTTTTTATATTTATATAAAGATATATACATATGTATGTATATATATATAATTAACTCTAAAATATGGACATAATAAATCTCTCTTTTCTTTATAGAAAATGATTTACACATCTTTCATGTGTATATCATCAGGAAGGTCGGGGGAAGGTACAGAACCCAAGGGGTAAAAGATGAAAAAGTGCAGCAATGCATTTCACTGGACACTGATGAAAGTGAACTATACAACTCATGAATGGAGATGGGAGGGAGGGACTGGGAGAGAATGTGAGAATAGAAGATGCTGTATGAAAGGAATTACCTGACTTGTTTAATTATAATTGCTCTGTACATCACCTTTATAATAATAAATTAATTTTTAAAAACTGAGACCCCCTGCAAAAATTAACTAAAGCCAAAGGGCTTTGGACATGGCTCAAGTGGTGAAGCATCTATCTAGCAAGTGCAAGGCCTTGAGTATAAAACCCACTACATAGTGAGTAGGAGAAGGAAGGAAGGGAGGAAGGAAGAGAAGGAGGAAAGAAATCTTTGCCATGGTGTGTAAAACTGGATGCCTAAGCATCATAAATCAAGGCTGGGCTGGCCAACTCAAGCCCGCAGTGATGATCATACGTAGAACCCTTCACTGCCAAGCATACACAGAAAGCACTTAAGAACAACCTTGCTGAACAGCCCATGCCACGTAGTGATGTTTCTGTCCCATTCATACAGAGTTAGTAGCCCCATACATCATAAAGACCTAAAAAACTCCTCCTGCAACAGAACAACCATGAAAGCCTCAGAGCACAGTGCATGACTCTCATGGTTGTGGCAATGCTGGTGTCATTAAATGCACTTTTAAAATAGAGGTACCTGGTGGCTTATGTATGCAATTCTAGCTGCTGAGGAGATCTGAGAATTGTGACTCAATGCTAGCCCAGGCAGGAAAGTTGTGAAACTCTTATCTCTAGTTATCCACTGAAAAGCCAGAAGTGTGGCTTTGCAGGGGCTAGCCTTGAGTGGAAAAGCCAACTGAGAGTGCAAGGCGCTCAGTTCAAGCTCCAGTTACTAGCACAATAGATAGATGATATAGGTAGACAGACAGACAGACAGACAGACAGACAGACAGACAGACAGACAGACAGACAGACAGACAGATGGAGAGTGATCTAAGTCTAAGGTAGGTATAGTAATGTCCTCCTCCACCATTATAGTTACTCATAACTCACTTCCTTCCTCGTAACTCCCTTCCTCTCTCACAGTACCTGTGTAAGGTATCCTTTACAGGTGGACCCCATTCTGTCTTTCTAGCACATTCTTATTGTATCTTTTTCTATGGCTGATGCACAGATACATTGTGTAGCATCTGCTAAAGCCTTCTGTAGAGTAGGTGCAGTGCAGGATTGTAGCCCAATTTATGCCATGGAGGTTAGAAGTGTGGCAGGCCATGCCACAAAATGGAAATTGCCTAGCAATGAACTTCTCTCAGTGTATCCCATGGTTAAGCCATGCATGACTATAAGCATTTTCTTCCATGTCAACCTTGAACTACAGGATATTACTTTATTATTCCATGTAACAAAAAGATGTCAGCATAGCATACTACATCTGCAGTCTGTCAGCTGTCCACAGCAGAGTCTGTCCGCTGGGACACAGTAAGGGCCCTGTGAGCTGAGCACCTGTGCTGTGTGTCCTCAGATACTACTCTTGTTAAAGGATCAGTCAAATGACAAAAATGTCATTCTTCTTTTTTTATTTTTTATTGTGAACATACTGTACAGAGGGGTTACAATTACATGGGCAAGATAGTGAGTACATTTCTTATCAAGCATTGTAGCCTCCTCTTTTGTTTACCCTTCACATCCCGTAAAAATGTCATTCTTCTGATCTGAGTATTTAGCAATAATTACTTGAAAATAAATGAAGCAAGTCCATCAGTTTGAGGAGAGCAACAGATTAGTATTTCATGAAATTACAAAGTTTAAAAATTTGAGTTTAATCAGAATTTTAGAAACCTTGTATCTATCATTGAAACTCTGAAAACTTCCTAACATTTAAACACTTCTGATGAGCTCTTCTTAAATGACTTTTTGGTAAATAAATGTGCTTGTGTAATGTTGCATGATATTTAAATATCAATATGCATTTAAAACATTACATAATGGAGCTAGGCAAGGTGGCTTATTCCTTCCTAGCCACCTGGGAACCCGAGAGCAGGATTATGATTTAAGGCCAGCTCAAGCAAAAACTTTGAGAGACTCTGTCTTAGACAATAAAAGCTGGGCATGGTGGCCTGCATCTGTCATATGGGAAATGGTAAACAATTGAATCACCATCCAAGTCAGCCCATGTATAAATGTAAAACTCTATTCAGAAATTGAAGCAAAGAAGGGCTAAATGCATGGCCCAAATGGTAGAGCACCTGCCTAGCAAGTGCAAAACCCTAAGTTCAAACCCCAGTACTCTCAAACTAAATTAATAAATATTATATAATGAAAGGTATCAGTCAATAGTGGTGTAACTGTGTAGCTCAGCCAACTAACAACTTGGAAGTCATCATCTCCTGAAAGCACAATGCACAGGTAAAAGATTCATTCGAGATGCAAAAGAGATCAGTAATTTTACTGTAACAGATGATGGGAACTGCTCCAGTAGAGTCTCCAATTCTACCTGCACCTCCCCTTCACAAAACTCCTATTAGCAGAGTTTGCTGAAGTAGCAAGGACTACTCATAATGGTCCGGATAGAAGATTAACACATCCTTCTGTTTCTAAATGCATTCTCATAGAAACAAGGCATTCTTTACATATGTTATCAAAACAGTGCATTGTAGCAGATCAAAGCACAGATATGGGAATCCAGTTGCCTTCTTTAAGCTTAACTCTAAGAAAACATGTAAAAGTATAAAACATAACACCTTTTCCAGTATTTTGTTTTTTTAATTTTAATTTTATTGATATACAGAGGGATTCCAGTTACATAGGTAAGATAATGAGTACATTTCTTGTCAATCTTGTTACCCTCTCCCTTATTTTTCTCCCTCTTTCCTCCTCCATACCCTAGTATTTGGTTTTTTTAAGAATATATATATGATTAATTTATTATAGCATATAATAGGATTTTATTTGTGTGTGTGCGCGCACACACAACACACGTACACACACACACACACACACACACACACACACACACACACACACACACACACACACACACACACACACACACTTGAACTCAGGGCCTGGATTCTGTCCCTTAGCTTTTTTACTCAAGGCCAATGCTCTACCATTTAAGCCATAGCCTCACTTCTAGCCTTTTAATGATTAATTGGAGGTAAGTGTCTCATTGACTTTTCTGCCCCAGCTGACTTCCAATCATGTTCCTCAGATTTTAGCCTCCTGAGTATCTAGGATTACAAGTATAAGTCACCAATACATGACAATAGGATTTTGTTTTTAATGAATTAATCAATCAATAACATTTTTAAATGCCTCTTTTAGTTTCCTGGTGTGGTAGATAATCTCCCCATAAAGAAAGACTTTTTAGGGCCCTGAGTGGTTTTTAAGAATGTTAAATGAGTCTCATCTCCAAATGTTACAGAAATACTTTTTGTGTTAATTATGCCTTAGGGAGGCCCAAACAACCTGTATTAAAAAAGCACAGTCATATAAGAATTATTTTGTGGTGAACAATATGTAAATTATCTTAAATGTAAAATATGTAAAATAATATTAAATCAGGTGATGGTAGTTCATTCCTGAGATCTGAGGATTGCAGTTCGAAGCTAGCCTAGGCAGACAATTCCAAGAGACTCTTATCTCCAATTAACCAGCAAGAAAAGCCAGGAGTGGAGGAATGGTTCAAGTGGTAGAGTGCCAACCTTGATTGAAAAAGCCAAGCAAGAGCAGAAGACTCTGAGCTTAAGCCCTAGGACTGGTACACACACACACACACACACACACACACACACACACACACACACACACACACACACACACACACACGCTCTCCCACACACATACACACACACACACACACACACACATGCACACTCACACAGATATATTCCAGACTACAGTATAAGTCATTAATCCTACTAAGAAACCTTTATGTCTTGAAAAGTGAGTGCTTTTGGAATCCTGCTCATGTCTAATAGATGTCTAGGAACATAAAAGCAAAATGCTTATTCTATAGAACAAACCCTTGGAAAATGCAGCAACTTGATAACCATGTGGCTTATGGTGCTTTATTTTCTGTGATAGCTAAAGGTAAATTCTGAAGCTGGGAAGTGATTACAGTGAACTGAAGCCTCCAGTGGTGTTATTGAATTTGCAATAACATTTTGCATTTGCATGGCAGTATTAACCCCAGCATGGATTCAGCTGGCGTGTGTGGATAGTACAATTTATAGATGTATAGCAACCTTCAAATGCTCTTTGCTTACCTAATAACATACTGTCCTGCATTGCTTTTTGCAGCTTTTATCCATGACCCAAGATGACTACAAACCATCTGATGTTAGTATTTCCTTAGACTTTCATTTATTCTTATGTAAGTGACTTGAAAGTGATAAATGGAATGAATACTTATGAGTCTGATTTAACAATCTAAATTTCCAGTGCATTTCAATTACATTTTTTGCAGAAATGATGCCTGGTGAATCATTAAGTATAACATGCAAAATATACTTGAAACAGCCTATAGAACTATTTTATGTATTTTGTACTGTGACTATGCTAATAATTACATAAATTAAATAGGAAGTCTTGCATGAATGCACTTATGTACATGTTAGTATCAAAATACATAAATGTACAAGAGACCAAAGGGAAAATCCCAGGTATCTTCAGTCAGTGGACTGGACCTAGCAGTTAGGCAGAGATCTTAGATGGAGTCTGTCCTGAGACCTAAAGAAAATTTGCATGCCTGTAATCCTTGCTACTCAGGAGGCTGAGATCTGAGGATCCAAGGTCGAAGTCAAACTGAGCACAAAAGAAACTTCTCTAAGTAACCACCAAAAAGCCAGAAGTGGAGCTGGGCTCAAGTGGTATAGTGCTAGCCTTGAGTGAAAGAGGAACGGTGCCCACAACCTGAGTTCAGACCTCAGAAGTGGGGATGGGGAAATGGAGGGATAGGAGGACCAGGAAGGTTTGGAGGACCTTACAGGTAGGAGGTGTTCAGTGCAGACAGCTGAGGCTGGAGAAAGCATGAATGTCACTGTAGGCCATTCCCCAAGATCACACTGTATAGTGAGACAGAGGGTATTCTGCATAGTAGAAATGCTACAAGATTAGGTGTGCATCTTATTGCCATCATTCAGGAGAAATCAGAATTGTAGGGACAGATCCAGTGCTCGTGCCTGTATTTCTGGTTACTTAGCAGGCTGAGATCTAGAGGACCAAGGTTGGAAGCCAGCCTGTGAAGAAAATTTCACAAGACTCCATTTCCAAAATATCTAAAACTAGGCTGGGGGCATGGCTCAAATCATAGAACACCAGCAAAGCAAGCTCCAGGTCTTTAGTACTGGCAGGTATTTAGTACCTGATACTGGCAAAAAAAATTATAATAACCTACATAATTTTAGAGAGAATTATTTGGGTAGAATATTTGGATAATTGTTTAGCTTCCATTTAATCTTCATCCCTTGAGCTATTTCTGGAGCATGGGGAGGGACTTATGCAATGTAGATAGCCCATAGTTGTTTGCTCAAGTGTCCTGTTCCCTGGCTTCCTTTCTAGGGCCTGCTGGTGACGGTGAATGGCAATCCTGTGGACTACCACACCATACATCCCAGCCTACCCATAGAGAACGGCCCTGCCAAGACTGAACTGTATTCCACCCCCCAGTACCGGTGGGAGACATCAGAGTCCTCAGGTAATGTACCTGCCAGGGGAGGAGAATTTACCCAGGGCTCTATTTCCCTCTCATCCACAGGCATGGCATCTTTCCTGTTTGTTGTTTATTTGATTCTTTAGAATTACAGGTATGCAAATGTTCTTTATGTCTCAGGCCAGCCGAGCTAAATTCATTTCCGTAACTTTTGCCTATTCTTAGTACCAATACTGCAGTTTATTCATTCGTTCATTCATTCATTCATTTGTTTGTTTGTTTTGGTGTTGGTACTGGGGCTTGAACCCAGAGCCTAGGTGCTATCCCTTTTCTTTTCTACTCAAGGCTGACTTCCTATCACTTGAGCTACACCTCCACTTCTAGCTTTTGTGGTGGTTAACTGGAGATAAGAGTCCCTTGAATTTGTCTACCTGATCTGACTTTGACCCTTAATCCTCAGATCTTAGCCTTCTGAGTAGCTAAGGTTACAGGCAACATGTTTACTTTTTAACAACGTGAAACCTACGTGTGTGTGTGTGTGTGTGTGTGTGTGTGTGTGTGTGTGTGTGTGTGTGTGTGAATTTACCTAGCTAGTTAGTTGTACACTAATATTTCTATTAGTTGCTATTTCAATGATGTCAGTGGTTTGTGGCTCATTTCTGCCTCCTACATGCTACTTAGAAGCTCCATTACACTCAGAGAAGGATGTCCAGAAGATACGAATACCAGCAAATAGAGTCTGAAGATCATCTTAGAGGATGCCTTTCACACTCTCTCAAATGGAAATTTCTGCGTTCTGTATATTGTGACCCTCATCAAGCAGAACTTGTTGCTTCTATTTGAATTGTGGAGGCATTATTAAGTGTCAGTTATTCCTAAAATCTGAATTTATAAGCTATGCCCAAACCAGACCATGCTACATTGCCTAGGCCATTTATACAGACATCACACATTTGCATGAATAACTATTTAAGGTATTTATCTGTCTAGAAAAGAAAGAGGAAGAAGAAGACAAAGAAGAATTTGAAGAGGAAAGGAGCCAGGAGGAAAAAAGAAGTGTCAAAGTTCATGCCATGGTCTCTGTGTTCCAATTTATCATGAAACAAAGTTACATTTGTGCCCTCATTGCGATGATGGTAGGTATATCTGCCCCCATTATCTAGTAGACATGAGCTGCACCTACTACAGCCCTGAAAAATGGTGCACAGGGCCCAGTGGCTCCAAGACCCACAGGCCTGACCTCTAATAGCCAGCATAAAGAGCTTAATCTTGCTCATGGCTTGGCAGACAATTGTTGGTTATATTTATTTTTCATGGGATTTTTATGCTATAGACTGCAAAGTAATATGCTCTTCAACTCCTTCTCTTTTTAAATATTAATACATTTTTCTCAAATTAGCTTATCAGGTCAGATTGTCCTTAGTTTTCCAACTTAAAGCCAAGAAGCCTTTTCTATAAGGTATTAATGACATTCACACTTGACATAGCTGCTTTCATTACTATCACTCATCTTACCTGGAATTGCTCTTTACCAACACGAATCAAACTATCATGGTCCCAACTGTGAGCTCTCTATTTATGCTGTTTCTGCTCAAAATTACAACTCTGATAACAGTTCTTTGACTCTCAGATAGAAGATAAAGGAAGTTCTAATCTTTTCCTTTCCTAAATACAAATTCTTGAGAGATCTTATTTATTTTTGAAAACACAATACTCTTATTTTTAACATAACATCTCCAAATTCTGTTGTCAGTGCTGAGATTCCAGGGACACCTCGGTGATACAAAATGAAAATATTTTAACTCTAGGAAAAAAATATGTAGACACAACTTACTCAGGCACCACTCAACACAGATACTTCCTGGATAAAGCTGTACATGACTTAGCTCCAGATTATAGTAAGAACACTGCCATATGGGACAGAAGGTAGAAAAAAGTTCCTGAAATTAAAAGTGCTCATCTCGAGATCCCCAACTCTATGTGTGTGTATGTGTGGTGTGTGTGTGTGTGTGTGTGTGTGTGTGTGTGTGTGTGTGTGTGTGTGTGTGTGTGTGTGTGTGTGTGTGTGTGGCTTGAACTCAGGGCCTGTGCACTGTCCCTGAGTTTTTGTGCTCAAAGCTAGCACACTAACACTTTAGCCACAGCTCCACTTCCAGCTTTTTGGTGGCTAATTTGAGGTAAGCCTATACTAGTTTTGAACTTCAATGCACAGATCTCAGCCTCCTGAGTAGTTATGATTACAGGTGTGAGCCACCAGTATTCATCTCCAACTCTGTTGTTTAAATAGAATTAATTCTGTGTTCTGATTATATACTGAAATTTTTTCCTTATATATCTTCCTCCAAACTTCTGGATCTTCCTCCAAATCTGTGCTTAAATACTATGGTATAAATTTTATTTATAATTTTTTTTCTTTTTTTATTTTGAAAATACTGTACAGAGGGGTTACAATTACATGGACAAGATAATGAGTACATTTCTTATCAAGCATTGTAGCCTCCTCCTTTGTTTCCCCTTCCCATCCCTTCCCATCCTCTCCCTCCCCCCTCACCCAAACTTCCTCCCCCCCCACAAAAGTTGTAAAGTTCGTTTTTCCACATAATGACTTGTACATCTCATTGTTGCAATGGATCCACCTTATCCCTATTTAAACAATTTGTTTATTCTTATTTTGAACTTAAAGCATTATATACTTATTTTTTTCTTTCTCTCTAAGGAAGTAGGGTTTGAAACAAATTAGATTGAATACAATTTTTTTACTTAATAGAAAGGTAAGTCTGTAATAAAAACCAGCACAGTTTTTCATTCAAGATATGATCTTTGGTGTTAGAGGCATGGCTCAGTTGGTAGAGTCAGGTGTCATATGCCCCTTCCTCCACCCCATAAACAAAAGAAGGAAGAAAAGAAAAAAATTAATCAAACCTTGATTTGGGGATGTGGTAGAGTTGGTAGAGTGCTAGCCAATGATCAAAAGTGTCAGTACTGAAGAGTCCCGGTTTTGGACCCCACCCAAAAACAGACATGATCCTGGCTGGTGTTATTGAGTCTTAAGCAGCCCCTGGTGTAGAGGAGCCTGCCCTCCAAGGAAACTTGCCTATATTGCAGCAGGCATTTTAATCAGACGAAAGTAGAGGCTTCAGATAGCCAAGCCTGTTTACTATGATTTTGTATTTATTCGAAAATACATAGTATGAGTGTGCCAACTTATCAGACAGCTCTGAAATCAAAGGTAGGAAACCACATAGCTCAGATTTTACTTCCCAACTACCATAAACTACAGGTAGATAAAACTTAAATTTCCTAGCAATGCTCAATAGGAAATATACTCATTACCTTACTCATGTAACTGTAACCCCTCTGTACAGTATCTTTACAATAAATATATATATTAAAAACATTTTTAAAAACCCTTAAATTTCCTTACAAATCTTCATTATCCACTGTTCTTCCACTGCTCTCCTCACCCTGCCAAAAAAGAACAATGTGAGAGAGGATAAAAGTCTGTTGGGATCTCATCTTTTTGAAAATTATGACAAACTTAACTCTCCTTCCTACTGAGATCAAGTCATTAAATACATTATTGAATATAAATCCATTCAATGTTTTCTTTTTATGTACCCACTCTAAATATTACCTGATGTTTGATAAACATTGTTTATAAAGAATAATTCTTTCAGGAAAATAATTTGGACATTGTCATTATCAGTCTCTAACTTAAGTAAAAGGAGTTTTAATTTCCAATATAATGATTATGTAATTTAACCAATAATGTTAAAGAATGCATTGCTTTAAAAGCCAGTTCTTCTTTAAGGCAAATTTGCAAATTGCTGAGAAAAATATTTGTGGTCCCATGCTGAATTCATTTACTTCATTCCTGTCTACTACATAAAGCTGTTCTGGAATCTAGAACTGTTTCTTGATAGTGCATAATATTCAGAATTGTGTTTGACCTCAGTAAGCCTTCAACATTATCTACAAAATGTTTTAAAGGCCTTTTCCCAAATTAAGATGATAGTAGAGACTACAGTAACAGATAACAGGTTTCCTAGTTCATAAGATTCATGAATTCACCTTAGTGATTGTATTTGTAGCTGTCATTTGAAATACATTGCTGATTCTTTGAAAGCTTAATGTGAAGGGGAAAAAATATAGAATTTTCCTGACAGCACTTTGTGCGTGTGTGTGTGTGTGTGTGTGTGTGTGTGTGTGTGTGTGTGTGTGTGTGTGTGTGTGCTGGTCCTGGGACTTGAACTTGGGGCCTTGGTACTGTCCCTTAGTCTCTTAGCTTTTTTCCACTCAATGTTGGTGCTCAACCACCTGAGCCACAGCTCCACTTCCAGCATTTTGCTGGTTAATTGGAGATAAGAGTCTCAAGAACTTTCCTGCTTGGGCTGGCTTCAAATCATAATCCTCAGATATCAGCCTCCTGAGTGCCAAGATTACAGGTGTGAACCACTGGCACTCACCTTTATTAACTCATCCTGTGTAAGAGAGTGTGTATGTGCGTAAGTTTAATGTTCCATTTATGTTCATCCATTAGTTTCTTAATTTCGATCATGTTTTTCTGTCCAACTTGTATACTTAATCTTGCGATTCTCAAAGCTTCTGTTTCTTAGCCCGGAAATAGCTCACATTCATTATGTATAAGTAATTGCTGACTCCAAACTGTTTGTGGAAAAGAAGGGAAAAGTCACTTACACTTGTTTGTTTTTGTTTTTGTTGTTTGTTTTGTTTTGTGCTGGTTGTGGAACTTGAACTCAGGTTCTTGATACTGTCCTTTAGCTTTTTCAGTCAAGGTTGGCACTTTACCACTTCAATTGTAGCTTCACTTCTGGAGTTTTGATGGTTATTTGGAAATAAGAATCTCATGGATGTTTCTGCCCAGGCTCTCTTCAAATCTTGATCCTCATATCTTAGTCTCTTGCATAGCTAAGATTATGGGCATGAGTCCTGAGCATCTGGCTACAGGAAGTACAAAGCCAGTGTCATCCTCAACAAAATCCATCTCTTTTTCCCTCCCCTATTCTACAGCCTGGAGTCTCTCTACCTTTCCTTCAGAACTCTGTCCTTTTCTCTTTTTTGCTTTTTTTTTTTTTTGTTGGTCATGGGGCCTAAATTCGGCCTGTGCTCTGTCCCTCAGATCTTCAGCTCAAGACTAGCACTCTACCACTTGAGCCACAGCACCACTTCTGGCTTTTTCTGCTTATGTAGTGCTGAGGAATCAAACCCAGGGCCTCATGCATGCAAGGCAAGCATTTTATCACTGAGCTACCTTCCCAGCCCATGTTGTTTACTTTTTAGATAACTTTGAACTTAGCAGAAGTGAGAACTGTACATCAAATTGATAATTACCCTGTTTTCTTTGATTTTTCTCCCTGGAGGCTTGGAGCATCACCTACCACAGCTGGTTGACTTTTGTGCTGTTGATTTGGTCATGTACTCTTTGGATGATTCGCAACAGAAGAAAATATGCCATGATCAGCTCCCCTTTCATGGTGGTTTATGCAAATCTGTTGTTGGTGTTACAGTACATATGGAGTTTTGAACTTCCTGAAATTAAAAAGGTACCAGGATTTCTAGAAAAGAAAGAACCAGGAGAACTTGCATCAAAGGTATGTTTGTAGGAAAACAAGAAACCAAGTAACACACAGAAAAACAATAACAACCAAACCATATAAATCACAATAATCTTATCCAGCACAACTTTGAAAAACGAGCTTCCAAATATTTATTGCTTTGCACAAATGAGCAGACACCAGGCTTTCAGGAATAATTCTCATTGCTCAGAAGTCTCCTTAATCTAAGTATGAACATGTACTACACCATGCTTTTAACTTTTACTTAAAATGACATATTATAATACCTCTCAAGGTATTATAATATGAATTATTTTTATAAAGTGTATATTAGTATATTAGCAATTAGATGTGTAAAAAATGTAGAAAAATGAATAGAAAAAGAAATCCAAAAAATGCAATGTAAAATATGCCAAGGGGTTAGTGATAGATTATCAATTTGTAAAACAGGCTTATTATTACATTTATATTACATTTATATTATGGATAATTTGAAATAGATATGAAATGTCAATATTTCCCCTGATCACATCCTCAGCATTTTTAGTAGAAAAATTGTGACACTTTTTCTCTTGTACTGACAAGCCATCTGTTGTTAGGCTCAAGTGGTAGAGGGCTAGCCTTGAGCTGAAGATCTGAGGGACAGTGCCCAGGCGGAGTTCAGGCCCCACAACAAACAAAAAATAAATAAATAAAAGGGTAGGAAGCACAGGAAAAGAGCAATACAAGTCAATTTGATTCAAATATTATAAATGTTTATCTAAACTTCTATGGTGAAACTCTGTACAATGAATATACACTAAATGAATATACACTGAATAACAAGAAAGTGAAAGACACTATGTTGGAGGGCAGGAGTTGGTCAGGTACTAGTATGAATGGGACAATGGAGAGGGTAAATAAGGGTGAATATGGTCAAAATACTATATATACAAAGGTGAAAATAGAACAATGAAACCTGTTAAAGTTGTTTTAGGAAAGGCCCAAGGGATGAAGGGAGATGGTGGAGGATTAAGTTTTGAACAGAGTACTTTGTATTGTTGAAAAACATGTGTTGAAATATCACAAAGAAAGATTCCTCATAATAGATGCTAATAAAAATCTTTATTATATATGCCTGGATTTTACTCATCTTCCACAGAGAAGATGCTTTGATTTTTGTTAACCATTCTTCATATGTCCCAACTTGCAGCCTCAGTTCAGTTCATGCTGACTTTCAGAATTTAATGCCCATAAAGTTTCAGAGCTTCTGCAGGGCAAATGACATAGCTAGCAAGATCAATAGAAAGCCCACGGATTGGGAGAAGATCTTCACTAGCCATACAACGGACCAGGGTCTCATATCTAAAATATATTTGGAACTCAAAAAATTAAATCCCCCAACAACAAATCCTCAAAGAAACAACTGCCCAGTAAATAAGTGGGTGAAAGACTTAAAGAGAAACTTCTCTGAAGAAGAAAGAAGGATGGCCAATAGACACATGAAGAAATGTTCAACATAGCTAGCCATAAAAGAAATGCAAATCAAAACAACATTGAGATATCACCTCACCCCAGTTAGAACGGCAAAAATCAAGAACTCTAACAACAACAGATGCTGGAGGGGATGTGGACAGAAGGGAACCTTACTTCATTGTTGGTGGGAATGTAAACTTGTTCAACCACTTTGGAAAGCAGTATGGAGGTTCCTCAAAAGACTTCACATAGAACTCCCCTATGACCCAGCAATCCCACTTTTGGGCATTTACCCAAATGTTTACAAACAAGACCACACTAAAGCTACCAGCACAACTATGTTTATTGCAGCATTATTTACCATAGCTAAGATATGGAACCAACCCAGATGCCCCTCAGTAGATGAATGGGTCAAGAAAATGTGGTATATATACACAATGGAATTCTATGCCTCCATCAGAAAGAATGACATTGCCCCATTTGTTAGGAAATGGAAAAACTTGGAAAAAATTATATTAAGTGAAATAAGCCAGGCCCAAAGAAACATAGGTCCCATGGTTTCCCTTATTTGTAATATCTAGTATATGTATGAGTCAAGTGGAAAAGGTCAGATAATGTGATGTCAGGAAAATGAACCCTTAGATATGTATTTTAATGTTTTTTTCTTTCATGCATGTGTTTCTAACGCATTTATAAGATTATCTCTTTGTTGCTTTGTATGTCCCTCCCCCACAGTATAACCCCTGCTTTCACTATATTTGATGTCAGTATAACTTGTGAAGGATATGGGGAAAAACCAGTTGTTTAAGGATACAGGCGGACCTGTTGCAACAATGAGAAGTACAAGTTGTCATGTCCAAAACAAGCTTAACAACGTCGGTGTGGGGGGGGGGGGCGGGGGGAAGGAGAAGGATTGGGATTGGGGGGGAGGGGGGAGGCTGGGAAGGGATGTGAAGGGTAAACCAAAGGAGGAGGCTGCAATGCTTGGTAAGAAATGTACGCATTATCCTGCCCATGTAATTGTAACCCCTCTGTACAGTATGTTTACAAATTAAATTAAAAGAAAAAGAATTTAATGCCCAAGTTTCAGAAGTGCAAGCATTTTGGATCTTTACTTTATTAGGTCCTGATATGTTTCTAGTAGCACTTTTTTATAGAATTATAAATGTTTATAACAGGACATGTTTATAGAATTGTTTGTACAAGGGGAGTTCATTTTGACATCCATACAATGTACCTTGATCAGCATTATCTCTTTCATCGCTCTCCTTCTTCCCAACTCCCACTTCCCATTTATTTCCCTGAAAATGACATAATTGTATTGTTCTTTATGGCTAAATAATAATACATTCATATACACATATTTATTGCATTATAAATAATACTCTAGTATATATACTTATTATACATGTATACATCATATATAATTTTACATAATACAGATAGATAGATAGATAGATAGATAGATAGATAGATAGATAGATAGATAGATAGATAGATAGATAGATGAAAGAGAAATTTCTAGGTCCATGAATCTAAAGTTTGGCTATTGTGAATAGTTCTGCAGTAAACATATGTGTGCATGTGCCTCTATTTCTTGACTTACATTCCTTTAGATAAATGCCCAAGAGTGCTATCACTAGATCCTAAGCAAGTTCTATAGTTTTTTTATTTTAATTTTTATTTTTTGTACACATACTGTACAGAGGGGTTACAATTACAATTACATGGGCAAGATAATGAGTACATTTCTTATCAAGCATTGTAGCCTCCTCCTTTGTTTACCCTTCACATCCCTTCCCAGCCTCCCCCCTCCCCCCCCAATCCCAATCCTTCTCCTTCCCCCCCCCAGCACCAAAGTTGTAAAGTTTGTTTTTGACATGACAACTGGTACTTCTCATAGTTGCATCGGGTCCACCTGTATCCTTAAACGACTTGTTTTTCCCCATCTCCTCCCCAAATTATACCCACATCAAATATAGTGAAAGCAGGGGTTATACTGTGGGGGAGGGACATACAAAGCAACAAAGAAATAATCTTATAAATGAGTTAGAAACAAATGCATGAAAGAAAAAAAACATTTAAATACATATCTAAAGGTTCATTTTCCTAACATCACATTATCTGACCTTTCCTGCTTGACTCATACATATACTAGATATTGCAAATAAGGGAAACCATGGGACCTATGTTTCTTTGGGCTTGGCTTACTTCACTTAATGTAATTTTTTCCAAGCCTTTCCATTTCCTAACAAATGGGGCAATGTCATTCTTTCTGATGGAGGCATAGAATTCCATTGTGTATATATACCACATTTTCTTGATCCATTCATCTACTGAGGGGCATCTGGGTTGGTTCCATATCTTAGCTATGGTAAATAATGCTGCAATAAACATAGTTGTGCTGGTAGCTTTAGTGTGGTCTTGTTTGTAAACATTTGGGCAAATGCCCAAGGAACCTCCTGTTGATTTCCATGTTTGTTGCATAGTTTACAGCTGCACCAAAAGTTTATAAGATTTCCTCTCTCCCTGGATCCTCATGAACATCTGTTTTTATTTTTATTCTTTATGATGGCCATTTCGACTGAAATAAGGAAAGCTCACTGTCGTTTTGATTTATATTTCACTGACTGCCAGGGATGTTAAGCATTTCTTCATGCATTTATGGACCAGATGTGCATATTTTGAGAAGTGTTTGTTCAAATCATTAGCCATTAATTGTATTGTTGATGCTTTGAGATATTAGTTTTTTGAGTTCCTTGTATATTCTGCTTATTCATTCTTTTTCAGATGTGTAGCTGAGTCACCGCAGTGAATATTTCCTTTGCTGTATATGGCTTTTTAGTTTGGTATAATCTTATTTGTCAAGCCTTGCTCTTTTTTGCTATTAAAGAGTTCTACTCAGGAAGTTACTGCTCATGCCTAAATGTTCCACTGTTTCCCCCATTGTTTCAGATCCTTGATCCACTTTGAATTAATATTAGTAGAAGATGAGGGATATGGACCTAATTTCAGTTTTCTGCATGTGAACATACAGTTTTCCAAGCACCATTTGTGCCTTTACTCTAAGATACATTTTGCAGCCCTTGAATTTTTTCTCTTTGTATTTAGCTCTTGAATGTTTTTAAATGAACAAATTGTATGAATTACATTTTAATATCATTATCAGCAGATATTACATTCCCTACAAAATGTAACTCTCTAAATTATAAGCTTTTCCCATATCCCTTAGGGAAATGTTAATCAAAAGGTTAGACACTTAGGACTCTTCTTTCTGTGCAGGAAGGTTAAGGGGAAGCAATTAAGGCTTCAATTTTCTAGAATGCAAGTAGTTTTTATATCTATAGAACTCCTCAGAATAAGAGGAGTGTTACACAAGAAACATATCCTCCTTTCCCAATGGTAATGACATCCCAATCAGGAGAAAATCAAGCAGGCATCATGAGGGAGTCCAGTTGCTGATATTGATTTGGATTGTCTAGTTCATCTTCCAGGGACAATACACATTACCACATGTGCTCTTGACATGCACCACACACATATGTGTGTCAAAGATTGAAAATCAGTTCCTTTCTGGTAGAACCTAGTGGGGCAATGATTTTATTTTAAATTAAAATTAAAAGGCTCCCATCACCCTATAAAGAAAGTACTATTTCTTGTGGGATGTGTTTATGCTGAAAATGGTACTGAGTTCTCATTTTGCTCACTCTGATTTCAGATTCTTTTCACTATTACCTTTTGGCTGCTGCTGAGACAGCACCTCACAGAGCAAAAGGCTCTTCAAGAAAAGGAAGCGCTCTTGTCTGAAGTCAAAATTGGAAGTGAGGATCTTGAAGAGAAAGGCAAGTCTTATGGGGAGTGTTGGACTACAGATTTTTATGCTGAGCAGAATTACAAATAGCCCTAAATACACCTGAAAAATTCTGAGCTTTAGACTGAATGAAAATTGATTGTGAACTTGAAGCCATAAGTAATAGTAGATAATGTAGCTTTTAATCTTAGTTTTTTAAAGTTTTATAAAAGTTGATGTTAGTATAGAATCCAGGATTTTAACAGTGTGTGAGACTCCACAGGGAACTTTCAAAATTCCCCAACAGAATGCCAACAGAAGCCACTGAACAACTGAGAGTCAGAAAAATTAAATGACTTTTCAAGGACATATGAAAGAAAACATGTTACTTTTATCCTTCTGAACTTTGCTTACTTTGCTTCACATGATGGTCTCATGACATTTCAGTAAGAATTGGAACTAAGGAACTGACTTAAATATGCTTAATTAAAAGTCTGTTCTTTCCTTTTTTTTATTCTCTTCTTTTCTAAAAACATAATACCACAAAAGAAAGGGAGGAAAGGAGGAAGGGAAAGAGGGAGGAAGTTAGTTGAGTAATATCTCTATGGTTTTAGTGATAAATAGGTAATCAATTGGACATGTCAATAGTGATAAGCTTAGTGTTTATAGCATGGATTGGAAACTGTTTATGAGGTCAAGAAACATTCTGTTTTAGACAGGAGCATGTCAGTGCTCTCAGAAGATTGTCTAGTAAGCTCAATGAAATATCCCTGATAAAACCAAAACTTTTAACATAACTATATATTAAATCACACAGTAACAATAAGTTTTTATTGTAAAAATACTGTACAGACGACTTACAATTACATGAGCAAGGTAATGAGTACATTTCTTATCAAGCATTGTTGCCTCCTCCTTTGTTTTTCCCCTACAATTCCTTTCCTCTCATCTCCACATCTCCACAACTACACTCCCCACCCACCTCTGCCTAAATTGTAAAGTTCATTTTTCGACATAGTGTCTTGTACATCTCATTGTTGCAATGGGTCAACCTGTATCCCTATTTAAACAATTTGTATTTAGGACAATCAAATCTTGCCTTTATAAGTTGAATATCTACTTAGTAGATCAGTTAGCCAGTTAATTTTGGTAAAGAATGGTTCATTTGAGATAAATAATCTAGTCCTTCATTTTCATACCCCTTACTCTGAGAATCTACTAGTTCTTTGTATAAGTTATTCAAATTAGATAGATTTGGTAACACAGGAATTAAGTCCAGAGTATTTTTCAAAGCAAGATGAAATATCTTAATTCTGACTCATAAAAATACTTTAAGCAATTAAATTTTAATTATTTCTTAAACCTAATTTAAACTAAATGATAACTGTATTTACAATTTTTGATACTTACAAATATGCCTTAAGATTAAGATGATTACAGTCAAGTACCAATTAGATTGTTTAGGGCCATGAAAGAATGATAATTTCAAACTGGTATAGTTATTTTCATTTACATTATTGTTATTTATTTTTCTAGATTCTAGATCTAGGAAATACCAAATTTAAGAAAAGTTCTATAAAGAAATTAGTATAAAATATTATCAAAGTTATTTTCTTTTAAGCTACATTTCAGGAAGGCTATGAATTCAGTGTAACTATTGCCTGGTTTTTTTTTGTTGTTTGTTTTTTTGGGGTCCGGTTGTGGGGCCTGAACTCTGGGCCTAGGTGCTGTCCCTCAGCTCTTCAGCTCAAGGCTAGTGCTCTACCACTTGAGCTACAGCACCACTTCCGGCTTTTTTCTTTTTGCTTATGTGGTACTGAGGAATCGAACTCAGGGCCTCATGCATGCAAGGCAAGCACTCTACCACTGAGCCACCTTCCTAGCCCTTGCCTGCTTTTTTTATATAATTTTAATTTTATTGTCAAGGGGATGTACAGAGGGGTTATAGTTACATAAGTATGGTAGTGATTACATTTCTTGTCTAAATTGTTAACCCTTCCCTCATTTTCTCCCCTTTTCCCACCTCCCAATCCCCACCCTCCAAGTTGTACAGATCATTTCCAAGATATTGTCTTGTGAGTATTGTTGTTGCATAGGTTCCCACCTTGTCCTTTGTCTCACCATTTTGTTCTTTCCCCTCCCTTCTCTAGTTCAGATAAATGTTTATACAATACCCAGGGTACCAAAATCAAATACAGTGACAACAGGGGATAAACCATAGGGGGAAAAATACACAAAAGATAAAAGAAGTCACATAGTACATTGAGAGCAACAACAACAAATAAAAACCTTGTGTGTCAATGTCTTGGAGTTCATTTTGCATAGCTTCATCTTATATGGTCATATGTACATTGCTATTGAGCTATTCTGCTCATCTGTTAAGATTATTCTAGATATATACTAATTATTACAAATAAGGTAAACCATGGGACCTATGTTTCTTTGGGTCTGGCTTACTTTATTAGTATGATTTTTTCCAAGTCCTTTCATTTCCTTATACAATGGAATTCTATGCCTTGTTTTTTAGAGTAGTCCAAAATCCTCTAAATTATATACTCACTCATAAAATATATGCTTTTGTGTCCCATATATATTATGCAGCCAAAGTATGATATATAGTCAGATAACTCGTTGGGTTTAATGTCACTGTTTTCTGTTTTTAAGATGAAGAACTTCAAGATATACAAGTGGAAGGAGAACCCAGAGAGAAGGAAGAAGATGAGGAAATAAAAGAAGAGAAGCAAGAGAAAAAGAGAGAGGAGGAAGAGGAAGAAGAAGAAGATGACCAGGACATCATGAAGGTGCTGGGCAATCTGGTTATAGCCATGTTCATCAAGTATTGGATCTACGTCTGTGGTGGCATGTTCTTCTTTGTCAGCTTCGAGGGTAAAATAGTAATGTACAAAATCATCTACATGGTGCTTTTCCTGTTCTGTGTGGCCTTGTACCAGGTAGGTAAAGATTGGTCTCCAGTTTTTTATTTTCCTATCTATCTTCCAGGAATGTAAATGAACTTTTGTTGCCAATGTTTTTAAGGGGATACAATTCTATGAACATATTGTAGAAAATGATTAATAAAATTCAAGCATTATGTCTTCAGAATCCTAAAATGGGAGATGACTGTCAACATGTTCTCAACTTTAAACTTTTAGATTCTTAGAAAATCAGAAAAAGTTCATTAATTTGTCAATAAAAGCCTTGATTTAAAAAAAGAAGTCTATATAACTCGATTTTAGTTTTTGAATATATAATAATACATTTAAAGAGATGTTATGATCATCTCAAATAGTAGAGGATTCCCTATTTAGCTATTATTTCAAGTCTTGACATCAGAAAATTATTAATACGTGTGCATGTGTGTGGGGTTGTATATATATATATGTGTATGTGTGTGTGTGTGTGTGTGTGTGCATGTGTGTGCATATTTGTATGCATGTATAATACAAGTGCTTAAGTATTTTCTTTACTAAAATTTGTAAAAAGTATTTCTTTACTAAAATGAATTGGCTTCTCCGCACACTCAGTTATAACGGATTTAGAGGGACTCCAATGATAGAAATAATTGTAACAATAAAATGTTCCTGCAGGCAGTTAACAAACCAAATAAAGCAATGACAATAAACCAGAGTATATTGCATGTAGACATAAAAGTTCTCAAAAATCAATAATGATCTTGAAAAATTATTTTAATATGTGTATGCAAGTACTGGTGCTTGAACTCATGGTCTAGGCTTTGTCCCTTGGCCTTATCACTCAAAACTAATGCTCTGTCATTTGAGCCACAGCTGTATTTACAGCTTTTGGGTTTGGAGATAAGAGTCTCATGGATTTTCCTGCCTGGGCTGGCTTTGAACTATGACCCTTAGATCTCAGCCTCTTGAGTAGGATTACAGGTGTGAGCCTTTGACACCCAGATTTTAAATACTTTTTTAAAATACATGCTAAACTTCTCTAATGATTAGCCACAGCTTATAATAAGGAGAGCCTCCTGTATGATGGTTTCATGTTTTTATTAATAAAACCCCATATTGAATTTCAGAACTGATGCAGTTTCCTTTGAGCAGTAACAACCACGATAACATCGTTCGCTCAGTTCCTCCTAGAGATGAGATAACATGCTAGGAACCTTCTAACCATCACCTTAGTGTACATTTGTGCTCAAACTGGGGATTGAACTCAGGGCCTGGGCAATGTCCCTTAGCTTTATTGCCCAAGCCAGTTTGGCACTCTACCACTGAGCAAAAGCTCCACTTCTGGCTTTTTGATAGTTAATTGGAGATAAGAATCTCAGTGTCTCACAAGACTTTACTGCCTGAGGCTGGCTTCGAAGCTTGATCCTCAGATCTCAGCTACTCAGGAAAGTAGTTAGGATTAAAGGCACGAGCCACCTGCACCCTGCTTTAGTGTCCTCATAACAACTCTGCAAATGATCTGCTTATGGAGGAGAAAACTGAAGTGAAGTTGTTTAGCAACTGTTCACAATAGCTAATAGTACTGTGATTCTAACCCAGATCCACCCATCTAAAGATGAAAACCTTAAAGAACTAAAAATCAGACTATTTTCCAGCACTTTTCTATGGAATCACTTGTTTTAGTTAAATAGAGTAAATATATTATGTTTTCCAATAACGTTTTTGTCTCCTTTGTTTTTTAATTGTGATTCTCAGGTGCACTATGAATGGTGGAGAAAAATCCTAAAATATTTTTGGATGTCAGTGGTTATCTACACTATGCTGGTGCTTATCTTTATATACACATATCAATTTGAAAACTTCCCAGGCCTGTGGCAAAATATGACAGGATTGAAAAAAGAAAAGTAAGTGATGTTAGTGCATTATGGAATGAGAAGAAGCCAAGCCATTAAATGGTCTGAGTATATATATGGTTACAATACTTATATGGATTCTAGAATAACAGAATGGTTTGGGGATTATAGATACCAGGATAGCAGGATTTAGAACTCACTTTTCCTTGTGTTTCTTCTTTTAAAGCTTAAAATGTAGTAGCTACTACATGAATATTGGCTGACTAAATTTTATCAGCCCTATTTCAAGAAAATGTTAATTTTTATTGTCAGTTCCATAGGAAGCATACCTGCTTAATATTGCATCCAGCTTCTGCCTTTCATATGCAACTCCATTTTTCAGCTCAAAGACTTGTAATTCATGTATTCAGCCTTTTCTTCTTCATGTTTCCAGTCTTAGACTGAAAGTGAACTTAGAGACAAAGAGAAAGCCATTCATACAGGTACAGAGAGTCTTAGGGTATGGAGACAGCATGCCCTGTATGGTTAATGGATGATGCTTTCTCCTTTTCTAATTTGCTCCTGTAAACATCTGAAATTACTTTGGAATTCTGGCCAGCACTGGAAGTTGGGTGCTAATGTATTAAGGAGAAAAGAACAGAAAAGCTAAGGGGCAGCATCTGAGTTCAAGGGGCAGCACTTGAGTTCAAGCCCCAGTACTGGTACTCACTGACAGAAAGAACAAAAAGAAAAAAATGCCATGTAGCTAAACAAACAAATCTGCCATGTTTATTTACAAATTTTATTGAATACTTATCCTGGAGTTACAACAGGAAACAAGAAAATCTTAAGTCTTATGAGGTCTACCACCCACTTATTGTATGCAAGTTTATTTCAAATTGTGGTCAGTCTGTGAAGGAAATTGCAGGCTGATGGAGCAATGGGGGAAACTACAAATTGTGGCTCCAATTGTCTTTTAAGCAGGTATCCTTTAAACTCTCCTTGAAGGATAAGAAACAACTGTCTTAGGAAAAGTGTGGGGGTTGGGGATTGGGGGACAGAAGAGCACTCACTACTGGCAGAGCAAATAGAGAATTCATCTTTTCTGCGATAAGACTGAATTTGGCCTGGTACATATGAAGAATTGAAGCAAGTGTATGCCTGTTGAGAGGAAAGGAAAGAAAGAGATGAAGAAGAAAGTTTCATTTGGACATTTTCAAGGATTAAAGATACGCTGACTAGTTGAGAAAACATGAGGTGTGATAAATAGAAATAAGACTGCATCTCACACCACAGTTATAGTCCTATGAGAAATAATGGCAACTCTATCTGACTAGATAGGGGCAAAGGTAGATGACAGCACTGGGTGGTTTCAGCATGTTAAAACAAATGCAGAGGAATATGTTAAGAAGGTAAAGAAAGAATTATGGACACTTCTGATTTCCTAACTTTGACAGGGTAGATGGTTGTATTTATTGATGCAGAGAAAATCAGAATAGAGATGGGAATATAAAGAATAGCCTTACTAAGGAAAAAAGGAAGACCAAGAACACTAAGTATGAAATCAATGTAGAACAGCCAGTTTTCATTAGAAATTTGTGGATGAGAGTTCACAGGAAAATTCTGTGCTATAAATGGACATTTGAGTCTTGGGCATTAGGATGTCAGATAAATCCACAGGATATACTGAGAGCACCAGGAAAAAAAAAAATACAAGTATAGAAGTAACTCCAAAGTGAGTCCTTGGGATATTTCAGTGTCTAGAGGTACAGAAAGAAGTAAAGAAAGAATGAGAGAGGGAGAAAGCAAGAAATAAAGCAAGCAAGAAAAGAAAAGAAGAGAGGGAGAAAAAGAAAGAAATGAGACCATGGTAACAGAAAAGAAAACCAGGAATGTGTAGAAATATCTTAACCAGGGTTATTTCAGGGACTAGAGGATAGATAGAAAAATTGCCATTGAATTTGGCAATGTCAAGGTTGTTTATGTCCATTGTAAAAGTAGGTGACTTGAATTTGTGAAACTAAAAGCTAAAGCATGATTGTGGAAGAGAAGGATACCGAGAGTGGGAAGGCCAATGAGAGAGCACAGCTGATGTCCTTGAATAACTATGGTGGCCTGCATTGCCCAAGAAAGCTTCTTGCTTTTTGTCTTGTTTACAACAGGCTTGAGGATCTTGGCTTAAAGCAGTTTACTGTGGCTGAATTATTCACTCGCATATTCATCCCAACCTCCTTCCTGCTGGTGTGCATTTTACACCTTCACTATTTCCATGACCGCTTTCTGGAACTCACAGACCTCAAGGCCATCCCCAGCAAAGAAGACAACACCATCTACAGGTGAGCAAATGAGGAAATCCTTAACTATTGTCATCAGGAAGTCAGCTTTGATACTCTACCTCTGGTTGACAGTTTTTATGGATCCAGTGTTCAGTTCATAGGTGGGGTGGGGGGTAATGGAGAGAAAGAAAGAGAGAAAGAGAGAGAATACAGACTATTCCATGACACTTTCTGAAGTAGTTGGTAGTGAATTATAGCTGATTCATGTAAAGTGCTGTCTAATCATGTGAGCAGATTCACAATAGCTGTGATTATGATTCTAAAAATCATTGATGATGATTGTGTATATACACACAAACATACACAAGTGTGCACGTATATGCATGCTAGTACTGCAGCTTGAACTCAGAGCCTTGACTTCTCTCTTAACATTTTTTGCTCAAGGCTGTCACTACCATTTGAGTCATACCTCCACTTCCAGTTCTTTGCTGGTTAATTAGAGGTAGGAGTCTCATGGACTTTTCTGCCTATGCTGGCTTGGAACCACAATCCTTAGATCATGAACCACCAACACCCCATTTGGTGGTACATATTTTATGTGTAGGCTGGTTATATACTTCTAGGACATTCACATGATTCAGGAGTGAGTTTTCTGTTATGCTAATCACCTATAAAGAAATCACCAGAAGAATATTCCAAAAGATGATTTTAAATTTTTAGAAAGGGTTAACCTTAGCCAAAAAGCAGAAAAACTGCAGTCTACTAGCAACAATAAAAGTCTTTAAGAAGAGGAAATAAAGACAATGTCTTCTTTTAAGTGATTACTGTTGGCTTTCTCTTCATAAATAAATATAAATTATTTAAAAGTAATAGACAGGATATGTCTTCTCTGTGTTTATGAAACTACAATGGGTTATCACAAATCCTTGTTGCTATCACAGGAAAATTATAATCATTCTTCTGATTAAGGCTAAGCAATTTTTTTCTGCCCCATACTTGTCTGTGATTCAGTTCTTAGGAAAATATTTGCTATATACAACTAAGAGAGCAAAAGTCTATTCTGAGAATAGTATGAAGACACAGATGGAAATTTAATTATTTGTCTTCAAAGAAAAAAATTGATCACATGAATACAACATGAAGTATGATTTTATTCTCATTTTAGGAAATACTAAACTTTCAATGTTCTGTTCCAAGAAGAACTAAAATTATAGGTAACTGAAACACTGCTATTTGATGATGAAAAATATTTTGTGATATTACAGATTTGCTTCTGTATTTGTTTTAATGTCATACTTAGTTTTCATTCTGAGTATGCTCCAACTGACCATCAACCAATAGAACTGTTAGATGTTTTCTTAGCCATCTTACCCATGTATGGATGGGGCTGATGGTCAGACTCCCATACATTTACTCCATTCACTGTTAGAGATAATCAGACATTGGGAAAAATAAAGTTTTTGTTAAAAATTTGTACTTGCTGGTAAGGAAAATTGCCTTAAGGTTGAGTTTATGAAGACTAGTACTATTATTATTTGATCATTTTAACGTTACTTTGATACCTGTGGGTAAGCTTAATATGTTGTACAACTCTAATCATATATATGCTTTAACTATAACTGCCAGCATTTTTCAGATATCATATCCAATAATCAAGGAAAATACTTTAGGAGCTGGAGATATGGCTCAAATGGTATAGTTGCGCTCCCTGAAAGTTCAAAGCCCTGAGTTCAGACCTCAGCATCACCCAAAAATATTTTTAATTGGCAGAACATATTTATGTTTGTGAGACATGTAATTATTGATCATTACTAATAAAACCTTTAAAAAATATTTTTCCTCCCAAATCTTTTCCTTCTTTTCCACATGAATTTTCTTCTCTTTCAAAGATTTTCCAGTATGCAGGGGCTTTTTATTGCCTTCATTCATCAAATACAGATACAGGCCATAATTTATCCAGAAAAGTCTATAAATATTTTAGGATAAGCTTAGCTAAGATTTTTACCAGTCTAAAGATATCACAGGTTATGGACACAGTGGGCATATAAGAGCTGAACTTGTACCAGAATTGCCTTTAAGTCTTTCCTGCTCTGCCCTGCCTTGCCCTGCCCTGTCCAATTATGCAGATTCTGGGTAAGGAGAGTTGTCCCACATGAAGGTAAATGCTGTCTGTTTCCTGCTTTATGGCACTTACCCTCCTGCAGGACAGGCAAAAAGAGAACAGACCTGAAGAACCTGGGGTGATTTGAGGTTGATTTCTCCTCTGCTCTCTGTGGTGACTTAGCCAGGATCACTCTCTAACAGTGATATTTACAAGAAAATTTAGAGATGAGATGGAAATGCATAAACTCAGCTATCTGAAAAGAATTTAAGCACATGTGATTCCATTTTCAGATCTGTAGAAAAACAGCTTCTTTGAACCTTGGAGAAATTAAAAAATTCACACATGCTATCTTATTTGAGATTTCCTGCAAAATTTTGATGGAGAAGTCCTCAAACATAAACTTTAAGCATAAAATTTATGTCCCACCTTTTAGCAACTCTTCTTATTATAGTATTTTAACTAATAATTTTTTACATCACAGTATGTTTTAGTCTTAGTCTTAATCAGTGGCTGAATTAAAATGAAAATAACAAAGAAAAAGACATTTTCCAAGTTGGAACAGACTGCCTTACTTTGCTTTTCCTGTGCTCACCTCCTTTTGATACTTTACAAAATAAATAAATCCCACAAATCTGAAATTAGTTATTAAATTGTCACATTATTGTTTCTGTCAGTAACCAACTGGTCTCCTCCTGTCTGCTCACTGTGTATGTATGTGTATATGTTCATACATATAATATAGACAAGTGCCACTTTTGTATGTAAAGTTAGTATTAAGAAAATGTTCTATGAGATACATAAGAAGAAACTATTATAATTCTAAGGCAATCTCAGGTATATGATTTTCTATATTGATAATAGTTTATCCTACATAATAATATGCCTATTTTAAATGTAAATTAGTAATAATCTTATTAAAATTCTTTATCAATTATTCATTAGAAAATATTATTATAAATCTAGAAACAAAACAACCTCTTTCTCCAACTTCAGTTTTTGAAGATCTGAAAGAAACCATGTTCACCATAGTTATCTTTCATAAAATTCCATTAAAGAATTTAAATATTGCTATTGTTTAGTGTGAACTGGCAGGTAGAAGAATAGGGTGCATGTTTTCTCTCATCTATGGAAGATAGATCTAAATATGTAAATATATAAAAGGTCATATTTATACAAACATGTTAACTAGAGCATGGTGTATGCCGGGGGATAACTTTGGTATAACTATTAACTTATAGTTTAACCAAATGAATATCAAAAAACTGGAACAAGTGTCAAAGGAATAAGGTCAAGGGGAGGGAGATAGACAAATGGAGAGAAGAAGGGTGGGCAAATGCAGTGATAGTGTTTAATGTACATATGTGAAAATGTAATTAGGTAAATTGAGGGGATAGATGGAGTTTAGAGAGATGAGGGAAAATAACAAAAGGGATAACAAGAGGTATTGTACTCACAAACTGATATGTTATATTGAAACGTTTTTGTACAACTACTTGCTAGTAAAAAATATTAAATAAAAATAAAAATTACTAGAAAACTAGGGGGATGAATATCTTTGGAATATGTTGGAGAAAAAAGAAAAGAGAGGTACATTATCTTAGAGTATTTTTCCTGCATGTGTCTGATTTCCTGTTTCTATAAATTCTTGCTGCCTACATTCTTTCTGAGCTGCACAACCGGTGTGGATGACAACACAACTGGTGATAGGAAGCCTAAGATATAGCCTATGTCACTGTCTCTAACAGTCTTCTTTCTCTCTCCCTCCTGTCTCCCATTGCCTCCTTGTGCTTCTGTCTAACCTCTCAGCCATGCCAAAGTCAATGGCCGTGTGTATCTAATAATAAATAGGTGGGTATTTTGATGTTTTCTTCCTTGCTTGAAAATGTTTCTTGGTATGTTAAACTCTTTCCTGCTTTATAAGTGAAAAATATATCATCAGGTAGTGGAGAGTGGCTTCCAGGTATGCTCATGGATGTATTCTGCAATCTAAGCCATTTGGTGTTACACCGAATGGTACTGCCAAGTGGTTGTGGAGGTTGCTGAGGGTCTTCAGCTGGTGCTCAGCAGTTGCTCTCAGTCCGAACTTATACCCCATTTACTTTATTATCTTGTGGTAGAAGCAGTTCAAGGCTTACCTGAGAGTCCGTCTCATTCTTATACATGTACTTAAGAGCTCAGCTTAAGAACCACCTCCTCCACACACACACATGCTAAAAGTCATCTGCCCTTTATCTGAATTCCCATGGCAGTTGGTCACTGTGGCTGTCCCAATACTCTGCCTTTCAAATCTCCACTGCCTGCTTGGCTCATCTCCCTTGCTAGAGGCATAAGCTCCTCAGGCCTGGATGTCCTATAATGTTCACAAGTCACTGACCCCTCAACCTTACCCCTTAGTTGACGTTTGGTAGACATTTTGTGACTGAAACAAAAAATAATCACAACAATATGTGGTTTACAAACATCAAAATTTCAAGTAAATCTCTAGTTGCAAGATCAACCCAGACTAGAAGAAGAATATTTTTGTATTCAGTAGCTTTCATCATTTGTCTGCAGACCATAGAATGTGCAAAGATGGCACTGGAATGTGGCCCTGCTTTCAGATGAGGACCATTGAGCTGGGAGAGAAAACTCACACTGAGTTTTCATCCACAACAATGAGCTTTGTAAGTGTACAAGGTGTCCACAAAATGTCCCACAAGCACCGAGCAAAGATCTTTGAGGTTCTGTATCTTCAAACTATTCTTACTTTGTTAAGCATGCCAGTGAAATTGTTCACTCTCCAAATTCCATATGGTTAGTAGTAACATTAGTATTTAGTTAAGAGAAACATGCATTAATTCCATTAACAAACTGGCTGAAAGATTTTGGTTTTCTCTGGCATTCATGTTTTTCTTAGAGCTGTGGTTCAAATGGTAGAATGTCAGCCTTAAGTGAAAAAGCCAAGCAAGAGTGAGAGGCTCTGCATTCAAGCCCCCCAAAAAACAAAAACTTCTCTTAGGCTAAATCCTAAAGCAGACAACCAAGTGCAGCAAATGGTAGGAGACAAAATGGTGCAAGGATGCAGTACTGGAGGTGTAGGAGGAGATAGAATGAAGTTTAGCTGGAGTCTGCTGGGACCCAGTGTTCTGGACAGCATGAGAGAATAAAAGTCTGCTTCTGGCTTTTAGCTGCCAAGTAGAGAAATAAGATCCAGACACCATTCAGAAATCTTGAGTGAATGTGTAAGCCCTACCTCTCCAAGCAGAAGGAATGACCCTGTCTTTCTCTGTTTTTCTTACAGAAAGGGTCAGCATCAACCAAAATAGTTAAAATCTTGGAATACTAAAACTTTCCCATTATCTTCTTCTCAGTTAAATCTCTCCTTTATGGAGGAAAGTTAACATAAAAGAAGCCAGAGCAATACCTGTGAAGACACATCAAACAAAGGGTTCCTCTTTTCACAGCATGTGCTCCTGAGTCACCTTGACAAATAATGTGAAAGGTGGAGGAAATAAAAATAATTTAATAATCAGTGTGAATTAGAATATTTTAACTTTCAGGAGCAAAAACTATTACATCCAATCTTGCTTAGTAGATATTTTTGGAGGAATCACTACCATTCATGTGTAAGATACAATATTAAATTCACAAAGCAATTGCTTATAGGTGAACTCAAATCTCCTAAAATTAATTATGGATTCTAGGAAATAATTTATCCTTAACACAACACATATTCTACTTTAAATATTACTGAGATCATAAACTAAAATTATGGAAGGTATTTGACTTTACTGTTATTGATATCATAAACTACAAATTTTTCTAATAAAAAGAATGAGTACAGTTTACAGTTCACATATTCCAAATTCAAATAATTTAAAGTCAAGGAGAGCCAAGGACTAGTGTCTCATGCCTGTAATCTTAGCTACTCAGGAGGCTGAGGATCTCAGTTCAAAGCAAACCTGGGCAAAAATGGTCCTGAGACTCTTATCTCCAACAAACCAACAAAGAAACCAGATGTACTTCTGTGTCTCAAAGAGTAGAGTGCCACCCTTGAGCAAAAAAGCTGAGGGACAGCGCCCAAGCCCTGAGTTCAATCCCCAGTACACACACACACACACACACACACACACACACACACACACACACACACACACACACACACACACACACACAGGAATAATATATAAACAAAGGAGATTTTACAGTGGCAAAAAAAATTCATTTTCTTCAGTAGAAAGTGGTTTAATAGGTAGCTTTTTCATCCTAGTTCAAGAGTAAAATTTGTTTCTCCTGTTTCAACAAAGATTGTGTCCCCAGAGCACAGAATATCACACTCAGCACTCATTGGGCCACAGTGGTACCAAAAACAGCACTGCCTTGAGCAAAGGAGCTGGTGAGAGCAAGACTAGAATTCTGCCTTCAAGAAAAGAGTGCCCACAAAACATACTGAAAATTAAATGATGTGGGTACAAAGAAGTGCACAGGTTGAAGACATAAAGGAAAGAGTGGATGAATAAATGAACAGATGGATGGTATCTCTTAGTTACAATTGGAAAGAAGAGCAACATTTTACCTCTGAAATGCTCAGGAAGTGGATCAGAGCTCAGAGCCTAAACCATTATAAAGGCAACGAATGACACAAAAGTATCTGTAAAGATAAAGAAATGTAAAGAGAAGAAAGGGAAATCCCCATGGAAACAGGCATATGTCATCATTTGATATGAGAGAGTAGAGGAGAGAGATTCTCTGAGAATACAGTGGGCCCATCAGCATGCCTATCTGGAGTCGTCCTACAATAAAAATCCTTCCTCTGTAGTGGCGCTGTGGCTCAGGTGGTAGAGCACTAGCCTTGAGCTGAAGAGCTGAGGGACAGTGCCCAGGCCCAGAGTTCAGGCCCCACGACCGGACCCAAAAAAAACAAAAAAACAAAAATCCTTCCTCTGAATAATAAATAATTTACACAAAATGATCAGTAAAGAATTGCAAGTAGGGGGCTGGGAAGATGGCTCGGTGTTAGAGTGCTTGCCTTGCATGCATGAGGCCCTGGGTTCGATTCCTCAGCACCACATAAACCAAAAAAAAAAAAGCTAGAAGTGGCTCTGTGGCTCAAGTGGTAGAGCGCTAGCCTTGAGCTGAAGAGCTGAGGGACAGCGCCCAGGCCCAGAGTTCAGGCCCCATGACCGGACCCAAAAAAAAAAAAAAAAAAAAGAATTGCAAGTAGGGGCTGGGAAGGTGGCTCAGTGGTAGAGTGCTTGCCTTGCATGCATGAGGCCCTGGGTTCAATTCCTCAGCACCACATAAGCGAAAAAAAAAAGCCGAAAGTGGCGCTGTGGCTCAAGTGGTAGAGTGCTAGCCTTGCTGGAGAGCTGAGGGACAGCGCCCAGGCCCAGAGTTCAGGCCCCATGACTGGACCCCCTCCCAAAAAAAATGCAAGTAGAAAGTGGCGCTGTGGCTCAAGTGGTAGAGCGCTCACCTTGAGCTGAAGAGCTGAAAAGCGCAGGGACAGTGCCCAAGCCCAGAGTTCAAGCTCCACGACCTACCAAAAAAAAAAAAAAAAAAAAAAAGAATTTCAAGTATTCTAAGTTCCTTAGCATGACATTTTGAGGGATGTATTTATTCACCAGAGTATACTTCTCAATATTAATTTGGAGGGAGGAAAAGTCAAATTTTTTTTTTTTTTTGGTCAGTCCTGGGGCCTGAACTCTGGGCCTGGGCGCTGTTCCTCAGCTCTTCAGCTCAAGGCTAGTGCTCTACCGCTTGAGCCATAGTGCCACTTCTGGCTTTTTCTGCTTATGTGGTGCTGAGGAATCGAACCCAGGCCTCATGCATGCAAGGCAAGCACTCTACCACTGAGCCACCTTCCCAGCCCCTCAAGATTTTTTTATTATTATTTGCTAAGGGGAAAGAAAGCTGAGTTAATAGTTTTCTGGAGCAGCTGATCTGTCTAGTGAACAATAGCCCATTAACCCTCTGCATTTGTGCATGACACATCCATAATGAATGAAGCCCTACCTCCCAGTGAATACAGTGGTCAGAAGCTACACTCAGCAGTGTGAACAACCCATGGAAAATATTGGAGGATAGATTCTATGTTTCCTTTAAGTACACAAACTGTCAATGGGCTGAGGATTATATTAAGTTTAGCATCTGCTCTGTTATCCGTTGTTGAGTGGTCCCTTGTAAGAGCATGTTTCTAATTATGCCTTTATATTAAAGGGTTATTAAAATTCAGTATAAGAAAACCTGTCCTCAAAGATAGCTTAATATATGGGAGGGAGGGAACAAGTGGGAATGTACATATCACCAATGTGGAAGAAATAACTGTATCGCAAAGCTCATAGAACTCATAAATGTTATAGACCATGATAAACAATTTGCTCCAGGAAAGTTAGAATGTGTTTGTGACTTTAACTGAGCATCACTATCCCACAATACTATGAAATTTGGGAAATTATGTAATCACTTAATCACAATAAAAAAGATGGCTTAATATAACTAAGTACTTACAGAAACTACCTTTGTTTTCTATATATTGTATGAAGTAAGCACAACTATTTCCAGCTTACAGATCAGCAAATGGAGACTTACGAGGACAGGTTAAATAGTTTGCCATTTTATATACTAGGAAGTGATCTCATTGGGCTTCAATTTGTTGTTTTTGTTGCTGTTCCAGTACTGGGGCTTGAACTTAGAGCCTCATGCCCTTACTTAGCTTTTTCATTCATGGCTAGTGCTCTATCACTTGAGCCATAGAGCTACTTCAGGCTTTTTGCTGGTTAATCAGAGATAATAGTCTCATGGACTTTTCTGGCTTTGAACTGTGATCTTCAGATCTCAGCTTCATAGGTAGCTAAGATTACAGATGTGAGCCACTGGCACCGAGCTTTCAACCTGTCTTTCTGACTCCAAAACCCCATGCTTTCAACATTCTTCTTTATTGCCTCCATAAAAGTATAGTAAAATTGAGCAATAGATAGATAGATGGATATTAAGAAAAATTCAGATTATTTTAAAGCATTATCATTCAATCATGTACTTTTCATCTCTACCTAATTAAGACACATCAATTCTATGAATGTTCCATGCAAAATACAACTCGCCAAAGTTCTCAGATAGCTAGCAAACACCTATGCTAGAACACAACAGCCCCATACACATTTTCTCCTTTTTCTCTGTCACCCCAAGCTTTCAAGGTTCAATTGCTTGTTCCAGAGGATCCTGGGTGCCACTTGCCCCATTTCCTTGTAAGAATTGTTTCAGAGTACAATGAGCAACAATGAGTGATGGAATTTCAGGACTCTTTCATCCTCAGCCCCACCTACCTCAGAGGTCTTGTAGAGGATTACAAGTTTTTAGCAAGAAATGCAGATATTCTGAAAGGCTTGTTCCAGGTCTTCCTTCAGTTCCTCCATTTAATGATTGACCTCACTCTATCTCTGCCCAAGGCTCAGAAATACTGGGATATTTTGCTCTGGTTCTACCTGAATCATAAATAGTCTCATGGCTAAGAATTTTTTTTTTTGCTCTATAAACAAAAGTTGTCTTCTTGTCAGTATGAAATTGATACAGATACAAATTCTTGGTCTAAGATGGTCACAAATTCTTGGTCCTAATCATAGTGTCTTCTCACTTACATAGTATAATCTGGCACTGCTGAAGTAAAGAAATAGGTGGCAGTGTCCATATCCAATCACATTTAGGACATAGACAAAGCAGCCTAATGCCACAGGTTTAAGAAAGAAACAGGCCAGGCTCTGGTGGTTCATACCTATAATCCTAGCTAGTTAGGAAGCTGAGATCTGAGGATCATGGTTTGAAGCCACCTGCGTGGGCAGGAATGTTCATGTGACTCTTATCTCCAATTAAGCACAAAAAAAAGCCAGAAGTGGAGCTATGGCTCAAGTGGTAGAGTGTTTGTTATCCTTGAGCTCAGGGACAGCACCCAGGTCCTGAGTTCAAGCCCCAAGATCAGAAAACACACACACAACACACACACACACACACACACCACTCAGAGAGAGAGAGAGAGAGAGAGAGAGAGAGAGAGAGAGAGAGAGAGAGAGAGAGAGAGAGAGAGAAATACCTACAAGGGAGAGAAGAATTGTACCTGTCATTTACAGTATGAGAGAAACTGTAGGCTCAATGCAGCTGTCTGGGCTCAGTGAGAACTTCCTTATTCTCACTCAGGCTCAGGTTCCCTCCTACTGTCTTCCACTGCTGCCTCCAGTCCATAGCTGCCATCAGTCACCCTCAGGCATGAGCTGATGCCAGCATATCCCAATTCCTGAGAGCATTTTGCTTCTGTTCCATTTGTATTTGAAGCTGGTAGAGTGGGGTTAGCTGCTGCCAACATTGATTGAGAAGACACATTATTTAAGATCTGAAAAAAAGATAATTTCCTGATTCTTACAAGATGGTTTGTTGTGTTCCTAAAGAGCACAGTAAGCTTCGCCTCAGGAGTCTCTATGTTCTCTTCCTCACAAGCCCGCAGTCGTTTCCACTCAGATCACTTGCTAAGCCTAGGGTCACAGCAAAAGCACGCTACTCATGCCGTCCTGGAATGCACTTGGCATTAGGCGGTTCCTGCAAGAGGCATACAGGAATGCAATAGTGAGTGATGTGTAGCATGATGTATGATCTCTGACTCTCCTTATAATTCTTCTGTTCTCATCTCCTTTTTTTCCCTCTCTATTTCAATTACATTGAGCAGCATCAAGAAAAAATTACCAATCCACCAAAATGAGTAAGTCCCCCCGTGAAGTCATGAAATGCTTGCTCTACATGTGCCATTTCATGCTTCTACATCCTAAACTCTGACCATTGTCTCCTCTGGGGAGAAAAATGTCAAGTTTAGGTGTCAATAGCTCTCATTCCTGATTAGTCAATGGAACTTGAGTATGAAAAGCTTCTAAAACCTGACTTGAGAGTTTGTTTTTCATAAGAACTTAAAACAAACCAATAAAAGGTGGCAAGATCTAACACCCCCCGCCCTTGCAAGGTCTTTGTACATGCACTGATTCTCATTTCATTTATCCTCCTTTGACTTGCCCCTGGTTCTTATCTCTCCTGGCCCTCTTCTTCTGACTCAGCTGTTCTCTGCCAACAGATTGGCCCACCCTGAAGGGAGCCTCCCAGATCTGGCCATGCTGAATCTGACCTCTAGCCTAGAAAAGAAGCTGGTGGAGCCTGGGGAGGAGAAGCTAGAGGGATACACTGAAAAGGCTGAGAAGGGTGAGCTTGAGAAAGACAGCAATGTGTCCGAGGAGGATGAAGATGAAGAAGAGGAGTCAGAGGAGGAAGAAGAGACATCAGGTAATCATCCCACTTTTAGCAGTTGTTCTGATTGAATGAATGAATCGCTGACCTATTCCAAAGGATCTGTGTGTGAGTCTGAGAAATAAAAGGGAGAGTTCTACTGGATTTTGGTTGCTATATTCCTAGTTGTATTGGGGTACTATATGTTTGGTTGCTATAATATTCTTGTTTCAGCTGCTCCAATTATTTCCCTCTAATCTGACTGAGAAAAGAGCAGATGTCTGACTACTGAGTCCAGACCACCAGGCAGAGCTTTGGTTTAGAGGCCACAAGGCACCACGGGGCATATGTCACCATTTTCTTAGGGGCCTTCCCTACAAGGAGAAACCAGTCCCTGTGAAGGTGCCTTGGATAGTACCTGACATCACCTTTACACATGTTCTTTTTTTAATTGATTTTATTTTATTGTAAAGGTGATGTACAGCGCGGTTACAATAACATAAGTAAGGTAGTGAGTACATTTCTTGTCAAACATTGTTACCCCCTCCCTCATTTTTCTCTCACTTTCGCTGCCCCCTCCCTCTCCCCTGAAGCTCTCCTCCCCCTCAAGTTGTAAAGTTCATTTCCAGCATAGTGTCTTGTGAGTATGGCTGTCACATTGGTTCAGCCTTTCCTTTGTCTCACCATTTCATTGAGGAAGCCTGTCTGGGCTTTTTTGGGAAAGAGTAACTAAGAATTAAGAAGATGTGCAGTTCCACAGTGGATCATTTCAAGCCAGCTCCTGAAGGTGTTATCTAGGCATATTCTTTGTCTACTTTGATGTTAGGGTTTTCTTTCCTGTGTCTTCCTAGACTTGAAATAATATTTTAACAGGATGTAATGGGGATCAGATGGCATTAGTAATTAGGACATGCTCCCTGACAGAAAATGCAAAGGACAGAACCAGCTCAGTCTTTGTTACAGTACCCAGAAGGTATAAGAGGGAAGAAAGTGCCATCTTTGAGGTGGGACACTAAGGTGCCATACTTGTTTTCTGTTTTGTTTTTATTTTGTTTTGTGCTGGCCCTGGGGCTTAAGTTCAGGATCTGGCTACATCCCTGAGCTTTTTAACTCAAGGCCAGCACACTACCACTTGAGTCACAGCGCCACTTCTGGCTTTTAGAGCTTAATAGGAAATAAGAGTCTCGTGGACTCTTCTGCCTGGGCTGGCTTTGAACGTGACCTCAGGTCTCAGCCTTTGTATGAGCACCAGCACCCAGCCTGCTGCCCTTGTTTTTCATGGTCTCCTCTTCTGTACAAAAGTAGAAAATACAAAGCACATAAGGAAGAAGATTCCTCTCAAAGGCAAGTTCCTCCTGTAAACCTGGTCCCTGTTCCTGCTCATCTCAGAAGACATAAGGAAAGGACCAGAGATATCCCTCCCACCCCACCTCCCATAGCTGAGAAGCACCTGCACCTCAGTATAAGCGATTAAGACTCAGATCTTCCATTGTTGCTTTCAGGAAGGTTGAGCTTTACTAATAGGGATTCACCAAAAATTGCACTGCACCTTTGTACCCCCATATCATCAGGTATATTACCTGTGTACACCCCCAAATCATGTTTACCTAGCACCCAGAACTTTCTGTTGACCAGCATCTGAGTCATGTTGTAAATAGCATTTTTCACAACTGAAACCTTAATGTTCAGAACTATATGCAATAACTGCTAAATCTACTCATGATGCCAGGTAGAGAATGTGAGCTTCTGTCTACAAATATGATGAGGTAATCCATGGTGCAGATGTGACAGGCCAAAGCAGACCTGTTTCAGCTTTCAGTCAGATTAACTAGCAAAGTCCTAGAGAGAAACATGTATATCTATCACAAAGTGGAAAGCATAACATGTCTTGATAAAATGAAAAAAAATGGTTTGAATGAACCTGATCACATTTCTTGAATCTGTAGACTAGGTCATCCAAATATCTAATGTTCATTTTTTCATTTGGAAGCAGAATGAGCAAGCTGTTCCTACCTCTGGCAGATTAAGACAGGTATGTTAGAGAGGAAGGAGAGGTTTAGCCAATGACTTCTGAAACCAACATTTTAACAAGAAACTTGTTAGAGAGCTTGACAGAGAGCTCAGGATACTTAATATTGAAGAGAACTAGGGAATCATAGTTTCATCAAAATTCCTCTCAACATCAATAATTGACGTGTGGTTACAATAACATTGTTTCTGAGTCTGAGTCTCAGTTTATAATGTCCATGCCATCAGTATGCCTTGGGGCTCTTAGGGTCTCAACTCTCAACTATTTTGCAGCTTCTCTGAAAGTTTTTTTTGTTATTTTTTGGTGTTATTGTTGTTTTGGGGTTTTTGTGGTGGTGGTGGTTTTGTTGTTGTTGTTGTTATTGTTTTCAGTTGTGGGGCATGAACTCTCGGTCTGGGCGCTGTCCCTCAGCTCTTCAGCGCAAGGTGAGTGCTCTGCCACTTGAGCCACAGCCCACTTCTGGCTTTTTCTTCTTATGTGGTGCTGAAGAATCAAACCCACGGCCTCATGCATGCAAGGCAAGCACTCTGCCACTGAGCCACCTTCCCAGCCCCGAAAGTTTTTAGTTTAATGAATAAGACATAAAATCATCATGCTCTTGGGTGAACTTACTGTTTTGCAGATTTGAGAAACAAATGGCACCTGGTGATCGATCGCCTCACTGTGCTCTTCTTAAAGTTCCTGGAGTATTTTCACAAATTGCAAGTGTTCATGTGGTGGATCTTGGAGTTGCACATCATCAAAATTGTTTCCTCCTACATTATCTGGGTTACTGTGAAAGAGGCAAGTCAATGTTTGTTGTATTATCAGGCAGAATACAGCCAATCACAGTAGGCCATCTATCTATTTCCTTCTTCATATCTCCATGGTGCTTTTTAATTCAATGCCTATTATGTTAGAACATCTCAACTGGAAGATAGGTACATGTGCTTTGACATTCAGAATACCCAAGAAACTGAAAAGACGGAAGGAATGGAGAGAAAGTCCGGTGGCTTAGGTCCTAAATGGCTTGGTCATGATACCCTGGTTTCTTATTTTCATCCAGTCCTGGTGAATTTCATGGAATGGTTAGCTCTTCTGCACTACGTGTGGGAATCTATCTCCCAAAGTTCTCTTTAAGGCAAATAGTAACACTCCAGTTTATATTACCAAGGAGTAAACTCAAGTGCTGAAATTGAATAAAGTCTTCACTAGTACTCAACTTTTTTGCTATTGGGCTTTTTTTCTTTCTGGAGACAAGACACTAAGTGTCTGATCCAGTTGTATAAACCCTCTGTTTTCTTGTTTGTAAAGAAAAATTACCATTATCAACAATTATTTCACTTTGCTGTGAACAATTAACCTTCTCTGAATGAGTTTTTATTTAGAGCCTCTATTTAACAAGTGATTTTTGTATAATATTTACAAATTTAATTTTAATTTTTAGTTTTATTTTTGAGTTGGTCACCGTTCAAACAATCTTTGCTAAAAACTAAGTCAGGAAGCCACTGCCTACAATCTAAAAAGTTAAGCTAAACTGGACACTGATAGCTCAGGCTTGTAATCCTAGTTACTCAGGAGGCTGAGATCTGAGGATTGAAGTTTGAAGATAGCACCAGCCCAGGCAGAAAATGCTTATGAAACTCTTCTCTCCAATTAACCAAAAACAATCTGGAAGTGGAAGTGTTGCCCAAGTGGTAGAACACCATCCTTGAGAAAAAGTATCCAAGAGATAGCACCCAGGCTCTGACATCTCTGTGTGTGTCTGTCTGTCTATCTGTCTGTGTCTGTCTGTCTCTCGCTCTCTCTCTTGTGCTCACAATCACATGATATGAAACACTTCATTAAGACTTATTATTAAACTCAAGGACATGAATCTGTTTTAAAGTCCTCTATAGCCAGGCATCAGGCCTATAATCCTAGCTACTTAAAGAAGCAGAGATATGAGGATCAATGTTCAAAGCCAGCTCAAGGAGGAAAGTCCATGAGAGTCTTATCTTCAATTAACCACTAAAAGCTGGAAGTGGAGCAGTAACTGATTTGAGTGGAAAGGCTTAGGGACAGTACCAAGTGTCTAGGTCCTGAGTTCAATCCCAAGTCCCAACACACACATACACACACACACACACACACACACACACACACACACACACACACACACACACACACACTATCACACTGCCCACCCAACCCCAACCATTTGCCTCTCCAGGGATGTGTCCCTCTTATGTTCACTCTTGCCTATAAGTCCTTGCACCTGCATTTTCTTCTGCTTACCTATCTTGTGCTTACACTTCCAGTCTCAGTTCAGGTGTAATATCTTACAGATCATCTTTCCTCACCTTGGATTATGTTCAGCTGTGTGCTCCCAAAACAGTATGGCTCTCCCCAGGCAGAATGCTCATTCTACTCCATTGTCTCAGGCTGCTATGGACATCTCAGTGCACCATCCCGTGACCTTCCCAAGTCAAGAGTCCTCATGAACTACTTAGGATTTAAGAAAATTATTATTCTTTTCTTCTATTTCACCATTATTCAGAAAGTGGAGTTCTATTCAAATTGTGTTGTTTGTATACTCAATGCCTTCAATAAGCAGTAAAAGAAACAACAAAGAGGTTAATTTCACAGTGTTTTCATAGAATTGGGGAGGAGTAGTCTTGAACTCAGGGTCTTTAGCTGTATCATAGCTTTTTAGCTCAAAGCTAGCATTCTGTCACTTGAGCCACACCACCACTTTCAGCTTTTTAGTGTTATTTGTGATAAGAGTCTCAGAGACCTTCCTGCCTGGGCTGGCTTCAAACTGAAATCCTCAGGTCGCAGTCTCCTGAGTAGCCATGATTACAAGTGTGAGCCACTGGTGCTCAGCTAAGATTTGCTTTCAAACATCCAAATTAGTATAACATTTGGTGATTAGAGGAGAGTCAATTGCATAAAATTGCATAAATTGCATAATTGCATAAAATATTTTGGTACAATAAGAAAGTTATTATGTTTTATATTTATTATGTTTTATGTATTTTGTTAAAGTTATTATGTTTTATAGTTTACAGATGCCTTGGATTTAGAAATAAGTAGTTAAATAAAACAGTAGATAACAAACTACAAATACTGTGGCACAATCTTTACATCCTCACCCATTGTGGCATTTTATTTTACTTCACTTCATTTTACTGAGTCTCGAACTCAAGGCCTGGGTACTGTCCCTTAGCTTTTTTGCTCAAAGCTGGTGATCTACCACTTGAACCCCTTCCAACTTTTTGATGATTAATTGGAGATAAGAGTCTCACAGACTTGTCTGCCCAAGCTCATTTCAAACCATGATCCTTAGACCTCAACCTCCTGAGTAGCTAGGATTATAGGTGTGAGGCACCAGTGCCTGGTCCACTGTGACATTTTATACTTCCAACTCTTAATTCCTGATTATCTGTAGTTCTGTTCTCACCATACTTTTCCACCCTTTCCTGCCTTGGCCTCTGCACCATTGACCTGGAATTCACTATTTATCATTCACATTCACTACTCACACCATTCACCTGGTTCTGCTCTTTGTGAACCCCTTCATCAGACCAAAGATCCCTTGTAAATGCTCTCACAGAAACTCACACACATCTGTAACTTAGATATTGCTATATTTTATTGATAATAAATAATCATATGTCTATCTGTCTTCCATATAAAAGTATCCTTCAGACCATAATTCACTCATTTAGTCCCTATTCATGTAAGGATACAAGCAATACTTGCTAAACTGAAGAAGCCAAGTCATCTTCCCTTGAACGTTATTTCATATCATGTATTTTTGTCCCCATTTCTGATTTTATGTTTCCAGGTGTCTCTATTCAACTATGTATTTTTGATATCTTGGGCTTTTGCTCTGCCATATGCCAAGCTCCGCCGTGTGGCCTCGAGTGTCTGCACTGTCTGGACATGTGTGATCATCATCTGCAAAATGTTGTACCAGCTACAAACTATTAAGCCTGAGAACTTTTCTGTCAACTGCTCCTTGGTGAGCTTCAAGGATGGGAGACCTTCCTGATGTCCTTTCGGAAAGCGAGTCAGATATTTGCAGAGCCTGTACCTTCCCCAAGCACATATAGCCTGGAGTATGGGTCATGTCAGCCAGCCTGATTCTATCCAGCCTAGACCTAAGTCTGTTCTGGAACTTAGATCCCCCTTGAAATGGGCTCCCAAATCTACTAAGCCCAGAGCTGAGGGAGAAAAATCTGCCCATGCCCACTTGACAAACTGACTATTTTCTCTCTCCTTTTTTAGCCAAATGAAAATCAAACCAACATACCCCTTCATGAGCTGAACAAGTCTCTGCTCTACAGTGCTCCTGTTGACCCAACAGAATGGGTTGGCCTGAGGAAGTCTTCTCCTTTGCTTGTCTATCTGAGGGTAATGGTTTTCCTGTGTTTAGCCTGGGCCACTGCACAGATACAATTTGCAATCCTCTCCCATGACAGCCTCAGCACCCTGTGTGACAGTCACTGCATCTTCTTACATGGCTTTTAGAATCACCTTGGCAATAAACAACTGAATATTAAAATCAGTACTGATCTTGTATGCTGAAAAGAAGTTAGCCAAGCAATCTTACTTTGTTTAGATAAAATATATTAAATATATGTTAAATAGCTCATCAAGCAAGGTCAATGAAAAAATCAGAACTAAAACATGTCCAAAATAAATTGCTAAGTTTTTAAAAAGCATATTTTATAACAGCATGCATAATGTTAACACGCTGGAGACAAAGAAGAATTGTCTGAAAAGGAAATCCCATAGTTTACAAAACACTAGCATTGCAGTGCAAGAAATTTTTAATTTTTTTTGGGGGGGGTGTCTGGTCGTGGGGCCTGAACTCTGGGCCTGGGTGCTGTCCCTCAGCTCAAGGCTAGTTCTCTACCACTTGAGTCACAGCACCACTTCCGACTTTTTTTTCTGCTTATGTGGTGCTGAGGAATTGAACCCAGGGCCTCAAAGCATGCAAGGCAAGCACTCTACCACTGAGCCACCTTCCCTGCCCAAAATTTTTCATTTTTAAATTCTGTCTCTCCATATTTTTAAAAGGATATATATTATAGTTAGAAATAATGAAAACAATCTTTGCAAAAGAACTTTGATGGCGTTCCATAAGAACGAATAACATTGCCCCATTTGTTAGGAAATGGAAAGACTTGGAAAAAATTATATGAAGTGAAGTAAGCCATGCCCAAAGAAACATAGGTCCCATGGTTTCCCTTATTTGCAATAACTAGTATATGTCTGAGTCAAGCAGAAAAGCTCAGTTAAGTTGATGTTAGGAAAATGAACCCTAAGATATGTATTCAAATGTTTTTTTCTTTCATGCGATTATTTCTAACACATTTATAAGATGATTTCTTTGTTGCTTTGTATGTCCCTCCCCGACGGTATAACCCTTGCTTTCACTGTATTTGATGTTGTTATAATTTGGGGGGTGGAGGGAAAAAACAAATCATTTAAATAGGGATACAGGTGGACCCATTGCAACAACGAGATGTACAAGTAGTTATGTCGAAAACGAACTTTACAACTTGGTAGGTGGGGGGGAGGAGGGTTGGGTGAGGGGGTGGGGGGAGGATGGGATGGGAAGAGGAAACAAAGGAGGAGGCTACAATGCTTGAAAGAAATGTACTCATTATCTTGCCCATGTAAGTGTAACCCCTCTGTACAGTATTTTCACAATTAAAAAGAAAACTTTGATGGCGAATACTCAAAGAAACATAGTGCAAACATTAAATAACTTATACTTTTTCACATTTTACTTTGACAAATAACTTAAGCAGTCATATTACACTTGCCATGCATTTAAAATAAAATCATACACTTGGCAGTTAGGTTTGTGTGTGTGTGTGTGTGTGTGTGTGAGAGAGAGAGAGAGAGAGAGAGAGAGAGAGAGAGAGAGAGAGAGAGAGAGAGAGAGAGGGAGAGAGAGAGAGAGAGAGAAAGACAGAGAGAGAGAAAGACAGAGAGAGAGAAAGACAGAGAGAGAGAAAGAGACAGACAGACAGACAGAAGGAGGGAAATAAAGAGAGAAAGAGATTTTTGCTAATACTGGGGATTGAACTCAGGGCAAGGGTGTTCTTCTCTTAGCTTTTTCTATGAAAGGCTGTCAGTCTACCATTTGGGACATAGCTCCACTTCCAACTTTATGATGGTTAATTGGAATAAGAGTCTCTCAAATTTGACCCAGACTGGCTTCAAACATCAATCCTCAGATCTCCACCTCCTGAGTAGCTAGGATTTACAGGTATGAGTAATAGTGCCTGACTAGGATTTTTAAATATACTAAAACTTCATATACTGCATATTTACAGTTTTTCTTTACATGGTAGGTAGTGCTGTAAGTTGCTTTTAGAAGGATAAAATACATTAATATTTGAAAAGAGCAATTTGACTAATATCTGTCATCTATTTACCCATACATTAGTTATTTTCATCATTATCATAAGAACTATAATTTTACCCTCATGAGCATAATTTCTCTGGTCAGATTTCAGAAGTATTAAAGCTTCCCCTCCAGATGGCATCCCACTCCTCCAGCATAGTATGCTTCCAGGATGTCTCTGTTCTATATGCACTTACGGTTCCAAATAAGATTAGACTGTCATCTTCCTCAGCATATGAAGTATACTTAGCAAGTAAGTAGAAGGAGCAACCCATCTGTTATATAGAGATTCAAGATCCTCGAAGTGGTGCTGTGGTTCAAGCGGTAGAGCACTTGCCTTGAGATAAAGAGCTGAGGGATAATGCCAGGCCCATAGTTCAAGGCCCATGACCGACCAAAAAAAAAAAAAGAGAGAGAGATTCTAGATCCTGTTACCATGGCTCCCAGCCTGATTTCTACAATGAAGATTACTCCACAATTAATAAGACAGAGAAAATAAGCCTTACAATCAATCCTACATTGAATGCAGGTAGAATTTTTATTAAAAATGTCCTTTTAGATATCCAAAATTAAGTACAGTGAAGGGGATTGCTTAAAAGTAACAAATCATAACATATTTGGTATACCCAGTTGGTTTTTCTTGCTTATCATTTGTAGAATAATCTTCTGATGTTGGCTATTCTCGCCTTTGAAGTTACCATCTACCGCCATCAGGAGTACTATCGAGGTCACAACAACCTTACAGCCCCCGTGTCTAAAACTATCTTTCATGACATTACAAGATTGCATCTAGATGATGGGCTTATTAATTGTGCCAAATACTTCATAAACTACTTCTTCTACAAATTTGGCCTGGAGGTGAGTTTTCTTACCAAGGTGATTTATTTCTGTTTTCCATGAAAAGTCAAGTAATGTCTTTGGCTAGCTGGTCACCAGAACCTCATCAGCGATCTTCAGGGAGACTGACCCCCTTGGGGAATAGAGATATTGCTGCTACTGGTAGGTTAGCTGGGAATTTTCCATTTCCCCAACTGCAATGGAGACCTTTCTGGATGTCAAGAACCATCTAAATGTGTGGAGACCAGTTATCCTATTCATTCCATATTAAAAATAAAATTTTATTTGTTGGGTGCTGTAAGCCTAGCTAACCAGGCTGAGATCTGAGGATTGCAGTTCAAAGCCAGCCCAAGTAGGAAAGTTCTTGAGACCCTTATCTCTAATTCATCACCACAAAGTCAGAAGTGGAGGTGTGGCCCAAGTAGTAGAGCACCAGCATTGAGCACAAAGCTGATCAAGAGCCTGAGGCCCTGTGTTCCAGCGCCAGTCCTGGCACCTCCAAAAATATATTACTAATCTTTTTTTTACTCTGTATTTTATAAGTGCAAACTGCGGCCAAAGTGAATGTTCTAACCTGCCATGATTGTGGTAATGATATAGTAGGAAGACCCCTACTCAGGCATGCAAGCCCACCAACTCCTCTGGAGTGACAGAGCCCACTGCAACAAAGTTGTTAGCAAAGAAGCAACTTTATTGAGAATGTTCCTACACTGACCAGCCAGGGCTACAGCACAGGCTCGGAGCTGATACTGCAACCCCTAGCTGCCCACCTACTTTGGTTTTTAAAGGCAAAATTCATGAGGTCAAGCCTGGTCACACAGGTGACCAATGAGATTGTCACACCCACAAAAGATTGCACAGTCATACCAGACCACATGCAGGTGGCCAATGAGGTTACAGTTTGTCTCATAATGGCTGTTTAAACCAGCCTATTGCTTTTAGTTTGAATGGCTCACAAATTCAGTGGGTAAGGCAGAGTTTATGGTAAGCATGTGCAAAAGGTGAAGTTTATGGTAAGCATGCACAAAGGAGGAGTTTAGTGGAGTTTACCTTAAGCACATGCAAAAGGCAGAGTTTACCGTAAGCGTGTGATGTTGCCAGTTTGAGCCAGATTACAACCGATCTGTTTTATTGGTCAGTCCTTAACTGAACAATCAAAGGTTTTTAGTTACCACCCTTAAAGGTCAGTCAAAAATGGAGTCTAAAATCCTTAAAACAAAGGCAAAGCCTGGAAAGAAGCTGTACCAGCTCCAGTCTCCTCTCAGGGCCTACTTCACTGATATCCCTTTAACAGAACAATTTGCAATGATGACATCGTCACTGTCCGTCGCTTCCATATTATGACAATGGCATAGTCAGTCATCTCTTTGAAAATAACTTGTACAGTATTTCTATATCCCACTAAAAGACACTCAGTAGAGATGGCCTAAGCAATGCAGGTCTCTACCCCAGCAAGTGCATAAAACCCAATTTTATTCCCCTTCCCTGTAAACTCAGCCTCTCTTGCCTCTTATCACCCTTACACAGACCTGTTTCCTAATGTCAGTGAATGTAATCGGTCAGCGAATGGATTTCTATGCCATGATTCATGCCTGTTGGCTGATTGCCGTCTTGTATCGACGCAGAAGAAAAGCCATCGCTGAGGTCTGGCCCAAGTACTGCTGCTTCCTGGCCTGTATCATCACCTTCCAGTACTTCATCTGCATTGGCATCCCACCTGCCCCTTGTCGAGGTGAGCAGCCCCCACCTTGCTTTTAGCAGAAGTCATTATCAATGGCCACTAGAGAACTGATGCTTGCTGTTTATCTCCTCCCTCCCCCCACAGATTACCCATGGAGGTTCAAGGGTGCCAATTTCAATGACAACATCATCAAATGGTTATACTTCCCTGATTTCATTGTGCGGCCCAACCCTGTGTTTTTGGTCTGTAAGTGTTTCTACCACAGGGCTCACAACATTGGTACTTGGGTTTACATTTGCTGTTTATTCTTCACACAGTAGGCATTAGTGCTTTTGCTTCTTTCCCTGAACTTTACAATCATGTAAAGGGTTGTTTTATTCATGAATATTGCAAGTTCATTAATGGCTCCTAATTGCTCTATTACATTTGCCAAATATTAATAAATCAACATTGAAGTACCACATTCACTTGCAATAATTCACCTTCCAACTCCAACTCCCTCCCTAAGCATGTGTATCTACACACCCACCTTTTCTAAAATGGTGGAGAGGGGGGGTCTTTTAAGTTGAGCTGTGGACAGGTTTCAAGATGCCACAGTCAGGCAGGCCAAAATGAAAAACAAAGCTGTGGTGGCAAGAAAGAGGCCACCAGATTCATTAAAAGACTGGAATACAAGGTCAAAACCTTTGAAAGAAGCCAGTAAATGAAAGATTGGAGCAGTTTCCTTTCCTTCCCCCAAACACTCTCTCTCTCTCTCTCTCTCTCTCTCTCTCCTCTCTCTCTCTCTCCTCTCTCTCTCTCTTCTCTCTCTCTCTCTCTCTCTCTCTCCTCTCTCTCACTCTCTCTCTCTCTCTCTCTCTCTCTCTCTCTCTCTCTCTCTCTCTCTCTCTCTCTCTCTCTCTCTCTCTCTCTCTCTCTCTCTCTCTCTCTCTCTCCAAGACAGTGGAGAGTGCTAAGAAATATAGAAAACTCAAGTGCCCTCCCTTCCTAAATATTTTCAGGGATAATTTTAGGACCAAAGAAGCAACCTGTGACTTGGCCCTGGTGATCTGGCCTGGGGAGTCTGTGCCAAACAGCTCTCAGACATTTCCCTTCCTGTCTTCCTCTCTGCGACCTTCAGTGTGATTATGCTCTGGTAAAGTCCTGTGGCTGCTGATGCACTGGGAGATGGCAAGATTTAACAAAAACAGGAGTGTCACATCTATTACATGTAAAAGATTAGAATGTGAGGAAGGAAAGGGCTCCAGTAGCTTTCTCAAAACTAGTATGAATCCCGGCAAGCATGGCTTATGTTTCTAATTCTAGCTATTCAAAAGGCTAAGATCTAAGGACTGCAGAGTTCCAAGTCAGCCCAGGCAGAAAAGTCTGTGAGACTCTTAACACCCATTAACCAGCCAAAAGCCAAAAGTGGAGGTGGCTAAAGTGGTAGAGCACCAGTTTTGACTGAAAAAAGCCAAGAGAGAAGACCTTGGCTCCCAGTGGAGCCTCAATTCAAAAAAAAAAAAAGATGGGAAATTAATGTAAATCCATATTGTCTCAGGAAAGATTCTTGACAACTAGAAGCCTAGTAATGAACACCGAACAATGGTACAAAGCAATGGGAGAACAGAACCCAGGGTTTCCCGTGGTGAAGTCCCACCTTGTGTGTACTGTCTTCCCCCTGCCACACTGGGGAGTGGAGATTGTTACTAGGCCCTAGAAGTAGGCCTATAGTAAGAACTTTGGGGATGCACTTCCCAGAGGAGTTAGGGACCAGCTCATGCTGCTTGTGACATTCTGGACCCCAGAACAGGAGATGATGTGTTAGTCACCTACCTTTGTCTTGCCAGATGACTTCATGCTGCTCCTGTGTGCCTCATTGCAACGGCAGATTTTTGAGGATGAAAATAAAGCTGCAGTGCGAATCATGGCTGGGGACAATGTGGAAATTTGCATGAACCTAGATGCAGCCTCATTCAGCCAACACAACCCTGTGCCAGATTTTATTCACTGCAGGTAACAATGGCTTCATGTCATTAAGTCACCTAGTGTGTGAGCATTTCATGAAGATGGCTCCTCTACTTCAGACCTCTTTCTAACCTTGCTTGAGAAGAAACTATTTGTGAGAAATTTGACCAAAAGAAAATGATAAGCATACATTCCCACAGACTTTTCCTAATTCATCTATTTGTACATTACTAATGATGCAAGGGTTTTCTATACACCAGGCAGTGTGAAATGAAAGATCATAGTACGGTTTGCCAAGTGCTCATAGGGAGTCCAATATAAAGTATGAATTTTTCCCCTTCATACAGTAGAAATCCTGACTTTGCTTTTTGCTTGTTTTGTTGTTGTCTCTTTACTGTTTGGAGGTTTTTTTCCCCCCCACCAGATCTTACTTGGACATGTCCAAAGTGATCATCTTTAGCTACCTCTTCTGGTTCGTCCTCACTATCATCTTCATTACGGGAACAACCAGGATCAGCATATTTTGCATGGGCTATTTGGTGGCCTGTTTCTATTTCCTGCTCTTTGGAGGCGACTTGCTATTGAAACCCATCAAGAGCATCCTGCGCTACTGGGACTGGCTGATTGCATACAACGTTTTTGTGATTACAATGAAAAATATCCTGTCAGTAAGTGGATCTCACTGTATAACACACTTGTAGTTTTGGTGTAAGGGTAAACAATCAACTCAGTGGTTATTAAAATCCTCATGCTTCTCATGTGACACTGGTAAAAGCCTCAGATAAGGTGCAGAAAATTCAGGATCCAAATGACTGTTTACTACATTTTTATTGCTCCAGATTAGGCCAAATTCTTTCTACTCATTTTCACTCCTTTGAGGTCATACTTCAAAGGGATCTGTATTCAAAGGAATGGATTCTACAATATATTTTATTAATTAATCCTATTCTTCTTGAGGTGTCATCACTCACTGCATGGATTACCAAGTGACTCTTTGATTAACTGAATCAGATGAACCGAATCTTTTCAAAGTAATGTGGTGTTTGAAAATAAAACACTCTTACATAGAAAGAATTGTAGCAGTGTGAAATAAATTGAACATAGCTCTATAGACTGTTATGTGGGGTGGGGAATGGTAAAGAGAAAGAATGAGGAGCAGGAACATCTTATATACCTGGATGTGGTAGATGTCAGAAAGAATTCAGCATCGCAATGGCTTCTAAGCAGAGGCATTCAGATTAGTAGAGACATCCTGTTTGTTCTGCTAGTAAATACCTGTGTCCTTTCTCTACCAGAATTATGACCAGTCATAATTCTACAGTATTGGTAATTCTATAGCACTTATCTTTTAGCCCCCAAGGATACCCCTTGAGTTATTTAGTGCTGTAGGATTTGGTTAAGAACCTTTTATGGGCTTATCTATAGCATTATGTTGGACCAAAGAGGTCACCAGGGGAAGATGTCTACAGCTTTCTCTAACATGTGTATCAATAGAACACTCAAGCCTTAGTGGTACTTATTCTAGAAAATAAGGCAGAAGAGTTAATATTCCTTTTGTTTTGGGTACCTGATACATATTAATCATTCTTGACATTATCATGTCAGACCATGTGGGACCAGAGAGACATTAAAGCTAGCCAGTATACTAAATCTGGGTCTTTATGTTTCTTTACCTTGGACAAAATCGCCTTTTAGTACAAAAACAAGTTTTACCAAGTATTTTTCTTGAAATATTTACCCAGGATATTCTTAGCCTGAGCTCTTGAAAATCATTTATACAAAGTTTAAAGGCATTGTGAGTTCCTACAGCCTAATGGAAGAGTGGAAAACCTAAGAAAATGAATTCCAAATCAAGTCATCTATCAATATCAATTCTATTTTTTTTTTTTTTTTGCTTATGTGGTGCTGAGGAATCAAACCCAGGGCCTCATGCATGCAAGGCAAGCACTCTACCACTGAGCCACCTTCCCAGCCCCCATCAATTCTATTCTTAACTCCTAAGTCTCATGCCTTAATATCCTGGATCTAGCCTGGCTCAAGCTGAAGGAGTCAGTGCTTCTCCATCTGCCTTTAACTTAGCCCTGTGCCTGCTTCTTACAGCTGTAACTGGTGGTGAGTTAGAAGAGTGATGATGTAATGATCCATTGCTTCTTTCCCACCTAGGTATTTAGGGATGAGCTCATCAGCCAGTGAACTGCAAAAGCTATTGTAGGTGATGGGAAGGAGCTGATATATAATGTATAGCATTGTGTTTAGAGGTCTAGGAGAGCCACGTTATATAGTCATAGATATTTGAATAATTTATTTTGCCTAGTGTCTATTGAAAGATTAATTTTCTAGTTGATGATAGACATGGCTTCAGGCAGGTCAGCACTTTACCCCACTCACATTAATTTACATGTGGAAAGTACTGAGAATTGAAAAAGAGGGTAGGGGACTGGAAAATAGGCCATTTCATGCAGGAGCCAGTCTCAAGATGAAGGATCTCTTGTTAGAGCTAATCCATCCATCCATCCATCCATCTGTCCATTGTTATATGCTTCTTTGCTGAAGAGCTAGTGATAAATAGGATTCAGTTTTTACCCTTAGGGAACCCACATTCTAAAGAGGAAGATATACTTATTTTAAAATTATGGCAATATAATCATTTGTGAGAATGATTGCCACATTTTAAGAACAAAGCAAATATAAAAGTTGGCTTAGATCTTACCTTGTTGTTTGGTAGATACAGTCTGGAGAAGAAAGAAGCCACTACTTACAAGGCCGATTTTGGAGTCTGTATCAGAGCACTAGTGGGCAGCAGGGGCGCTCCAGGCACAAAGCCCTACCTCACCCTTGCCAAATACAACTAACACACAGCGTATATGGCCAACAACCACACAAGGTGCAGGGAATTCATCTTAACAAAGGAGAAAACAAATCAGATCTGAACATAATCAAAATAAATAAAAAACCCAGTGAGCACTCAAATCTAACAAAGATGATAAATATAAGCCAAACCAAATAAGGAGATCAAGACTTTTCTGAAACTTACCAACTCAAAACACATTTTAAAATGGAAGAATGTCCTCTTTTTGCTTAGACCCAGTCTCCTTACTTCAACCTAAGTGGAGAGTAAGATTCCTAAACTTCATGCCATTAAAAAAAAGAAAATTCAAGATTCTCCAGAGACACAAAGAAGAGAGGATGTTCCCCTGCTTGGAAAAGAGTGAAATTGAATTTTTAGAAACAAGGTCCAAAACTCTAGGAGCCCCAAGATAGATCCAATCACTCACTCCCATATGCCAAATAAAGAGACATGGTAAAAGGCAAAAAAAGGAGATTTATTCCATGTCAGCCATGGAAAGATAGCACTTTCGTACATTTCAGCCATCTGACATTGGCTTCAAGTTAAAGAGGGAAAACTGGGAGCAAGGAATGAGGAAGGTATACAGAGGTAAAGCAGTCCCAAGACACGGGTATGACCTGGTAACCTAATCTATGAGCTCAGTCTTTGCCCTTTTGGAGGAGTTCTGGGAAAGTTGTTATCATTTATTACTGGAACAGAATAGGAACTAGGTAGTCTCCTGAGAAGACATGCTTGTTAGAGTGGTAATTTGCCTTCCACACAAGATGCTTATCTTACTTGGTGCCCAAGGTGATCATAAAGTTGACTGCTTCAGAGAACAGCACAGATAGAAAAAGCAAAGTACAAAGTTGAGGGACTTTTAGTTAATTCACCAGGCTCAGCAAAAGCCCCTCTCTCGCTCTCTTTCCTCTCTTTTTCTCTCCTCTCCTTCTCCCTTTTTCCCTCCCTCCCTCCCTCCCTTCCTCCTAGTACTAAGGCTTAAATTCAGAGCCTTGATTATATTTTTTAGCTTGTTCCCTCAAGGCTGGCACTCTGCCAGTTGAATCAAAGCTCTACTTCTAGCATTTGCTGGTTAATTGGAGATAAAAGTCTCACAGACCTTTCTGCCTACTGTGGCTTTGAATGGCAATCAGCAGATCTCAGCCTCCTGATTAGCTGGGATTACAGGTGTGAGCCACCTACATCTGGCTGAAAGTCTTTTAAGTTGCCTCTTACAAGAGGAACAAAAGTTTGATAGCATAAGATTGGAATTGGGATTTCTGGCTGAATAACCACTGCTTTAGGAACAGGTCTTAAGGATCCATACTCACATATTCCCCCCCATACACACAGTGCATTATCACCTTGTTGACCAGAGGTGGTTAATAATTATTTAAAATTCACCCTTCAGGGAATTTAACATAACTAACTTGATATATTCATTTTTGTAAGACAGCTATTTACTGATCAACAACAACAAAAAGGATTTCTTTACCCAGAAAATTAGCCAAACAAGCCCCAAAAGACAAAACCCTTCCTTGGTCTCCCCTGAGGACTGGTGTTGGAACCTCCATGGACACCCATAAATGATATGAAAATAGTTGTTTGTCTACGTTGTTTAAGGAATAATGACAAACAAAAATCTTTGCAGGTTCAATAAGGGACAATCAATGGTTTTCCAAATATTTTCTAGCCAAAGCTGGTTGAATCCCAGAAGCACAGTCCCTGGGTGCAAAGGCCAACCTCTGCTTACTGTTCCTTGAAGTCTGCCCTGCAGCTTAGGTCTGGGATGATCTCCTTGGGGATAGCATAGATTTAATTGTCAGACCTGTGTAAAAGTAAGTGTACCAAAATCAAAGTCATAGGTCTCAATGTATATCTATTTTCAGAATCTGGTTTTCTTCCTAAAATGGCTCAGAATTTCTTCCTTGAAAAGAGAAGTGTTTTTTTGCAGAGGCATCACACTGAAGACCCTCCTTTTACTCAATAGGTCTAATTTTTAGGAATTCACTTTGCTATCTAAGCAGCTAAAATAGGCCAACATGGTAACTGGACTTTTAGGTATAACTCCCTCTGTAATCATTGGCATTGGGTCCTTGTGAATTCCTGCACATGCTGGGGTCACAAGAAACCAAACTTGCTTTTTAGGTTCAGAGATGGAGAACTGACCTCCCATTTGTATTTCAGATAGGAGCATGTGGATACATTGGGGCACTGGTAAAAAATTGTTGCTGGTTGATCCAAGCCTTCAGCCTGGCCTGTACAGTCAAAGGCTATAAAATGCGTAAGTATGAGATGTTCTAATTTTAAAACAGGACCTATATACATTAATTAAAGATATTAAATTAGAGGTCAATTTCTCCCTAAATGAAGGTTATAGATCTGTAATGTGTGAAAATTGTTCATAGTATGAGGAGCCCTCATCCATATATTCCCTCTTAGACCATTTTCCAGAAATTTCCAAAATTCCAGCAGATCTGGGGATTGGATATGGTGAAATAGTAACTCCTTATGCTTTTGTGAGATATGATTAGTAAGGATTCCAGATATCTACTCTAAGTTGTAGTTGTTCCAGTTAGAATTTTGAGAGCGGGAATGGTAGAGAATGCCTTTAATAATCCCAGTATGCTCAAGAAGCAGAGGCAGAGAATTGGAAGTGAGCAAGAACCTAATCTCAAAAACAAAAACAAAAACAAAAGATGGGTTACAGGTATGACTCATAACTCAAGAATAGATGGTAAGAATAGATGGTAAGATGGTAATAGATGGTAGCTAGATACCTACCTACCTGCCTATCTACATACATACATTTTACTAAAATACATACATACATACATTTATAGATAGATGAAAGAGAGGTAGAGGTAGAGATTCAGATATATCTTGTGTCCTCAAGGTAAGTCAGACTTCTTTCTTTCTTCTTGAAGCTCAGAGAGCTTTTTCACATTCAGAAAAACAATTGGAAGGACCCCCAAGCTTTCTGGAGTTGACTTGTTTCTGCCACCTACTTCGTGCATCAAAACCCAGGATACATCACACATGGTCTGCTGTGCAGAAAGGGAGCTGCTTAGACATGATACTCTTCCTAACCATGGTTTCCAATAAGGCTGAATCAGACTGCACATCAGCCATCACTTAGAAATTGGTTTTTACTTCAGATAAAATGTGCTACCCACATCCCTCCTTCTATTACCCCATACTGTACTCATTGTCAGGCTGGATAAAGAGCTCTGTCCTGTCTTTTGTGTCAGAGCATTTCTTCTATCATTAAGACATTCTTTTCCCGTGAACCTTTTTGGAGGTTCTTGAAGACATTTTCAGGGGCTTTCCTGTGCTTTAGTTTCAAGATCTCACTGTGGAGTCACATCATGAGTCCACGTTGACATTGGACCCAAAGTGTTGGCCTTACTTGTGTTGTAATGTGAATTATCCCAGATGTCTGGGATATCTGAGAAAGGGGGTGGGGGGGCATCACCTTCCCCCACCACTGAAGACAAAATGCCAGACTTTAAATGGACATTCTCAGGTACCAGCAGAACTTTTCCATCCAGGGAAGATAGGCCTTAACCTTCCTGATAGGGTGTGCTTAGAGGCTACTGAGAGGCTGGTGATTCAAGCCATTTAGGGAGCTAATCAGTGCAGAATCAGAGCATTCAGCTTTCCAAAGGCTATGACATCTGCATTTCTCTAAAGCAGAGCCGTCCTAGCTCATCCCATTGAGCCTGGCATCTGCACTTCAAAGGATAGCTTGTCTCACCCCCTAGGCCTTGGAGCTGAGTGGAGAGCCCAGTCCCCCATCTGCCTAGGCACTAGGATGGCTACAAATTATTGAGGCTCAGCCACCTCACATCACTTGTAAGCTCAACTGCACATGGTTAGATCAGGACAACAGAATGCTGCTCTTGTACCTCTGTGTTTCCTAGAACTGTGGATAGCACAGATTTCATAAAGTAGCAGTGGGAGTGAAGTTAATTTCTGTGTTTTCCCCTGCTGCATTACCACAGCTAACGAGGACTCATCTTGCAAGTTGCCCAGTGGAGAGGCAGGAATCATCTGGGATAGCATCTGCTTTGCCTTCCTTCTGCTGCAGAGAAGAGTCTTCATGAGCTACTACTTCCTGCATGTTGTGGCAGACATAAAAGCTTCACAGATCCTGGCCTCAAGGTGGGTCAGACATGGGTGAGACTCAGTGGTTTTTATTAAGAAACTTAGAAAAAGGAATGTTACACTATGTTTTCTGTTTGAATTTGTTGGGAAACCCCACAAGAAATTGAGAAACCCCTTCCAGGAAAATCAGGGCAAGAAAAATTTAGAAGTAGGGCTTTGGGATCTAAAATAGACATAGTAATACAATGTGACACTTTATAAAAACTTAGGATATGGGTAAGTGGTCCACAAGTATAGTTGAGCCCCTCTATAGATACTCTTCACTAGAAGCAGCCCATTCTGGCCTCCAACAGTAACAGAGCAATACAGGCCATCTAAGTCCAGAGTTCAGTCCATCTTTCCTCTCCTTATCTCTATTTTAAGAAGTAATTCCTGACATTGGAGAGAAGCATTATTACCTATTACTTTACATATCTTATTGGTAGTGCATTTCTCCAACTTGTAATTTAAAATTTGTGCTAAGGAACTGATAAAACTTAACTAAAACTCCAATTAAAACAGTGAGAAAATATTCTGAACAGACATTTCACAAAAGAAAATATGCAAACTCAAACTGAGGTGTAATTTAGTGATAGGTCACATGCTTAGCATGTACAAAACCTTAATTTGGAAGAGAGCTAGAAAGGGCAGGAGGGAAGGAAGGGAAAGAGGGAGGTAGTGAGGGAAAGGGGAAAGATGGGAGGAAGAGAGGAAAAAAGGAAGGAAAGAAGGAAGGGAGGGAGAGGGGGGAGAAGATTTTTTTTTAATCCAACAAGTATATAAAGCAATGCTTACCATCATTAATAATCAACAAAATGCAAATCAAAACCAGAGTAAAATATCATTTTACCCCTATCAGAATGAACACTACTATATAAATATATAATAATTCACATAAATAACTATCCAATTTATATATAATTATACATTATGTATATTTTATATATATTAATTTATATATATATATATATATAAATTCTGATAAGGATACAGTAAGAAGGGAATCCTTATGCACAGTTGGTGGGAAGTGAATTAATGTAGGCATTATGGAAACAGTATGGAGATTTCTCAAAGAGGTCCAAACAGAACTACCATCTGACCCAGCAACCCTAATAAGGTCAGGTGTATAATGCTTAAGCATGGTTTCTGGGATGCCTTTAAAAGAGACTTGTTGCTCTTTGGAAAATACTATTTTCTCTTCACTGGCCTCCCAGGGTAGTGAGCAGCCCACTTGCTCCCTGGGTGCATTTTCTCGTTTATCCACCAGGAAAGGGCTTCTAGAAGTGAAATATCCCAGTGGCAAAAGGTATCACCCACCAACACTCAGTCAATAGGGCTAAGAATCATTTTAATAGCCATGACATCTGAACTCCACTATGGAGACTGAAAACCAGCTATGAAGTCAGGGTATTTAAAGGCAAGATCCTGGGGGGGGGGAGCACTCTCAGGGGTCAGTGTCAGTTTCATAATTGACAGAGAAGCAAGTTACAAATGGCATCAAAGCAAAGTAAGGTGGCTGAGCCCTAACTATTTCCTGCAGACACCCTGGTACCTAGGCAGGAGATGGGGGCTATGCACCCAGCTCTAAAGCCTGGAGGTGCGGCAAGCTTTCCTTTGAAGTGCAGATAGCTGACTCAGTGGGGTGTGAGCTAGGAGGGCTCTGCTTTAGAGAAATACAGATGTCATACAGATGTCATAGCCTTAGGAAAACATTACCTCCCCAAATGGCAGAAAGCATTAACAGCTCCCCAAATGGCCTAGAGGTGAGACAAGCCATCCTTAGAAGTGCAGGTGCCTAGAGCAGCCATCCTGGTGCTTAACTCTTTACTCAGTCATTTATCTTTGAAATTTAACATCTGGTCCTATTCTTAATCAAATACAAATGGTCAAGTTTCAGTAACTGTCAGACTGCAATCTTCTATTCCCAGGGTCTGTTACCTAGGTTTCTGAGGTTACCTGGGACTTGTTCATCCCAGTTAAATTTCCTTCTTCTTTGGTCTAATCAATACCCTATCTGCTTAATTTTGACCTGGTCCTAACAATTTCACATTTTATATTCTTTCCTTTTTTGGGGGGGAATGGGGGGACAGTGACCATCACAGAAGGGAGTTGGTAACCTCCAGCCAGGAAACTTCAGTCAGCCAACAATAAGGGGAAGCCATGCTTTCTAACCCTTACTTATCATTTTCAGAGGAAGGTGAACAAAGGCAGGAATACTAATTGGTTCTGTTTCCTATCTCCCTTTAGAGGGGCTGAACTCTTTCAGGCCACAATCGTGAAAGCTGTGAAAGCAAGAATTGAGGAAGAGAAAAAGTCTATGGATCAGCTGAAGAGACAGTAAGGATATCTTGCTTCATTCTTGTTCTTCTCTCAGGAAAGTCAAGAATTTGGTTGAAAAGAATGTTCTCAGGATGAAATTTTCAGCAATGAATGGAACTTCCAAAGACTGGTACCACTTATGTATATGGGGCCAGGTTTGAAAGCTGATGGCCACAGAATTTCAAACCTAGACACTTTGGCCAAGAAAATAGAAGTGCTCAATAATCAGCTCACCAGGAATGTTCCTTTAGTTTGTAAGAACAGCTAGTTTGTAACAGCTTCAGATTATGCTGAATTTATATCTCGGTTTCCTTCTGATAAGCAGAGCCTTATATAAATTAAATCATGTCATGGCATGTTTGTTTTCACAAAGGTATGAGTTATATGCAAAAATATATAATGCAAATGCATTATGGTGCAACTGTTTTTAAAACATATTTCAACCAACATTTAGAATGTGTTTCTCACTTTTCATAAGAGAGGCCTATATTGTAATGCACCATGATAAATTTTTCCACTTGTTTAAGAATTCAAAACTTGAAAAAATAAAGAACTTGCATTTTCTGATATGGCATTTCAGACTGGCTGTGATACAAGATGTGAATGCACATCAAAAATTGCATGCCAAACCTTAACCATTATGGGTCATATTGAGTCTAGCATCTGTGAAGTGTGAAGTAGCAATATGAATTACACAATAGGTAATATGTAATATTTATAATGTATATATTTACTATATATTTGTAGGTTATATAGATTACATAATATATAATATGTAATACAATATATAATATTATATTATACACAATACACGTATATCATGGCTTATTAGCAATAAATCTCATCATAATTCTTGAAGTTGACTACTTTGTTCATGATTTTAGACATATATATAAAAGTGTAAGTCCATTGGCCATAAAATAACTGCCTGTATTCTTGGCACTACTAAAATGGCTTTATTTTATAGAATGGATCGCATCAAAGCCAGGCAACAGAAGTACAAAAAGGGTAAGGAGAGGATGCTAAGCTTAACCCAGGAGTCAGGGGAAGGCCAGGACCTCCAAAAACTCTCTGAAGAAGATGATGAAAGTACGTGGAGACATTTTCTTCTTATTCAAGTACTTTGACATGGTCTAGAAGCATGATATTGGGTCACTTTTCTTTCTGTCAATATTACCAATGATTTTTTTAAATTTTGCAAGTTTTACTTTCCTACTGTACATGGGATATTTTTATTTGTTTAATCAACTTATATTTAATGAATGAATAATTTTACAAGTATCTTTTTTGGTAAGATGCCTTCAATGAGCAAATAGCCTAACTTTAGCTAAAAGACATATTTTTGAAGAAATTGGCATGGTTTTGCTAAATGTGTTTGTTTAAGGAAGATATTTCAAATAGGCTGCTTTTGATTTCTATAAATTTTATATAAATTAAATATGCATGCATAGTCTATGTGGCCTCTGAGTATTGGTAGCTAAAATATCAATGATTACCTGTTCCAGTGAGAGCTCTGATGAAGTACATATTTGTAGCTTTATAGTGTATTATATCTAATTAGATATTTTATCTAGCTTAAGGTTTAAAGATTTCTTGTTTTTTTAGCCTTATCAAAGCTTGCATGCTTATTTGTTCAAAGGGAATCAAACAATAGTGTATGATATTTTTCCAGTATATAGCATCTGTTCATCACTAGTAACTTTATTTTTTCAACCATGCATTAAAATAATCACCATAAAACTTTCTAGCCATTAGAATTCATGCATTTTAACAAATTATTTTATTGAACCGTTTGGAGGTAAAATAATTTGTGAAAATACATGTATACTTTTCAGCCTTAGTATAGTTCCTTTTCCTGACCTCTGATGTACTTTTGCAACTGACCTAGATTTGACAATTGAGTTGTTAAAACGTGGTTTCAAATTTTGTTTGCTCACTTTATGAGAATTAATATTTGGACATATTTTATTTTAGGAGAAGCAGACAAACAGAAAGCCAAGGGCAAAAAAAAGCAGTGGTGGCGGCCTTGGGTTGATCATGCTTCCAGTAGGTTTCTCAATACTCTTCCAATCTCACTGACTCTAACCCTTATATCCTTGACCAGAATTCAGGCTCCCCCATGACCTGTGTGTCCCATGCATGGTTTGACCCTTGTGACTTGATAGGGAGTTGGAGTGTAGGAAAATTGCAGCATCAATGGGTCTATAGGTTCTATGGATCTATTCTTCTAGAGATATTAGATAATTCCAATATACTAACAGATAATAGAAAAATAAACAACTAGATATAATTGGTTGAAGAAAGCTCAATATATGGCTTACAGACTTTTGAGCACATTTATAGGCTCAGAAAGCAAGAACTGATTATGATGCTATCTAATTTTGAAGTCCAGAGCTCTTCTGGTATTTGTTTTATGACAAAGAATGAGTTCGCAACCAAGTGCCAGTGGCTCATACATGTAATCCTAGCAACTCAGGAGGCTGAAATCTGAGGATCATGGTTCAAAGCCAGTTTGGGCAAGAAAGTCCATGAGACTCTTCTTTCCAGTAAACTACCTCCACAAAAAATCTGGAAGTAGAGCTCTAGCTCAAGTGATAAAGCACTAACTTTTAGCAATAGAAGCTCAGGGACAGTGCCCATGCCCTGAGTTCAAGTTCCAGGAACAACACACACACACACACACACACACACACACACACACACACTCACATATGTAATCACGAGTTTGTGCTCCTCCAAGTACTGCTTGAAGGCTGATCACTACATTCAAAATGTCTGTAACCCTTTCTTTAAGGCAGTAGACATGGATGTCAATGAGTGCTCCTCCCCTCATTCCAAGAGCTTTTATTTTTATTTGTATTTTAGGTTTTGGCAGTATACTAAATATAGAAATGAGGGATGACTTACAATGAAAGCATTTACTTTCTCACTTTGCCTCCTGTCCGGTCTCAAAATGGCTATAAAACTGAACCAAACTCCCATGTTGAGCTGTGGCACAGCCTCAGAACCACCTGAGACTCACAAGTGACCAATTCACAACAACAACAAAAAGAAAAGAAAGAAAGAAAGGAAAAGAAAAGCAGAGCTAGATAGCCACATAGTAGTGTATTTCCTCTCTGATTATAAAAAATGAACTATGAACTAGAGAAATCACTGGCTGTAATGGTTCTGCTAAGCAAAGAAATTAGCAATGTTGGCCACTGTCTTTACAATGGAGTGACCCAATTCAGTGTAACCCTAAAAATTGATTGTCATGTCTTCAGTCTTTTTATCATATGCTATATTCCATTAGACAAGGAATGTCACCAAAACACATGAACTCATGGAGTGGTGGGAAAGACCCTACTAATAGATATCATTAGAAAATTATCAATGGTAATATTTCCCATGCCTAATTCTTAGTATCACATAGATCTGGTTTGGGCCTCTCTCACCCCAGAAGTAATTTTCTACAATCAGCAAGCTAGTGTAATGAAAAAAAAATACTTGAAATATTGCTTATTATATCTAGATATAATAAAATTTAATCCCCAATATTGAAATTTAACATGATAAAAAGTGAGTTCTAAAGAGTTTTATTTAGTTTTCTGCACAGGTCAAAAGGCTAGAGTTCAAGTTGAAAACAAGTATAATTCTTCCATTAACTGTTATTGGCACAATAGTTAGGCTACCAATATGGTAACAGACTGAGCTAACTGCCTGTTCCTGTCAAGTCACAAGTAAACTGTGCTTACTTTTCTGTTTTTAAAGGACCTCTGCTAGTTAGTAAGACCTATCCATTTCACAATCATGTCCTATTGAACGCTTTGTCCTTTCAGCTAAGGTAAATCCCCATTGCAATTACTTTAGTTGTCTTTCCTTTTTGCATCTAAACATTGTATTTTCAAAGGAATTGGATATGGTCTTTGAGAATCACCTTTCAAGTTGGAAATAGCTTAAAGAACTTCCTATGAAGGTTATTAATGTTAGATTATATGACTCATTTCACCCTCATTATATCAAGTTCTTGAAGACATATTAAAACTAAATGTGCTTTGTTACAATACTTGATGGTACAATAATGCAGAAATGTGTGTAATTCATGGTTTGGAATTATATTTTGAATTGCAAAATATATTTTCTTTTACAATCTTAAGAAGAACACAAGGGAAAAATATAGTCTACTTTTTATAAGCCTTGATGGGTTCCAGAAATTACCATCAGATCTAGAAGAGTTTTGTTAAAAACCCTTATTCTGATCTGTTGAATAACTGGGCTGGGCTCTCAAACTAAGGGTAAGTGTAGTTGGAGTATCAATATAAGTCTGTTGCTGGTGTCACAGTGTTACCATGTATTGATGGTCAGCAGTGAAGATCTTAGCATGGTCTTTAGGTGCCAAAGCCCCTGATTCCATACCTTTGTACACACATAGGATTGCATTATTGCTGTTCAATGATACCTTCCAATTCAGTGTGATTTTTACCCATATCAATTCTGTACTTCTGAAATTAATGGTATTAATTCTGTACTTCTGAAATTAATGGCAAGCCTTGTTTTACTGTTAAGTATGTGAAATAAAGGGAAAGGTTTCTCAACAAGCAAGTGGTAATATTTAACAAATAATGTCCCACTAGTGATACAGCGATAACCTTTACATCCCTGCAATGTATGCATGTAGACCTGGGCTACTGGCTGGCCCTACATCTGAACTATCAAACATGGAAGAGCAGATGCCACATGAGAAACCATTCTCCATTCTTTTTTTTTTGAGCTTTGTCTTAGTAACATTTTATAAAGTCATGAGACTTTTAAAAGAACATCTTTTCTTAGTGTGCTAATGCCACTTGTGTAATAAATTGGTTACATTTCTAATGATAAAAATCAATGCTTGAGGTGAGCTCATGTACATGAATAAAGGCTATAGAAGAAGGTATGATTGAATACACTTAGCTGTTGATTGATTTCAATGCCTATAATGAGGGTAAAATGTTCCATCCTATCATAATCCGTGTTTCTCCTGAATGACCATGTGAGAGTAGTCCATGTAACTCTCCTGTGAGTGTCTCAGCTTACATGAAGGCATTACTTTCATGGTCTTCCTCTATGTCAAATGTATTGCTAGAACTTTGGTTTGTTCTCGCTTACCTTATGTTATATTGCATTTATTTCCTAAGGCCTGGACTCAGTACTCTGGGCCTGGTTTGTTCTTCAGAATAAAAATAATGAATTACAGTGTTTCTGTTCAAGGATATAAGGCCCAATTCATTCATTCTGCATCTTCAATGAAAAGGAGGCTTCAGAGTCATCTGAAATCATGGGCAAAATCGCTGGACTTTTGACCATGTGTAGTAATAAGCCAAGCAACTAATTTTAAGCAAGCCAAGGTTTCCCATTACCTTATAAAATGTAAGGCCAAAAGATACTTAAAATACCACATTCTCTCACCTAAAAGATGGGTGCCTTAGCTTTGGAAACCTAAATATAATTCGAAAAATATGAATGTTTTCCTGAAGTGGTGGTACAATTCTTATAGCATAAGAAATGTACATGCTGGGTATACTTTCTCAAATAAACTTGCAATCCCCATCAAACTAATAATGATTGGGTTTTTGAAATCTCTTTAAAAATCTCTGGACATCCCCACTTTCTCAGCTCCCAACTTGACACAGTCACCGTTTTCTGGAAGGGAAAGTGAGACTAGGCAGAAGCAGTCCACACTGTGCTTTGTAGCTTATGGTCAGTAGAATTTTTTTTCTTGAATTCCATTAGGCTCCAGGGAGTGGCTTGTTGACCAAGAGCCTAACAGAGCTAATCTCTGTGGATCGTTTCTGCCATCCTGTTGGTCCCATAGCTATAGGTAGAAAAGCTGGTGCAGTGGTAGTCATATTTCTCTTGTTGTCATTGTTTCCTGTTTTATTTTAAATGTTATCTACTCATTTCCTCCTTGTGCCAATATTGTTGTTGTTGTTGTTTTAACTCTTTCAAATGTCTTGTCATATATGTTGTCTCACATGTGATGTGGAGAAGCTAGGTCTACAAAGCGTAAAGTGAAGTAGAAGGTTGGTGGCACTGATCTGGCTCCTGAACCACTCCAATTGGCTTACCTATGACAGACAATGTCTTCCACTTCACTCTGGCCTTGTCTAAATGACCAAAATTATGAAACAATAGCTATCAATTATTTTAGCATCTCAGTAACAAAACTGATTGCTGCACAGTTGAGCAGATTCAGCCATGTAAAACTTATGACAAAGGGGAAAAAACCACCAGGTCAACCCAAGAATGGTTAATTCCAATCTTCTTACTTGGCACAGACAAGGCCACATACTCTGTGGACTCAGACACATCCACACCATGCGGCCCTATCCTGGACAGCCTCTTGTCATCTCTTGTACTTTCCTCCCTGCTGACATCTCTTCCTGTGGTCCTTTTTTGGTGACCATTTGCATATCTTGAGGGGGCATTTCATTAATAAGTTCCCAATTTCTCATATCTCTTCCAAGAAATAAGCAAATATTTTGTTTCACATAGTGGTCAGGAGTGGAGATTATTATTTGTTTGAGACGGATAGTGAAGAGGAAGAAGAGGAAGAATTAAAGAAGGAAGATGAAGAGCCTCCACGGAAGTCAGCCTTCCAGGTAATTGTGGGGTTGGGGAAGTGATGTCCTTTGCTAGTTGGAACTTCTTTAATGGACACATCTGAATTGCAAGCCTAGGTTACTTCTGATGTATGCATATGTCCCATCTCTCAGAAGATGCTGACTGACATCGTAAATTGATTATTTCTAATTAAGCTGCACATTTATTTGCAAGTGTTCAGGCAGGTCTTTGTTCTCTGGCATCAAAACATGTTCATACACATTAAAATAGAAGTTCACCAGGTGACCTTTGTTTTATTGTTGCTGTTGCAAGTAAGAGGTGAAGTCCTTGGCACTGCTTTGGATTCATTGAATGGACTTACATTTCAATATGTGAACTAGCTGATTGTGAAATTCAGTTTACTTGTAGGGCTAAAGATTTGAGACTGTTTTGAGGTAATAAGTCAGTGAAGTTCTGATCTTTGCAGCTGAACTCTCACTGTTTTAGAACATGCTGTCTCCTCAGTTCTTGCTCTTCAGCTCAGAATTAGAATACATAATCCATGCTTGTTAAAGACCAGGCTTTTCAACCAAGGTCACATGGGAGATAAAAACCTGGGATATGTTTCCCTTTCTAGTGAGCCACAGACTAGGACAGTTAATTCTCATTTCTTAAGAGGCTAGGGCACCTCGAATGTAATCCACCTGGTTAAAAGCAGTATCAACTGTAATAAAAGCAACATCATTTTGCTAGCCAGGCCTTTATATATGGGCAGCTTGCACCCACGTGCCTTCCCCACAATCTTGAAGAACTAAATTATTCCTAGAGACTCCTTGACTCACCTCCCTGGCTCTACTCCTCCCTGTGTATGTTTCTTGGTATATATTTCATGTTTGTATGCATGTATGCAGCTGCCCTGCCAAATACTACTGACTCAACATGTTTATTTTTCTTTTAATGAGTTTTATTCTAAGCACTCCTCAGTAAGAAGAGAAATGGACCATCTTCACTCTGTACGGATCACATGCCATGACTGACTGCATTTTTTTAATTCCTAGACAAGTGGAACACATTTTATTCTAGTTTCTATGGCTGGGACATTTGGACATCATTGATCTTAATTATTAGAGACAAACTCATAAGACAGCAGATATTAAATTATTAGTTTTTGGGTTTTTTTTCTACTAATTACTCTTGCTTTGTCCTTCTTTGTAGAGAGCTATTGGGAAGTTTGCCTCAGCCATTTTAGCCTTGCCAAAGTCTGTCATAAAACTTCCCAAAACTATTCTTCAATATTTAATCAGAGCTGCAAAGGTATTTCCTGTTTTACTGACATGTAGTGTGTAATTCTCTGCTCTGTAGAACTTTAGAAAAAACATATCCCGGGATCTGCATTTTCTCTGTTCTATAGATCATACAATGAAGGAATTGTAAGATTGTGAAATATTAGGAAAGCTTTCCAAAAAGACTTCATAGAAGCCACATTTCTTATTGGACCTCAAAGACTTCTGAAAAAAATAGAAAGAAAAAATGCAGATCCAAATCTACTTTTTCTTCTCATAGTTTCGCGTAAGTTACATCTCATTTTAAAATGGTCACCTCTGATTGCATGCATCAGTTATGATGAATAAAACATAATAATTTTTTCTCAGAAAGCTGGTAAAACAAAAATCTGGATAAGCTAATAAAAGACTAATTTGGTTCCAACTCCTGCCTGGCTTCTCACTCTCCATCTTCCCTAACTGGCTCTGACTGTCCAGGTCTTGAGTATAGCTTGTCTAGATTGCTCAGCTGTGAATAGTCTGAATAGCCCTAATGCCCATGCACTTTTGAATAAAGTATTTAAAAAATTCATCTGATTGATGCACAATAGAAGTTATTCAGCTACCTGAACTGTAGTTTACTTCATATTATTAAAAATAAAAAGTAACATATAACTCTGCTTATATTTTATCAGATATTTGTCCTCTGAAAACTCTAAAAGAGTTTCTTCTAAAAACTTTTCAGTTTGTTATACTCCTGTGTTAAGCAAGAGATAGAAATAGTGACATAGACCCATGCATCTCACATTTTACCTGGGATCCTGAAACAACTGATGTAATTCAACAGGTGAAAGTGTGGAGCAGCCAAGGTCAGCCCTCCAGATGCCTTTCAGATTTAAACCCAGGAGACTGGCTATAGTTGAAAAGTCATTGCAGTGGCTCCCATGAGCCTCCACTTCCCTCCTGTACACCACTGTATGATTCTCTAATCCTTAGTTTAAAAATGAGAAGATTCTACATAACTATCCCCCTACTTACTAATAAAAAAATCTAAAGAATGATGATATTGATAAAGACAGTACTGATCACATTTGCATTAAAAGACAAACTAGAAAACATCACCAATTTCAGTAAAGGATCTCCACTGCATAACATTTTGAAGAATAAATGATTTTTTTCTGCCCCATCATTTTTCAGTAGAAATAAATGCCATTCCCTACAATAAAAGTGATAAAATTTAAGATGAAGTCATGTAAGATAAAAACTAAAACTAAAATCAGGGGCACACATTAATAGTTGCTTATACATATCCATGAGTCTTTAAACTTTTGGTTAGTGTTGTGAGAGCCTGACTCTCCCTGGCTTTCCCTGGCACCATCTGACTCCCCATAAAACCTTTTGACTTCCCACCTCCACTCACCTCACCTCCACTCCAGCCCCCCACATGGACTTGTCAAGTTGGGTAAGACTTATGAGTTGCCAAATAATAATTAGGAAGTTCAGTAAATGTCTCCGTTTCTTGACCCAACTAAAGACTGGAACCCCTGCCTGCCTCTGCTTATCAGCATTTAAAAGTAGACAACAGCAAAACTAAAGCTCCTGGAACTGTAATGTGGTTGGTATTCAAAATGCCAACCTAGGGAAAAGTTTCCTAGAAATAGGGTATTACCACATGATTGCTCCCTCTAGATCACTTCTCCTGTACTCACTAATCTAAATATTCACCTCAGGGAGACTATACTGATAGGCTTTAGTCACTCAGAAATCAAATGTCAAGTTGTTAATGGAACCTTCCCTGTAAACTCTGTCCTTAAACCATCCTCTCTGGACTTCCCCTCTCCCTCTGTTACTGGCTTTTTCTTCAGAGCAAAAGATTTCCTACAACTTGTGTGTCTGCTGCATTCACAAATCCTAATTTGTTCTTGCTTTCTATTTTGAGGATTCTTTTATTATCTGAAACAATATTGTAATAATACTTGGTTTAAAGGAAATGTCACCAGATGTTCTTAAGCCTGCAAATGTTTTATGTTCAAATCCCTTCAACAGAACTGGTACTGTGCTGAAGCAAGTCTGCTTTTTAAAAGTACTAAAACTGAAAGATGTTCTTGATAGAATTCCCAATTAACATGTTCAGTAAGCTTCTGCCAAAAATTCCTTTCTATGGTCCTTTATATTCCAGTTTATCTTCTCATTTCCTTACATACATTTTTTTCACATGAACTAGAATGATTTTTTTTCTTCCTGGAAATAATATCCAGAAATAATACCATCTGGGTATTTGGGTAACCTTCCTGTACAATTTAGATTTCTATCAGTGAGAAATTTCTAATTAATTTACAGTCTCTTCATGTCTGTCTGTGGAAACGTTGAATCTGTTTTCTACAAATATCACAATGCCAATAGTTGACTTTTTCTGTGTTTTTCAAATATTTCAACAATCTGTTAATAGTGTAGGACAAAATTACATAAGAACCTGAGACTATTTCTTCAATCTCATCATTATAATGGAAAAGCCAGCTTCCCTGAGACCCAGGTGTTTGAGGTGCATGTACAGCATGTCTGCTTGGCTTGATGGTTTTCAGCTGGCTTGTTTGTGTGTCAGGTTTTCTTTTTTTCTTCTGCATGCTTTGGTGGGTGGGCTTTACAGAACTTGCTCTTTCCTAACTACTTGTTCTAAGATATTGATGCAACTGTTTTCTGCTCTTGATTGCAACCTAAGCACCACAGTTTTCTTTCCATACCATCCTGGAATAACTAACTAATGGCAATGCTACCATATTTCTCCTCTCAAGATACTAATCAATCCACAAACTCATTTTCAACTTGCTGGTAATGGCTATTATTCAAGGAGAGTATCGAATGTAAAAACTATTTTCTCAAAGTAAATAAGATGTTTGTTTTTGAATGGAAAAACTAATAAGCTGAGTGAGACATCCTGTGTATTCCATGTTGTGTAGTGCAAAGAGAATCCATAACTGAGTAACACAAGTGTCAGAGTATTTAGGGATTTGGGATAACTGATGGTTGGTATATATCCAGAGTTTGTGTCAGGATCATCTGTGACACCAAATGAAATATATTCCCACAGTGTCTGTTTTCATATATATCTCATGATAACAAAAATAGCCAAGATCAGCTGAGCATATACAGGTGAAGGAGGGATGTTTAGTTTGTATTGAGAGAAAAAAATAATATTTCTTAAAGCTAGGAAGTGTGGTGTAGGTCACCTTTCATTTGAGATTATTAAAATGTCAGAACATAATTGCAATTTCTTGTCTCAGTTTGTTTATCAAGCCTGGATCACAGATCCTAAAACAGCACTGCGGCAGAGGCGGAAAGAGAAAAGGAAGTCTGAGAGAGAAGAACAAAAACGGAGGCGTAAAGGATCGGGGGAGGGTGAGTGTTGAGCAGGATTCAATTCATAGCCAGCATTTCCACCATCTGTGACCTCATGGAAAGGGAGATCACAGAAGGACAGAAGATTCAGGGGACCTGTTCTTTGCTCCATAGAGGACAGAAAGCTTTGTTTGTCCTTAATTTCTCATAGCTGACCATTGGTATACATTAATCTGTGAATTTAAATTAAGATAAGCATTATAAAATGGGACGAGCCCAGGCACCTATGTCTCACGCCTTTAATCCTAGCTGTTAAGGAGGTTGAGCTCTAAGAATCATGGCTCAAAGCCAGCGTAGGTAGGCTTTAAATTAACCACAAAACAGACAAACAAAAATCCAGAAACAGAGCTGTGGCTCAAGTGATAGAGCTCTAGCCTTGTGCAGAAAAGCTCAGGGACAGCACCCAGAACCTGAGTTTAAGCCCTAGTACCAACACAAAAACAATAAAATAAGAAACCATAAAGTAGGGAGAGAAGATCAAAATTAACCCAAAGAAAATAGAAGGATAAACTTAAGTTTTAGGTGACATTAAAGAATAAAAAAGAGGCCGGGCGCTGGTGGCTCACACCTGTAATCCTAGCTACTCAGGAGGCTGAGATCTGAGGATCGCGGTTCAAAGCCAGCCCGGGCAGGAGAGACCGTGAGACTCCTATCTCCAATAAACCACCAGAAAACCGGAAGTGGTGCTGTAGCTCAAGTGGTAGAGCGCTCGCCTTGAGCTGAAGAGCTGAGGGATAGCACCCAGGCCCAGAGTTCAGCACCCAGGCCCAGAGTTCAAGCCCCACGACCGACAAAAAAAAAAAAAGAATAAAAAAGAGATACAAGACAATGCCTGATCATTAAGTTAAAAGATTTTTTTTTTTACAAATAGTCAATGAAAAGACAAAACCTAGTCAGTTTCATCTAAAAAGAAAGGGCAAGTAGACAGGTATTACTTACCTATAATCCTAGCTACCCAGATTGAGATCTGAAGCTCATTGTTTGAAGCCAGCAGGACGGAAAAGTCCATGAGATTCTTATCGCTATCAAAAAGCCAGAAGTAGAGGTATAGACTAAATGGCAGAGTACTAGCCTTGAGTTGACATCGTGTGTGTGTGTGTGTGTGTGTGTGTGTGTGTGTGTGTGTGTGTGTGTGTGTGTGTGTGTGTGTGTGTGTGTGTGTGTGTGTGTGTGTGTGTGTGTGTGTGTGTGTGTGTGTGTGTAGCCCATTGAGACTTCAGGAGCCAAAAGTAGAGAACACCCTACCAATATCAAATTCATCATGCCAATCTGTATATTAACACATTTCTAAGGTAAAAATATTCCAAACTACAACAAAAACACTAAAAATAAAGTTAAAACACAATAAGTACATTCAGGATTGATCATTTCATTCTCTATATCACAGTAAGGATTAGTATTAGGAGTTGGTAAGACCCAGAGCTGTCATACCCACCCAAGAGGGGCCTCAGGAAAAGCAGTATTCACATCTAAGTATACTAACAATCTATATCTGGCTGGCTTTAAACACCCTGAGTGTTGGAAATACTAACATGCCTGCTTTAATATGAAATAAAAATAGCAATTAGAAGCTATCTGACCAAAAAGGTTAGTTTTCTCATTATGTTGATAAAGTTGATTTTATCAACCCAATAATGGAATGCATAAAAACAGTTCACAGATCTGTAAACAAAAGTGTCCCAAAGTGTCCTGAATGTACTTATTGCGTTTTAACTTTATTTTTAGTGTTTTTGTTGTAGTTTGGAATATTTTTCACCTTTGAAGTGTGTTAATATACATATTGGCATGATGAATTTGATGTTGGTAGGGTGTTCTCTACTTTTGGCTCCTGAAGTCTCAATGGGCTACACACACACACACACACACACACACACACACACACACACACACACACACACACACACACACACACACACACACGTTGTCAACTCAAGGCTGCATATCCTCAATAGTAATACAAGAGGGCTGGGAAGGTGGCTCAGTAGTAGAGCACTTGCCCTGCATGCATGAGGCCCTGGGTTCGATTCCTCAGCACCACATAAACAAAATGAAAAAAGCCTGAAGTGGTGCTGTGGCTCAAGTGGTAGAGTGCTAGCCTTGAGCTGAAGAGCTGAGGGACAGCGCCCAGGCCCAGAGTTCAGACCCCATGACCGGACCCAAAAAAAAAAAAAACGGAATACAAGAAACAAACTCAATGCCACATTCTGATTTTTCAGTGTTGCTTAAGTTGCTTTGGTTGCTTTTGCTTACCTATTGGATTAGCAAGATCCTAAGCATTTCAGATATCACTGGGAGTCGGTAATATTTGCTCACACCTGGAGTAGTGTTAGGAAGTAGTAAGTCCACATGAAAAAGCTGCATGGAAGAAACATGTGGACATTCTGGAGTGCAAATCAGTCCTATTCTCAGATCTGTGGCTTGACTTAAGCAACACTTGTATCTATTCATCACATGTCAAAGAATATCCATTGAAAAAAATAATATCCACCAAATATTATTTGTTAAAAACAACAATTTGAAAACATTCTTTACAAGTCTACAGAAAGAAAAAAAATGGCATGTTAGTTTCTTGACATGTTATAAAGTGAAAAACATCACTTTGGGAATGACATTTACCTAATATAACTGAAGGATCTGTGAAAGGATCTGTCACATTCATGCCAGGGGACCACACAGAGGCAGGCAGGCACAGGAGAAAGATTATTACAAGGTTTATTAGAGGAGCCATATTTGCCCGGAGAGAGAGCACATGGCAGCCTCCACTGTCTAGGTAGTAGATGAGAGTTCAGGTGGGTCAGGGCAGAGAGAGGGAGGGGCCAGCTGTATGGTGGGAACTCCAGGGCAGGGAGGGGCTCAGGTCTGGGTGGAGCTGAGGACCAAAGGTGGGCATAATGCTTACAGTAACAATTCATGAAACAAAGAAAACCAAAATATCACAGGACAATACTTTGCACTTTAATGGGTACAGATAATAGTGTAAAATGAAAGAGAAATATCAGGAAGAACACTGTGCTTGGTTTATGAAGAATAGATACCATTTACTTCTGAGCGAGTGGAGATGAAGTGGTGTGATTGAAAGGAGCCTTAGCCTCTGCTCTGTCTAGATGCTTAAAAAAGAGAATGTGATCATGTTATATGGTGAGAAAACAGAGAAGCCACATTTTGAGAGGTTGATACTTGGAGTCTATTAAAAGGCCAGTGACTGCATGGTGGACTCCTCTCTCAAAGACTAGCCCCAACAAACAGAGCTTGCACCATGCTCTTAAAGGCAACAACCACATGTTTGGGGTGGAGACCAAGCCTTAACAAAAGCAGACCTTATATGGACATACTCAGGTACAGTACCATCAGAACTTTTCCATCTAGGGAAGATATGCTTCAGCCTTCCATATAGGGGTATACTTAGAGGCTACTCAGAAGTGGATGATTCAAACCATTTAGGGAGGTAATCAAGGCAGAATCAGAGCATTCTCTATATGCAAAGCTTTCCTAAGGGTATGATATCTGCATTTCTCTGAAGCAGAATCCTCCTAGGCATCTACCTCTAGGCTTTTTAGCACTGGGTGGAGAATTCCCTCCACACAGCCACAGGCACCAGGATGACTGTAAATTAGTTAGACTCAACCTCCTTACTTCAATCATCCATTCCTTGTGGAATTAAAAAGTAGTGAAAAATTAAAAGGAAACTAATTTCTAACTGCAATCTAAGACTTTTCTTTCTTCCTTTTAATGTTTCTTCTGGCAGTGTTAATTTTAAGTTACTTTATTTGCTTGAAAAGATAAAATTAATATACACTTGAAAGAAGTACACACATGGTAATGAAACAGGGGCACAATCTGCCCCAATCCACGTCCTGGAGACAGCCCCTACACCCACAAATCCTAGCTTTCTCACATACTATAATTTCCTTTGTTTCTTTCTCAAAATTGAGTTGATACTGCACAAATAACTACTGAATTTGCAATTCTCTGACTATGGAACAATATCATTTTAATAGTACAAAAGGTTCCATAATACATATATGCATAATTTACATAATTATTTCATTCTTAATAAACAAAAGATTGCTTCTAGATTTTGTATCCACATTTGTTGGGGAAATGGAGGCGAAAGGAAGGATACAGGCTGAACTCAATCTTCCACAGATGAAGACTGTTTATTAAGATAGAGCAGTAAGGGACAGCCTTCCCACAGGCTTGGAGACTGTATATCAGAGCTGGGATAGGAGCTGGGTTTTATGAGGTCTGAGCAAGGAGGCAGAGGTTAATGAAAAAGCTACTAGGTCAAGGGAAGTGGGGGGCTTTTTGGTTGGGCCCAAGATGGAATGTGTATAGCCAGGCTTAGAGAGATAGCCCTGCACTTTTATTTGCTGGGTTGCCTGGAATCTGTATGTACCTGGGAAAACAGGATGGAAGTCAATCCTTCAACAATTAACATGTCATAGTAGATATCCTTCAGGATGTGTGTGTGTGTGTGTGTGTGTGTGTGTGTGTGTGTGTGTGTGTGTAAGTATAGCAAAGGTTAAGAACACATACTTTTTTTTCTTTCTTTTTTCTTTATTTTTTATTTTTGCTGGTTATGGGGCTGTTCCTCTGCTCTTCAGCTCAAGGCTAGCTCTCTACCACTGAGCCACAGTACCACTTTTGACTTTGTACAAAACAGGTTCTCAAAACCGGGAAGTTTATGTATAGCCATACATATGTCACATAAAGAAAAATTTATTTCCTATACCAGCTCACTCCAAGGACATTACTGCTTTTTTAAAAATTTGAAACTGGAGTTTTGGGTGAAAAGCCCCAGTTCTCAATTAATCTAAGCTGGGCCACCTGTCCCTTCCCCTATACTCAAAATAGAGAGAGGAGCACTAATGATTTATAGGAAAGAAAGGCAGACTTAAGTGACACTGAAACTGCCTTTGGGATATTTGCGTACATTTTAAGGAAGATGGGGTCAAGGGCCAGGCATATGTGATTAGATGGTTCAGGTCAAAGTATGCTCAGATTACTGGTTGATTTGTATCTCAGGATGTTGGATGGTGTTTGGTCACAGTAAGAAGGCTTAAGTTGTCTGTGGGACAATTTCTGCTGTTGTCCCAAGATGTTTACTGATTGATCTTGTCCTTCCTGAAGTCTCAAGATGAAAACTATAGGGGAGAATTACTCAAAGAAAAATATTAAAAGTGACATATAAGCTTACCAAGACTAACAGTAACAGTAGTATTGTTATTGTATTACTGTAAAAGGAATCTACCTCATCTTTGTTGAACTCACTTAGCAGGTCCAGTGGAATGGGAAGACCATGAGGATGAACCAATCAAGAAGAAATCTGATGGACCAGGTAAGAAAATAAAGGCAAAGGTAAATGGTAATAAATTTAAAGCTGATTCTTGGCCAGATGGCAGTTAATGTAAGGAGGCCTGACCTTAGTCCAGAGTTTCTGGACTAAGATGAAGTAATCAGCAGCCTCCAGTATCTCATCTCTGCTAAGACTGTGAAGTGATTCTGAGAGCAGAGCTGACCTTTGCACCACTGGGTGAAATGCTGGATTGCTGTCTGTTTATAAAATTCCTGATGCAAGTACTTCTAAAAGGGAGTTTTAGAAACAAGTGCTATGCCTCACATAAGCCAGTAGAATAAAGGCACAAAAAATACTGGCCATTAATTTTTTTTCCTTTTCATTGCTCCATCTTTTCAAGCTAGCTTTTCTAATTGACCACAATAACTATATTATGGGGCATAGTGTGATATTTAGATACATGTATAAAAGTGTGGATGATAACATCAGAGCAGTTAACACATCTATTACCTCAAAAAATCCATCATTTCTTTGTGTTAGGAGCACTCAAAAGTCTCTCTTCTAGCTGAAATACACCATACATTATTGAATGAATGCAGGAAGGAGAAAGTGAGCGTAGGATGAATGGGACTGGGAGAATCTAAGTGCTCCAGCAGCTCAAGAGCAAGCTGTTCATTTTAGGAGAGGAGAGCCAAGTGTGACTTTCTCAGAATTCCAAGAAGCAGAGATTGATAGAAGCCTGGTTTACTCACCTCGGTGCAGTCACAATACCACTCTGTTCTGTGACATGGAGGATGGTTTCTCCATGCAGAATGGAAAAAATAAAGGCAAAACAAAATCTATGAATGAATGTGCTCAGTAGGTCAGAAATATCAATATCTCCATCTTGATCTTTAGAATGACTGCACACAGTACTTAGCAGACAGGATTGTCCCAAGACTGTCTCCTACTCCTGCGGCAAATATTGAACTTCCAAGGATTCCATATTCTAGTTCAGGAATCCTTAGCATCCATTATTCAGATGTTGCATTTCCACAAATTGGTTGTGATATTGTGCTATTGTTATAATGCTTTATACAATGGTGGTATCCAACAACTTCAGATTGAAAAATCTTGTTTGGCAGGCACTTTTGCAAGCTCTTTAGCCATAGTAACTTGTTTAACTCCTTCAAAACTGTCTTCCTCATTCAACAGAGAAGGAAACTGAGGCATTAAGAAATTTGCTAACTTTCTTTTTGTGGCAGTACTTCTTTTTGTGGCTAGCACTTGCTAGCAGGTGCTCTACCACTTGAGTCACTCTGCCAACAAGAGATTTACTAACCTCTGCAAGACTACACAGCACAGAAAAATGCAGCTGCAATTTGTATTCTAGCAGTTTGAATCCAGAATCTGTGTTCTTGATCACTACCTGTACTGCTCTACTCAATTCTTGAGTCTGCAATGTAGAGGTCTTGGCTTTAATACCAACTCTAGCGAAGCAAATCTGAAATACAGCATTGTGTTTGTTTTCACCACTTCTGGTGAAATAGGGACATGTGTCTTGAAATATTGTTATTGTTGAACAAACAAGTGAAGAAAAAAGGAATAAAATGTTTAATGACCATTAACAAATACCACTTCAAAAAAGTAATTATAAATAGTAGGAAAAACTAAGTTCTCAAAAATGTAAGAGTCTGGGGGCTGGGAAGGTGGCTCAGTGGTAGAGTGCTTGCCTCGCATGCGTGAGACCCTGGGTTCAATTCCTCAGCACCACATACACAGAAAAAGCTGGAAATGGGCATTAAGGCTCAAGTGGTAGAGCACTCACCTTAAGCTAAAGAGCTCAGGGACAGAGCCCAGGCCCAGAATTCAAACTCCATGACCAACACCACCACCAACAACAACAAAAAGTAGGAGGCTGCAAAAGTACACTCATGAATTTAGCCCTGTTAAATTCCCTTTTGTGTCTACATGAAGCAGCTGTAGGTCCAACCATGCTAATGTGGCAACATGTATCAGCCAAGGTATTTTTAAGGCAGCAGGGGTAAGGAAAGAGGTTTAGCATTCATGGTATCTCTCAGAATTGCTCTTCTGTGGCATCTGTTAGGACCTTATTTCATTTCACTTCCTGTGGCCTCTCCTGTCCTTCTTTGCCTAACAAAGGGTACTCTCTTCCAGCTTCCTAAAATGCAACACCTGGGAGGCCTTTAGTTATGAAGGTCTTAGTACCATCCCCCCCATATTTCGATTCCCTATATTTAAGTTATGCAACATACTGTTTCAATAAATCTATATATACTGAAGTGATTACTACAGTCCAGCAAGTAACCCTAACCATCACCTCCAGAATCAGCTTCTTTTGTGAGCCCATACAGTCTACTCATTGGTAAATTTCCAGCATTATTTTTATTTCTAATTACTGATGCATACGTAACACACAGAGTCATTCTGTATAACTACAAGAATGTACCCTTTGAACTACCTGTTCCCATGCCCATTCCCATGCTTCCCAGGATCCCATTCTACTTCGTGAGTTTGACTAGATTAGGTTCCACATATGAATGAGACCATTCAGCATTTGTCATCATTCGGCTTATTTCATTTAACATAAGGTCCTTTATGTTCATCCATGTGGTTGTAAGTAACAAGATTTACTTTCTTTTTAACACTAATACTACAAAGAATAAGGTCCCCAGCTGTGGAAACACCTCAAACTTTCCCCAGGAGTCAAGAGCGCATATATAAAATTTCTTAGCATGCTGGGGGGTTGCTTGTTAGCTTTGTCAATACTTGGAGCATGTTTGTACTCTGAACTATGCTATCATGTGACAGCTCCCTATTTCACAGTCACAGTCACAGTCACAGAATAGGACAAAAATCTACCTATAGCACAACTCTCAAGTCTTCGATTGGTGGGAAAGACCAATCCCAGGTGCAGAATTTTGTGGCAAGCCCACGTCAGGGGAAGGTAAATCATTCAACAAAATACACATAGCCTTTAGTTCATGTACTGAACTCATTGAAAAAAAAAAGCTTTAAAATGGTTTGACTGAAACTCAGACAGAAAAAGATGCACTGAAGTCTGACTATATCAACAGAATTGCTTCTAATAACTCTGAAGAGCAGAACAAGTATAGAAAATCATTAAAAACTCAAGCTGTTTCTCTCCTGGTGTCAGTAATACGTGCATTTCCACTTTTAGTAAATCTAAAAACTTCAGTCATAATTCTTAATTGGCAGGTTCCACATTCCATAAATTCAGCTAGCTCCAGATTTAAAACATATAGTTGGAAAAAAAATACAACTGAACACACATAGGCTTTTGTCTCTTGCTATTGTTTCTTAGGCAATACATTTATAACTATTTAAAGCATGTGTGGGGGTATACATGTGGAAATTTTATGCAAATAATATACCATTTCACATAGGAGGCTTAAGTACCCATGAGGCTTATCTGCTGGGTTTCTAGAATCATCCCCCATGGGCACTCAGGGATGGCTGTTTTTCTGATTGCTGGTTAAATACTACAGATTCCATCTGTGTCTGTTATGAGCTCTGCCACTGAATATATAAAAAGCTACACAGATGCCATCCCGTCCTCTGGTTCAGGAATTCCTCATCAGGAATACAGGACAAAACCCAAGTGTAGTGTTAATAAAGCCTTACAGTCCGGCATGACAACAAAATCATTAATGGTGCTATTTCTCTTAGATAACATCATCAAGAGGATATTTAACATTCTGAAGTTCACCTGGGTCCTGTTCCTGGCAACAGTGGATAGTTTCACCACGTGGCTTAACTCCATTTCAAGGGAGCACATCGACATATCTACTGTCCTGAGGATTGAGAGGTGCATGCTGACCAGAGAGATTAAGAAGGTAACACTATGGGCATGATTATTTTGGCTTCTTGCCAAAAGATTCCAATTCTGACTCCTTTATTCTTGATTTTGGAATAGTTGAATATACATAATGAGGTACCTTGGGTGGAAGGGCACAAGTCTAAACACAAAATTTGTCTGTATTTCATATACACCTTATACACACAGCCTGAAATTTTATGCAGCATTTTTAGTGTGCCCAAGTTTTGATTGATCTTTCCATAAGGCCACTGTGCCATCATGTCCACACCCAAGGAATGCTCATTTCGGAACATCAGAGAGTTCAGATTTCAGACAAGGGATGCTCAACCTGTTTTTAAAACTCTGTGTAAGGTAAGTTTTAAAAGGGAGGAAAATAAGCTGATCTCACCAGGAAGTTGTTACCCTGCACATGACCCTATACTATACTGTATATTTTAATCCATTTTATTTTTGGAGGTAACATAATCAAACACTATACATACATGCATATATTCATGCATATATGTGTACACAGGCATGCACTTGCATGTTTACATATTCACACACAAGGCACACACTTGTGTACATACCCACACCTGCACACACACAGTCTGGAGAAACTTCCAGTTTACTCATTCTCTCTTCTCCCCTCCTCAGAGGTTACAGATATATAGACTTTGCTGTATTCGATAAAGGATTTCAATTAATCTTAGGAAAATTAGGATGTGTGTAAGACAAAGTATATCATAGTCATGGGTGGTTTATAGATTGTATGTTAAAATAGTAGCCTGTTTCTGAAAATGTAACTATGACTGACACAATTGCCTATGTGTACAAAGGGTTTTCCTCCTTAGAATTATCTAATAATATTGAGTCACACTAATGATTATAAATGAGTGGCATGAATCCTCATTTTCCCTAGCATGGTGTCAGTATTTATGCCAGGTATGCAAAAGTGCTGAGCATGGCCAGTCTGGTGTATAGTGGTCCATAGGAATGGTGGTGATGCCCCCTTCTCCACAGGGCAATGTGCCGACGCGGGAGAGCATCCACATGTACTACCAGAACCACATTATGAACCTCTCCAGAGAGTCGGGGCTGGACACAATCGACGAGCACCCTGGAGCTGCCTCTGGGGCCCAAGCAGCCCACAGGATGGATAGCTTAGATTCCCATGACAGTATCTCCAGGTATTTCACTTTCTAAAAAGTGGGTTTTCTTTGCACCAGGTGAATGAAGTGGTTGTCATCACATCTGAGAAATGAATGGATAAAATGAAAGTTAGTTAAAAATGTGCACAGCATCCCAGGCCCTGCAGATCACCTGCACCTACACAGCAATGTCAAAAGAGCATTGTCCCCTAGACAGAATCAAATAAAAGCAGACAGTGGTAATAAATATGAGTACACTTCACATGCACAGTGCTGAGATTGCCAAGCTTGAAGCAAATAAGAATGGCCCTTCCCAACCTCCAGATTACTCTTGTGTTAGGCTAATATTTGTTACCTTCCAAAATGCCTGCTTAATCAAGAATCTTCTGCCCTGGTATTTTCTGCCATCTGTTGCTTTCCTTAAAGTTTTCCTTTCACCATTGTTACTTCAAGGTTTCGCTGTTAACTTGTTTCCATTTTCTCTGGGATTTACTGACAGGCACAGGCACTGTTTCTCAGCAGAACTGGCAAACTGACTCCATGCTGACAGTGGCAGTGCCTGCAGCACTCAGCATTGTGAGCTCATTTTGTGCATTGACACCTTACTAGACGCTGTATGCCATCACCACCCAGAGTTTTCAAAGATAAGATTAAGTTACAGAGCAGTTACAAAAAATGTTCCAAGTCACACAATTAGGAAGTCTATAAAAACAGACACAGGATCTCAAATCACCTGGTCCAGCTCAGAGCCCAAACTTTTTTTTTTAATTTTTTAAATTTTTTTAAATGTGAGACTACCATACAGAGGAGTTACAATTACATGGGCAAGATAACGAGTACATTTCTTATCAAGCATTGTTGCCTCCTCTTGTTTCCCCTTCCCATCCCTTCCCACACTCCTCCCCTCCCCTCAACCCATCCTTCTCCCATGCCCAACCAAAGTTGTTAAGTTCGTTTTCGACATAACCATTGTTGCAATGGGTCCACCTGTATTCCTAGTTAAACAGTTTGTTTTTTTCCCTTCCCCTCCACAAATTATACCAATATCAAAAACAGTGAAAGTATGGGTTATACTGTGGGGGAGGGACATACAAAGCAACATAGAAATCATCTTATAAATATGATAGAAACAATTGCATGAAAGGAAAAAAAGACAAAAAAAATTTGAGTACTTATCTTGGGGTTCATTCCCCTAACATCAACTTATCTGACCTTTTCTGCTTGACTCAGACATATACTAGTTATTTCAAATAAGGGAAGCCATGGGACCTATGTTTCTTTGGGCTTGGCTTACTTCACTTAATATAATTTTTTCCAAGTCTTTCCATTTCCTAGCAAATGGGGCAATGTCATTCTTTCTGATGGAGGCATAGAATTCCATTGTGTATCTATACCACATTTTCTTGATCCATTCATCTACTGAGGGGCATCCGGGTTGGTTCCATATCTTAGCTATGGTAAATAATTCAGAGCCCAAACTCTTGACCACAATAATGTGGGCTGCTTTCCTGTAGCCTCTTCCTGCATCTATTTTCCACCTGTTTCAGAAATGCCTCAGTACCCTTTGCACCATAATGTTCTACACAACTGCTGTTGATTGTTCAGAGTTAGTTTCTGAGTTAAGGCAGAAATCTCTGCCTTAGAAGGAAAAAATGGGCACGGCCTAGGTTGATTAGCTGACTAAAAGAATTACATGTTGTAGTCTTCTGATTGTTAAGAGGACATCTTTATTTATTTTTGTCTTCATCAATTTTGTTGAACAACACCTATTCTAGGCCAGCTCCTGGGCTCAATTCTAGGCCCAACACAAATAGATAAGGACCTCCCCTATGTAATGTGAGCCTGGGAAGAATCTCTGAGACATAGCCATTGCCTCCTTTAGCACCTGCTGAGGTGAGAAAGTGCAGGCTATCTTCAGCTGCTGGGTACAGGAAGAGACTTAAGGCCTTGGGCAATGTTTCTCTTGCACAGCTACAAACTGACCATTCAATCAATACCCAACCCCAAATCCCCAAATAGAAACTGAAAATCAAAATTGAAATATCTGAGAGAGGTGGTTTAAAAATAATTTTTCCTTTTACCTTAAAGTGCTATTTCACATTTACTCAATTTCAATATTTTGGTTTCTCTGGTTGAGACTGGTTTTTTGCTATTCCACAATTATCTATTAATACAAATAAATTTCTATTTATTAGCATGGAAAGATCATTGTTATAGATATATCTGTTATTGCTATCTGTGCACATCTGTGTGTAGTACATATACAAAACTCTAGTTTTAAAAATAGTATATATAGTGGTCTCATTTTAATTTTAAAGGTATTTGTGATGTATTGATTTAAATGTGATTTTTTGTACAGATAAAGCAATTCATGGATATATTTCTTCCTGTTCTCCCTTGTAAAGTCTTTTCAGGGATAATAAAAGAGATTTTGTTTTCCCTCTAGTTTGAGGATAACCTTTGCTCATTTTCAAGTTCCACAGTCATGGATATTTCAGCTAGTATGTATTTCTGTGAGAAGAATAACACAGGGCAGAAAACCATCCAGGATTCCCAGGTCAACCATTTATTTCCTACTTGAGACTCTGTTTAACATACCTTGAATATTTTAATCAAATTATTGATGGTTAGGAAAATAATGTAACATGGTAATAAACCTTTCTATTCCATTTTCTTTCTACCCAGTCATTTCCACATTTCTCAGTTACTAATTTTTGAAACAAAAAGCAATATCAAAAGCTACAAAAAAAATGTATTTGATATCCTTGACCTGGTGATCATCCTTGTGTCGTTTTTTGTTTTGTTTTGTTTTTTGTGGGTTGTGGGGCCTGAACTCTGGGCCTGGGCACTTGAGCTCAAGGCTAGTACTCTACCACGTGAGCCACAGCACCACTTCCAGCTTTTTCTGCTTATGTGGTGCTGAGGAATCAAATCCAGGGCCTCATGCATGAAAGGCAAGCACTCTAGCACTGAGCCACCTTCCTAGCCTCTCATCCTGTGTCTTATAGAGATATTCTTAAAGGGACTTTTAGCCTTTTCTCCTCGTCTTTGTTGAGACAAGCTCATTGTTTATTTCCATTTTTTTTCAAACCATGGTCACTGTATTTGGAAGTCATCAATCTTCCTTTTTTAATCCTTTTATTCCAATTATTATTATTATTATTATTATTATTATTATTATTATTATTATGAAGGGGTGATATACAGAGGGATTACAGTTACATAAGTCAGGTAATAAGTATCTTTGCTTTTTGGAAATTGTGGGGCTTGAACTCAGGGCCTGCATGTTGTCCCTGAGCTCTTTTGCTCAAGGTTAGCACTCTATCACTTTTTAAAATTTTACTTCATTTTTATAATAAAGGTGATATACAGAGGGATGACAATTACATGAGCCAGATAATGAATACATTTTCTTTTGTACAGTGTCTTCTTTTGCCTCACTCTCTCCCTGTCCCTCCTATCTCTACCCATGAGTTGTATAGTTCACCTTCATTATCGTCCAGTGAGCTCCACTGCTGTACTATTTTACCCTTTTCCCTGGAGTTCTCTACCCTCCCCCACCTCCTCCTGAACCTATACATATGAATATACCATACATAAATTGGTACATTTCTTTTTGAACAATGTTACCCCTTTCTCTCCCTCCCTCCTCCTAGATTTTCCCCTCCTGTCTCCACCCTCAAGTTGTATAGTTCATTTTCAACATAGTGTCTAGTGAGTTCCATTGCTTAATTTGTTTACTCTTTGTCCCTCCATTTCTGTGCCTCCCGTACTCTCCCAAAGACAGATAAATGAGCAAAAACGACAAATAAAAGAAAACAAAAAGAACAACAAAGAGAAAAACTCTTGTTTCCATATCCTGGAGACCCACCAATCTTCTTAAGTTTACTCCTTTTAGCAATAGGTCTCTTTGTATCAATAAATCAATATACTTCAACGGAATCTTTGTTCTCTCTTTAAATCACTTTAATGCCAAAATGTAAAATTCATTTTACCTTCATTCTTTCTAAGCTCTTATGTATTCCACTTTATCTCTCAGAGTGGACTGTGCTGAGGATGTAGCTCAGTGACAGACTGCATGCTGAGTATGTGTGAGGCCCTAGGATTGGTTGCTAGCACCATAATAAGAACAGAACAGAAACCATCATAGTGCTAATATATGAGCAGGTGAATTCACATGTGCAGGTATAATATTCAGCAGGATGGTGGGCAGAGGCAAGGAACATTCTGAATGTGTTGAGCTATAACTACAAGTTTCCATATTCACCCACTTTACAACCTATTTATAAACAAAAACTTGTTTAAATGAAAGGGAATGGAAGAATGAGAAAAAATTTCTCTAGGCACACATCTTCCAAGAAATGTTCCATCCATCCACCATTCATCTATTCACTCATCATTCACCCACCCACTTTCTAGTCCATCTCCACATCTGTCTGTCTAATCTCACATCCATTCACTCACCCCATCCATCCATCCATCCATCCATCCATCCATCCATCCATCCATCCATCCATCCACTTTTGCTTCACATTTACTAATGTCTACTGCCTTCAGTCTTTGAACAAAGCTGTTCTGTATATGTGCAAAGTAGACAGAGTCTAACCCATACTATAACTTGTCAGATCTAAAATAAAAAAAGGTTTGGATCGCTCTGCCCTATTTACATAAAAATAAATTCATAGTTGAAATTATTTCCTTCTACACAATGAAGAATATGATTACATAAAATGCACAATATGTTATTCTATTTTACACTGCATCTTTCCTTCAAGAAAGTACGCTGTCTCAGGCTGGGAAGGTGGCTCAGTGGTAGAGTGCTTGCCTTGCATGCATGAGCCCCTGGGTTTGATTCCTAAGCATCACATAAGCAAAAAAGCCGGAAATGGGCATTAAGGCTCAAGTGGTAGAGCACTTGCCTTGAGCTGAAGAGCTCAGGGACTGCCCAAGGCCAGAGTTCACGCTCCAGCACAGACAAAAAAGAAAGAAAATATGCTGTCTTTAATGTGATTTATAATATTTTCTTAAATGCCTGTTTTTAACATGTTTGTATTATCTTATAATAAAGGGATTGTTTTTGTCCCTAGGATATCTAAGTGAAAAGGAAAATTAATGGCATAGGTTTTCTTCATGAGTTAGTACATTAAGGGTAATGGTAACATTAATCCCTTTTGAAATTTCATGAACCTGTGCACTGTCTTCCAAAGAGGGAAAACACATGTCAGTGTGAAATTGTGAAATATTTTCATAAAAAATTAGGGACTTCTTCAGTTTCTTGAAAACCCTACTTGAAACCCTGGTTTGAATATATAGATTTGATATACATATATATAATATATATATTTGATATAGCGAGAGAGAAGAAAGTAAACTGAACTAGTTCATAAAGTAAAACCTACATGATTCCTATACTAGTAGTTCTTAACTCTGTAAAATTTATACCATGACTAATTAAATTAACTGAATACACATCAAAACTTAGGAAGAAAAAGAAGGGGAAAAGGCTGGTTAAAATAAAGTTATGTGATTGGTTTTTAACTTGATCTGAAACTATACTCATGATCAAAAACTATGTTAGCCAGACACTGGTGGTTCAAGCCTATAATCCTAGCTACTTAGAAGGCTGAGATGTGATCATGATTCAAAGCCAGACCTGGCAGAAAAGTTCATGAGACTCTTATTTCCAATTAACTACCAAAAAGCCAAAAGTGAGTCTGTGGCTTATATGGTAAATCACCAGCTTTAAGTGAAAAAGCCTAGAGACAGCGCTCAAGTTCTGAGTTCAAGCCTCAATGCCAGCATGAAAGAAAGAGGGGGGAGGAAGAGAGAGAGAGAAGGGGGAGAAGGAGAGGGAGAGGGAGAAGGAGAAGGAGGAGAGACAGTAGAGGAGATAAAAATTGTGAGTTAGGAGATAGTGAAAATCATTGAAAGCCTTGTAGTAAAAACTGTCAAAGTAGTAAAGTGCTAAATCAACAATTACACCAGAAAACTGGCACCATTAAAAAAAATGGGTCTATAATGTATTTTGACTAATTTTTAAACTAAAGAAAGAAGAGGCACACTAAATTCGTTTTGTTGGGAGTTGAGTGAGTTTTTGTGCTGAGCCTCATTTTCACTTTATACCTTAGAACTTTCAAATTTCCAGGCAGAAACTGATCAACACTAAGGTCTCCTTGAGGCTATAATGTTGGAGAACTGCAGTGTCTTCTCCAGGAGAGACTCTTCCAGTGGTAACTGGCATTCTGATCCTTCATTCGTGGGACAGGCCTAGTGACCGTGAGGTCACCCTCCCCTAGTGAGGACAGTCACTCAGGGTGGCCTGCTCCTTGTATAGCTGACCCTCTCACATCCACCTCAGTTGATGGTGTCAGGATGGGAACCTAATCAGTACATCCAGGTTTTCTTTGATGGAATGGTCGAGATTTCTTTTAAATTCAGAAGTAAAGTGTCAAACTTTTTTTTAATGGTTGACTGATGAGATCTGATGTTATTTCCCTTATAAAGTTAATATAGTAGCATAACTTGCTCCAGATAGCTTGAGTTCCGTTCTGAAAAATATTCCCACATTTGAAGGGGCGATGATCATTGGAAGCTGTCTAGCCTCTCCCACTACTGCCCTGTTGGTTCTCAAGACACACAAATTTTAGCAAATGGTTTTCTTCCTAATAGTATACAACCAGTCCTAAAACATCTGAAACGGAAATTAGGCAAAATAAAACAGCAGGCAAAATTAACCTGGCATTGCTAGAATTCCTTTATTATTTTCTGTTAGCACTTTATTTGATTTTTGATGTTGGTTGATATCTAGGTGTATATCAAACCACCATCTCTTCCATGTACATTTAGTTTGGCATGACCAAATATCACTCAGAAAACAGGGTGGAAAAGTCAGTTAATTGTGTTATTCCTGAGCATTCTGCTCTCATTTTGGAGAACTTTTTTAAAAAGAAAAAGTTAAAATCTGTTGTTCAAATTATATAAGTAGTTAATTTTTGCCTAAGCAATTGGGCTGATAAATGCTCTCAATGAGCTTAGTAGTTTGATTTCAAATAAAATGCATTTTTGTCAAAAACAAAAGAACAATTCCTTTGCAATCTTACAATGACATAAATACTGCCTTTCAAGAGTACTATTGGAACTTGTAATTACTCTGTTTCCCTGGCCCACCCAGAGAGTGTCATTTGAACATTTATCATAGCCAATGTTTTACTTTTGGTTTTGTTTTTTTAATTCCAGCCTTCTTGTGTTTTATTATCCTGCCAAACAGGTCCTCCCCTGCCCCGGAGCCCCTGCTACGTGGTCATCATTGTCCGTGGTGGTGGTGGTGTTGTGTGTGGTTTGCATGGCAGTGTGTAGGTCGATTGATTGTGAATAAGCAGATGGACCAGTGGTCTTTTAACTCTGTGTTTCTGTAACTGTTTGCGCTGCTAGCTGCTACACTGAAGCCACCCTGCTGTTCTCAAGGCAGTCCACCCTTGATGACTTAGATGGACAAGACTCTGTTCCTAAAACAAGCGAGCGTGCTCGGCCTAGGCTCCGTAAAATGCTCAGCATGGACATGTCTTCCTCTTCAGCTGACAGTGGCAGTTTAGCATCAAGGTGCTTAACTCATTCATGCATGCTTTGTTCTGTAATGTGATCTTCTCCCTTGATGTCTTTGCAAAGATAAATTTTATCATGTATGTCATTTTTTTTCTTATCTTTCTTTTGAAGCATTTGCATGACTAACAAAAATACAACTACAGCCCCTTCTGAGGCTGACTATTCCCAGGACCCTGTTCCATGACACTAACCTGACCTCAGTTTTGTCTATTAGGACATTATTTAAAATCCTGACTGCAAATACTCATTGTCCTCCCCTTGATATCTGCAAAGATTTAAAGGTATGCTTCCTATATTTGATTTTGTAGGTAGCTCTCGTGGGGAGAAACCCCAGGAATTATAGAAAACTTTTTCTTATGATTTTGCTAGCAATACATACTATACAAAAAGAACAAATCTGAAAATCTGCCATGCATGGCCATTTTTAGTTGTAGCAGAATAAATCTGTCAATGTCTTATGTGCATGGCTAACCTAAAAGTCATAGCCAAGCAAATGATTCACCTATATTCCCAAATAACTCAAGAGGCAAAAATGAGAAGATTTAAATTAGAGGCCAACCTGGATGAAAAGTTCATGAGCCTCCATCTCATCCAATAAACTGGGCCTAGGGGTATGTCCTTGTCGTTCTAGCTAGATGGGAAGTACAAATATGAAGATCATGGTCCAGGGTAGCCCAAGCACGGCTGTGAGCCTATCCAGAAAACTGAAGCGAAGAGGCTGGGGACATGGCCCAAAAAGGCTGAGTGACTGCCTAGCAATTGGAGGCCCCGAGTTCAAACTCCACCAAAAAAAAAAAAAAGCCAGAACGTTTACCACTGACTTTTGAAGAGAATATTATTTAAAATATATCCCCACTGTAGGCTATAACTTGTTTTGTTTGCAAAGAATTTTTGGAAGTATTTATTAGCATACATTGATTGTACAAACTGGTTTCTTTGTGATATTTACAACATGCATATAAGCTAGTTTGATCAAAATCATCCCCACTATAAGTTGCCCTTCTTCAACCCTGCCCTCCTAGTTTTAACAGTTTGTGTTGAACTTCATTATTTAATTTTCATTCTGATACAATGGCTTACGTTTTTTCATTAAGTTCTGTCCCCAAAAAAGTAACCACTTAGAAGTGAACTATCTGTAAACAATGTAAAGACATTAAAAAAATAAGCCTTAGAGGCCAGGTGCCAGTGGCTCACCCTGTAATCCTAGCTTCTCAGGAGGCTGAGATCTGAGGATCAAAACCAACCTAAGACTGTGAAACTCTTATCTCCAATTAACTACCAAATGAACCAGACGTAGAGCTGTAGCTCAAGTGGTAAAGCTCTAACCTTGATCAAAAAAGCTCAGAGACAGTACCCAAGCCCTGAATTCAAGCTTCAGGACCAGCACACACATATATACACATATACAAATATTTGTGTGTGTGTGCGTATACACACACACACACACACACACACACACACACACACACACACACACACACACATACACACAATCTTAGCAGGGTCAGGGACATCAGCTAGGTTGTGCCTATCCTGACATGAAAATGATCCAATCTAAAAGAAATTAACTCAGATAGCTCATGGTGACAAATCTGAGGATGCTCACATAGATTGTTTTTTAGCAGCTGTGTGTATCACTGCAACACTGCATGCTTCAGGCCAGGTGTTTGTTTGGAGCTTGCTGAATTCTGAAGGAACCCTCAGCCTTCAGACACTCACATGACCCCAACCTTAGGAACTGTGCTTATCATGACTTCCAGTTATTGGGAAGTCAGAACTTGGGTAGAGTTGCTCCGTGATCTGAAAATCCCCGGGGGAGTGAGTGGGGCAATGTCACAGCTTCCTACAGAGCTATCTAATGGAGGTGAGTCTAGTGACCCTCTGGTTAGTCCTGGTATTCCCAGAGATGTCTATATGATGTATGTTCTTAGGTCCAAAGCCCTGATCAAGCTTCAAGGGTTCCTGCAGACCTAGTTCTGTCACAGACTGCCACACGGGGCCTTCCATGCTCATTCATGCTCATTGGCATGACTACATACCAAGAAAAATAGATTCAACCTGTGCATTTGAGAATCATCATGTTTCTAGGACCTACTTGCTCATGCATGTCATGTAGACAGTAGTGCACACTTCAGGATACAACAAATTATATACACCTCCACCAGGCTCCAAATAATCCTGTCTTCTTTGTGGATGGGGGAGGTCTGTGTGCTTCCTTCATTCCCAACAGGAAGGACAGAGTAACAAAGGCATGTCAGGAATATCCCCGCATGGCTGCTCCGTTTTCAGTTCCAACCTTTCCTGCATGCAGATAGGGAAAGCTGGAGGGAAAAAAAGGCTAAAAGGAAAGGGAAGAGAGGCAAAGCACAGGGTGGACAAAGTAAGGACTAGGAAAGCATGTGGAGAAATGCTGGAAGAGGGATGGATAAGAAATAGTGAACAGATGTCTTTGGGTGGCTGGAGAAAAGGACAACATTGTGGAGTGCAGCAGGCAGCTGAAAGGAAAGCCATACTGGGAAGGCAAAGATTTCTAGAAAAATGGTTGCAAACTGTAGGGGTGGTGGAAATGTAGTCATTTGAGCTTCACATCAGTAAGAAAAAAGACCCTATGTGGGAAACAGAAAAAAGTCATATTGAAGAAGAGTGGCTTTTGGTCGGCTCAGCTGGTGATCGATCATTCCTGCCATCCCCACTAGATCTGGGTGGATCCTTTCTGTAGGACTGAGAGTAGAACACATCTTGGTTAAAAAAATCTTTGGCACAAACTAGCATGGCTTGTCCTTTGCTAATGCATTCTTCTCTTCTTCAGAGACACCTAATGGTAGTTATGCTATGCTGACTAGGTAATGACTTGGAAATAAACCCTGAAGTTCATGGCTGTGAATTTTGTTTTTTTAAAAAAACTGCGCATAGATGAAATTTGCACCTTGAGAGGAATGTGACTTGCTTCGATTTTGAAGGGGGAGCATGCCCTCTGTCTATATTTATATCAGAAAGACTACTGTTTATGCAGTTTCTGCAGACCAGGAATTAGTCTGATGGAACAAAGCAGATGGAATGCAGAAAAAAATGGGGTATTTCTTTTCCTCTCTTGCTTGATGTTTTCTCTTTGGGAGTTCTGAGGTGTGTGTTTAGAGTTTGGGCCAGTCCTGGGGAGTTTAGATGCTAAGACAAGTGCTCTGTGCCCATCCCTCTCTCCTGACAGTGAGCCCACACAGTGTACCATGCTATACTCACGTCAGGGGACCACAGAAACCATTGAGGAGGTGGAGGTGGAGGCGGAAGAAGAAGCAGTGGGCCTGGAGCCAGAGCTCGGAGAAGCTGAGGAGGAGAAGCGGGAAGAAGAAGAAGAGGAAGAGGATGAGGAAGAGGAGGAGATGGAGTTTGATGCAGAGGCCGAGGAGGTTGGCCTCACTCCTGATGAAGAGTTGCCCCAGTTCTCCACAGATGACGGGGATGTGGAGCCCCCACCCTCCTACAGCAAAGCTGTCAGCTTTGAGCGCCTGTCCTTTGCCTCTCAGGATGACTCTGGGGGCAAGAACCACATGGTGGTGAGCCCTGATGACAGCCGCACAGACAAATTGGAGTCGAGCATCCTACCACCCCTCACTCATGAGCTGACAGCTAGCGAGCTACTGCTCAACAAGTAAGACCACAAGCAGGCCCATGACCTTACAATGCAAATTGTATTGTGAGCAAATACACATTTCTCACATGTGTCTTCTGATCTCATGTAGAGTCCATCCCAGCCCCAGACACTAAGAACAAATTCCCAATTCTAAAACTTCTTGTCCTTTAGTACTTCCATGATTGAGTCACAGAACCAACCCAAACTGCCCTGAGCTTATGTGGCCTCCTCTCCTGCATAGGGCACTGCTGGCGCATAGGGCACTGGTGGCTCCTGCTTCTAATCCTATGATATGAGGATTGTATCTCAAAGCCTGCCAGGCAGAAAGGTCCCTGAGACTCTTATTTCCAGTTAACCAGCAAAAAGCTGGCAGTAGAGATATAGTTCAAATGGTAGAGGCCGAGTTTGAGTGAAAAACCAAGTGAGAATGAAAGGTATTGAGTTCAAACCTCAGTATCAGCACACAAAGAAGTCTAGCCATCCTAATCTGAAAATCTCAGACCTGAGAATACTTTAAATGCCACATGTAAGAAGTAGATCAACTCATACCATGAAGCTTTCTTTCATGGACAAAATTTGGCAAAATAATATTGAAATTGCCCTCTGGCTATTTGAATACAATAACTATGACACATAAACTTGATGTTTAGACTTGAGTTACCAACCAAAGTTGTTTCATTATGGACTTATTTTAAAATTTGGGGAAAAAAAGATCTTAAATCTAGAACACTTCCAGCCCAAAGCATTTCAACTGGATTAAATTGACTAACAAAAAATTAGTGTGAGCCTAGGATGTTGGGACAAAGAATAGGGTGGGGAATTCAGTAAGAAGAGTCATGCTGAATGAAATCCAGTTGGAGATGAGTCTCATCATGTTTATTGTGACAGGATGTTCCGTGACGATGAGCTGGAAGAATCAGAGAAGTTCTATGTAGGCCAGCCCCGGTTCTTGCTGCTGTTCTACGCCATGTACAATACTCTGGTAGCCCGCTCAGAAATGGTGTGCTACTTTGTGATTATCCTCAACCACATGGTGTCTGCCTCCATGATCACACTCCTTCTGCCCATCCTCATCTTCCTCTGGGCTATGCTGTCTGTCCCCCGGCCTAGCCGACGGTTCTGGATGATGGCTATCGTCTATACTGAGGTAGGTCCATCACCTACACAGCCTTCTTTGATTCATGTCATTTTCACTATCAGTTACCTAGCGCTGACATTTTATATACCTCCTCATATTTCACATATCGTGCAGAGAATGATGGAACTATTCTGTTTCCACTTAAAACCCCTAAGGGAACATCTTAAGTGAGATCAAATAATTGACTTGGGGTTTCTCAACTGTTGAATGGCGGGGAGTGAGGGTGGGTATTGGAGCCTGGTTGTGACAGATGCATTATTAATCACTGAGAGAGTAACTGTCTTTTGCAGAATCAAGCAGAGCACTAGCATCAGCAAGTGTTCAACAAATAGACACTGAAATAACAACATACAAGAATATATTTTGAGGGTTGGGTGTTGGTGACTCCTGCCTGTAAACTTAGGAACTCAGGAGGTTGAGATCTGAGAATCACAGGTTCAAAGCCAGCTAGGGCAGTAAACTCTGTGAGACACTTATCTCCAACTAACTACTAAAAAGCTGGAAATGGTGCTGTGGTTCAAAGTAGTAGAGCACAAAAGCTCAAGAACAGTGCCCACACCTTGAGTTCAAGCCCCAGGACTGGCATCAAAAAACAAAAAAAAGAATATACTTGGAAAATTTGGCACCACTGGCTCATGTTCATGCATGTAACCTATCCAGTCAAGAGGCGAAGATCTGAGGATGGAGGTTCAAAGCCAGCCTGGGCAGATAAATCTGACTCTTATTTCCAGTTAACCAACAAAAAGTGCCAGAAGTGGTAGAGTGCCAGCCTCAGGCAAAAAAGCTAACCAAGAGCATTAGGCCCTGAGTTCAAGCCCCAGTACAGCACAAAAAACCCCACTTTGAATATAGTTTAGTACAACATGCATATTTCCCATATATCCCAACAAAAAATTAAATGAGCACATAAAAATCTAAATGTCAGAAAGGCTACCCTCACTCTTATTAGAAGGGGTACCTGTCTGACTAGAGTGACTTGTTTTTCCAGACTGTCCTATGAAATCATAGATGATTGTAAAGTCCCAGGAAGCCCTGGGGAATCCTCACAGCCTCATGCCCAGGCTCCTGTGGTTGGTTGTGTGGGTAAGTTTGTGAAGAAGGTTGAGTTTCCTTCTGGGTGCATAAGGACACACTTTCACTGTCAATAGCACGGCACGTGGATCTTAAAGTACAGGACTCAGAGACATCCAGTTACAGCCTAGAGATTTTATAGGATTACAAGTAATTCAACAGGCAATTAAAACAAGATATAGAGAGAATCATCTCACAAGTACTGTTTAAAGGATTGAAAGCTGGGCGCTGGTGGCTCATGCCTGTAATCCTAACCACTCAGGAGGCTAAGATCTGAGGATCGCAGTTCAAAGCCAGCCCGGACAGGAAAGTCCGTGAAACTCTTATCTCAATAAAAACCACCAGAAAACTGGAAGTGGCACTGTAGTTCAAGTGGTAGAGAGCTAGCCTTGAGCTGAAGAGCTAAGGGACAACGCTCAGGCCCAGAGTTCAAGCCCCACAACTGAACAAAAAAATAAAATAAAACATTGAAAATACGTATCTTATTCCCATGATGAAAATAAAGGCTATAAAGAAAAGTACATAGACATTACTCTAATTGAGATATTCATGTAGTCTTGCCAAAAATAGATATTGTTTGAATATTCCTATTGTAACACTTCTTGGGATGTACTGACTCCCTCCTGAGTGATGGCTAAAATTCTGTTCTCTTATCCTTCTTTCTGGGGGGGAGTTTTCCAGACACCCTTCCTCACCTAGGGATGAGGAAGATACCCATAATGTAACAAAGGAGACAAGAACTGCTTGTATAATGTTCATCTTAAAAACCAAAATGTTCGAACCTGGCACCGGTGGCTCATGCCTGTGATCCTAGCTACTTAGGGGGTTGAGATCTGAGGATCATGGTTCAAAGCCAGCCCGGCCAAGATCGTCTGTGAGACTCTTATCTCCAATAAACCACCAGAAAACCAGAAGTGGCAATGTGGCTCAAGTGGTAGAGCGCTTGCCTTCAGCTGAAGAGCTGAGGACAGCACCCAGGCTCAGAGTTCAAGCCCCATGACCAACCAAAAAAGAAAGAAAAAAAAAGAAATGTTCTTGGTTAAGTTGGGCTCCCACTTTCTGTCATATGAAGGATGAAATACATGGAAACCCAGTTGACACTAGTTCACTCTACAATATAAACCACATGCCAAAAAACACAAGAACTATGCCCAGACTTAAGAATACATGAAGGAAAAGTAGTTGTTTTTCTTTTGCAATGGTTTACATACAGATCTGGCCAGCAGATAAGGAGGAAAATAGAGCTTTATGGGATCATTCAGATGTGGAGCTCAGTAGTAGAGCTTACACCTGCCACACACAAGGCCCTGAGTTCTGTAAGTACACACACATGTACATGCACGCATGCACACACATACACATACACACAAAATCTCAAACTGTATAATGTCCAATAGGTTCAAATTAAATCAATACATGACATATAAACACTGCCATTTTCAAGTTTGTCCTGTCATATTGTAATAACTTAATAACTATATAAATGCCTCCTAAAGAAACCAGTATAAAAGCTAATTTTTCAAAATGAGATGAAATGACAGTCACCTAAGCATCAACACATATTGCCTGATGGCCTCACTGTGTCTACAACTTATGACACATGTGACCATGAGACATTGCTCTTGTTATAAAGTCCAGTGATACTGGTATTTCACATAATTGTAGATATTCACCCCCCCCCATCAAACTGAGGTATTTACCTCAGTTTCTGACAGTGTTTCTCATATATACCTATTCCTAAAGAATTTCCTTTGAATTTCTGTCATTATATGTAGGTGGCAATTGTGGTCAAATATTTCTTCCAATTTGGATTCTTCCCCTGGAATAAGAATGTGGAGCTGAACAAGGATAAACCTTACCACCCTCCAAACATCATAGGGGTGGAAAAGAAGGAGGGCTATGTGCTTTACGACCTCATTCAGCTCCTGGCCCTGTTCTTCCATCGCTCCATCTTGAAGGTACTGGTCGCTTATGGTTCATCAGCTTGTGGCGATAACCCAGCCCTAGTGCTATTCCTGGGGAACTTGAACACTGGGTTTCAGGATGGGGTCATGAGATGCCTCTGCTCCTTAAATTAAATGATAGTTATATCTATTTAATTCCCATTTTCTCTAAATAGTCCATAAGAGAACTTGGAGTAAATCTGTATTTCAACCCTGGATTCATCATAATTAGTCCACATTTGAGAAACCTTCCTAAGTACTGGGTAGTATCTTAGCCTGATACACCAAATTCCACCTTTGTTTCAGCTAGAACCTCAGAAAACACTCCGAGATGGATCACAAGGCCACTTGTCCCCATTTATACCTCCTGCCTACTTCTAGCATTACTGCTTTTACTAGGGGGTCTCTTGTGAAACCCTTAGCTATTACTAAAGACTACAGTTGATGTGGCCAATTTGCTGTAGAAGGCACTCTTCACCACATGACTCTAGGAAGACCTCCAGCAGGGCAATCCTGAGCAGCCAGTGGAGTTTTTTCTTCTCACACACTGTCATAAACAAAGCTTTATTGTGTCATTCAATGCTAAGGAAGTATAAATTATCCCATAGCATTTTTTTCTGTACTAACGGGTCTGTTACAACCTTGGTGTCCTCCTGTTATTTGAAAGTTAGCTGTTTTGATAACGTGTCTTAAATTTATTTTATCAACTAATATATCAGTTCCTAGGATCCTTTTTGGCACAAGGCTTGGAGTGAGTTCACACACACACACACACACACACACACACACACACACACACACACACACACACACACACACACACACACACACCACATATATATTTTCTTTTGGTGAACTGATCATTTTCTGACTTGGTCTCCAACCACTTGGCCTGCAGTTCTTGTCCTCTTAAATTTAAGTCACAAAGGACAGAGCCTGGCAGTCCTTGTGGTCAGGGGACAACCTTGTTGGAGTACTTCATGCCTTAGGAACAAGGCTACAGGGAGTACTGGAAGCCTTTTGCTCCAAGGAGATCCCCAGGCTCTCAGCCTCTTGGCCTGCCGTTTTTCTTCTCTTTACCAATTCCTCGTCCATTTTCATTAAGCAAACACCAGGCTCTACAAAAGGCATCACAAGCTTTGCCTGATATTTGAGTAGAATACTTGCTTTGTTCCTGAATCAGCCTGGAGGGAGCCAGTGGTCACTTCGCATCGTGCAGGCTATGGGAGGGATAGAACCATTATGGAAAGCAGAGGTACTGATGAATTTGGGGTGAAGAGGTGAGTCCTCAAAGGTCATTGCAATGCAGTTCTCGCTTCGAACACACAGACATGTTCTGGAAAGTACTTTTGTTCAAAGAACAAGTCAAGTGATTATCATTTCATCTTTATTCTATCTGCCAAAACTTTCTTAATCTTACCTTTGTTAATCAGTCAAACCCATTACTGACAGTCATCTCTGTTCTCCTGGGACACTTGTACAGCTTCTGTACACTTCTGTCCTTTGGTTTGCTGGGTTTGATACATACTGTACGACAGAATGCCATCTCCCCCACTGGCAATGGTGGCCTCACTTGTCACTTTTGGTCTTCAGTGTCATGGCCTATGGGATGAGGATGACATTGTTGACAATGGCACAGACAAGGAGGAATCTGATGATGAGTGCTCCCTTGGACATGGCAGAAGAGACTCTGCAGATTCACTGAAGTCCATCAACCTTGCCGCCTCCGTGGAGTCTGTGCACGTGACGTTCCCAGAGCAGCCAGCTGCCTTCCGCAGAAAACGCTCCAGCAGCAACACCCAGATCTCCCCAGGATCCAGCTTCTCTTCAAACAGGTCCAAAAGAGGTATCTGTCATATGGCTTCTAGGCTAAGCTACCAAATGATCTCATCTTTCTGGTACCTGTGAGTCTTAGGAAGTGATGTTATTTATCAGGTGCTATCAAGAGATGGATATTGTAACGCAAAAGGTAAGCGCTCTAGTGTCCGATCCAAGTTCAAGTCTTGCCTCATTGTGTGGCTTCTTTGCTCTAAATATCAATTTCAGAATTGGGAGAAGGTCTAGCACATTGCTAGTTAGAAAATGGCAAGCATAGGCAAAATATTCTGCTGGAATGATGTTCAGAGAATTCAGTATTTTGAAAGTGGATTTTAATGTAGTCAGTACGGGCTTTTCACAAAACTACCTAGTTATTTCCTAAACTAGTTATTGCTTGCTAATAAGCCAGTATGATCAGAAAGTAGATTTGCCCTACAGTTGCTACTCTTGGAGTAACTGAGCCTTCATATTTATGGAAACTATTATTTATTTGGAAATTTCCAAATGCTTGGGTATGCTCATCCTCAGAACCTGCTCTTCTGAGGCAGACACTTACAGACCTCATCTTTGTCATTTTACCATTGGAGAAGTTAGGGCTTGAAAACAGGACTAGGCCATGGATTCTATCAGGAAGGCTGCAACCTAGGACTGCTGAGCACAATCAAAGCTGTTCTTCCAGAGTGTTCCCAGAAGAATCCTTGACAAATGATTTCAGAGACCGGGTTGAAACCCCACAGATCTTGTTCAATGTAGCAGAGTTGAGAAGACAGCCTACTAGACACTTTTACATGAAGCCATCTGCCCATATGTGCTCCTCAGCCATCAAGCATGTGGGCTCCATGGCTTCTAGTGACAGATCCAATTCACCCCTCATCCTACATCTTGTGATTTCTTTCCATTCTTTCTTGCTTTTAGGCAGTACAAGCACCCGAAATAGCAGCCAGAAAGGAAGCAGTGTTTTGAGTATTAAACAAAAAAGCAAAAGGGAACTTTACATGGAAAAACTTCAAGAGCATTTAATCAAAGCAAAGGCATTTACAATAAAGAAGTGAGTACACCAAGTCTTGGGAATGTATGTTTTGTCACAGAGCTGGGGCACTAGCTTCAGTGACTTCCTATAAACAGAGGTAAAAGACTGAGATGTCCCCTGAATCCACTTTCCAAGATTATATCTCTCTATTATTCCTCAAGCAAGGGAGGAGAAGTATGGAATCATCTTCAGAGAAGAGATCATACCTGTCTTGGCAAAAAAAAAAAGTTCATATCTGTCCCACAAAAAGGATCTATCCCAGAAAAATTATCCTAAGGCTGAGAAGAACAGAATGATCTATTGATCATAGTGTCTGATTGTTCTCTCCTCCTCCTCCTTCTGAAGCATGTGTGTATGTGTCTTTGTCTGTCTTGCAGGACTCTGCAAATTTATGTGCCCATCAGACAGTTTTTCTATGACCTCATTCACCCAGACTACAGTGCTGTGACTGACGTGTACGTGCTGATGTTCTTGGCTGACACCGTGGACTTCATCATCATTGTCTTTGGCTTTTGGGCTTTTGGGGTAGGTTTGGGCAAAGGCCTCTGGATGCCCATCATTTAATGGGAAGTACCACTCAGGCCTAAACCTGTTGTCTCTCACCAGAAACATTCAGCAGCTGCAGACATCACCTCTTCGCTGTCAGAAGACCAGGTCCCTGGGCCATTTCTGGTGATGGTCCTCATTCAGTTTGGAACCATGGTGGTGGACCGAGCACTCTACCTCAGGAAGACTGTGCTGGGCAAGGTCATTTTCCAGGTCATCCTTGTGTTTGGGATTCACTTCTGGATGTTCTTCATCTTACCTGGTGTGACTGAGAGGTAAGGTCTTTACGAGCAGTGGCATGCCTGGGCAGCACCATGAAACAAGCAGCAGAAGGTTGGGATCTCTTCTAAATTGAGTACAAATCCACAGTGTGAACCAATTCCTCCAAAATATTGTAACTGCATTTTATACATATTTATAGGGAAGAGATTTTAAGGCAAGAGAGGTGGCAGCCTTCATTTGAAGGGCAAATCCAAGATATTGTATTGTGTTTGCCTCTATATTTCAGTCCATATGGAGTATGATTAAAGCTTGGTCTTAAGAGTACTTTACAGGAGGGCTGGAAATATGGCTTAGTGCTTGCCTATCATGCATGAAGCCCTGGGTTCCATTCCTCAGTACCACATAAACACAAAAAGCCGGAAGTGGAGCTGTGGCTCAAGTGGTAGAGCACTAGCATTGAACAAAAGAAGCTCAGGGACAATGCCCAGGCCCTGAGCTCAAGCCCTAGGACTGGCCAAAAAAAGAAAAAAGAGTACTACTCAGGAGTGGAGATGTGGCTCAAATGCTTGCCTGGCAAGCATGAGTCCCGAGTTCAAACCCCAGTACTGCCAAAAACAAAATAAAGCAAGGAAACAAGACTATGTTAATGCTTAATGTCCAAATAAATTAATTCTAAATGGGAAATATCCCCTCTGTTAGATTATAAAAGAAAATGGTCCACAGAGGTAAATGTAGAAGTATCTGTATAATGTAACAGGACTGGTCTTTTCTGTACATCTGAGTTTGTATTCACAAGCAAGGGGGAATCGCTTAGCTACTGGTTGGGATAGCCATGTGCCTAATCCAGGAAACCTGCCTTTGTGAAACACAGTTGAAGTGCTTCTTTGTATTAATTCACCAGACTGCACTATATATTTTTAATACCCTCAGGCATCATGGAAAAAGTCTTCATATTCTTTTGTTTTTTTGTTTTTTAAGAGAAAGAACACTATTAATGTTTTGACCTGAGGCCTCAGGCTCTATCAATTGTGACACTACTGCAGCCCTTTTGCTTTAGTTATTTTTCGGACATTTAGTTATGTTTCAGGGTATTTTTTTTTACATTTTTGCCCAAGACTAACCTGGATCAAGATCATTCTACCTCTGCTTCTTGCAGAGCTGGGATTAATAGGTGCTATGCCCAGCTCCCAAATATAACGGCCAATCATAACTGCTTTTAATTTGGACTATGGTAGTTTATGTTGTTATAAGTTATTAATAAATATACTTAAAAGCAATTTACTGTAATCATGGCTTTTGCAACTACATGCACATTGGAAGTTCCATTAATTATTAGATTTTTGTCTTTGGCACACTCCACTGTTAAAGAATTCCTTTAAGTGGCAGAAATGGAATTTGTTGGTTTTTAATTCCAACTTGTATCTCTTTACAGTAACAAAATATTTTCATGATTTTGAATATTTTTACATTTTAGGAAATTCAGCCAGAACCTGGTTGCCCAGCTTTGGTACTTTGTGAAGTGTGTTTACTTTGGACTATCTGCCTATCAAATCCGCTGTGGGTACCCAACACGAGTCCTGGGAAACTTCCTCACGAAGAGCTACAACTATGTCAACCTCTTCTTGTTTCAAGGGTGAGGATACTGTGTGTCACCGTCACTGATGGAGTGTGGGCTGACAACTGTTTCCTACATAGAAAGAGAGAAGGCAACTACAGAAATGTCAGCCATGAAACACCTTTCTGAGTGTAATTGCCCCTCACCTGCTGAGAAAGTTGTCCTAGGATCATCCACATGGGATAATTTTCTATTTTAGTATTGTTCTTAATTACTCTGAAAATACTTGGGGTTGAAAATGGGGTTCATGCCTGTAATCCTATCTACTCAGGAGGCTGAGATATGAGGATCATGGTTCAAACCCAGTCCAGATATGGAAGGTCTTGAGACTCTTATATCCAATTAACTACAAAAAATGCTGGAAATGGAGCTATGGCTTAAGTGGTAGAGCACTATCCTTGAGCAAAACAGCATAGGAACAGCACCCAAACCCTGAGTTCAAGCTCCAGGACCAGCACCAAAAGAAAAAAAAAAGAAGTTATATAATCCTTAAATGTCAATAAACTTCTGAGAACATTAGAACAGACCATTGAAAACACTTTTGGAATTGGAAGAGAGGGTTTATCCCACCAAAACCCACCTGAACGCCACTGGCTTACTTTGCCGTGGATAGTGAGTTCATTCCTCAGACAGTGGATTTGCTCTTCAGTTCCAGGATTCAGTGCAGCATCTTTTCGCCATCCCCTGGACATCAGTCATTTACCACATGAATGGCAGGTGCTGCTGCCTGCTCCATGACGATGCACCACAGCTAGGCTCTGGCAGTCAGTCCAGCTGTTGTGAACAGCAACACATTGAGCACTGTTTCTTTCAGTTCTAGATTGGGCCTGAGCCTTGTATGTACTTCTTTTAAGAATTAGATTGTTGCCCCCTTTATGGAGCCAAGGTAGCCCAAGTGAAAATTTCTCAGTGATTAGAATTCTGGAATAGGCCCAAATTCCCCAGCCTGGGAGAAGATCTGCATCCCTCAAGAATGCTGAACATTCTTCAGAGCCTAGAGGAGCCCAGTCCTAGCTATGACATGCAAAAGAGACTAAGACAGAGGCAACTGGTCTACTCACAGAGGGTCTTCCTGTGCTTGGTTCCCACTGACATGTCCCACTGACTTCTCCCATTTGCCCTCATCTTTCATTACCAGATGTATTATTTTTACTAATATGTTTACCAGAAGAAATAAAACAACAACTAATTCAATAACCCTATGGCCAACAGATTCTCAAACAAATAAATATGAAAGAAACTCACTTACCTTATTAAAAATGGAATCCAGACAGATGCTAGGACTCGCACTTAGCTACTCAGAAAGTCTGAATGTTTGGAGATCATGGTTTGAATCAAGCCTGGGAAGAAAATCCATGAGACTCTTATCTCCAATTAACCACCAAAAGTAGAGATGTGGCTCAAATTGTAAAGTGCCCACCTTGCTTGAAAAAGCCAAGTGAAATCATAAGGCTCAGAGTTTAAGCACCAGTATGGTACTTGTGCAAGCACATGCACACAGAGGTTATAACTAACAGGGAAAGTATAAAGAATGAAAAATACTAATATGCATATTAAGCTCATTATGAAGTGCACTTGTGCTCCATGTTTGGTTTTCCTGGGAGGGTCACCTTGAGAATTTTTCTTCTGCCATTAGGTTTAAATGAAGGAAGTGCGTGCATTCTTGAGGTGAGGTAGATAATGGGGCCACCTCACAAATACTTCTCTGACAAGATGTGGTTTCTGGCAGGTTCCGGCTCGTTCCATTCCTGACTGAGCTGAGGGCAGTGATGGACTGGGTATGGACAGACACGACCTTGAGCCTCTCTAGCTGGATTTGTGTGGAGGACATCTATGCCCACATTTTCATCCTGAAGTGCTGGCGAGAATCAGAAAAGGTAAGAAACCCATAAAAGTGCCCCCTTCTCCTTTGTTTCACGTGTAAAACAAATTGCTTCCCAGATTCATATAGATGGTGGGCATTTTGTGGCCAAACAAACATATGTGCAGGCGAAAATTGACATGACCTATAAATAATGGTGCATTGATTTCCAACTCACTGGAGTTAGAGGTTTAATCTTACTTCTGCCTGTGTCAGCAATAGCATGCAAATGTTTCTGCTTCTAGGTGCAGTATATTGTAGTTATTCTCAGGGTGCTCTTTGGGACAGAGGCTAATGGAATGGCTAGGCCTCATGTTCACCTTCCGGTTCCTCTTTCAGGAGGGCTGGGAAATCAACCTCTTTATGCAAAAGAAATTGAAGTATCAATATTTGTTTATTCTGCTATGTTTGTCTGCTCTTAAAATACAAATGAGATTTATTGGATTTTTCAAAAGTTTAGTTAGCATATAAGAACTTGTTGCATAACAGCAATTAAAAAATACCTAGGCTCATACCTGCATTCCTAGTTCTAAGCCAGCCTGAGCAGGAAAGTCTATGAGACTCTTATCTCCAATAAACAACAAAAAAAATGTCAGAAGTGGAGCTGTGGCTCAAGTGGTAGAGTGTCAACTTGAGTGACATCATCTAGGCCCCGAGTTCAAGTCCCAATACTAGCACACCAAAAATAGTACTCTCTTTGGAAACGTCTCCCCGATCTACATAAATTCTCTTGTGTACTTTGAGTTCCCAGTACATGTTTCACTTTCCAGTCATAGGCCCATTGTGCTGCAGCCTCTATGTTTTTGAGGCTAGTGGGCCAAAGGAGATGGAACTGAACATATGCTCAAAATTGTCTTAGCAAAGGGAGCTTTGGGAGCTTTTAGGGAGCAGAAGGTATTGACATAATAACAAGATGACTTAATCTGCTTTTTGGGGTGGGGTTAGAAGCGCTGAGATTTGAACTCTGGGCTAAGCACTTGCTCTACCGTTTGAGCCACAGGCTCCAGCCCTCTTTGTGTTGGTTGTTTTTTTGACATAGAGTTTCACTTTATGCCTAGAACACTCAGAACTGCAATCCCCAAGTTGCTAGGATTAGAGGAGTGAGCCATTGCAATCAACTCAGTTCGTTTTTGTTGTTGTTGCTATAACAGAAACCCTGAGACTAGGTGATTTATAAAAAGAAGTTTGTTTGGGCTCCCAGTTCTGGAGGACAGGAAGGTGTTGGCACCTGTTTGGCTTCAGCTAATGACTTCCCATTGCTTCATGCATGATAGAAAATCAGGGAAATAGCCAGGCATGTGTGGAAGAGGAAAGGAATTAAGTTCCTATGATAGCAAGCCTATTTCCCCAAGAAACACGAATCCATTCATAAAGGCCAAAATGCCTTATAAAGCCTTTATTACCTCCCAACCCTGTTAGCTTAGTGATCAAGGCAGCACAGACAAACTACATATAAACCAAAGCATAGAATATAAGAGTCACCATATCAAAGAGATATTGATGGTAGCAATCAGGGTGACAGAGGATCTAGAAATCATTACATATGAGAAAAATAATTATTTACTCTAAAGTAAGAGAACAAAGAATTATTTTCTCTAAAATAGTTGTGTTCAACAACTTGAAATGTTGGAAAGAATGCAAGCTAGAATTAATTTGTGAGACAGAAACCAACCAACCAGCTAAACAAAAAGAGAATTACGACAAGTGGCCAAAAGGTCCATTTAACTTCACTGGAATACGAGAGAAAGAAAGAAAGAAAGAAAGAAAGAAAGAAAGAAAGAAAGAAAGAAAGAAAGAAAGAAAGAAAGAAAGAAAGAAAGAAAGAAAGAAAGAAAGAAAGAAAGAAAGAAAGAAGGAAAGAAGGAAGGAAGGAAGGAAGGAAGGAAGGAAGGAAGGAAGGAAGGAAGGAAGGAGGGAAAGAAAGAAAGAAGGAAAGAAAATCAGTGATTAAAGTTACTATATTACTAAATTGTCTTTCAAGAGCAGGTATGTTGCTAAGATATATGCAAGCCACACAAGAAAGCACAGATGAAATTTATATGAGGAAGAGACTCAGTTCACTCTCAGGTGTTAGATCACACCTTAACAAAGCACCTGAGATAAATCAACTTAAAATGAGGAAAAGTTTCTTTGTGACTTGCAGTCTTGAAGGTTTCAGTCCATTACCACTTGTTCTTGTTACTTTGGGCATTTGGAAGCATACTTCCCCATGGCAAGAAGCATGTAGCAGAGGCTTGTCCAGCCCATAGTGACTGGGAAGCAAAAAGAGAAAAAGAGTAAAGTCCCGCAATCCTTTACCAAGGACTTCCCACTAAGATCCTTTTTCTTGGAAGGCCCATTACCTTCCAGGAGCACAAAGGCTTTAACCCACAGACCTCTAGGGGGCATTCAGATCCAAACAACATTTCAGGTACAGGCTTGTGTAAAACAAGAAAGGAATTAACTTCCTATGATAGCAAGCCCATTTCCCCAAGAAACACCAATCCATTCATAAAGGCCAAAATACTTTATAAAGTGTTCGTCACCTCCCAACCCTGGTAGCTTAGCGATCAAGGCAGCACAGGCAAGCTGTATGTAAACCGAAGCACAGAATAGAAGAGCCACCATACCAAAGAGATATTGATGGTAGCAATCAGGGTAACAGAGGATCTAGAAATCATTACACAAATATTTGTTAAGTACATCTCAGTGAGCAGAACTCAGGTGAATATGGGCTTGGTAGGGTTTTAGGAGGGAACTAGTCATCCAATGACCACAAAATTATGGATCTGATGGCTCAGTGGATAGAAACAGACATTCACAATCTGGTCCCACAAATAAATCCAGTAGATGACAAATTCTTTGTCACAGGGACAAAGAGGTACTCAGACAGTTTCAGAAGGGAACGGACTCCTCAGGGAGGCAGGGTGGCTGCTGTAATGTTGACAGCTAATGGAGAAGTGTGAATTGCCTAGGTACAGCAGGAACATCCACTTTTTTACATCAGCCTCTGAGTCCTCTCTTTCAGGAATACCTCTGTCCCCTTTCCTTCACTCAACAGGGAGCTATTCATTGTATGTTTAACTTCTTTCTTCCCAGATAAGGCCTTGAGATGCTTCCTCGCTGTCTGGAGCATTCTGCCTGATCTTCCATAATCTACCTCCTTTCTCACTTCAGAGGTTAACTTTAAGGACTCTTTCTTTTGGGCCTCTGTGGAACCCTAAGTTTATACCATCTCTCCCTAGGGACTCTCAAAAATCTCCTTCTTTATTATAAGATTGTGTTATGATTATTATAGTAATATCTGGAAAGTCATAAGCCCACATGTGCCAGCCACTCACTCCTGTGCAGATTCCACAATGATTTCCTTGCAGCCCCTTCCCAGCACTCTCTGGGAAGTGGATGGGAAATGTAGCCTGAGATGGCCTGGCCTTGGGAAGAGGAGCGGGAGATGAGGGCCCACTTTGGCAGAACAGACCACAGCTGTCCTTGGCAGAGATAAGACACATTGGCTTTTCTGGGGGCTTAGCTCACATGGTAGAATGCTTGCCCAAGTTCAAGCCCCAGTGCCACCAAAGAGAAAGAGAGAAAGAAAGGGAGATACATTTTTTTCTTTAGCTCACAGATTCCGTCACAATGCAATGCCAGAGTTGTGGTATACAGAGCCCTCAACTTGCTTCATTGATTAATTAGCAGAAAACAAATCAGTTCATTTGTATATCCTCACAGAGAGAGAGAGACAGAGACAGAGACAGAGAGAGAGATGTCAATTTTTAAAATATCGAACTCTAGTTTTATTTGTGAAACTGTAAGTTAGAATGTTAGAATCTGGGTACACCTGTAATCCCAATCATTCAGGCCAGCCCAGATAAAAAAATTTTAAAACCCTTTCTGGGAAAAAAAATTAAAAGCAAAAGTTGTGTAGATGTGGCTCAAAGGACAGAACGTTTGTCTAGCATTCACAAGTTCAATCCCAGTATTAGGGATGGAGAGACCCTGAAAGATCAAAAGAGAAGGATTTACACAAGAATGCACAGGTAGATCTGAAGCAGTTTTGATACTGAGGAGCAGAGATGCCCCCTCGTACTTCCCACAGCACTTAGTGGAAACTCACTAAGTCTGCTTTAAAGCCAGTAACCAACTCCAGTGTTATAGTTGCAGTGTGCTGACTCTTCCTTCTGCCACTCACATCCCTGCACTCCTCTTGCTTTTTCATCCAGCACCTAGGGGAACCTGACTCAGATTCTTGATTGAAACAGCCTTGTTAATCATTCACATTTTACTTTTATACCTGATAGCAAACATCAGGAATTCAATTTCTGTATGTGTGCAGGTATTTGGGTTTGAACTAAGGACCAGGAACTCTTGTTCAACATTTCCCTCATGGTTTTTTGTTACGTTTTATTTGCTGGTTAATTGGAGATAAGAGTATCAGGAACTTTCTGCCTTGGCTAGCTTCAAACCATGATCCCCAGATCTGAGCCTCCCGAGAAGCTAGGATTATAGGTATAAGCCACTAGCATCAGCTTCAGGAAATCAATTTAAAACAATGTCTTTCTACCCTCCATGTGCAGGCAGAATATTCAGGAATTTAAAACTTCTTTTCCATATATAATACCTTAAAGACATTGTTTATGCAGCAGGACATGTGACTCACTCACTAACAAAACCCACATAACTTTTCAGGGTCCTCTTTTTTTTTTGCCAGTCCTAGGACTTGAACTCAGGAACTGGGGATTGTACCTGAGATTTTTGTTGGTGGTGGTGGTAATGGTGGTGATGGTGGTCATGGGTCTAGAACTCTGGGCACTATCCTTCAGCTCTACCACTTGAGCCATAGTGCTACTTCTGGTTTTCTGGTGGTTAATTGGAGATAAGAGTCTCACAGACGTTCCTGCCCAGGCTGGCTCTGAACCATGATCCTCAGATCTTAGCCTCCTGAGTAGCTAGGATTACAGGCATGAGCCATTAATGCCCAGCTGTCTCTGAGATTTTTTTTTATGTTCAAGGCTTTTATGTTCATTCTTCCACTTGAGCCACAGTTCTACTTCTGGCTTTTGTGGCAGTTAATTGGAGATAAGAGTCTCATGGACTTTTCTGTCCAGGCTGGCTTCACACCACTATCCTTAGCTCTCAGCCCCTTGAGTAGATAAGATTATGGGCATGAGCCTGGGATACCCACCTTCAGGGTTCTTTTGGCCCCCTTTGGCACCACCTTGTGGACCAGGGGACATGATGTAAACTTGGCACAGCTTCACACCACATTTCAAGGTTGCTATCCCCATGTCAGTGTAAGCAGAAAAGAATCAGGCCAAAGCCCACATTCTCCAACCCTGTGAAGAGTGTTGGCCTTCTCATTCCATGCATCCCCTAACATGTGTGTGTGAGCCTTTCTGAATCCTTCTCTTGCAGAGATACCCCCAGCCCCGGGGCCAGAAAAAAAAGAAAGTGGTAAAGTACGGCATGGGTGGCATGATCATCGTCTTGCTCATCTGCATCGTCTGGTTCCCTCTTCTCTTCATGTCCTTGATTAAATCTGTTGCTGGAGTTATCAACCAGCCTCTGGATGTCTCAGTCACAATCACCCTGGGAGGATATCAGGTAATCTGGGTCTACCCTACCTTCTAGAGCCTTTCCTCAGGCTGCATTCTTCCAGGAATGCCTTCAAGAGTATTTAGTGGTGGCTGGCAATTCCAATATCCTGCCCAGATGTTGACTGTTAGCCAACATGAGTGTGAAGTAGATTCAGGAGATGGAGAAACTCAATTCATTGCCTCACATCTGTGAGGCCCTGTATTTGAGCCCTAGTACCACCAACCATCTGGTTTGAACACAAGAACAATCGCTGCAAAGTTGAGCAAATGGCTCAGGCTTGTAATTCCAGATACTCAGTAGGTGGAAGAGAGTGGTTGAACTAGGCACCCATGGCTCATGCCTGTCATCTTAGCAATTTAAAGGCTGAGCTGTGAAGATCACAGTTCAAAGCCAATGTGGACAGTATATCTGTGATACTCTTATTTCCAATTAACCACTAAAAAGCTAGGCATAGAGCTGTAGCTCAAGTGGTCAAGTGCCAACCTCAAGCAAAAAAATCTAAGGAACATTGTCCAGACCCTGAGTTCAAATCCATCTACCAGCATATACTCTCTCTGTGTCTCTGTCTGTGTCTCTGTCTGTCTCTGTCTCTGTCTCTCTCATTCTCTCCTTTCTCTCTGTCTCTCTCTGTCTCTCTCTGTCTCTGTCTCTGTCTCTGTCTCTCTCTCTCTCTCTCTCTCTCTCTCACACACACACACACACAGAGAGAGAGAGAGAGAGAGAGAGAGAGAGAGAGAGAGAGAGAGAGAGAGAGAGAGAGTGGTTTGAAGCCAGCCTAGAAAGTTAGCAAGACCCGATCTTAATAAATAAGCTGAATGTGGTGGCATGTGTTTGTAATCCTAGCTAGATAAGAGGCATAGGAAAGGAGGACCCTGATCTGAGGCCATTCCTGGGCAAAAATGCAAGACCCTATCAAAAAAAAATATATCACCTAAAGCAAACAGGGCTCAGGAACATAGCTTAAGTGGTAGACTATCTACCTATCAAACCCCAGACCACCAACAGAGGCAGAGACAGAGAATGATCTCTGAGGTCAGCTGCCTCAGGATACTCAGTGGTTGTACTGTGCAAATGCTTTTCTTCTAACCCGGGATATAGGGAAGTACTGGCAATGCTTACAGCCCATGTGCCTTTGTTTTCCAGCCTATTTTCACAATGAGCGCTCAGCAAAGCCAGTTGAAAGTGATGGACCAGCAAAAGTTTAATAAATTCATGAGAGCTTTCTCTAGGGATACTGTAAGTAAATATATGCAGTAGATCTCTATGAAGACCTTGCTCTAGGTGAGCCCAGCACTTGTTATAAATTGCTTAATATTTTGCCATGGATTGTAGTGGTTGGAGGAGAACTTTTCTGGGATTATCTGTTACCACTGGCTAGTCTGATAATTTAAGAAGGTATGTCTATTTATTAGGCATAAATGGTAATAAACATAATTTAAATTAAGAATAATTTAATGTAAATTCAATAGCTTTTGATCCATTAAAAAAAACTACAGTAGATATGGCTCTTTGACTGGCATGTCTATTCTGAGAATCTATCCTCAGAAAGGAATTCAAAATAGGGGAAAGCACCATGTAGGTATTTTCTTAACAGCAGAAATTGAAAGTAATTTGAAGGTTCGCTAAGATTGGTTGGTGGCAGAGATTATAACAGTTCTATTAAGTGAGTTTACCACTGGTCCCCTTCCATGGTCATGGGGAGAAAGAGCTTCCATTCTTTACTCTGTTTATTCATTCTCTGTCTGAAGATTTTACAAGCAACTTCTTTTGTAAAACATTGAGCCAGGTGCCAGTGGCTCACACCTATAATCATAGGTACTCAAGAGGCTGAGATCTGAGAATTGTGGTTCAAAACCAGCTCAGGCAGAGACTCTTATCTCCAGTAAACCACCAAAAAAGCCAGAAGTGGAGCTGTGGCTCTAGTGATAGAATGCTAGCCTGGAGCAAAAAAGCTCAAGTACAGCACCCAGTAATTCACCCCACGACCAGCATAAAAAGAAATCATCATCATCACCATCATCACAAAGCCTATCAGAGTTATCCAAGCTAAAACACCAATTTAAAAAAATAGAGAGACTATTACATTTTAAAATATTAAACAAGAAAAGAAAATATTGAACAGTAAGAAAGACAATGAATGACAATGTTCTGGTGACCAACTTGTAGTTGATGTTAATTGTTAACATCATGATAATGCGATAACATGGTTTTCATCATTAAAATTAGTTCTATAAGTTGTGATTAGGGCCAGGCACTGGTGGCTCATGTCTGTAATCCTAGTTACTCAGTAGGCTGAGATCTGAGGATTGAGGCTCGGAGCCAGCCTGGGCAGACAAGTTCTTGACATTCTTTTCTCCAATTAACCAGCAAAATGCTGGAAGTGGCGGTATAGCTCAAATGGTAGAGCACCAGATTTGAATGAAAAGCTAAGTAAGAGTACAGAGTCCTGAGTTTAGGCCTCACTGCCAGCACACAAAAAAGAAAAAAAAAAAGAAAAAAGAAAAGCTATTTGTATAAAATTACCATGGCATTGTCAAACTAATCTTGAACAATGAGCAACTAGTTAAAACAGCCAGGATGTCCTAGGTGGAGAACTTGAGGACATTCTCTTTTTCTTCATAAATTTCTCCTCTCCTTGTGTAAGGAGAGAAGAAACATAACAAGAAACTATTTAGATATCCATTATTGCTTAATTGGGACACTTCTTTGGGGTATTAATGCTAACCACCTGGGGTTAAGCCAGGTGATTGACAGCTGCCATACCAGTGGGCAATGGAACATGGCATCTATGTATCAAGTAAAGATTCCTTTCCTAGCAAGAAATCTGTGCAGTCAAAGGGAGGAGTAATTGTTTTATTTATAAGCATATGTCTCTAATTGATTTATGCATGTGCATTTGTGCACATACAGGGCGCTATGCAATTTCTGGAAAATTATGAAAAAGAAGACATAACGGTAGCAGAATTGGAAGGAAACTCCAATTCTTTGTGGACCATCAGCCCTCCCAGTAAGCAGAAAATGATACAAGAGCTCATGGACCCCAATAGTAGCTTCTCTGTTGTTGTTTCATGGAGTATTCAGAGGTAGTTACTGCATTTCCATGCATCATTCCCTAGCCCCATCTAAACTTGGGTGGGAGGTAGACAGAAATATTAGATTAATATAGAGCTTACTCTATCATTACACAGATGGGAACCTTCCTTTCATGCTAAAGCTAATGTTTTTGTTTACTAAATAATGACTTGTCCAGGAACCCATGACCAAACTAAGAAATTCTTAGGCTTTATTTATTTATTTAGTTAGTTAGTCAATGAATTTTGTTTTGAGTAAGAGAGAGAAGTAGAGAAGCAAGAAACAGGATGATGGCTTATAAAATGAAATAAGTCTGTGTGAATTATTGAATTTTCTAAAAAAGGTTGAAGCCATAGTAATGAAGAAATTGAATCCTTTTCAGGATGCAGAGATAGGAAGATCTTAGTCTAAAGTTACCTCAGGCAAAAGTTAGCATGAGAGTCTGTCTTAAAAATAAATCAGGAATGGTATTACATTCCTTTTCCTGACTACTCAGGAGGCAGAGGTATGAGGATCACAGATCAAGGCATTTCAGGCAAGGTTAGCTTGAGATTCGATCTCAAAAATAGACTAAAAGGACAGAGGCATGGTTCAAGTGGTAGAGTACTTGCCTAGCAAGTATAGGCCTTAAGTTCAACCATCAATACCACCACAACACAAAGAAAGAAAAAGAGAGAGAGAGACAGAGAGAGAGCAGGAGAGAGAGAGGGAGGGAAAGAGAGGAGTGAGGGAAGAGAATAGGAGGAGAAAAAGAAAGATTGAAAGATTAGTTTATGAAGGCTTGGACTCTCATGAATTATTAGTAGTACTTTTCTCTAACCTTGGAGGGATCTTGATCTGAAGACATCTAGAGGTGGAAAATGAATTGAAATTCCTCCTCCAGTCCAACTGGAACTAGTGGCAAGCATATACAGCCACTTCTTTGTCATTGCTTATGTAGACAGTATCTTACTAAAAGTTCTGGTTTCCAAACATTGTACTGGTGCTTTTATGATGCATTGGTCTCACCATGTCCTAGGTGATTACCTTTTGTCTCTGTCATAATAGTCATAAGATCAAGACTCCAGAAAGTCTTGATACCACTTCTTCATTAAAATTAAGAATCATGACAGGGACAAAAGAAAGCCTTCTGGAATCTTCTATGAATCCACAGGATACAGGAAAGAGCTGCCTTTGAAGAGACCTATGCAGACCTATTTTAGAATACCAATTTTAATCTTATTTTTTTGTCCTAAGTGTTTCCCATATCTCATTCCAATTTCTATATCAGTTGCCAAAAAATGAACTTCTAGACTTTTTCATTGAAGAGCTACCACTAAAACCTAATAGAAAAAAGATCAGTTTAAATATGGCTTCCGTTAGTCCTTGTAAAGGCCAATACTATTGGATTAACATAAGAATGTCCTTGAGCTGGGCACTAGTGACTCTTACTTACTCATGAAGCTGAGATCTGAGGCTCAAGGTTTGAAGCCAAGCCAGGCAGTAAAATCTGTGAGACTCTTACCTGCAACTAGCCACCAAAAAGCCAGAAGTGGAGGTATGGTTCAGATGGCAGAGCACCAGGATTGAGAGCAAAAACTAAGGCACAGTGTCCTCTTAGTGATGCATTCAAGCCAAAAAAAGTCTCTAAAATTTGTATCAGTGAAGCAAAATTGCATCTCTTGGGGCAGCAGCCTCTGCCTCCTCTCCCTTGATTGTCTTGTAGTTTCAATGTGTTTATTAACTTGATTGTTTAAGGAACTAGATGTAGAAATAAGGTGAACAGAAAGGGTTGGGATAAAACTTGGGTAAGAAGACTTGATAAAATGCTAAAACTGTAAGTCAAGTGAGTTTGTAAATGTTTCCTGCAGACTCTGTAATAATCACTGACATTGAGCCTTGTTTTTCTTCACAGAAATATGAGTCTGGGTGCAAAGTCAGAAATAGCAACAGATAAACTTTCTTTCTCTCTTCAAAATATTACAAGAGAGAACATAGCTAAAATGATTGCTGGAAATGACACGCAAAGTTCAAACACACCAGTGTAAGTTCCTTTTCCCTGTTATATGCTTTATCAAACATACATGGCTGGTAAAAATTCTCACATGGTAATGCAATGTCCTTCATCCTTTGAAAACACCAGATTTCTAAGTCACTAAAAAATATGAAGTGATGAATACTTCGCAGTGCTGGAGGCTCATGCCTGTAATTCTAGCTATTCAGGATGCTACGTTCTGAAGATCACAGGAAAAAGCCTGCGAGACTCTTATCTCAAAATAAAAAAAAAATGAGCTGGAAGTAGAGCTATAGCTCAAACAGTAAAGCAGAAAAGCTAACAAACACCACCCAGGCACTGAGTTCAAGCTCCTAGGAGCAGTACAAATTAACACTAAATCCCACCTTTTTTTAAATTACAGGACAATAGAAAAGATCTACCCGTATTATGTGAAAGCACCCAGTGATTCTAATTCAAAACCAATCAAGCAACTTTTATCTGGTAAGAATGAGATGTTACTTCAGAACAATTCCATTTCAGCAGTCTGTGTGTTGAGCAAATTTCTCAAGCTATTTCCAGTTACCTTTCTGTGTGTGACAAGAGCCATGCAACTTTCGGTCTGCTTTCTCCTGCTAAAGGGCTCCCTGATAGTCAGGTGACATATTTTTCATTTTCTTTTCCACATTAACTATACAATACGTGACTAACTTAGATCATGCTCAGTGACGTGCAGTGGTGATTTCACTTACTTGTTTCTGTTATCAACCAGATCCTTTCACATATCCTAAAGTACAATAGTCTCTCCCACTCAGAATAGTAAAAAGACAGCAAGATATGTACTTGATTTGGCCTAATGGTCAAGAATTATCAATAGTCATGATTTAGTGACTGGATCATTCCCGAGTATTAGTGATGACCAAAAACTGATACATTTAGATGACAATCATGTGCCATGTGGCATTCTAGTCAACCACAGACCATATCCATGTGTCACATACATGTAACGATGTGTCACACCTAGATGTGTGAGCAAACAAGTTGTACCATGTAGATTTGTGCAAGTCCCCTCTGTAGTGTTTGCAGAGTGACAAAATTACATAATGTGTTCCAGTCACTGAATAGATACATGACTGTGATTTACTTCTACAGAACTGCCTGGCTTCCCCAGGTGCTGGTGGCTCACACCTGTAATCCTAGCTACTCTGGAGACAGATCTGAGAATCGCTGTTTACAGCTAGCCTAGGCAAAGAAGTCCATGATATTCTTATCTCCAGTTCACATCCCAAAACCAGAAATAAAAGTGTGGCTCAAGTGGTAGAATGCCAACCTTGAGCAAAACAAGTGAGAACATGAGGCCCTGAATTCAAGCCTCTGTACGGTGCGTGCACATACACACACACACACACACACACACACACACACACACACACACACACACACACACACACACACACACACACACAAGAGGTAGAATAGAATGCAGGCAGGTATCTTGTGTTCATTCATTCATCAACATGAATGAGTGATTTTGCACCACGCACTGTGCCAAGAACTGGAGCTCCATGCTGCTCATGGCTAGCTGAAACAGCAGAAATACTAAAAGCAGTTAGAATCCTAGACAGATTTGGTGAGAGTGAGGCAGTAGAGGGTGGATGGACACAAGACCTATTTCATCTTCCCTTCAGGAAATGGACATGCCTTGAAAAGTACAAGGTACATTGGGAAATGGGCTAGTTCCTTTTGATCAGAGATAGTCATAGTAATGTTTACTCTGAGAGTACAAATCATTCAATAAGCAATCACTTCCCAGGAAACACTCTGATCCTTCTACAAGCTGTTGTCAAAGCGATTCTGTCTTCAAGCTCTCTTCTGTCACTGTATTGACCTGGCAGGAGATGCTCCTGAAGCTTCTGGTCCTCCTTAGAGCATGTCTTCTTTCACAAGCTCCTTCTTCCTGCCCTTCAGGTTCAAAGAAAGGTGTGCTGTCTCTTCTTTCCAAGGTCAGCCTCTCCTGTGCCTACTCCCAGCCTGATTCACCTTCAGCCAGAGGGATTCTGAGTTCCCTCTTCCTTCCCATCCCCTGCCTCCTCCATCTCTGCCTTTCAATAGTATCCCCACAAGGTGTATTTAACCCAAATTGATGGATAGCGAAGAAACTGAATGACACCACAAGTAGAGGTAACCACTATATAATAGAACCAGACCCAGACCTGGAGCCATCTTGGCCCCTGGCCAGGTGTAACTTGTAACTAACTGCCTCAGGTCTTCAGAAATAATTGTTATTACTATTCCTGAGTGTTCCTAGTGAATCTTGTATAGATCCATCCATCTGTCCATGTCTCCAGAAGACATTTACTGCCAAGCACTGCCCTAGATTTCTGCAATCCAATATCTTAATGCAGAGCTCGTTTCTACTCTCATGAAGTTCACAGCTCACAAGGGTGTTGATCTGTGCAGGCACTGTTGCTGGTGACGGGGCTGCACTGTCTTGGTGGGATATAACTCGAAGGTCGTTTGCCTCATCCTTCCCTGCTCCTTTGTGTTTGCTTTATGCTCCAACAAAAGCAACCACTGCTCCACAATGTGGATTTCAGAACATTACAGAGCTTCATACCATCAATCTTTATTTTGTTGTTCTTGTAAAGGTGATGTACAGAGGGGTTACAGTCACATATATCAGATAATGAGTGCATTTCTCCCAGTTTATCCCTTTGGATCCCTCCCACAGGTTGTGCAGTCCATTTTCAACATAGTGTCTAGTGAGTACCACTGCTGCATTGATTCACCCTTTGTCCCACAAGTTCTGTGGGACTTACTCTCATCAAAACAGATAAACTTACATACAAGAAAAAAGTACCCAAAAAAATCAGAGAAAAAAAAACAAAAATCAAAATAACAAAAAATCCTCGTTTCTATTTCTTGACATTCATTGTGATAGCTATCATTTGATCATATGCATTTAGCGATTGAGCCTTTGTGATGCTTTCCTATGAGTATCTTCCTTTGGTCTCGCTGTGAATGTCAAGAGTCCTGTATGATTTATTATGTCCAAGTGTATCTTTTGTCTTTTGCCATCCAGGCAATGTACCAGGCACATTCTAGTTACAATAAATGAGGAAAACTATCATGCCATCAAACTTTCCCAAAATGATCTCTCCCCTCCTCCAACTCCACCTATTGAAAAGAGCAAACAAAACTTGTGTGATGGCACATACCTGTAATCCCAGCACTAAAGGCTAGCCTAGGTCACATAGTGATATATTGTCTCAAAAAAGAAGGAAGGGAAGGAGGAAGGGAGGGAGGGGGAAGGAAGGGAAAGAAAGAAAGAAAGAAAGAAAGAAAGAAAGAAAGAAAGAAAGAAAGAAAGAAAGAAAGAAAGAAAGAAAGAAAGAAAGAAAGAAAGAAAGAAAGAAAGAAAGAAAAAGAAAGAAAGGAAGGAAGGAAGGAAGGAAGGAGGAAGGAAGGAAAGAGAGGGAGAGGGAAGGAGGGAGAGAGGGAAAGAAAAAAAGACAAATCGCTTCACTAAAGCAATCATGGATTATATCAAGCAAAAGTGGCCCCTGCAAGTAGACAGACTTTAATAATGCTGGCCCACTTAATTAAATTGTGCTTGTATACACAGTCTTTCCCCATCAAGATAAGGAATAATGCTACATGCCATTTTTCAATCCCTGGGGCAATCATCTTCTTCCTAGGGAGACACTCGGTGTTGGTAATATGAATGACTCAGTCATGCATCCTCAGTGATGTGGGTTTTTAATGTCCATGTAGTTGTTTGGAGTTCTTGACACAGCTGCTTGGGCGGTATATCTTCTCTCTCCCTGTGGTTTGGCTGTTGTGCGCATGTAAAACTCTAACTGACTTTTCAGCTGAGAAAGGGCCTCACCTGCAGGCCCAGAACTCACCCAGCTGCTCTGACAGTCACACACACAAACGTGTCTTCATCCCAGGATGGCATTTGGTAAGATGGTGACCAGGTTTTGCCTGGGAACGGCTATTGTAAATCCTAAAACCCTCATGCTGCCTTGATTTTCTTTTCTCTTCTTCCAGAAAATAATTTCATGAACATCACCATCATTTTGTCCAGAGACAATATGAGCAAGTCTAACAGTGAATGGTGGGTTCTCAACCTGACAGGAAATAGGATATATGAACAGAATTCACAGGCCTTGGAGCTGGTAGTCTTCAATGACAAGGTCAGCCCTCCCAGCCTAGGCTTCCTGGCTGGCTATGGGTAAGGACCCATTGCTATCATTAATAGTTATAAGAACTCACAAATGGGGGTTAGGAAGGTGGCTCAGTGGTAGAGTGCTTGCCTAGCATGCCTGAAGCCCTGGGTTCAATTCCTCTGTACCACATAAACAGAAAAGGCCAGAAGTGGCACTTTGGCTCAAGTAGTAGAGTGCTAGCTTTGAGCAAAACAAGTTCAAGGACAGTGCTCAGGCCCCGAGTTCAAAGCCACAGGACTGGCCAAAATAATAATGATAATAATAATAATAACTCATATATGCATATAAAGTTGAGAATAAAAAGCTGCTTTTCAGGGCTGGGAAGGTGGCTCAGTGGTAGAGTGTTTGCCTTGCATACATGAGGCCCTGGGTTTGATTCCTTAGCACCACATAAGCAGAAAAAGCTGGAAGTGGAGCTGTGACTCAAGTGGTAGAGTGCTAGCCTTGAGCTGAAGAGCTGAGGGACAGCGTCCAGGCCTGGAGTTCAGGCCCATCACCACCACCAACAACAGCAAAAAGCTTATTTTCTTTTTAGAATTCTCAAATTACATAGATACAATCTTGTGGTCAGGACCAGCCTCGGACTGCATTCCTCCAGTTAATGCATCCCTTATATCTGGAATTACAGATATAAGCCACCAGACTAGTATATTTATTAAGATGAGGTCTCACTAACATTTTGCCCTGGCTGGCCTGGACCTGTGATCTTCCTGATCTCTAGACTAGCTTAAGATCTCCTAGCTACAGAGTAGCTTGTGTAACAGGCATGAAGCATCACAGCTGATCTGATGGTTAAATTTCTAAGATCTTATGCAAGATAAAAGTTTGTAAAAATGTTACACAGCCTCATAATTTTCCATCTAGAATTTATTATAAAAATGTCTGAAGAAGCCGGGCTCCTGTGGCTCACATTTGTCAGCCTAGCTACTCAGAAAGCTAAGATCTGAGAATCACAGTTCAAAGTCAGCCCAGGCAGGAAAGTGCATGACACTCTTATCTCCAGTGAACCACTAGAAAACCGGAAGTGGTGCTGTGGTTCAAGTGGTAGAGCACTAGCCTTCAGATGAAGAGCTGAGGCACAGCACCCAGGCCCCGAGTTCAAGCCCCATGACTGACAAAAATAAAATAAAAATAAAACTCTGAAGAGCCAGATACCAGTGACTCATGTCTACTATAATCCTGTCTGCTGAGATCCAGAGGGTCATGGTTTGATGCCAGGCTAGACAGAAAAGTCCATGAGATTCTATCTCCAAAATAACCAGCAATTGGAGCTGGGAAGGTGGCTCAGTGGTAGAGCGCTTGCCTTGCAAGCCTGAGGCCCTGGGTTCGATTCCTCAGCACCATATAAACAAAAAGAAAAAAGCCGGAAGTGGCGCTGTGGCTCAAGTGGTAGAGCACTAGCCTTGAGCTGAAGAGCTGAGGGACAGCGCCCAGGCCCAGAGTTCAGGCCCCACGACCGGACCCAAATAAAATAAAATAACCAGCAAAAAGTTGGATTAAAGGATAGTAGAGTGTCATCCCAGCAAGCAAGCCAACCAAGCATAAGGCACTGAGTTCAAATTCCCCAGTACTGCTAAAATAAAAATCCCTGAGGAAGACAGATTGCTCAGGAGAGACAAGTAACTTTCAGCTTACAACAAAGTTGTAAGCACCAGTGGCTCATTCCTGTAATTCTAGCTACTCAGGACTAAGATTTAAGGACTGAGGTTTAAAGCCAGCTGGAATGGGAAAGCTGATGAAACTCATATCTCTAATTAACCACCAAAAACATAGAAGCGGAGCTGTGGCTCAAGCGATAAAGTGCCAGCCTTGGCATGAAACAGCTAAGGGACAATGAATGAGCAGGCCCTGAGTTCAAGCCTCAGTACCAGCACAAAAAAGAAAAGAAAGAAAGAAGGGAGTCCAATTGCCTTTCTACCCCATGTATTATATTTCACCAAAAAATATGGCTAACATAGTTAACTGCTAGATACAGTTTCTACTTCCTGTCTCTTTCAGGATTATGGGATTATATGCTTCAGTTGTCCTCGTGATCGGGAAATTTGTCCGTGAATTCTTCAGTGGCATTTCCCACTCCATCATGTTTGAAGAGCTTCCAAATGTAGACAGAATTTTAAAGTTGTGCACAGATATTTTTTTAGTCCGGGAGACAGGAGAACTGGAACTGGAAGAAGATCTCTATGCCAAATTAATATTCCTGTACCGCTCACCAGAAACAATGATCAAGTGGACTAGAGAAAAAACAAACTGATCTCTTAGGACCCAGACTGCAAAATCAAGTTAAAATCTGGACTTTTTTTTCTTTTTTCTTTTTTTTTTTTTTTTACAAAAGCACAATATTCTCCTAAGAGCTAAAGTATTTCTAGTTCAATGGGAATGGTTTTCTCTTCTGACAGGTAGCCAAAAGGAGCTGGGTTCCTTTATAGCAAAAGCTACCTTGGCACAGGAAGACACTGTTGAAGTTACATGTACTTCCATTTCTCTGAAATCAGGGCTACTTGCTTAAGTTTTTGAATTCAGTGTCTTGCATTCTCATTGACTATGTGCCAGATTGACGCAGGGGTTTTTTCCCTCAGAGAAGCCAAAGAGAAGAAAGAAGGAAGAAGGTACCCTTTGGGGTCTGCACCTCTTCTGGAGTATGCAACAGACAGTACTTAGCAGCACTGGAATGGTATTGCAACAGCTCTTAGCAGCACTGGAGAAGCTGCTGGATAGAGGCCCAGTGGGCCCTCAACACACTCCAATCATGCCCCAGCAATGATGGCAGGGAACACTCCCCACGTCTCAAGAGAAAAGAGCAAAGGGAACCAGTGATCCAGGAAGATGCCTATGGAAAGACAAGCCTCACTCTAAGCAAAAAGATAACATTAGTGATACTCTTACTGCCTTATCTCAATTGAAGACTGATACAAAAATCTTTCCATGAAACACCAGTGACTTCTCAGGAAAACAACAACAACAAACAAATCAGCGAAGCAAATAAACGGACGCCTCCTCTGTGGAGATCTGGGTGTGACCTCTGCGGAGATGGTGACTGCTCTACTCAGATGGTCTCCCTCTGCCTGGAAAAGAACAGTTGGAAGGGCCAGCCCCACATTCTGGGAGCACCTCTCCATGGGAGCACGCCTAGATGGGTGCCTCCAGCTTTGTAACAGTGACTCAAGTCACCACGCCCTCCCACCCTGCCCTACCCAATGCGCTTTTTTCCCATTTCCATGGTCTAAGGCAATGGTTTTTTCCAATATGTGACATTTTCCTCCCTGTTTTTCAGGTATATCAGAGTTTACATATTCCAATTCACATTTTTACATCTGAGACGGGTTTTTTAAGTTCATAATTATGAAAGAAATATGTATATTGAGCTTGGGGAATAAAAACTGGCTTTTCTTAAATTATTACCATTGGTAATACAACCTCTTCATGAAATAACAATGTAGCATGAGAAATTGATGATTGAAATGTAGTTTTCATTCCATATTAAAAATACAGTTTCTGGGAGTCATTGAGTGGGCTAGAATAAGTTTTAAAAAAATCAATCCTGTGTACTTCCTGTTCAGGGCTGACCTAAAATAAAGCACATCTTGCAGTCATACACAGAGTACTCTTTTTTTTTCTTTTTCTTTTTTTTGTCATTCATGGGGCTTGAACTCTGGGCCCGGGTCCTGTCCCTTAGCTCGTCAGCTCAAGGCTAGCACTGTACCACTTTAGCCACAGTGCCACTTCTGGTTTTCTGGTGGTTAATTGGAGATAAGAGTGTCACAGACTTTCCTGCCTGGGCTGGCTTTGAACTGCGATCCTCAGATCTCAACCTCCTGAGTAGCTAGGATTACAGGGGTGAGCTACCAGTGCCCGGCCAGAGTGGTCTTTATTCTATTTGTACAAAATATGAAAAGTATTTTCAATACAGTGAATAGACTAAAAAAATAAAAATTAAGGGAAAATTAAAAAAAAAAAAAACACTTGCCAGGCACCGATGGTTCATGTTTGTAATCCTAGCTACTCAGGAAGCTGGCATCTGGAGATCACAGTTCAAAGCCAGCCTGGGCAGAAAAGGCTATGAGATTCTTCTCTCCAATTAACCACCAAGAAGCCAGAAGTGTAGATGTAGCTCAAGTGATAGAAACTCGAGCAGAAAAGGTAAGTCACAGTACCCAGGGCCCTAGTTCAAGCCCTAGTAACACACACACACACACTCACACACCACTTCTTGTTGGCTTATTTTAGTTTTGTAATGTAGATACTCTATAAATCACAAGAACAAGGATTAGCTGCTAACAAAGGAGTTTCCAAAGAAGAAACTATAGTATTGGTTTGAAACTTTAATAGCAGAACTCAAATGATGTTCAGTGTCTTCTATGGAATTAATTACCAAATATCGGTTCCCATGCTTTGAAAACCAGCATGCCTCCGCCCTGCTAGGATCAGCTACCTCAATCACAGCAACAATAGAACCAAATCACTCAGCAGAACTCTTGGATGATGTTCTGATTTCCCGACAATAATCATGGTGTCTATATGTGCTTGTGTGTTCTTTTATATTTTTTAAACAAAAGTACATAAGGAACTTCCAGGAAGCAAATTGTAAGACATTTAACAACAAACTGACACAGGAAAAGAAAAGATCAAAGGATATTAAAATTAAAATATTTCACCACAAAATTGTTACTAGGGCTCAAGAACGAAGGCTCCAGCCATATAGGAGGAAAATCGTTTGTTTCAGTGATGGTGATAGACCACAGGTCTTTTACCAGCTCCAGGACTGGACACACTCTATCTCTGAACTCCACCTCACTGTCAGAGGGGAAAACATCCAAAAAAAGCTTGCTGACTACAGAAGGCAGGCAGTCCTTCAAGCCAGGTCTAAGCTAGGGTAGAAATCACATAGAGATTGAGGAAGCCTGCCTCCAAGCCATATGGCTGGGAAATCCAACCATGGGCCCCTTAATTTCTCTTAGCCTCGTTTACCTGACAGTATATATCCCCAAGCTTTAATCAACCTCCCAGGAATTAAAGGGCCTCTCTTGGGCTATATCCCTTCTTCCTATAGCAGCCATGGCCCGCGTTTGGGCTTCTGAGCACAGTTTGGAAATGGAGAAGCGCTGGAGGAGAGGATGTTAGGGAATGACCTTGTGAAGAACCCAAGCCAGTGAGGTCTGCAGGGCTAGGGAGACGGAGAAGCAGTTGCAATTGACCTTAGCCTAGTGGTAGGAACTTGAGATCTAGGGTACACCTTCTGCTGTCCTGAAGAAAGCAGGCAGTGTTCGGGTCAAGCCACACAGACTCCTTGTCACAGTCACCATCCACAGGAATGATGAGCATGTCCCTGTGGATGTTAGTTAATGCCTCTGAGGGTCACAGCAGAGATCCATCCATGAGCATGCACACGGGCCAGCAGAACAGGTCCCGGGAGATGGCACCATTCTGCCAGCTTCTCACACTAAGCTTGTGAGGGCGACTTAGAAAAGAAGAGCAGAATCAAACCTGTAGTCACTGCTGTGGCAGCAGAAAAGTGAAGGGGTCTAGAATAGAGGTGAGGAGATTTAGACCAAGGGTGAGGGATCATGGCCAGGAATAACCGGTATAGCATCCATTACCTAGCATGCTAGGGAATGAAGGGTTTTGAATATGAGATCTTTTATATTGTGGAATATTCACACATACCTAATGATCCACATAAATGAGGTAATCTATGAAACCTCATTTGTTTCATATGTACTGTATGATCAGTCTGGTGGCAATTTTATACAAAATTTTCAATAATTTTGTGCATAAAACAACTGGAAGGGCAGAAAGGATCTTTTTTTTTTTTTTTTTTTTTTTTTTTTTTTTTTTTTTGTAGTGGGGACACTGAGTAAGCTGTGTTAGGCACCTGCATTTTGTCTTGTCAGAAGGTCAGGTGTGGAATTTTCCTCACCAGTGTGATGCTCAGGGAATGTCACCGGACAGATTTAGTGAAGCTCTCCTTTAAATATAGGAATTTGGGGGCTGGGAAGGTGGCTCAGTGGTAGAGTGCTTGCCTTGCACGCCTGAGGTCCTGGGTTTGATTCCTCAGCACCACATAAGCAAAAAGAAAAAAGCTGGAAGTGGCGCTGTGGCTCAACTGGTAGAGCGCTAGCCTTGAGCTGAAGAGCTGAGGGACAGCGCCCAGGCCCAGAGTTCAGGCCCCACGACCAGACCCAAAAAATAAATAAATAAATAAATAAATATAGGAACTCTTCACAATTGCAGAATAAGTATTTCTGGACAATCACAATGGTAAGAAAACTTGGCAGAGCTTGGGGCTGGGAAGGTGGCTCAGTGGTGGAGCGCTTGCCTTGCATGCCTGAGGCCCTGGGTTCAATTCCTCAGCACCACTTAAGCAAAAATAAAAAAGCCGAAAGTGGCACTGTGGCTCAAGTGGTAGAGTGCTAGCCTTGAGCTGAAGAGCTGAGGACAGCGCCCAGACCCAGAGTTCAGGGCCCACAACCGGACCCAAAAAAAAAAAAAAAATTGGCAGAGCTTTATTAAATAAACAAGCAAGGAAACACAAAAAAAGCAGACAAACAGAAGGGCAGGGACACACTCTAGCAGAGTATGGGTGCTCTCATAGGGACACAAAGACACAGACACAGAAACAGACAAGGAAACACCCAGAGCAACATATAGCTCCTTGGACTGTTGGGTATTTATAGGATAAAGGCAGGGGGTCTGGCTTTAAGTTATGCAAAGCTAGGTGCTTTGTCTTTGTTTTAACTACACCAGGTGTTATTCTCTGAGTTTCCAGGTAAGACTGAATCCTGCTATAGAACAGATCCTTATCCTTGAAACAAGGAGACACCCTGCTATCTGCATTTTGGGGCATTCTGTCAGGCAGTTGTGAATTCTTGGGTGAGAAATGCATCCCTTAGGAAAGAATGCATTCAGTTGCCTTTGTTTGAAACAAAGATAGCATTTCTAAGTTTTTAGATAACATATTTCGGAGTTGCCTGCACCAGGCTTGTTTCCATAGGTTATCCTGTTTCATTTCCCCCCAAAAGACTTGTGTTCCCTTAATCTTAAGGGAAGTATGAACATAAAGGAGTATCTCCTGTATTTGCTATTAGCTTGCCATACCTCATTTTTTCTACTCTATCCAGCTTCAGGAACATTTGGAGCATTTTAGATTTTGGATTTTCTGATTAGAGATACCCAACCTAGAAGGAAGAAGAGGTAAAGGGATTGCATAATACAAGGAATACTCAATAGCATGAGCTCTTACCACTATATTCAAATGAAGAGAAGAGTCTCATGGACTTTCCTTCTCAGGCTGGCATTGAACTGTGATCCTCAGATCTCAGCCTCCTGAGTAGTGAGGATTACAGGTGTGAGCTACTGGCCTGGGTTTACTGATCTTAAAAAAGAATCTGATTTCATGGGCTGGGAAGGTGGCTCAGTGGTAGACCACTTGCCTTGCATGCCTGAGGCCCTGGGTTTGATTCCTCAGCACCACATAAGCAAAAAGAAAAAAAAGCCAGAAGTGGCACTGTGGCTCAAGTGGTAGAGTGCTAGCCTTGAGCTGAAGAGCTGAGGGACAGCACCCAGGCCCAGAGTTCAGGCCCCATGACCAGACTCCAAAAACAAAACAAAAAAATAATCTGATTTCAGATTTCACTGTTTAGTAGTTGTTGTTATTTTTCTATCTTATTACTTCCTGAACTTAATATTTGTGTTTTAATTTTTGTTAGTGGTGCTGAGGTTTAACCTTAGAGCCTTTACTTGCTAGTCATAGGCTAGGGTGACACACATGTGCCACTCTACACAGTTCAATGCCAGCCTGAGAAGGAACGTCCATGAGACTCTTATCTCCAATTAACCAGCAGAAAGTTGGAAATGGCACTGTGGCTCAAAATGATAGACTGTTAGTCTTGAATGTAATAGCTCAGGGACAGTGCCCAGGCCCCAAGTTCAAGCCCCATCAATAAAAAAAAAAAGGGTCAGTTAAATGGACAATGGAATGAGATAAAAATAGACAAGTTAATGATACTAGGAAGCAGAGAGGAGATATCATGCAGGAAAATTTCATTAAATGAATAAAAAGTTATAAAGATTGGGTCTGGGAAGGTGGCTCAGTGGTAGAGTGCTTGCCTTGCATGCATGAGGCCCTGGGTTCGATTCCTTAGCACCACATAAGCAGAAAAGGCCGGACGTGGGGCTGATGCTCAAGTGGTAGAGTGCTAGCCTTGAGCTGAAGAGCTGAGGGACAGTGCCCAGGCCCAGAGTTCAGGCCCCATGACCAGCAAAAAAAAAAAAAAAAAAAAAGTTATAAAGATTAAACAAATTTAGGGCTGGGAAGGTGGCTCAGTGGTAGAGCACTTGCCTTGCATGCCTGAGGCCCTGAGTTCGGTTCCTCAGCACCACATAAGCAAAAAGAAAAAAGCCGGAAGTGGTGTTGTGGCTCAAATGGTAGAGCACTAGCCTTGAGCTGAAGAGCTGAGGGACAGCGCCCAGGCCCAGAGTTCAGGCCCCACGACTGGACCAAAAAAAAAAAAAAAAAAAAAAAGATTAAACAAATTTAAATAAATGCATTTTAAAACATACAAAGTTATAAACATTTCATGAAATACACATCCTCCCAAAATGTGAGTAGCCCTCTGCCAATTAATGAAACTTCATAACTGAAAACCTTCCCACAAAAATATTCTGGGGTCAGCTAACTTCACTGATGAATTATGGCAAACATTTAAAGGATAAACAATGCTAATTAATTGCTACACTGGTAAATTCTAGCAAGCATTTAAGGAAGAAATTATGTTAATTGTCTATAATCTCCTTCAAAAGATTGGACTAGAGGGAAATTTCTTAGCACATTCTATGATGTAAGCATTTTCCTAACACCAATACCAAATGCAAGCATTATAAGAAATATGCACACACACATACACAGAAACAGAAAGACAGAGACAAAGAGAATAAAATATATCCTAATGTAAAACGCTAATAAAATATTAACAAAGCAAAGTCCTGGATATATAGTCCCATGGTAGAGTACTTGCTTAGAATGCAAAGGCACCTTCAAAAAATAGCAAATCAAAACATACAATGTTAAAAAAATTATATACCATGACACAGAGATTTATCCTGGGTATGTTAGGCTGATTTAATGTTCAAAAATCAATTAATATACAACATCAGTAAGCTAAGAAAGAAAAGTTACATGACTATATCAAATCCAATATCCAGGATTTTAAAAAATATATACATGTCTCTCTAAGCTACACATAGAAGGAAACTTCCTCAGCTGCATAAGGAATAATTACAGAAACTATCAGGTATCAAGACTCTTCACCAACTAACAAATGGAAATGAGATGCCTTCCCAAAGATCAGGAACACAGCAAAGATATCCCTTCCCTTTCAGCATTTCACCAGAAACTCTTGCTAATACAGATTACAGAAGAAATAAAACTATTTTCTCAATTGGTGAAACACCTGTAGAAAACTGAAATTAGATCCTTATATATCACCCTGCACCAGAATCAACTCCAAACGATCAAAGACCTTGAAGTCAAAGCAGACACCCTGAAAACATTACAGGATGGAATAGGAGAAACTCTAGGGCTCCTTGGCACGGCCAAATTTTTCTTAACAAAGATCCAGAAACACAAATCAAGAAAGATTGGGCAAATGGGATTGCATGAAACTGCAGAGCTTCTACATGGCAAAGGACATAGCTAGCAAGATCAATAGAAAGCCCACAGACTGGGAGAAGATCTTCACTAGCTATACAACAGACAAGGGCCTCATATCTAAAATATACTTAGTACTCAAAAAAGTAAATCCTTCAGGGCTGGGAAGGTAGCTCAGTGGTAGAGCACTTGCCTCGCATGCATGAGGCCCTGAGTTTGATTCCTCAGCACCACATAAGCAAAAAAGCCAGAAGTGGCGCTGTGGCTCAAGTGGTAGAGTACTAGCCTTGAGCTGAAGAGCTGAGGGACAGTACCCAGGCCCAGAGTTCAGGCCCCACGACTGGCAAAAAAAAAAAAAAAAAAAAAAAAGTAAATCCTTCAAAAACAAATTCTCAAAGAAACAACCACCCCATCAACAAGTGGACTAAAGACCTAAAGAGAGGCCTCTCTGAAGAGGAAATAAGAATGGCCAATAGACACATGAAGAAATGCTCAACATCTCTGGCCATAAAAGAGAAACAAATCAAAAGAACATTGAGATTTCATCTCACCCTAGCTAGAATGGCTATAATTAAAAAAGCTGATAATGACAGATATGGCCAAAAAGGAACCCTACTACACTGTTAGTAGGAGTGTAAACTTGTCCAACCACTCTGGAAAGCAGTATGGAGGTTCCTCAAAAGACTCCCAATAGAGCTCCCTTATGACCCAGCAATCCCACTTTTGGGCATTCACCCAAACGATCACAAACAAGGTCATACCAAAGCTACCAGCACAACCATGTTTATTGCAGTATTATTTACCATAGCTAAGATATGGAATCAACCCAGATGCCCCTCAGTAGATGAGTAGATCAAGAAAATGTGATATATGTATATATGTATATATATATATATATATATATACACATACATACATATATATGAATTCTATGCTTCTATCAGAAAGAGCAACACCACCCCATTTTTTAGGAAATGGAAAGACTTGGAAAAAAATCATATTAAGTGAAGTAACTCTGTCCCAAAGAAACTAAGGTCCCGTGGTTTCCCTTATTTGCAATAATTAGTATACATATAAAATAATCTTGTCAGACGAGCTGAAAAGCTCAAAAGCCATGTACATATGACCATATAAGATGATGCTAAATGAAATGAACCCCAAGATATGGACACAAAAGGTCTGTCTTTATTGTTATTGTTTTAAATGTACCATGTGATTTTATTTTGTTGTTGTTGTTGTTTCCTTTGTATGTTTTTTTCCCCTCTGGAATATCCCCTGTTGTCACTGTACTTGATTTTGGTACCCTGTATCTTGTATATACAGATGTCTAATGTGGGGAGGGGAAGCTGAAACAAGGATACAGGATGACCCACTGCAACAAGGATACCCACAGGACAGTTTATCGAAAATGAACTTTACAACTTCGGGTGTGGGGGGGGGAGGGAATGGGATGAAGGGTGGAGTGTGGGAGGTGGGGGAGGGAGAGAATAGTGGTAACAACAAGGAAGGGAAGGGGTAACAACGATCAACAAGTAATGTACTCATTTCCTTACTCATGTAACTCTAACCCCTCTGTACAGCATCTTCACAATAAAATAAAATTAAAAAGCTATTTTCTCCACAAATGACCTGATTGTCTTTATAATAAAGAGTCAAATAAGCTGGGTGCTGGTGGTCTTATGCCTAATCATAGCTGCTCAGGAAGCTGATGTCTGAAGATCACAAGCCATTCCAGGCAGACTCTTATCTTAAATTAACCACTCAAAACCCAGAAGTGGAACTGTGGCTCAAATGGTAGAGTGATACCTTTGAGCAAAAGAGCTGAGGGACAGTAGCCCAAGCCCTGATTTCAAGCCCCGGGACCAGCGCGCGCACACACACATACACACACACACACACACACACACACACACACACACACACACACACACACAAATCTAAATCAATCAACAACAAAATAATTGCTATAATAATAAACAGATTGAAAGATTCAGCGCTAATATGCAAAAGTTAGTTATCAACAATGAATAACTGGAACTTGAAATACAAAAAAAAAACAGCATCATTTATATTATCATCTCAAGAAATACTTCTTAACCAAATTAAGAAATCTTTGTTGAAGAAGCATCTTCAAGTAGAATATGTTTGATTATATGAATGATGGATCTCTACTAAAATACACCTTGAAAATGAAGATACACAGTGACAAATGAGCCTATGAAATAATGCTCCACATCCCATATCACCAGGACAATGCGTATTAAAATAACAATGAGGGTGGGCACCCGTGGCAAACATCTGTAATCCTACTTACTCAGTTACTATAAATGCACAGGACTATTATCTCTAATTCATCTACAAAAAAAACAGAACTAGAGGTTCCAGCTGAATTTTTGGCTAATCATGAGGGACAAAAAGCTGACCAAGAGCAAGAGGCCCTGAGTTCAAGCCTAAGTAGTGGCAAAAAACAAACAAAAAAAAAAAAACAAAGAAAAAGAGAGAAAATACAAGAAAGAAAGAAAGAAAGAAAGAAAGAAAGAAAGAAAGAAAGAAAGAAAGAAAGAAAGAAAGGAAGGAAGGAAGGAAGGAAGGAAGGAAGGAAGGAAGGAAGGAAGGGAAAGAAACAAGAACATAAGATGAAAGAATAAAAGAAAGGGAAGGACAGAGGGAGGGAGAAAGAAGAAGGAAGGAAGGAAAGGAGGGACAGAGGGAGAGAGGGAGGGAGGGAGGGAGGGAGGGATGGAAAGAAGGAAGGATTGATTTATCAGGCCACAAAAGAAATATGCATAAGACATATAACAATCTAGAAAAGGAAAATTACTGAGATGGTACAAAGATCAGTTTTTGCCCTGGTGGTTGAGGCAGGAGGCTCAATGAAGGATGATTTGGAGGAGCATTTTTATTGTATGTAACACCATAATAGTAGATGAATGCCTTTTGTCCACACCTGAGGAATAACACAGCAAGGATGAGGCTGATGTGAACTCTGGGCCGTGAGTAATAAGGATGTATGGTGTGGCTCACCATTTGTAACAATGCACCATTCTGGTGCTGGGGGTTGATGGTAAAAGAGGTTATGCTTGCAGGGGTAGCAGGAGCTAAGAGGTAATTAGAACATCTCTAACTTTCTCTAAACTTTTCTATGATCCTTAAACTGTTCCAGGAGAATAACAGGAAAAAAAGAGCATCTGCTGGCCTGGGAATGCAACTTAGTGGCAGAGTGCTTGCCTAGCATGCATGAAGTCCTGGGTTCAATTCCTCAGTACCACATAAACAGAAAAAGCCGGAAATGATGCTGTGGCTCAAGTGGTAGAGTGCTAGCCTTGAGCAAAAGAAGCTCGGGAACAGTGCCCAGGCCCTGAGTTCCAAGCCCCAGGACTGGCAAAAAGAAAAGAAAAAAACATCTTCTAGACCCAGGCAGACAAAGCTCAAGAGAACTCTCAGAACATTAGTACAAAGAACAAGATCACCCCGAGTCAGGCTGCCACCTATGACAGGAGCTAATGGAGGGCGATAGGACCTAGTCCACCTCTGCACACTCTTCTCCAAGGAGATAAGATCTGACTAGAACCCATTTACAGTCTGTCAAGAAACACTGAGGACAGGCTTGTATGTGCATGTGTATGTGTGTGCGTGTACACCAGTCCTGGGCCTTGAGCTCAGAGCCTGGGTGCTGTCCCTAAGCTTTTTTTGCTCAAGGCTAGTATGTTCTACCACTGGAGCCACAGCTCCACTGCCAGCTTTTTGCTGGTTAACTGGAGATAAGAGGAGTCTCATGGACTTTCTTACCCACCCTGGTTTTGAACTTGGATCCCCAGATCTCAGCCACCTGAGTAGTTGGGATTACAGGTGTGAGCTGCTGGCACCCAGTCAAGCAAGCTTTCTGCTTTTCCAAATTATTAACTCATCCCTCAACTACTTACCTCCCTCCAGGCACCTCAGAAGGCACTGCTGCTATTCCTGCTGCCACTGAACCTCACTGTTGGCTCACTGTGAATTCACAGTGGCTCACTGCCTGCCTCCATGAGGGAAAGAAAAGGGAACTGTTTGAGAAATAGGAGCAAAAAAAAGTAGCAGATCAGCTGGGGCCCATGATGGTGCTTCTTATTCCCATAATGCCTTGGGCTCTTTCTTGACTGCTTCTTCCCATCCTGCTGAACCAATGAACAGAGCCAGGGCAGAGTCTTAACAAACCATCCAGCAACCAGTGCAAAACCAGGGGAAGGAGATACTATTTTAAAAAAACACCCTTGAAGAGGGCTTCATTGGACTCATCTTTTGGGACCCTCTCTCAGGAGTCTTTCACTGGCTTCCTTTCCATTTTAATTAACTTGTTCTGTCTGCTTTTAAATACTTTCCTGCCCTTTGTTAAATGGGTAGAGAAAAGGAATCTGTCCTGCTAGACATTACCACCCAGGCTGAGGGGAGTGAGGCACTGTGTGCCCCCAGTGTGGGCAGAAGGTGAGGCCTGAAAGCCATGAAGAGAAACAGTAATGGGAGCTTTGCCTCACTGGACAACAGGGGAAAGGCTGTTGCTTGTGAGAGCAGGGAAGGCAGTTTTTTGCATTCCCTTGGCAGCCACTCCAAAGCAAAACATCTCCAGAAATTTCTCGCCCTTTCGAGGCAATGAGATAATTTGCCATATTTTTGTTTGAGAAGTCAATGGATTGAATTGAGAACATATATCATCAATGAGACTGGGACTCCTGGGTGCCTGAAACAGTCTTTTCAGATAGCATCAAAGGCCCATGGGAAATGGAGGTATGTCTGAAGTGGTACAGTGCCAGCTAGGAGTGAAACAGCCAAGCAAGAGTGTGGGATTTTGAGTTCAGGTCCCAGTACAGGTGCATGCGTGTGTGCATAGCCATGCGTGTGTGTGTGTGTGTGTGTGTGTGTGTGTGTGTGTGCGTGCACGCGCGTGGACCATGAGATCAAAGAATTTTCTGTAGGCCAGATACCTCCATGGGAATGGGTCAGGATTTCAAGATACAAATAGGGAGAATTCCCAGGTTCTATGTCTGGTTCTCTATCTCATGCCAGATGAGAGAGGAGAGCTTAACTAGAATGTCATTGTATTTCTCAGTAGCCAGGTTTCCATATGGCTCTTTCTAGATTTTCTGGGGGGGAGGTTGTTTGTTTTTTGGTTGGTCATGGGGCTTGAACTCTGGGCTTGGGCGCTGTCCCTCAGCTCTTCAGCTCGAGGCGAGCACTCTACCGCTTAAGCCAATGCGCCACTTCCAGTTTTCTAGTCATTTTTATTGGAGGTAAGAGTCTCACGGACTTTCCTGCCTGGGCTGGCTTTGAACTGCGATCCTCAGATCTCAGCCTCCTGAGTAGCTAGGATTACAAGCATGAGCTAGATTTTCTGTTTTGAGATAGGTTCTCACTCTGTAGCCCAGGCATGACTTGAACTCACAATCCTTCTGCCTTTGCCTCCCAAGTGCTGGGATCACAAGTGTGTACCTTCCAATGCTGCTTCTCGGATTTTATTTTTGGGGGGGAGGGGTGTTGTGATATGAGATTTGAACTTAGAACCTGGGCTCTCCAAGTGGGTTTCTTGTCTTTCCAAAGGAACAGATGTCAATTTCTCCCCTCTCTGCTACCCTGCTGCATTCTGGGTCCCATAGCCCTGGTATATGAGACACAGGGATAAGGCTTGCCTAACACCTCCCTAGGTGCTTTTCTAGGCACCAGGTTCTCCCAGAACAATGCTGTGGAGGCTGGACCACAGGGACGAGGGTGGCAGAGCACTGAGAGCCTTATATATAGAACCAGCCTCCAATCCTGTGACGGTTTTGGTGATATGTGCACTTGGCTTGGTTGCCTCACCAAATGCTCATCTGGCATGAGTTACTTGGAACTAAACTCTATAATCAAGTGACTTTTTGTATGGGAAGCTGGGAGTTGACCTGCAGGGACCTGATTGGATCAGCAGAAGGACTCTAGAAGAGCTGAGGCTTGCCTGAAGGGCGAGCAGTGTGTAGACAGAGGGCTTCCTGCAGATTTCAAACTGGCCAGCCTGCCCCAGGCTCCTGTGAGCCTCCCGGGGGACTTGCTGCCTGTGCTTTTCTAGCTCACCTTTGTCCACCACTCCTCATTTCTATCCATAGAGTCTCCGAAAGTCACAGCAGCCCAGTGTAAATGGAAATGCCAGCCCCGTGCTTCCCTGGTCTAGGGGAGGCTGTCACAGAGCTGAACCTTTCTCTTCTACTCTTCATTTGTTCCTCATTGAATAAAGTCTGACCTCTGCAATGTGTACATGCATACTTCCTAGACAAAGTGATGCTCTGAAATAGTACAGGATATACTCAAACAAAAGACCAGAATTATCCTGACTGCTTCATGACTGTTCTTAACCCACCAAGGAACAGGTATCAACATGCATTTTGATATGAGAATCTTTCCTTCATCCCAACACTTCAAGGTGTCTCTCAAAAGCATTCCCTCTTGCCCATAGTGAATAAAATGAGCCATGAACCTCTGTGGCTGATTTCCCTAGATTCTTTAGGAACTAGACTATTATTTGGCTTAGTTAACTATATATTTATATAGTTATTTATATGCTACCAGGGATTGAACGTGAAGCCTTGTGCTTTCTAGACATGCACTCTATCACTGGAGACATGTCCTAAGTCCCTTTTGCTTTTAGTTTCTCTTTTAGATAGTGTCTCATGCTTTTACACTGGTTGGTCCTTACTGTAATCTTCCTACATCTGTCTCCTATAGCGAGGATTACAACATGAGCCATCTTACCCACCTTGTTTCTGAGATAGGGTCTCTCTAACTTTTGCCTGGGTTGGCCTCAAGCACCATCCTCTTACTGCCCGCTCCCCACTCCTCCTTTCCCCCCCGCCCCCCGCCCTCCAGTTACCTACTGAGAAGCTAGACTTCTAGGCATCTGTTTCCAATGCTAGGCTGCCATTTTAAAAATTACCACTCATTACTGTGCAGATTATGTCTGTCTTGGTTGGAAAGATAAGAAGAAAGTGGAATTCATTTCTTATTTGGTGCATGCTGTATAGAGACATTGCTCATAATCATAATCTGTAATTTCAATTTCTTTAGTCTCACAGCCTAAGAATGAATGGTCTTTCTTCTTGTTCTTCCAGCCAGAACTCCTTGCCCTACCACACACTCTTGTCCTGGTGGCCTTTGAATAGGCCCTTTGAGCTTTCCTTTGGCTCCCCAAAAGCTGTCTATGAGGCACCAAAGTAACCCCATTCACCTTGGATTCCTTATTCCACCAGCTCTTGGTTCTTGGGTGGGAACACAGAGGTCTTATTGGCCTCTGGAATCTCACCCTGTCACCTGGGAACTACTGGAGAGATGCTTTTCAATCCAATGTCAACAGCCACAGAGCTCAGTTTCTGCTGTTTGTTGGTTTGCTTCCCTTTATCCTTTCCTCTTGAATTCAGGTATAAAACCAGGAGAGGCAAGGCCAGGCACAGATTTGTGAGAGCTATTGTGTCCTGGCAGAATTTCTCTCTCACCAAAAGAACTTTGCTAATGCAAAGAGGAAGAAAAAGAAAGAATGAAAAAGAAAATTAGAAACACTTCAAAGCCAGTAACAAGAAAATAAAATTAAGCAAAATCTGGACAAGGGTTGAAACATAGAGGAATGGAAAGGCAATCATTGAGTACTCATTCTAATGTCTCCTAGCCTGTGTTCAAGGCTGCACAGAACAGATAAAACTTAGGCTAGAAAATCACTGTCCTTCCAGTCTAAAAGAAAAGAGGACAAGTTTTAAGTTCACTAGTCAGGAGGGGACCTCAGGAGAGAAGCAGAGAAGGTAGATCACAGGTTTGGTACATAAACACTATATACCTGGTCCATGTGTCTGGTCCTGTGGATCTAAACACCAACACAACAGCTGCCAGTAACCCAGTTCAAAACAGAAGTTAGACAGAGATCATAATATTGCCCAGGAGGTAGTCTGAAGGCAATCAAATCACCTTTGATAAAAGTCACATAACACTCTTTGGAGGAATATAGCTGAATTTGATCATCAAGACACACGCTTAAATTCCTGACATATAAAGAAATTAGAAGATGTAACATAGTTATAAGAGAAAAGAACAAAGAAGGCTACCTTGACATGATCCAAATGTTAAAATTATCTGACAAGGATTTCAAAGTACTTATGATTGACTGTTCAATAATAGCTTTTAGAAAATCCTATTATTTTGGTAGCAAAGTCTCAGAAGAAAAATATAAAATATGAAAGAAATGCAAGTGAAAATTCTGAAACTCAAAATATGCCTAAAATTTTTCAAAAGCAAAAATTAATTTAATGGAAATGATAAAAAGAAGTAATAGTCACAACTAGGAAAAAGATTAATAGAATTTATCTAATCTGCAGAAGACAGAAAATGACAGTCAACATATAGCCTGAAGCTTATATATTTCAAAGGATTCTCTCCTTAAGAAATTTTACAATAAAGAATACAACATTAGTATAAAGTGCATGATTTAGCAGGAGAAAGAAAATCACAATATTTAAAAATCTTAAGCCAGGCTCTGGTGGCTCACACCTGTAAATCCTAGCTACTTAGGAGGCTGAGATCTGAGGATCGAAGTTCAAAGCCAGTCAGGGCAAGGAAAGTCCGAGACTCTTATCTCCAATTAGCCACCAGAAAACCAGAAGTGGTGTAGTGGCTTAAGTGGTAGAGCGCTTGCCTTGAGCTAAAGAGCTCAGAGACAGCACCCCATAACTGACACACACACACACAAAAAAAAATCATAAAGTTGACAAATACCAAGAAAAATGCTTAAATCCATAAAATCTTCAAATTAATTTATTTCCTGTTATAATTATATAAAGCTAATCTATATGTCCTAGAGTTTTAGACACTGTGATCTTTTCCTGATAGACAGTAATTTTATAATATTTATACATAATACATAATCCCATCTTTTTGTAGCATGATTGATCTGGATTCATTTTCTACTATTGATCATTTAAAATAACTTTTTTTTTTTTTTTTTGTCGGTCATGGGGCTTGAATTCTGGGCCTGGGCGCTGTCCCTCAGCTCTTCAGCTCAAGGCGAGCGCTCTACCACTTGAGCTACAGCGCCACTTCCGGTTTTCTGGTGGTTCATTGGAGATAGGAGTCTCATGGTCTCTCCTGCCCGGGCTGGCTTTGAACCGCGATCCTCAGATCTCAGCCTCCTGAGTAGCTAGGATTACAGGCGTGAGCCACCAGCGCCCGACTAAAATAACTTTTTGAGGGTCCTGGGGCTTGAACTCGGCCTGGGTGCTGTGCCTGAGCTTCTTTTGCTCAAAGATAGCACTCTACCACTTGAGCCACAGTGCCATTTCTGGCTTTTTTGAGTAGTTTATTGGAGATAAGGGTCTCAGGGGCCTTCCTGCCTGGGCAGGATTTGAACTGCAATCCTTAGATCTCAGCCTTCTGAGTAGTTAGGATTACAGGCGTGAGCCTGGCTTAAAATAAATTTTTTATGGTAGTACTAGAGTTTGAACTTGGGGATTCGTACTTGCTAGGCACACTCTACCCCTTGAGCCATGCTCTCCTTGCTAATATCATATCAAATTTTGTGAAAATTGAAGACAAGACTATCCTCACATCAACTATAAGACTTCAGGGTGCCAGTGGCTTATGCCTGTAATCCTAACTACTCAAGAGGCTGAGGTCTGAGGTTCATGGTTCAAAGCTGGTCCAGGAGGAAAGCCCATGAGACACTTATCTCCAACTAACCACCAAAAATCTTGAAGTAGAACTGTGGCTCAAATGGTAGAGAAGCACTAGCCTTTAACAAAAAAAGCGAATGGTCAATGCCCTGAGTTCATGGTGCGTATACACACACAACTTCAGGACATCTTGGGTAAGTTTTCTTGCCCAGTGAATAATAATCATAATATTGGAAATTAACAACATTCCTTAATTAGTTTCTTATTGATATTCTCACTGCAATGGTGCATTACAAATTAATGTTATTATCCACAATGTCAATGCCTTAAGAAATCCAAGTGTACAGCTGGTGGCTCACACCAGTAATCTTAGCTTCTCAGGAGGCTGAGATCTGAGGATCGGGGTTCAAAGCCAGCCCGGGCAAGAAAATCCATGAGACTCTTATCTCCAATAAACCAGCAGAAAACCAGAAGTGACACTGTGGCTCAAGTGGTAGAGTGTGCGCCTTGAGCTAAAGAGCTGAGATACAGTGTCCAGGCCCAGAGTTCAAGCCTCATAACCAACAAGAAAGAAAGAAAGAAAGAAAGAAAGAAAGAAAGAAAGAAAGAAAGAAAGAAAGAAAGAAAGAAAGAAAGAAAGAAAGAAAGAAAGGAAGGAAGGAAGGAAGGAAGGAAGGAAGGAAGGAAGGAAGGAAGGAAAGAAGGAAGGAAAGAAGGAAGGAAAGAAGGAAGGAAAGAAGGAAGGAAAGAAAGAAAAAGAAAGAAAGAAAGGAAGGAAGGAAAGAAATCCAGGTGTTTACCAATGAGTTGTGTGTGCGCTTCATCAGATAAAGCTGCATTTCTGCCAGGGACCAATGATCACAAGATGAGCATCCTCACCATTCATTATCACTCTGTGAAAACATGTTTTATTGTTATTATAAAGGTTGTATACAAAGGGGTTACAGTTACACAAGTCAAGTAAAGAGTACATTTCTTTTTAGACAATGTCACCCCTTCCCTCACTCTCTCCCAGTGGTGATTTTTTTTTCATTTGTGACTTTTTATTTTATTGTAAATGTGCTGTGCAGAGGGGTTACAGTTACATAAGTAAGATCATGAGTAGGTTTCTTGTTGAACATTGTTACCCACTCCTTCAATTTTCTTCCACTATCCCTTCCCTCCCCAAATCCTACCCCCAAAGTTGTAAAGTTCATTTCCAACATAGTGTCTTGTGAATATCATTGTTGCATTGGGTCATCCTGTGTCCTTGTTTCACCATTTTATTATTCTCCTTCCCTTCCCCAAATCAGATAAACGTATATACAAGAGGCAGGGCACCAGAATTAAAGACAGTAGTTGCCAGAAATAAACCAAAGGAAAAGGAAAAAATGAAATAAAAAGAAAGAACTTGACGACAACAAGGTCAACAAAGTCAAACAAAGACCTGTTGTTTCCATGTCTTGGAGTTAATTTCAATTAGCATCATTTTATATGGTCATGTGTACATAGCTATTGAGCTATTGTGAACCTCAGCTAGGACTATCCTAGATATACACTAATTATTACAAATGAGGGAGACCATGGAGCCTATGTTCCTTTGGGTCTGGCTTACTTAATGTGATTTTTTCCAAGTCTTACAGATCTCAGAGTCTTACCCAGAAGGGAAAGCCTGAGAGAGGTATGTGGGGCCTCGGGGCCTGAGTGGACAACCTGTGGTAGCTTGTACATGGTGGCTGCATCTTCCTGGGACTTGTGTGCCAAGAATGAATGAGGATTTGAGGCCAGGGCAGTTAGTACATAAAGTTAGAGAGCCGGGCTCCAGTGCCTTACACCTGTAATCTTAGCCTGTAATCAGGCTGAGATCTGAGGATTGTAATTTGAAGACAACCAGACAGGAAAGTCTGTGAGACTCATCTCCCATTAACCACCAAAAAGCCAGAAGTGGAGCTGTGGTACAACTGGTAGAGCACCTGCTTTGAGCATAAAAGCTCAGAGACAGCACTCAAGCGTTAGTTCAAACCCCAGGGCTAGCCAAAAAAAGGTTAGAGAAGTTGTGAACTATCATCTCGTGTGGAATTTTCTCAGACTCTTTTTACACTTCAGTGTATTGTGTTGCTCCAGAAAATATACATTACATATACATATTTTTATATACATATTTATCTACACATATAAGCATTTTCAGATTTTTACTTTTGCTTTTGTTTTGTTTGCTTAGAGGAACAATGCCATGAGGATAATGGTCTAACTTACCCTAGGAGATGCTGCAGTTGAAAAAGATTGAGAAATAGTGTTGAGAAGACTTAGTGAGTAGGCCTGAACATCTCAGGCTGTGATCCTCAGCAAGGCATACAGCGTCATACAATGGAGCGAATGTTAATCTTGTGTAAATCTCTGTCTCTGTGTGTGTCTGTGGCTCTGTCACTCCACCCCTAATCCCACCACTACCACATGTCTCTTTCTTGCTCCCCAGGTATTATTGGTATTTGGAGCTGTGAGGCCTGTGTGGGCAGAAGTGTGTGGTTTGAGGACAAGACATTGAAGCCATTCACACAGTATCTTACTGGGCAAAGGTCATGCTTCCCACTCCCAATCCCTCACCACCTGATGCTCTCTTGGTGGGGTGGAGTATTTCTATCAGAAATCTTTAGATAGCTCTAGGTCACCATCCTAGGGAAACTCTTCTTAAAACCAGAAACTTGGTTTGATGGGGAGAAAGAGAAAGATCTAATTTGATAGATCTAGTCTGACTTTGCATGTTGAATGAAAATGTGAATCCAGAAAAGAGAGAAAATATGGGCAGTGAGTTTACAAACAAGAAGCATAGTTTCCTTGGGGATCCACGGGAACCAAATATAGGGCACTTCAGCCCTGGGCTTCAGGAACACAGCACAGAGTCTGCTGAACCTGAACTTCCTCTGCGTGAGGAAGGGGCAGACTGTGGTGGCTCTACTTTATTCAAAGCACAGTGGTAGAGCTACTATCCTGGTCTTCTACAGGAATGTGTGGCTTGGGGCTCAAATGAGACTGAGTTACTCTGCAAAGTAATGATCCAAACCAGCCTTGTCCACAAACTTGTGGGAACTGTAATGTTCACTATGACAGCCACAAAGGGCTGTTGAGCATTTGAAATGTGACGAGGTCACCCTACACTACAGGGTCCTCTGGTTCTCCAACAATACAGACACATACTCATGCTGGCATTGTGTTGACATTACCTAAGAGTTTAGAATGTGGGGCAGAGGGGTAAATTGTGTTCTCAAATCTACACTTTTCTAAAAGGGATAATAGCTTTTAGCTGGCCAACACATCTGCCTATGTTTGGGGATAGTTGGTATTTGTAACAATCTTGGGGACACTGCCAGTATTTCCTGGATAGGATCAGGGATACTGAATACTCTCTCCTGAGAAAACACGTTGTACAGTGTTAGTCCTGGGAAGTTGAGTCAGGCAGAGCCTAAGCAAAGACCCCAGTTCTTCCCATTACCACCTAATGAACTTTTATTAGGACAAGGAAAGCAACAGCAGATCAATAAAACCAAGGAAGCATGATGTGTGTCTAAATCATGCATGTGTGTGTGTATGCACATGCATGCATGATTTAGACACACATCATGCTTCCTTCTGCATTGTAAGAATTACACTGACCCATCCAGTAGATTCTTCTCAGTCTCTATCCACTTTAGGTCTAGAATGGGTACAGTGAAGTGGCCCTGACAAAGTGGTCTGGACCAACTGACATCAGTACCTTGGATTCTGTCCATTTGCTCTGCAGTGCCACCTGGTGGCTCCAAATATTCTGACCCTACAGCCCGGATTCTTCATAAACCTAAATTTTTAAAAAATTTCTTTTATTGTAAAGATACTGTACAGAGGGGTTACAGTTACACAAGTAAGGTAATGAGTACATTTCCTATTGAGCATTGTTACCTCCTCCTTTGTTTTTTTTCCTGTTATCCATTCCCTCCCTACCTCCCTAACTCCTCCCTCCCATCCCCCCCCCCAAGTTGTAAAGTTCATGTTCAACATAATGTCTTGTACATTTCATTGTTACAATGGGTCAACCTGTATCCTTGTTTCAGCATTTTGTTATTTCCTTTCCCCTCCCCAAATTAGAAAAATTTATATACCCGATGCAGGGTACCAGAATCAAATACAGTGAACACAGGGGTTTCACCATGGGGGAAGAACACACAAAAGAAACAAAATCACATGGTATATTAAAAACAACAGCAACAAAGATAAAACCTCTTGTGTCCCTATCTTGGGGTTCGTTTCACTTAGCATCATCTTATATGGTCATATGTATGTAGCTTTTTTATTGTGATTAAGTGATTGCACAAATTTCACAATCTTGTGAGATAGTGATACTTAAAGTCACAAACACATTCTAACATTCATGAGGCAAATTGTCTTTATCGTGGTCTATAAAGTTTGCGAATCATATGGGTTTTGACAATACAGCTATTTCTTCCACATCGGGTGATATGTACATTTCTTTCCTTTTGCTTAGTGTCAGCTGTTTTTGGCTCATTCCCTCCCTCCCATTGCTGCCATTGAGTTGCTTAGTTCGTTTTGGTCAATGTCCAGTGCAGTTGATGGGTCCCACTGTTGTATGTTTTCCCATTTCCCTCTGTTTCCTGTGTCTTCCTCCTAGTTTCCCTCGATATGTGCAAATATACCATATATGTTGTCAGCAGCATTGGGTCATTTAGCAATGATACGACAAGATGAGTTGAGGTCCTTTGTTTCTCAAGTCTTGTTTACTTTGTCGTATCTCCTTACATTTTGGATTTAACATCCACTTATCAGGGAGACCATGTGCCATTTGTCTCTCTGCTCTTGGTTTACTTCACTCATAATGATTTTTTCTAGTTCCATCCATTTCCTTGTGAATGCCATTATTTTGTCATTTCTAATGGCTGCGTAATCTTCCATTGTGTATAGATACCACAATTTTTGGATCCATTCATCTGTAGTGGGGCATCTGGGTTGTTTCCATATCCTGGCTATTGTGAACAGTGCTGCAATGAACATGGAGGTGCATGTGTACTTGCATACCCACTGGTTCCTGTTGTTCAGGGTAGATGCCTAGAAGTGGTATGGCTGGGTCATAGGGGAGGTCAATATTTAGCTTTCTGAGGACCCTCAAGACTGCTTTCCAAAGTGGTTGTATTAGTGTACATTTCCACCAGCAGTGTAATAGGGTTCCTCTTTCTCTGCATCCCTTCCAGCATTTGTCATTGGCTGACTTTAGGATGTGGGCCATTTTGACTGGGTTAAGTAAGGTGGTATCTCAGAGTTGTTTTTATTTGCATTTCCTTCACAACGAGGGATGGTGAACATTTCCTCATGTGTTTCTTTGCCATTTGTTATCTCTTCTTCTGAGAAGTCTCTCTTTAGCTCCCTGGCACATTTAATGATTGGTTTGTTAGATTTGGGAGGGATTAGTTTCTTGAGTTCCCTGTATGTACTGGATATTAGGCCCTTGTCTGATATATAGCTAGTAAATATTTTTCCCAATTAGTTGGCTGTCTTTCTAGCGTGGTTGCTATAGCTTTAGCTGTGCAGAAACTTTTTAAGGTAGTCCCATTTGTTGAGCCTCTCTCCAAATTGTTGTGACCCTGGGATTCTGTTCAGGAAGTTCCTGCCTGTGCATATAATTTCAAGTGTCTCTCCTACTCTGTCCTGCAGTAGTTTCAGAGATTCAGGTTTGATGTTAAGGTCTTGAATCCATTTTGAGTTGATGTTAGTGATGGTGACAGGCTGGGGTCCACTTTTAGTTTTCTGCATGTGGCTGCCCAGTTTTCCCAGCACCAGTATTTGAAGAGGCAGTGCTTATTCCACTGTATGTCTTTGGCTCCTTTGTCAAATATCAGCTGACTGTAAGAGTGTGGTTTTATTTGTGGATCTTCTATTCTATTCCATTGGTCTTTGGGTCTGTTTTTGTGCCAGTACCAAGCTGTCTTTGTTATTATGGCTCTCTAGTGGAATTTGAATTCCGGCATTGAGACCCTCCCGTATTATCTTTTTGCCAAGAATTGTTTTGGCTATTCTAGGTCTTTTGTAGTACTATATGAATTTTTGGACTGTTTTCTGTATTTCAGTAATGAACATCATTGGGATTTTAATGGGAATTGCATTGAATTTGTATGTCAATTTAGGAAGTATGGCCATTTTCACTATAGTAAGCCTGCCTATCCAAGAACATGGAAGGTCTTTCCAGTTCCTGGTGTCTTCTATAATTTCTTTAAGTTGTTGTGGGTTTGTTGTTGTTGTTGTTGTTGTTAGCCATGGGGTGAACTCTGGGCCAGGGTGCTGTCCCTGTACTCTTCAGCTCAAGGTGAGTGATCTACTGTTTGAACCACAGTGCCACTTCCAGTTTTCTAGTGGTTTATTGGAGATAAGAATCTCACAGAAGGGCTGGGAAGGTGCTCAGTGGTAGAGTGCTTGCCTTGCATGCATGAGGCCCTGAGTTCAATTCCCCAGCACCACATAAGCAAAAAGAAAAAAAGCCGGAAGTGGCTCTGTGGCTCAAGTGGTAGAGCGCTAGCCTTGAGCTGAAGAGCTGAGGAACAGCACCCAGGCCCAGAGTTCAGGCCCCATGACTGGACTCCCCCCACCCCCCAAAAAAAAGAATTTCACAGAAGAGTTTCCTGCCCAGGCTGGCTTTGAACCATGATCCTCAGATCACAGCCTCCTGAGTAGCTAGGATTATAGGTGTGAGCCACCGGCACCAGGCTTAAGTTTTTATAGTTTTTATTAAATGATTCCCTTACATCTTGTTAATTCCTAAATACTTTTTTGAGGTTATTGTGAATGGGGTTGTTTTCTTGATTTCTACTTGTACATTGTTGGTGTTCAGAAAGGTAACTGATTTTTGTGGATTAATTTTGTATCCTGCTACTTTGCCAAAGTGGTTTATAAGTTCTAAGAGTTTGGGGGTGGAGTTTGGGGATCATGAAGATATAGTATCATGTCATCTGCACAAAGGGATAGCTTAACTTCTTCCTTCCCTAATGTGGATCCCTCTAATGTCTTTTTCTTGCCTTATTGACCTGGCTAAGAGTTCCAGAACTATATTGAAGAGGAGTGGTGAGAGTGGCTATCTTTGCCTTGTTCCTGATTTTAGGAGAATTGGTTGTAGTTTTTCCCCATTAAGTATAATATTGGCTATTGGCCTGTCATATATGGGTTTTATTGTTTTAAAGAATGTTCCCTTCTATTCCTATTGTCCCCAGAGCTTTTAACATGACTGAATGTTGTATTTTATCAAAAGCCTTTTCTGCATCAATGGAGATAATCATGTGGTTCTTGACCTTGGATCTGTTGATGTGATGATTACATTTATTGATTTATGTATGTTAAACCATCCCTGCATCTCTGAGATGAAGCCTACTAGGTCATAATGTATGATCTTTTTATATGTTTCTGGATTCTGTTGGCTAACATTTTATTGAGGAGCTTTCCATCTGTGTTCATCAGGGAGATTGGTCTATAGTTCTCTTTTTTTGTTGGGTCTTTGCCTGGTTTGGGGATGAGTGTGATATTGGCTTCATAGAATGAGTTTGGAATAGCTGCCTCTGTTTCTATTTCTCAGAAGAGCTTGAGGAGTATGGATATTAGTTGCTCTTTAAAGGTCTTACAGAATCCGGTAGTGAATCCATCTAGTCCTGAGCTTTTCCTCGTTGGAAGACTTCTGATTGCTTCCTCTATCTTATTGAAAGATATTGGCTTATTTAATTGATTTATTTCTTCTTAGTAATGTTTGGGCAATTTGTATTTCTCTAAAAATTAATTTCTGCTAGGTTTTCCTTCCTTAGTGAGAATAGATTCTGGCAATAATTCTTCGTAATTGTTTGGATGTCTTGGGTATTTGTTGTAATTTTCCTTGTGTCATCCCTGATCTTATTGATTTGGGTTTCCCTTCTTCTTTTTTTTAGTTCATCTTTCCAAAAGTCCACAAATTTTATTGATTTTTTTCAAAAAAAGCCTTGTTTTATTGATGTTATTTATAGTCTTCTTAGTCTCTATCTCATTAATTTCAACTCTTATTTTGGTTATCTCACTCAATCTAGTAACTTTAGGTTCAAGTTTTTCATGCTTTTCTAGCAGAGTTGCAACATGAGATTATTGACTTGGTCTGTCTGTATTTTCTTGATGTGTGCACTGAGAGCAATAAATTTGCCCCTAAGGACTGCTTTTGCTGTGTCCCACAGGTTTCTTTGTGATGTGTATTCATTTTCATTGAATTGTAGGAACTTTTTAATTTCTTAATTTCTTCTGTTACCCAGGTGTTGCTCAGAAGTGTGCTGTTCAACTGACATGTACTTGAATAATTTCTACAGTATGTTTTGTTATTGAGAACTAGCTTGATTCCACTGTGTTCAGACAGAATACAGGGGATTATGTCAATCTTCTTGTATTTGCTTAAATTCCTTGTATGAACTATGATATTGTGTATTTTGGAGAAAGTTCCATGGGCTGCTGAGAAGAACATGTACTGGGTTGTTGTAGGGTAGATAACTCAGTATATGTCAATTAATTCCACTTGAGATATGTGATCATTTAATTTGGTGGCTACTTTGCCAATCCTCTGGTAGGTAGACCTGCCTTTGGTGAGTGTGGAGTATTAAAGTCTCCTAGTATTATATTTGGATCTATTTTATTCTGTAAGTTTGAGAGTATTTGCTTAATGTATTTGGGTGCACCAATGTTTGGGGAATATGTTGATAATGGTAATATTCTCTTCTTGGATTGTTCCCTGTCTTAATATGTAGTGTCCTTTTCTTTTTGTATGATTTTAATGAAAAGTTCATTTTGTCTGATATCAGAATGGCAACTTCTGTCTTCTTGCTGGGAGCATTTGCATGTTAGATCTTCCTCCATCCCTTCACTCCACTCAAGAGTTTGTTTTAATGTTTGGCTCTGAGGTAGGTCTCCTGAAGGAATCAGAGGGATGGTCTGGTTTTCTGATTCAATCTGCAGTTTTCTTTTGATTGGTGAATTGAGCCCGTTAATATTTATGTTTATTATAGAGAAATGCATTGTTTTCTGTCATTTTCCTGCTTTCCTAAATTTTTCTTCTTTCATTTCCTCCTGTGCTTACTAAGTTGGACCTCTAGTGATATCTGTCTGATGTGGATCCCTGATCTTGTTTTCTTCATGTTGTATTCTTCCTCTTAATATTCTTTGAAGTTCTATCTTATTGTTTATGAATTCATTTAGTTTTTCTTTACTAATAAAAATTTTAGTTTCTCCATCAAATGTGAATGCAGTCTGGGTTGGCAGTTATTGGTTCTCAGGGCTTGGATGGTACTTTCCCAGGCTTTCCTTGCATTCCCTGTCTGGGTGGGGAGATCTGCAGTGATTCTGATTTTTCCCCCCATTATAGTATAGCTCCTTTGTTTCTGCTACATCCAAGATTGTTTCTTTATTATTCAGATCTATCATTTTTTACTATAATGTGCCTAGAAGTGTTCCTCCTGGGATCCTGCTTGTTAGGTGTTCCATATGCCTGTTATGTTGATACGACATTCTTTTAAGGTTTGGGAAATTTTCGGTGGTAATCTTACTGAATAGGTGTTGCATTCCTTTGTTCTGGTATTCCTCACTTTCGTCCACGCCAATTATACAAAGGTTAAATTTCTTGGCATTTGTCTGCTTGTTCTTCGATTTCTCTTTGGCATAGTTTAAGTGATTTTTCCATATCTGTGGACTTTTTTTTCCCAGTTGCTGCATTTTGTCTTCCGTATCGGATATTCTAATTCCCATTTCATTTACTCTGTTAACTATGGCTTCCATTGTGGTTTGCATGGAGGAAATTGAACCATTTATGACTTCTATGTTGGATCTCAGAATATTAATCTCATCTCTTAGCAAGGTGTGTACTGTACCTATTTTTGAATGCATCTCTTGTTTGAAATCCTGCATCTCTTTGATACTTAGTTTCTTTAAATTTTTGATCTATTGCTTGCTTTAATTCTTGAGTCATTGCCTCTAACATCTCTTGGATGTAGTGTTTGTCTTCTATTCCTATTTTGCTTCCACTGGGGCTCTTCACTGGGTGGTTACTGGCCTTTGGGGTGGCTTGCTATTCTGGCTATTGATAAATTTTGTGATTTTTGCATGGGGATTCAGGGATTATTGGATACTAATCTCAAACTCTGACTGTTTTGGTCAATAGGTCTTTGCTTCGTTCTGGGTTGGTTCCTGGATCAACTGATGAAGCTCACTCTCGGCCCTGGATTGGCTGAGAATCTGTACCTGGTCTCGATTCTGTTGGGGGAATGGTCAATGTCCAGCTGCTAGTCTGATTCATGTAGGACTCTCAGCTGTCTGCTGGAGATCACAGGCAGTTTCCACCTTCAGCTAAGGACTAAGTAGCCCAGACTTGTGCTCCCTCCTAGGGGTGCTCTTGGCAATATCAGTTGTGCTGGATGTATTTTCCCAGTTGCTAGAGTCCTGACTATAATCGGGTGCTGGTGGCCTGGGCGGTCCAATCCCCAGTCTGGGATATACAGGTCAGGCTCTGGTGGGATTTGGGCTTCTGGTTCTCCTGCCCTGAACACACAGGTCTTTTGCCATCAAGGGTGCAGTTCCCAGGGCCTGTGGTTCCCTGCTTTCCCCCTACTGCTGAGGCATGCGTTCAGCATCTGACTTCAATCGGGACAGGTAGGTTGTGCAGTCAGGCACCTGATCACCAGGCCTGGCCCTGGCTCCTGGTCCCCAGCCTGGGACACACTGGTTGGCCTGAGATGGGACCTGTGCTGCTGGGTATCCTGCTGGGGTATGCAGTCTGGATTTCTTCTGCTGCTGGCTGCTGTGACCTGTGGGCGCTGTTCCCAGCTTGAGCATTTAAGCTCCCTCCCAGGGGCACTCTTGCTCAAGCCTGGTGGGCTGCGTGTGTTCCATGGGCTGGTGGGGCACTTGCACAGTTCCCAGTTTTAGTGGGACCTGTAGTCTATGTGGTAGGGGGAGGGGTCAGGGTCAAGCCCTGGGGGTTAGCACTAGCACTGGTCTCCCTTGAGGTGGGGGGAGGGTGTCTCCTGTGGGATACTCACTTATCCTGGAATTGGTTGGGCACTCTCCAGCGGGGCTGTAGCAGATTGCTGTTTCTGTGTGCTGCAGGTTGCTGGTTGCCACTGTCCTTCAAATTGGGTTGATTGTGGGCTGGGCCGGGTGGTGGTGGTGGTAGTGGCAGCAGTTCTGCCTCTGTGTATGTATCCAGGCTGGCGCGGTTTTTTGCGCCGGCCTTTTATGGGCCTGGGTTCTTTGTTTTGGGGATGGCATGTGGACCTGCTCCACCAGTGAGGGATGGGGAAGGGGTCTTCCTGCAGGTTCTGAGCTCGGAGGTTTCTGTTTCTGTTTGCACTATCTGGGGCAGCACTAACACCTTGGGAGTTTTCTGCGCTGGTATTTTGCAGACGGACCCCTGTAGTCCAAGTGGCTTTGGTGGGATGGAGCAGTGCTGTTCCTCCAGTGAGGGGTGGGGGAAGGGTCTTTGTGCAGGTTCTGAGCTCCGACGTTTCCGTTTACAATCAGCAGATCCAGCAACAGCACCTTGGGAGTCTTCTGCTGACAAGCCACTGTGGCTCTGGGGTCTCCGGCAGCCCCAGGCTGGGCCGGGCTGCGGTTTGGTGCAGCACTGCCCGGCGGAGGGAAGGGTCTTGGAGCTTTTCCGTTCTGAAATTCTTCCTTTTTTTCCCCCACCTCCTGTTTTTCACTGGGTGTTTGGCTATTTGCTCTTGTCGGTCTTTGGGGAAACTGAACATTGGAACTTGAACTCTGGTTACAGAAAGGTGTGGTGCTTCCCTACTCTCCCCTCTTCAATTTTTTTTTTTATGTGCCAATACTGGGGCTTGAACTCAAGAGTCCCACATTCTCTCTTGGCTTTTTCACTCAAGGCTAGTGTTCTGCCACTTGAGCCACATGTCAACTTCCAGCTTTTTGCTAGTAAATTGGAGATAAGAGTCTCACGGACTTTTCTGCCCAAGCTCACTTTGAACTGTGATCAGATCTTAGAGTCTGGAGTAACTAGGATTACAGGCATTGCCACCCCAGAAATGCCACCCAGCCAATAATTAGGCTTTTTTTTTTTGGTCTGGTTGTGGGGTCTGAACTCTGGGCCTGGGCACTGTCCCTCAGCTCTTCAGCTCAAGGCTAGTGCCCTACAACTTGAGCCACAGTGCCACTTCCGGCTTTTTTCTTTTTGCTTATGTGGTGCTGAGGAATCGAACCCAGGGCCTTAGGCATGCAAGGCAAGCGCTCTACCACTGAGCCAACTTCCCAGCAATAATTAGGCTTTTAATGCAGGCACAGAAAAGAGACTTGGCTTAAAAGGATCATTTCTATGATAATCCAAATGAATGTTTTATGTATGTGATTCAATTCTGTAGCATGGATATGTTGTAATTAAAATCAGTTTTAAAAACAGCCAGGAGAAAGGACAAATGCCTGAGGTGATGGAAATGCCAACTAACATGATCTGATCCTTACATGTTATTTTCAAGTGGAAGTGTGCTGTACCCCACAAATATGAACAATTATTGTCAATTCAAAGTACATTTACAAAGTTCACAATAAAATGTGGTTAGATTCCTAAACATTAAAAGTGATAAATTTGTTTTTTTTTTTTTTTTGAGGGTGATCTGGGCACTGTCCAAGTTTCTTTGCTCAAGACTAGTGCTCTACCACTTTGAGCCACAGCCTCACTTCTGGCTTTCTGGTGGTTAATTGGAGTTAGGAGTCTCACAGATTTTCTGCCTGGGCTGGCTTTGATTTCAGCCTCCTGAGTAGCTAAAGTTACAAGCATGAGCCACCAGTGCCCAACTGAAAGTGAAAAACTTTCAATAAGCAAATTGTGTGCTAAATCTTGGGAGCATCTTCATATATGAAGTGGTTCAGAGACCCTTCATCCCTTCTACAGGGCTCTCCCTGAGGCCACCACAGGGCCAAATCTGATGTTTCAGACAAGAGGGCTTAATAAGCCAGCTTCCTCATGAAATATGGAGTTCAGGTCTGGCCTGCTCCATGTTAGGCACATGGTGGATGGTAGGGTCTCGCATCGTCTTCATGGTGTGGGAAGGTGAAGCCCATTGTCTCCCAGGTGATGGGCATGCCTGAATCCTTGGAGGCAGGGGCAGGCACTTAGCTCCTAAGTTACTAAACCTGTCAGTCCAATGCCTGGAACTGGGAGTTTCCTGTGACCCTGCCCCCTGACCTGACCCTATTTAGGCCCAGACCAGTGCAGGTGTCATCCACTATTCCACATGTTCCCATGTTTGTGTCCTGTCTTCTGGCTCTTCTCAGTTCAGCTCCAAACAAACTAGTTGGTTGGTTTGTATTATTTTGTTTGTATTATTTTGTTTTTTTTTTCCTCTCCAGCCTTCATGGCTCAGTTTCCTAACAGCGTTAAGTGTATTTGCTGGCTGCTGGTCTCTGGGACAGGAGTCCACCAGGCAGTCACCAACTTTTAATGAAGACTCCAAGATTAGATCTCTCAAAATGTGGCTTCTGTTTTCTCACCTTATTAACACTCATCTGATCACATAACAAGGCCACTTTAAAGGGAGTTGTAGAAGAGTTCAACTTGCAAACAGTAGGTACTCAATAAATAGTAGGCCTGGGATTAGGAATTAGAATGATGTTCAGATTTGAAAGACCTAATAAGGTACTCACAATGACAGATGCTGCTTCTTTACTTTCTGTACTCTGGTATCAGGGTATCAGTGCAGGAATTTCTCAGGCTTCAATGATCTCCACAGGATGAAAATCACAAACATAGAAACTAGAAAACCAAGTCTGTGCCACATCTTGTTCTCACCAGCTATTCCAATTCCTACTTAAGAACTGAATGGAAAGCTCCAACTCCAAATGACCCACTGACTTTTTTCATTTTAAATATGTAACAACCAAGAAGCCAGGGAAAGCAATAGCTGTCTCCCTGTAGACATCTTAACTTTGAAAACATTCAGAGAAAAATGAATTCCTCTGATCTGTTTAATCACCTGAAATTGGGGATAAGAGAATGGCCATCCAGGTAAATGTGTTATGGCAAAATCCCACCAGTGCTAACCTAAACTACTGACCACGAGACATACATATGTCATATAGTCCTTACTCCCCTTACTCTCTCTTTTTAGGCCCACAAGCAACCAATGGTCCTGTCCCTCTGTTATCAGGCTAGTAAGTATGTCAGGTGTCACTTCTGGAACTAACAACTGAATGGTAGCATAAGGCCCACTTGGGTTCCTGTTTCTCTGTTACTGAGACCAACAGTGCTCCCTTGTCCTGTCTTAAAGCAGAGCTCTCAGGTGGCCTGTGATGGATGTGTGGCATGAACAGAAATCTGTTATTCTGAACCAGAGATAAGGGTTGTTATTGCAACATAATATGACCCTTTGGAACTGGTGACTTTTTAATGAAGTCTGTCTTCCTATAATCCAGACCCTCAAGTTGTCTGTCGTGGTAGCTGTTTTATGAAGCTGATCATAGTTATCTGCTGACTTATGTTTACTAATGGTACTCAATTGCAGCCTAAAATCCATGAAATATAAAAAGATGCAGAAATCAACAGGACAATCCAATAGGAAAAACATTAACTTCACCTCTGTAGTAGAAGCAGAACTTGTCCACCCAAATCTACCCATAAAACCTTAAAAGGTTACAGACCACAGAAACAGACCTAAGGGAGTTTTTAATGCTGCAGTCCAATGCTTTATGAATCTAAACAGCAAGCTAAATGGTTTTTTTTTTTTTGTCCATTAACAGAACACAAGAACCCACGTAGGAAAAGGCTGAGTGTGCTCCCTGAGGGTGTATGGAATCATCCTGCCAGCAGTTAGGTGGGGCCCACTCATCTCTCTGAATTCTATCACAAGATGGTTAATTTGACCCCTTTATCTGGCTAGAATTTAACCACTTACTTAGGATAGTTACAGATGTGATATTCAATATGAGTAAGTCAAATTCATTAATGATAGTGATAATATTTTTTAGTTTTAGGAATAAATTTTAACATCTTAATGTAAAGTAGAAAAAATACTGCTCTTATACAAATAATTAACAGAATTCCTTGAATAAATGAACAAGCAAAACTAAATAATAATATTCATATTGTTTCAGGTTTATTTTCATAATTGTCTTCCATAGAAGCAACCATCTGCATTTTCGAAACATTTAATATTCTACTCATTAGGAAGCTGAAAAAATAAAGCAGATTCCATACATGAATTCCATACTCTGTATACTCACAAATAAATATATTAAAATGTATTTTGCAGACTGACTTCACTTGCTATATAACAGATCACTGAATACTAAATTTTGAGCATATTCATGCAGATTAGCACTTTGGTACACAAGGGCTTTAAGAGTTCTGGAAAACAATTCTTTTCTTGTTGTAAACACAAGTTTTTCACTTCTGACTAGAATCAAGATGAAAGATTATCAAGTGGAAAAATAGAATGTAGAAGCATGAAAAACAAAGTCTTTACTAGAAACCACACAGAGTAACTCTAACATAGAAGATCTACTCAAGTCCTGCCCACTCTGAAAGGGTGAGGGAACGGGGTTGCAGTTGTCTAAAGCCCGCTGTATTGTTTAAAACTCAAGCTGTCTTCTGCTCAAGATGAACTGTATCACTTTTTATGTTTCCACTATGTAAAAAAGAGGAAAACATAAGATTCCCAAGGCTGTAATTAATAACATGGTCTATAAACTCAGTTTAAAATATCTTTGAGGGGGCTGGGAAGGTGGCTCAGTGGTAGAGCGCTTGCCTTACATGCCTGAAGCCCTGGGTTCAATTCCTCAGCACCACATAAGCATAAGAAAAAAAGCCAGAAGTGGCGCTGTGGCTCAAGTGGTAGAGTGCTAGTCTTGAAGAGCTGAGGGACAGTGCCCAGGCCGAGTTCAGGCCCCACAACCGGACACCCCCCCCAAAAAAAAAAACAACAAATCTTTGAATACTAGCAAATCTGTTTAAATAGATGACTAACTAGTGCAGAAGGTTCTGGCTGATGAAATTTTTTTATGCATTTATTTCTTTCAATAAAAATGCCTAAATACAGCTTTATTCAGATTATTCATAATATTAATATAGTCAATGAAAATGAGCTGGCTACTTGCACATTATGCAAGTAACCTACGGAAACACAAAATTTGTTAATATTTTTCTATCAGACCCTCAATAAATCAGTAACAGTAAGCTCTTCAAGCACACCTGGCAGAGGATGCTTTTCTGTGTAAGCTTGCTCACAGAGCTGGGACCACCAGTGCTATGAGGCTCATTTTAGTGTTTTCAGAAATACTGTGATATGTTCAGTGAAACTAAGCATACCACATTCCAGTAAGATGATTGTAAAGAGACAGGCAGGGTACAAGTAACAGAGCGGGCTTGGCCTGCATGGCACAGAGGAATGCTGCTTCCAGACTCTTCCTATTAGCTTATGAAATGGGCCTAACAAAGACAAGGGGAAAGGAATGCTTCCAACTAAACCATGAGGAAATAACAATGAAGTATAAAAACACTGGCAACTCAGTATTTTAAATACATGCCTTTCAACAGCAATGCTTTCACAGCCCATTTTTTGGTATAAGACAGTATTTCCCATGTTACATTATAGTAGGTCTAGTTGCAACTTTAAATGAGTCAGAAATTATCTGGAGGAAGAAATATGGATATACTCAGTGGATGAGAATAGTTTTTTTGAAATTCATATGAAAGGTCTGATTATCAATGACCATTACTCCAAGAAGATTTGAAGAAACTCACTATATATAAGATGAAAAAAATACCCATGCTTCCAAGAGCACTGAAGACATTTAAGTATCATTTTTAAATGCAACTTCAAAATTTTGTAGTCACATATACCAGCCTAAATGCATGTTTCATTGGGCTAAATACTGAAGAGTTCAAAACAGCTACTATTTCAATCTTATCTCTGAGAAAGACTTAGTCATTTAAATGGATGATATCATTGAGGTAAATTTCCTTTTCAAAACTTTTAAAAATCATAATTATTTTTAACAATAAAAGCAGCACTGTTAAAAAATGCAAAGAAAGTGGCCTAACAATAAATTAGAAAAACCATAAAGGGCTATGCCCTTTTTGTTTAGAATATTGTCTAGAATTAGGCTTGTAAATTTAAAATCACCTGAATTATAATGTGAACACATTTTTGGCTAATTCTTGCTCTTATACTGCGAACAAAAAAATTGCTTCACAGGCAGTAGGCTGATTAGGAAAAATGTTAACTAAAAATTATCCATCTTTACCAATATCACATCCTCAGTGAAGTAGATAAGCATACACAAGTCCCAGGTCCATGAAAATGGTGTGTCAGGATTTTTCCCTTCTCCTAGGCACTAGCACTAGCATAGTCCTCCAGAATATTCGTCTTCCTCCTCCTCAACAGCTGCACTGGTGACACCATCAGGCTTGGCCTGGGGTGTTGCTGGTGACTTCTTTTTGATTCCCCCTCCTGGAACCACCAAGCTCAAGCCCAGCTTAGCATACTGTAAATGACAAAACACATTCTAGTCACATGATATCCCCCAACAATTAACATAAAAGGACAGTGTCTTAGCTACCAGTGACATGAAAAACATGCTGAGCAATGTGCTAAGGTCCAACAGTCTCATGGCCATGATATGACAGGTGCACATTGTGGAAATATGAATGTGTGGCTCATTTGGGAACTTGAGATAATGTGAGTATACCAAGTTAATACTTTAGTATCTATAAAATAAAGTACTGTTGAGTGAGGATGTAAGCTAATGGCATGCCTTTAAAATATATAAAAATTTACAAAATCATACATAAAGCTGAGAGGGACAGTGATATCTGTAACCTCAGTATCCAGAAGGATAAGGCAGGAAGATCACAGTCTGAGGCCAGTCTAAGCTAAACTAAGATACCGGTCTCAAAAACAAAGAATGATTTACACACACACACACACACACACACACACACACACACACACACACACACACACACACACACACACACACACACACACACACACACACACACACACACACACACACACACACACACACACACACACACACACACACACACGGAGGGGGGGAGAAAGAGGAGGAGGGAGGGGAAAGGAGAGAAGAAAACAAGGAGAAAAGACTAGTTTCTCTACCTGTGTCACTGTAAGAAAGTTGACTATTATACCCTGCAACTGGAATCTTAAGTTAATATACAATCAAATACACTGAAAGAGGAAGTGAGCAGGAATGCTGCAGAGCCATGCCCACTCCTGTGTGTGGTGCTCTGCAGGCTGTTTCTTCCTTGGGGACTGAAAGTTTCTTCACAACAGTGCAGAAGACAGAGCCCGTTACTTGACTTTTACAAGTGCATTACACTGCTAGCTGCCTCAGAGGGCTCCCACAGGCTTACTGAAAAAGCCACTAAATGTTGGGTCTCTTCCAGATGGGGGCCTAAAAACAACTGACCAAAAAACATACAGAGGTCAACTGGGAAGAGGAAGTTGGGAATGGAGCTAAATTGTTTAAAAATATGCACATGGTTAAACACAGTTAAAGAGTAAGTAAATGTCGATAATATGGCTGCCATTCAAATCACCCAAATGGAGTTGATATGTCCCTTTATGAGTACAGCTTGAGGTAAAGGTAAAATTAGAGGCAGAAGCCTCCCTCAGGAAAAAAAAAATTACCTCTTCCCTTCAAGTAGAAAGCTAGCCAAAATGGCCCACTCACGTCATTGTCCATGTATTTGAAGAGGGGTGAGTTGCAGACCTCTGACACTTGATCCTGGTCTTGCTGATCATACCCTTCGAGGAGCTGTTCCAGTGCAGTACAGTCTTCACTGCCATTGAACCCTGGTATGCTAAAGTAAAACACAACCACACTTGACCTTCCCTTAAAAGACTGCTTCTCTACCACCAGCAGAGGTGACAAAGTCATGGACATCAGACTGTTACAAAGGGTGGGAGGGCCATTGGCATGCAGTGGACAGAGGCCAGGGGTGTTGCAACGTACAAAACAAGCCCCTCTTCCAAACAATTATCCATCTTGCAATGGTAGTTTACGCCTAGCCCTAGGAGATTTACAAAGAAGCTTCAGAGCCAGAAACAATTAGAAGCAATTCTGACAAATGCCCCCCAGTGCAATTTGGACCTCCAAGTCAAGGTCTTACCTGTAGCTCTCTCTGACACACCTTTCTGCAGCCACATAATCATTTCTGTGCAAATGAACTAAGACTTGAGCGATTGTTTTCTAAAACAAAAAATTAAGATTCCAATTTATTCTTATTTCATAAAGCCAACTCCCTGTCAGTCTTTAAAACACTGAAACTTAACCTTCAGAATATTGGTTTGTATTCTGAAAGATCTGTAATTTCTGATAATGTCTACAGGACACAAATGTGTCTCAAATCCTAACACAAACTACACAAATGGCACAAACTACATTTGCACATTTGGGTAGGATAATGCCCAATTCAGGAGCAGTCCCAGGCAAGCCTGTTAACTCTCCAGCCCTAACCCTTCTCAGGTGGTATTGGCTTGCGGACCATATTTTTGACAAATCCCCAGAACACAATCCCTGAATTTTTCAAAACTTTATACTGACTTAGTCTTGAAAAAGAGAATCAAAAGGGGCTGGGGCTGGGATGGGCTCATAAGTGTAAAACTATACTTAGGAATTCTTGAAAAAATATTTAAGGAGAAAGTACAAATGAAAACTTTAGGCAACATCAGCAATAATAATACGTATATGTCAACAATGCCAAAAGTTATGGGATCAAGAAAATGACGAATTTTATTAGCAAAGCAATTCCAAATTATTATTTTTTTGATACCAGGTCTCTAGCACGTAGCCCAAGCTGACTTTGAACTAAAGATTCTCCTGTCTCCATCTCTATGATGATAGGTGTGCACCACCATGCCCAGCCCATAAAGTTGTCAGGTTCCAAACCTATGTCTTAATTAACAAATGCAACACCTTACCCTTTCCCCTTTGCCAGCTGTGGCTCATTTGGCATGTTATCTGTCTCTGCTTTTCTGTCAATCCTCATATGGGACCAAACCATACTAGTACTTCCCATGAGCACACTAGAAACAACCCGAGTCTGTAAGTGACACAGGACTCTAGCTTTGGCTGGAAGCTCCCCTCCACAGGCTCCTCTGAATAAACCCTTGCTGGTATCAAGCTGTATCTTCATCTGTTTTCTGCAGAGTTTTGAATCTAAAAGAAGTATTCAAAAAGAATTTTCTTTTTTTTGGTGCTGGTCCTGGGGCACTGTCCCTGAGGTTTTTTGCTTAAGGCTAGTGCTCTACTACTTGAGTCACAGCTCCATTTCTGCCTTTTTTGTGGTTAATTGGAGGTAAGACTTTCTGGCTAGGCCGGCTTTGAACTGAGACCCTGAGAGCTAAGCCTTTTAAGTAGAAAGGATTACAGTGTGAACCACCAAGGCCTGGCTAAATCTTCATTTCTATTTTTTTAACTGCTCTGTCTTCAAGTTTACTATCTTTTGTTATTTCCATTATAAAACCATACCATTATAATTACACTCATCTAGTCATTTATTTCAGATACTATATTTAGTCCTAAAAATAACTTTTTCCATTTAAAAAAAAAAACAAAGAGGACTTGATTGACATCAGTTGTCTTTTCTCCTGAACCTAGGCCAGTTCCGGGTTTAGGTGTTGAGTAATTATGCACTGTGTCCCTGATGTCTGTGGATATTATGCTATGGTGATGTTGCTGTAATTCTCTGGGTATCAAATGCTTTTAACAGCCAGTCAGTCATCTCAGTTATGTCAAACTGTGAACCATGCCTTGTTTTTGGTCCTGTAAGGCTCAGTGGTTTATGCTTTATTTCCCTTCTCTCAGCACTGTACAGGAGTCTGCTATGGGTCTGTCATACCTATGTATATAGCCAAGATCTGTGGGGGGCCACATACATCCTTAGGTGACTCCCTTTCCTATTTTCTCCTTATTGGGATTTTCTTTATGCTCTGATGGCTCCTTTTCCCAGTTCCTCTGGCCAGAAAGTGGGGTTCCTCTATTTTTGATGGGCCTGAGCCATTATGACAGTTGTAGCTTGACCTTGGAGCAAGCTGATGGAGAAAAACAACTTGGCCTTCTCTGTTTATATCAATGATGGGATTTCTTTTGCATTTTTATTGCTTGGGCCTCTGCTGCCTAGCACTGTGAATGCTCTCAGGGCAATGCTGTAAGAGGAAGTGGGAAACTCATTTTTCCACCTGCTTATTTCCCTCCATAGTTTATCTGCCTTTCTTTGTTTCTCAGGAGTTGTAGATAGCTGCTTTCTAGTTTCTAGTTTTAGTTGCAATCCACAAGAAACAGGTTATAATGGCTTTCTCATTCACAGGCAGAAATAGTGTCATTTCACAGAAATATACAAATACCCACCGTATCCCTGCATTATTTATATATTCTAATGTGAAGAGTTATCGAATGTAAAGCCAAAAGTGGGCATTTTCTTTTTTTTTTTTTTTGGTCAGTCATTGGGCTTGAACTCTGGGCTTGGGTGCTGTCCCTCAGCTCTTCAGCTCAAGGCGAGCACTCTACCCCTTGAGCCACAGCGCCACTTCCGGTTTTCTAGTGGTTTATTGGAGATAAGAGTTTCACGGACTTTCCTTGCCAGGGCTGGCTTTGAACCATGATTCTCAGATCTCAGCCTCCTGAGTAGCCAGGATTACAGGCGTAAGCCACCAGCGCCTGGCAAAAGTGGGCATTTTCAACAAATACCTTGTAACAAGTTGGATAATTTTCAATTTCTTTATAAATATTCTTTTCCTTCTGAATGGAGACAGCAGCTTCATCAAATCTGAAAACAAAACCAAACAAAGAAATGTAAGACAAGGCAGGCAGTGATCCCTTCATAGTATATGTTATCTTTGTAGTGCATGTGATAGACTCTGGAGAAACAGACAGGTAGGTAGGTATTCTTAACTACCCCATAACCATGTCCCCATCAGCTCTGTTCATCTGGCTTTCTGGACTGTCTCCTAAATGTCAATCTCCTGCCAGGCTCATGCCTACAATCCTACCTACTCAGGAGGCTGAGATCTAAGGATTGCAGTTCAAAGCCAGCCCGGGCGGAAAGTCTGTGTGACTCGTATCTCCAATTAACCAGAAAACCAGAAGTGGTGCTGTGGCTCAAGTGAAAGAGTGCTCACCTTGAGCTGAAGAGCTCAGAAAGCTGAAGTCCCACAACTGCCCCCCCCCCCCCCCACACACAAAAAGTCCATCAGGCTTCAAGTTGACTTATGAACAAAGGAATGTAAGTGTTGGTGCAAATGACAAGTAATGAGTTTCTAACAAATTCAATAAACCCCTCAGTGAAATGCACCAGAAACTAGCCTCCATTTCATCACTCAGACTTCTTCCCTTCCCATGGAAAGGGCTTCCAGGCTCCCCAAGGCTACTCTCTCCCTCTTTTATGTCTGCTGCCTTCCCAGGCCCCAGTGCTGCCTCAGCAGGCCCCAGTCAACCAAGCCAGCCCACCTGAACCTTTGATCTTCAACACTCATCTCTTCTAACCACTCTCACCTATTCTCCACTTGATGGTGGGCTCGAGAAAGAGAAAGCAAAGGGATGGCTAGACCATTTTCCCCGAAGAATGTACCTTTATAGGCAAAGTTATCTAATCCTAAGATTCTGGGGTAATGTGTAACGCCACTTAGGAGGCTGAGATTTAAGGATTACTGTTTTCTGAAGCCAGCCTAAGCAGGAAAGTCCATGAGAATCTTATCTCCAATTAATGACCAAAAAGCTGGAGGTGGAGCTGTGGTTCAAGTAGTAGAGTGCTAGCCTTGAGCAAAAAGCTCAGGGACAGTACCTAGGCCCTGAATTCAAGCCACAGGACTAGCAGAACAGCAACAAAAAAACTAACCAAATAACAGATCTCTTTCATGCTGCTGAATCATACTTGCCAATAAAAGTGAGATGCTGCTGAACGCCATTCACACCTGTAATCCTAGCTACTCAGGAGGCTGAGATCTGAGGATCACCATTCAAAGTCAGCTCAGACAGGAGAGCCTTTGAGACTCTTATCTCCACTAGAAAACCAAGTGGCACAGTGACACAAAGTGGTAATGCCCTAGACTCAAGCAAAAGAGCTCAGGGACAAAAAAAAAAAAGAGCTAATTCTGGCATTATACAGAAGAAAAACAGTGCATCTTTAAATATTTAATTCAGTATGTCTCCTCACTAGATGTCAATTTTTCTACAGGATATAAAGGGTATCCTTGTATGCCTATAGCTTATATTTAAAGATGAACAGCTATACCTAAAACTATTTACCAGTCCAAAATGTAGACTTATAATACACTTAGAAGCCAGGTGTCAGTGGCTTGCACCTGTAATCCTAGGTACTGAGGAGGCTGAGATCTGAGGAGTACGGTTCAGTCAGCCTGGGTAGAAAAGTCTGAGACTCTAGCCACCAAAAAGCTGAACGTAAAAATGTTGCTCAAATGGTAGAGCACCAGCCAAGAGCAAGAAAGCTAAAGGACAGTACTTAGGGCTTTGAATTCAAGCCCCAATAATGGCGCGCGCGCGCGCGTGTGTGTGTGTGTGTATGTGCGTGTATGCATACACGAGGCATACATATAGTTTGAAAGCGCACACCTGCGTCCACGTACAAGTAGTCTTGAGGCTTTGCCCAGTAGTTCAACTGCCTGCCGGAGGCGTTCCTCATTCTGAAGGAATCAAGAAGGAATGGTGGCTGCATTAATCTGGAAAACTTACCTTTCAGCAATAAATTTATAAAGTAATAGAAGTGACTATGAGGTGCCAAACTTTGCTAGTCTATTCACGACTTAATCTCTAACAGAGAAGACAAGCCTTAAAAGCAGTCACTGGCTAGGTACTAGTTGCTCTTACCTATAATTGTAACTACTTTGGAGGCTAAGAATAGGAGGATCACAATTGCAGAAAAAGTTTGAAAGACTCCTTTTTCATTAGAGCGCTAGACACAGTGGTATACCCATTATCCTAGTTATAATGAAAAGCCTAATATGCAGACAGAGCCCGGGTATAGGTCTGGGAAGGGAGTAAGACTGTCTCTCAAAAGCAACTAGCAGAAAATAGGGCTGGAGATATGGCTTGGTGATAAGAGATCCTGCTCAGCAAGCAAAAGTCCCGAGTTCAAATTCCAAATCCCAGTACTGTTAAAGAAGAAAAAAAAAAGCAGCCATCTCATTTTTGTTTACATATATGCTATTAATCTTAACATTTTAAGTGAAGAGAAAAAGTTCAAACTTACTTCAAAGACATTAGCTGTCTGTTGATACAACTGTACAGCCTTTTCTGGATCAATATTTTCTACAAGCCTGAATTAGATGAGAGAATTTCACTTATATGAGAAGCAGAAAAATCTGTTTTGCAGAGGACTTTATAAAAGCAAACTAAAGACAACATCTCTGCAGAACCAATGCTTCCAACTGTAAGCAGGTGTGCACACTCACTTTCCAGCTCGTTCCAATGCCATGGCTGCTGTATCGGGAGTACCGTTCTCCAAGTACATCATGCTGGCTTTCTCAATCAGCTGAACAGCCTCGGGAAGTTTCTGCATCTCCTTTAGGCAAAACATACAGCATAGGGCAGAAAATGTACCCAGTTAAACAAGCAGAGTTAATGACTGGAAATTCAATTATTCTACCCCTAATTCATGAGCAAATGACTTGAAAACATTATACAACAAATGTACTTAAAATGGTTCAAATGGTGATGTTCCAACTGAAGCTACATGTAACCAATCAGAAATGTATCATAAATATCTATATCTAGCTAATGGTTACTACAGACTTTCAATGAAGCTATATAAGTTAGAGAAGTCAAATAACTTTCTTCTTGCTATTTTGTATTTACATTTTTTAAACATAAACACCAAGTCCCTTCTATATAGAGGTCTACACCAAACCTGTAGCCTAAGCCAGGTGCTGGTAGCTCATGCCTGTAATCCTGGCTATTCAGGAGACTGAGTTCTGAGGATCAGGGTTCAAAGCCACCCCAGGCAGGAAACTCCATGAGACTCTTATCTACAATAAACCACTAGAAAACCAGGAGTGGCACTGCAGCTCAAGTGGTAGAGCGCTCACCTTGAGCTGTAGAGCTCAGGGACAGCGCCCAGGCCCAGAGTTAAGCCCCATGACCAAAAAAAAAAAAAAAAAAGAAAAAAGAAAAAAGAAAGCTAGCTTATTTTTCTTCTACTTTACATAAACTATTCTGTCTGGAGCTCAAGACTCCTACAACATTATTCTAAGGTATAACTATCTAATAAGCATGCCAGAAAGCAATTCGTTTCATCTGTTTCCTAGCCATTGTCTTTCCCTAAAGTACTACCTTTCTTAACTTCAAAGACATTTGAACAAAAGAAATGATGCTTAATAATAACTTTTAAGTAAGATTCAAAGCTTAAGTACAGCTACTAGGGATAAACTGAGGCTACAAGAATTATGATGTGCTAGATTGCTATATTCAGATAGGATATGCTAATAGAAGGCACAAGGTACATTTGAGAACTTCCCACTTCTCAGGGGAAACAGGAAGGAGAACACAACCCTGGCCTCTTGGCTAACAAGAAATTGTAGTTTCTAAGGGACTGTTATTGGGTGTTGCATCAGCCAACAACTTAGCTGCATGATCTTTGGGGAAGGTGCATTTCAATGGCAGAGCAGTTGGAAGCACTCTTATTTACGTATTTCTCTTTTGAAAACATCTAGACAATTAACATTTCTCAATAACTATGCTTACAACTACTTGTTATCACTCTATTTCTTTATGCCAGATGTGCAGAACCAAAATTTCTGTGTCAGAGGCTAAGAAAATACTTAAACTAAACTTGTTAATTACAGTACTAATATTCCTTAATCTTTCCAGCTTTCTAAATATTCTACCAGAAGCATGAATTCATTGAAAACAAAATTGGCAAGTTAATATTCTAAAAGTCATACAAAACAAAGTTTATTGAGTTTTAAAAAAGCTTTAAGAACTAAAAATAATTCAAAATAACTTTTTATAAAGGTAGAAAACATAAAAATGGAAAATATTTCAACTTAATTACCATCAGACATACTTTGAGAAACACACAGTACTAGTATGTGCTATCTTACCATAAGATGGGTGTTAATTTCTAATGTGCATTTTTTTTCTAATGTGTTTTTAAGAACTGTGGCCCACTGGTGGTCAACGTTGTCATTTGAAAACAATCAGGTAAAACAGCAATAACTAAGACAAAATGGTATTTATTTAAGCAGAATAAGTATTTTCTTTCTAAAACCCATGAAAATTTCTAAACATTTTTGTCCATTTTTACATTTACAAGTCCTTAAAGTCTTAAATATAGGGAAACCTCCTTTGTAGCATTTTTCGTTTCGTCATTAATATCTGTCCTATTACAAAGCTTTCAACCCTGTTTTTCCAAGTTCCAACCAATATATTTCTGCTTACATTTCACTTTCAACACTTACAATTCCTTCCTTTAGATACACAAAATGTAAACTTTGATGTTACCCTGGACAGGAATTCTTAATTTACCATCTATGTCTTTACACAGCAAGTAAACTTTTCCATCTCAACATAAATTCTACCTCAACACCTTGTTAATTCATTTTACTTACAGTACTGACAAAATATTACTAACCTTCAACATCATGCCAGCTTGCTCATAAGCCCTAAAAAGAGAATATAATTTCTCTGATGAGATCTTCATGAAATTAGGGGAGGAGAGGTTTCCTGGTGAAGGCCCTGCCAGTGGGGAAAGTGAATGCTGGCTTGGGCACAGTCTGATACTTTAGGCTTCTGTCACAAGGCTTTGATTATGGGGTAATCTAACCTGACAAACCTAAGCCTAAATTCTAAAACAAATACTCTTAGTAGAAGCAACTTTCACAAGTACTTGTTAACTACAAGGACAGGTAAAGAGAGATTCTAACTCAAGTGTGTGTTTCATAGGCTACTGAATACAAAAGTCCTGAAACGTTATGCTGAATCTAATTCCAATAACTTATAATATGAAATTACTTAGTTTTAAAAATTCAGTTGAAAACTTAAGCAAATGGAAGTAACTATTTTATTTAAATATATAGTAATTCGCTACTTACAAATGTGTGGGGAAAATTTACTAGCTGATTAAAAAATAATTTGTAAAAACATGGATAATATTACTTACTTGGCAGCATGGAAAAGACTGAATGGATATAATGATGTCAAAATTAAGGAAAAAGAGGAAATCAGTGGCTTCTAGAGATCTACTTTTACAAGACAGTTAACTACATCACTAGTTGTCAGTTTCAAAAGATGACTCCAAACCAGTACAGAAATTATTCTGTTTCTGCAGATCTCTCATCATTGCTTATCTCACAAAAAAACTGCATAGATCTTTAGTTATTCCTATGAGACATTAATCTGAAGAGTCTGCCTAAAATGCATAATTGTTACATTTTAAAATACCCATTGTGTTTCAAATATTTCAGAAAGACTGTACTGTTAAAATTTTTACATTCCAACTTATGCATTTTCAATATCTGTGTCTCGTTTTATTCTTTAGCAGATGTCTAAAAATATCCCTCCTTCCTCTCCAGCAAATAACCAGAAAATAAACTCTCAAACACAGCTCTAAGAGCTGATGTAGACATATGATCACACTATAAATGCTCCCTCAGTTTAAAAATAAACAATTTTTCTAATCATATTCTAATTTAAACTATTTTATTTCAAATGTAGTAAAACAGGAAAAAGTTGCTGTTAAAATCACCTAATTATTTAATTCCTTTTTAAAGGGTGAAAAAGATACGCCCTATTGTTTTCATGGGCAACAGCTTCCCGGAGGCAGGCATCTTTTGCTTGCTCAAATTGTTTGGCATTTTTAAAAGCAACAGCTGAAACAGAAAAAAAAAAAATAGACTTTCTATTTCCATCATTAAAAATGTTGAAATGAATCATCCTCAAAATCGGCATACTATACAAACTATTACAAAGTATACTAATTTCAAGTAGGAAGTTTCCTAAAACTATAAAATACAATTAATTCTCTCTCCTTAGAAGAATGTCCTCATAATCTCTATCAATACTTTAAAAGAATATTTTCAAAAGTTTTTAAAATTGTCACTAGTAGCAACATATTAGTGCTACATCCACCGAAAAACAAAGGAGGGGGTAACAAAGGAGGGGGTTTGATAAGAAATGTATTCATTACCTTACTCATGTAACTGTAACCCCTCTGTACACCATAAAAAAAAAAAAAAAATCCTGCTAACAGCAACACTCTCAGATACGCCCAAACACGAGATTCTCTATGGCAAATGGCAGCTCCTCAGTTTCCAGGATTCATATTTAATGATTAAATCCTTATAGCTCATTAAATACTGAGAAACCAAATGTCTAACATGCATCTTACATACAAACACAAATACACACAAACACTGCTTCCATACTGTTACCTGTATTGCTAGAAGAGCTAAAATACTGTCAGCTGTTTTAAAGGGGTTCTCATCAGAACAAAACGAAGAGGAATAGCCCTAATTAGTGCCCTCGGTTAGTTTCAATGTCCCTGATTTCTCTTTTCTAAAACAAGTTTGACTGAAAGTACTTGCCCAAGATGATCACTATTCTAAGTTTACAATCTTAGTCAGGACCATCACTACAACAGCTGAAAATATTCTTGAGGGACTTGAAATTGTAGTAGTTTACATCCCAAATGCTAACAGATCTACCTGCTGGTAGCTATCATATCTTTCTAAAATGAAAATGCTAAGTTTTTAATAAATTCCCTTTACTAGCTCATGTATAGACAGACAGAGACAGATGTTAAATATACGTACTGCTTTATACTTCATGAACACTTAGCAAGGTAGCTCAAAGTTAAGCTCATATAAAACCATAGTAGGCCAAAATACAATTTATAGATTTGCTTGCTTACAATGAAGCGAAGTTTAAAAAAAAAAAAACCAAAAACTTAAAAACTCCTTATTCAATAATGAGTGTAGAAGAATATGGCAAGACTTGAACACAGTACTATAGACAAATGCAAAGCAGTGTAACAATGCAAAAACCTGGAACTGTCTACCATTACCACTACTCATCTCTGTGAAAAGAGGAACCAGAATCTCTGGCTCAGTCAAAACATCTGAATAGAATAAGGTAGGGGGAAAAATGCAAGACTCTGCACGGTTGTTCTGCCTTAAAAACAACAAAACTATTACAGTCCTACAAGCAGCATTGAGATATTACTCTTAAGATTATTTTAAAGTACTCTAGTAACATCACTTCAGCCACAAATACCTGCTTTTCCATATTCAGATGCAGCACTATCATAGTCTGGTTTCCATTTCAAAAATCCAGTCTTCAAGCTAGAATGCAAGAAAAGCACATTTCAACTTCAGTTTTAAGTTAGAACCCTGCTTGTAGTGACCATGTAGGTCATTAAGATATTTTTAGAAAAAGAAAAGCCATCAGGTGCAAATACCCACCCTGCCTTCCTCCATCTAGACTCTTTCTGAATAAACACATCCTCATTCCCTCATTGTAAAGCATAATGTTCCCCCTTTTGAAATGACTCTGTAACATCCAAACAGAGCAGAGATTGTCAATACATGGTACTCAGACCAGCAGCATCAGTATTACCTGGAAACTTCTCAAAATGTAAATTGCTGACCCCACCCCAGGCCTACAGAACCAGCAATGTTAGGGGTTGGGCACAGTGATCCATGCTCTGATAAACTGAAAGGAACACTCATGCCCAAGAACCTGGAAGCCACGTCCTCAGTAGCTCAGAGGCTATGGTATGGAGTTCAGAGAAGCTGAGGAGTCACCAGCATACAGCACACCAAGGGCACAGGGAGAATCCCCTAGGGAGTCTGAAGAGTGAGTAGAAGGGCTGACAAAAGTAAAAGGCCGAGAATCAGCCACTAGGGAACAACAGAAAGAATAACTGTATTAGAAAGGGAACCATGCAATGGAAACAAAGAGAAACTGTCCTCCAGGATCTTTACTGACTTTAGAGGCCAAGGATAGTGTTCAGTCTTTATTCACCTTGTTTGCAATACACTGTTTTAAAAACTAATTCAGTGGCTGTCACGCTTTGATGTGTTGGGCACCAGTAGCTCCCACCTGTTCATCTTAGCTACTCAGGAGGCTGAAATTAACAGATTAACAGTTGAGAGCCAGCTGGGGCAGAAAAGCCCATGAGACTCCATCTCCAATTAACCAGCAAAATGCCAGACTAAAGGCATAGGCTCAAGGAGTGGAGCAGGAGTCATGAGCAACCAAAAAAAAAAGAAAAGGAAGTACCAAGCCATGGTATCAACACACACGCACATACACTCTACAAAAACCTTTGGTGTCCATAGGAATTGCTGTACACCATCTTAAGCTGCACACGAATCAGGGGAGCAACCTGGCTGGAAAATGAGGATTTTCCCCTACGCGCCTCAGAAGTACACCCTTCATTTTGCGACGGGTGCATGGGACTGTCCAGAGAATCTAGCTCTGGTGACATTTTCTTTTATGTATACACTGTAACAAGAATTAGATTTGCAAGCCTTTTTTTTTTCAAAGTTACCAACAATTTCATTAGTTAAAAAAAAAAATCTAAAATCCTTAAAATTGCATGCACCCTAGGCACCGCCCTCAATTTCCTCTGGGAGAGTCTTTAACTCCTTCCTCTCCGCATCGGCCAAGGACAAGCGGATACTTTCTGCGACGTGCCGGGGGTTTGTTGCCACGGGTAAGTGAGGGTCTGGGGTCAACCTCCTGCAGCCAGAGGCTGCGGCGCCCTGGCACGCGGCCCGGCAGCCATGCGGGGAGCGCCCCGCGCACTCATCCAGAGGGCGGCAGGCAGGCCGCACAGCGAGGCGCCAGGGAAGGTGGCGAGGGTGCGCCAGGGAATGTTCCAGGTGAACCCGCAGTCCACATGGGGGCTTCTCGGCGACGGCAGTCGAGGAGGAGGGCTTCCCCGGCAGGGACGCTTCGGGCCGGCAGAACCCCCGGCCCCGGGGAGGTGGGGCGGCCCTGGGGGAGGCCGGGATGCGACCGCCTCCCCGCCATGCGCAGGCCGGCCCCGCTCCGCGAGACCTGGAGACGGAGGACACGCGGGAGGAGCCCCGCGGCCGAGCCCGGCTCCCGCGCCGCCCGCAGCCGGGACCCCGCCACCTCCAAGCCACGCCGCGGCCGCGCCCCGCCGGGACTGACGGGGCCGGGGCGCCCGCACACGCACACCCCCCGCGACCGCGCTCACTCACTACTTCTCTGCTTTGGCTATGTGCTCCAGCCCCTCGTTGATCTTCTGAGCCGCCATCGCCGGCGCCGGCCCGGACGCGGAGGGCGAAGCCGCTGTGTTCGGGATCCAGGAGAGAGCTCGGCCGCGTCGGCGTGGGAACCCCGCGGAGGACGCCGGGACGCCGCACGGCTGAGCGTCTACGGGGAGCCGGAGCGCTCAAACTTCCGCTGCGCAGCCTGCCGGAAGTACGGCTAGACGACGACGCGCAGGCGCAGACTGCGAGGGACGGTCTCGGCGCTGCGGTTTTGGCCAGGCCTGGGGTGGGAGGGTGGGGAGGGGGGTTTGAGGTGGGGGGGAGGCCGGGAGAAATCCCTTCGTTCTTGTGCTTATTCTTGCTCTTGACAAATGCGTAGCAAAGTGTGTCTGGAACTTCTAGGCCCTAGAGAACCAACAGAGTACCACAGACACCCCGGACCCATGAAATAATGCTTTTTCATCATGGAGATTGCCCAGTTAGCTGGTCTCAACTAACCACATTCGAAGCTTCCTGTACTATATCTGGAACAAATCTCCCGTTATGCTTTCTTCCCTCATTCATATTGAATTGTTATTTACTGCTGAATACACACACACACTCTGCGCCAGACTTGACTGTTGAGCTATCTTGGAATTGTCATCTACCTGGGCCTACAACATCTAACTTAATTTTATTTCAGCATCAATAAAGAGAGAATGAAAAAGAAAAAGACAACAGGATAACCCCTTGTCATCGGAGTGTTCTGTTTCCAAAAGCCTTTGAATTAGAAAGTGAAGTTTGGTACATGCAAACTTGTCCTAGTATTAAGGGATCAAGAGGAGATAAAATGGGGACAAGTGCAAATGTCCCCACTTCTCTTTGCCTAAGGTAGGAATTGAGCAAAGAAACTTCGGACCTATGATGGTCCTGATACTGTATAGTTGTCCAAGCACGGGCAACTCATAAAATTGAATCTTGGCATTATGATGTATCTCCAAATCGTCAACCCAAAAGTCTCTTGGGCTTCATCTTAATCTTTTCTTGCAATACCAACCGTCCTCTTTGGCCCAAGGAATGCCTCTGGCCAATCCTTTCTCTCCTAAAATCTTTCTGTATTCTGTGTCAATAAAAGCATGCATTTCCAAATGCCAGACTTACTTGGATATAACATGTTGCACCTCAATGTGGGAATGAGACTGGAAATTGAGCTTGCTAGCCAACAGGTCTCATGGTGAGCCTCCCTCTCTGACAGTGCTTTGCGCCTGAGTCACCAAGTTCCTTATATGTACAACCTGCTTCTCTCCCCTGGCCTCAGCAGCTGCCAGGAAGCAAAATGCTGGCACCCATCTTCCTCAATGAGATAACAAGTCTCAGTCACTGCTGGGGGAGTGAGTCCTGTTGGCAGAGTAAGTTTATTTGAAAGTGAAAGGAAAGCTGTGAAAGAAAGTAGCGCCCAAGAACAGTTCAGTAGACTTCTCTCAGAGGGTGATTCTCCCATATCTCCTACCTTGGGCTTTGTGCTGGTTGTTTGGTGGCTCATGCATACCCTGCCCTGGCACCCAAGGCATTACAGGAAGAAGTGTTTGAGCAGGAAGAAGCATTTTCAGCAGGATCTGGAGGCACTTTTCTCTCTCTCATTCTGAACCACACATCTTAACTGGGGGAACATAAGAGCTCACATATTATTAAAGTTTGTTGAATCGCTAGTCCTTTGGCAATAATATTCTATTTTCCCCATTTACCACTATCTTGTACATTAGTATACTGAAATGTCTTCTGCAGGCTCATGTATTGAATGTGTGGCCCTTTTGGGAGATCTGGAAACTAGGAGTTGAAGCCTTGGGGAGGAAGTATGTCACTGAGGTGTGAATTTGAAGGTGATACTCTGAGTCCCTTTACTAGCTCTCCTGTTCTCTGAGGAGAACAGCCTCCTTCTGCACACCCTTCTTCTGCACACCACGCTACCATGATGTCCCAAGAGGTCAAGCAAGCATGAATAGAACCACCAGGAATTGTGAGCCAACATAAATGTGTATAAGGCAGTGAGGATATACTGTGGGCTACTTCCTCCGAGGAGGCAGAATCATAAAAACCTGTGATAGTCTTATCTCTGCCTCAACATTGACATAATCCTCCTAATGATTTAGATAATGACCATTTTTATGATGCAACTCACCACATCAAGGTTAGAGAAAAGCAAAGAAGATCTGATGACAGGCACGTGTCTTCCCATAACTGAGCAGCCCAGACATAGTAATCAAACCATGTGAGGGGCCCAAAGGGGAGTCAGTCAGAAACCACCCTATTGGCTAGAGAGTGGCTTCCTGTGTTCTCCCTTCCAGTAGTCTTGCAGTTCTCCTTAGTAAACACATGGTGGCACCACCTGTACATATCTTGACCAGCCACAGGTGCTAAAACAGTAGAGATTATGGTAGCTTTCAATGACAGTCAAAGCTTCTGGCAACATTTCATTTTCATAACTGCACATGAGTGATTTCTTTCACTAGTTTGTTCACAAAGCTCAGTATGGATGCCTATGTACAGTAGGGCTACAAAGGGCTCAAATAGGACTGGGAAGGTGGCTCGGTGGTAGAGTGCTTGCCTTGCATTCATGAGGCCCTGGGTTCGATTCCTCAGCACCACATAAGCAGAAAAAGCTGGATGTGGTGCTGTGGTTCAAGTGGTAGAGGATTAGCCTTGAGCTGAAGAGCTGAGGGACAGTGCTCAGGCAATATTGAAAGTGTTTAATCACATAGATCTGCTCCACATCTACTTTAGGAACATAATTGTTTTGATGAATATTATTTTGAAGAGGAGAGATACAGATCTTACTTTGCTGATTATCTTTGAATAAAGGAGAAATCTAGTTTCCTGGTTTGGTTCAGTGGGATCCTGAATATGTTTAATGGACTATGTGTAGATAACCTGGTTTTCATCTATAAATGTCATCTTTACAGAAATACATCCCATAAACATGTCTGTTAGAGGATTTCAGCATACTTATAATCCTTCAGCTTTTTTCAAAGAAAATCTATTCATGTGGCTACATTTCTGCAAGTTCAAATTGTGCAAAATTGAAGTAGCAAATTATTATTTATGCCTAGCTTTATTAAAAAAACATTTCAAAAGTAACATCTTCCAAATTATCTGGGCTCTAGTGGCTCACTTTTGTATGCCAAGCCACATAGGAGGCTAAGATCTGAGAATTGTGATTCAAAGACAGCCCAAGCAAGAAAGTCTATGAGACTTATCTTCATATAACCACCAAAACAATGCCAGAAGTGGAGGTGTAGCTCAAGTGGTACAGTGTTAGCCTTGAGTAAAAAGCTAAGGGACAATGCCCAGGCCCTGAGTTCAAGTCTCCAAACTGGCACATACATACATAAAAATTCCTCAATAATTGTACCCTTTGGAATTGTTGGAAATGAAGAGCTATGAACTGGGTCTGTCTGGGTTTTTTTTGTTGTTGTTCTTTAGGCAGCTCCAGAAGACATGTGCAGAGCAACTCCTATGTGCCGGGTACTGTCCTGTACCTGCCACAGACAAGATCCCTTACCTGGTGTGAGTGGAGTTTCCATTCTTACTCAGGAAGGATTTGCAGGCTGCCAGTATGTGCTGAATGCTTTGGGAGACATGAAGTAAATAATGAGATTGACAGCATATAAGGGGGACAGCAGCTTCCTTATTGGCCCTCTTAGTAAAGACCTGAAGGGAGTGATGGCCTGAGCCAACTCTTGGGACCAGCAGCAAGTGTGTGTACCTGGGCCTTCCCAGGAGGTGTCATATTGCAGGGAGCATGCATTTCTTAAGATATGTAGGGCTTGAACTATGTTTTAAAATCTCCTGGAATGAATCTCTTACAACTTTCCTCCCATGTATAATTAGAATCAAATAAATGTCAAGGAAAAAACTTAAAGAACACTAATAGTCTATAAAAATAATAGAAAGTTTACCCAGACATGAAAATTTCAAGGCAAACAAAATGTAGCAGGGCTGCAAAAGCAGCATCAGGGTTGCCTGAGGAGATAAAAGGCAATGGAATACACTTGCTGCTAAAGAGAAGCAGAAGCTGCAGCTGTGTGCCAGTGGCTATATAGAAAGAAAGTCATCATTATTTATTAAGGCCACAGATGGGCACAGGTGTCCACAGATGGCCTAATACAGCCACAGATGGCCACAGACCGCAGATATCCACAGATGTGGTCAGGCACTTCCCCTCCCCCTCTCCCCTCCTGCTGTCTTTTCCTATCTGAACACTAGGTGGGGCTCTAGACTGACAGTTACGGTAAATGAGGGCCCTCCTGACCCAGAATTGCAGTTCTGGGCAATGATTTAGCAATAAAGGAAAGCGGAGACCACTCAGATTTGCAGGAAGGAAAAAAGAAAAAAAAAGGAACAAACAAACCTAAAACCCTCTTCTCTCCAGGCCCCCCAAAAAATCAGAGATGAAAGAAGACAGTTTTAGCCTAACAAATAAGAAAATAAACAATTGATTGAAATGGATAAGTTTTTCCTTTCACATTTGTTTTTGCAAAGGGTTTTTTCTTCCCTGAAAAACAAAATACTAAAATAGCAAGTTGTGTTTTCATTTATAAATCCTTCTCCAGAGGAAATCTAATAATAACAAAGGTTCCCATTGGGCTCCAGCTTATTTCATAATGTAAATATATTTCTGTCCTCTGGGGAAGAGCCTTACCCCGAGCCAGGTATTTTGCATTTGGATTCGTGACTTTATTACTTGTATTTCCCCGGCCTTCCCTGCCAACAGTCTTTCAAACCAGAGAGAAACTGTCAGTTTCTACAGTTGTCTGTTGATTGAACTAGGGCTCTTCAGTTAGGGCTATAAATTACAAAAGGATGGTAACAAGTAATTTGCTAGGCTTTGTTCTGAGTCTTATCTATATGCCAAATGTCTGTTCTTGGAGAGAGCAGGGCTATCCTGGAAAGACAGCACTTAGAGTTAGTCATACTCTGAGTGCTCCCTCGTATCTCTTACAACATTTTCCTTCTTTGGGCTTCCATTTCTTTTTTATTTCTTGCAGCACTGGAAATTGAATGCAGGGCCTCTCAGTTGTTAGGCAAATGCTTTCCCACTTGAACCACACTCTTAGCTCTTTTGTCTTTAGTTTATTTTTCACATTGGGTCCCATGCTAACTTTATCTGGGCTGGCCTTGGACTGAGATTTTCCTACTTCTGCTCTTAAATAGCCAATATTATAGGCTTTTCTCACTATGCTCACTACTTCCATTTCTTCTTCCTTCTTTCTTCCTTCTTTCTTTCTTCCTTCATTCTTCCCTTCTGCCTTCCTTCCTTCCTTTTTTCTTTCTTTCTTTCTTTCTTTCTTCCTTTCTGTGCTGGTCATGGGACTTGATCTCAGAGCTTGGTCACTGCCACTGAGCTTTCCTATTCAAGGTTTGCACTCTACCACTTGAGCCCCAGATCCATTCCTGCCTTTTTTGATGACTAATTGGACTGGCTTTGAACCACTGAAATCCTCAGCTCTCATCCTCCTGAGTTGCTGGGGTTACAAGCATGAGCCACAAGCACTTGTTCTTTTTTTCTTTTTTCTTTTTTTTTTTTTTAATAAAATAGGTCTAATAATAATACAGTGTAATATAGTGGTTGAAGATTGGAAGTGTCCCCCCAAAGATTCATGTATTGAAGGTTTTGCTCCTCACTTGATGTTATTGAGAAGCAGTAGGTGCTATTAGAAGGAGGGGCTTAGTGGAAGGAAGTTAGGGCATTGGAGGTGTGGTCTATAGGGGATATTTAGACCCAGGCCACTTCCTCAGTTTCTTTTTCTTCATTACCTGGCCACTGTGAAGTGATAAACTTCCTCCCATGCACTGGCAGCACAATGTTCTGACTCATTAAAGCATCAGGTACAATTTCCATGAGACTGAAACCACCAAAACCATGGGCCTAAGTAAGCCTTCCTTTATATCAGCTTAATACCTCTTATTACCTCAAGAGTTTTGTAGTGATGGAAAGTTTGCTCCCACAGTAGCCATCCACTGACACACCTCCCCACTGGGATCTTTGTTCACTCTTCATAAACCTGCATGGAGGTCTGTGACTATTGGGGGAAGTCAGCTGGGCTGTTCTCATGGTCTAGCTTTGGGGCTCAGGCAGTTCCCACTTCCCACATGGAGAACATAGACTACTCACACTTACAACCCTGAACAATCCCAGTCCCTTGAGGCTGCCATGATGGAAGGAAGCTTAAGTGGGCCCTGAAGGAGTCTTCGTGAGAGAGAGGTTCGCCTGTGAGGACATTTGTTAAACACCAGGTAAACACGCTGAGTGCCCATCTCGTGAAACCATTACCAATTTTGCAACAATATCTCACAGGTTCCAAACCCAGGGCTGTCCAGGGCACACAAGGGTACACATCATCACTGTGTTTTTCTTATTTGCCCTTAAGACACCTTAGTATCAGTGTGGGCTTAGAATACTCTTGATGCTCCTAGAGAACACTGAAATCCCTTGCAGCTGACGGGCATGGGAGTCCAAAGGCTTTGGGATCACAAATCCTTCCCAGCCCTGGCAAGTCAGGTACCGGAGAAGTGCTAAGTCCTCCAGTGGCTGGCACAGCCCCAGGGACATGCGTGTGCTCAGGGAACAACGTGCCACCCCTGCATTCTTGAGACATGGCAGCACAAACAGGCAGAGCCCCCAGCCTTTTCTTTGCGTTCTCCCATAAATCTCCCTGACTACCTAAATACAACTTCGGCTAAAGCAGGCACGGCAGCCTAAGGGATTTTTACATGCAGCTGTTGGTCAGGCTGCCTAGAACAGAGTATTCACCAGCTAGATTAAGAGACTCTCAAGGATTCCTGGTCCTCACTTCCCCAAGCCACCCCATCTTGTGGGCCTATGAAGCATTTGGTTAGTATTAGGCAATAAAGTCATCCTAGCATCATGAGCTGACAATTCAGACTTTTAAGAAGCAGCACATGCTGATTCTTTAATCTCTCCTCTATAAGTTCTCTGCTCAGCCCTGTGCCATGGTGTCTTCTGTCTCCTGACCTAGCTGCTAGACAACCTCTTTTCTTTCCTTTCTTTCTTTCTTTCTTTCTTTCTTTCTTTCTTTCTTTCTTTCTTTCTTTCTTTCTTTCTTTCTTTCTTTCTTTCTTTCTTCTTTCTTCCTTCCTTTTTCCCTCCCTCAGTCCCTCTTCCCTCCCTCCCTCCTTTCCTTCCTTCCATCCTTCCTGCCTTTTCTTCCTTTCTTTTTTTCCTGTCAGTACTGTGGTTTGAACTCAGGACCTCATGCTTACCACAGTTGGTGCTCTACCATTTGAGCCATGCCTCCAGCTTAGCTTTTTACTGGCTAATTGGAGATGGAGTTTCATGGACTTTTCTGCCTCAGCTGGCTTCAAATTGCAGTCCTTCAGGTCTCAGCCTCCTGTGAAGTTAGAATTATAAGTATGACCCACAAACGCCCAGCGTCACCTCCCAAGAGGTCACCTCCCCCTTGTTTCTCGATTGTTCCCACTGATAGAAGAAACTTCACCCACTCCAGAGGGTGAGGACCTACCCATGTGGCTATTGTATGGAGTGCTGGGAAATGGAATGAGGCCAGGAGGACAGCCCTGAGGCCAGGGCTTCTTTGCTAAGGACTTCTATTTTTCATTGTTGTTTCTGGGTTCTAAACCAGGATTCTGAAGTCCTGCAAAGGTTTCCAAGAATCCTTACTGGTCCTTTGGAATATTTGAGAAAAGGGAAGACTGACAAAAATGAACATAAAGTCAGGCATCGGTGACACAAGCCTATATTCCTAGCTACTCAGGAGGCTAAGATCTTGAGAACTGCCAGCGCAGGAAGGCATAGCCTTGAGCAAAAGAGCTCAGGACAGCTTCCAAGCCCTGAGTTCAAGTCCCAGGATTGGCACTAAAAAGTAAAATAAAGGGAGGGAGAATCATCCAGTCATGACTCCTACGTACCCCAGAAATGCCCCACAGGTGCCTGGCTTCTTGTACTGATCCCTCAGGTTATTCCTGACATGAGGAGGACAGCACGGCCTAAGGATCTCCAAGGAGCATCATGGCCTCCTCAATTCCCACGAGGATAGAAGCCAAGCTTCTCTCCCTGCCCCTGTCCTCCTCACGTTCTCATGCCCCATTACAGGTTACTCCAGCTGGCAGGTGCATGGCAGCCATTTCCAGAATTCCCAGGTTTATTCTGCTGACCTTGCAGAATGTTCTCAGCTTCCTTCTGTCCTCCCCAGGGCCTCGTTCTCTTTAGAAGGATGACCTCGATTGGCTCCTAGCCACCTGCCTGCCAAGTTTAGATCTAGGGACAGAACAAGACACTGGCTGGTAGCTTGCATCCAGCAGGCCTGTGTGTCATTCACAGGCCAGGGAAGGTCACACAGGCCCATCAGTAGGCTGTAGTAATGGTGAGGTTGTCTAAAAGCATTCTACTTTGATAACTTCCTCTAACTTCCCCACTCCCTGTGGTCTCCTATGAACAAAGATTCCTGATGCCTCCTCAGTGTACCTGGACAGGACTACCTCTTCACTCCTCAGGATCTTTCTGTAAGCTGTGGCTTTGCTACTGTGGGACTTGGATGATTTCTGACAGTATAGTCCTAGCTTAGACCCATGACTTAGATAAGCATTAACCAAGCAGATGACTTCTTATCCACACTACAATTGTGCCTGAGCCTCAAAAAAAAGGCCTTCAGGGCAACTCTCTTGTTGAGTTATAATCTTGTATCTTATTTCTCAAAGATAACTTTATGAAAACAGCAGGATTTAGCCACTTTAAGGTCTCCTGGATGAAAGAATGGGGGAGGTTGGGAGGGCCCCTACGCTGGCTGTGGCCCCTCCCCTTGCACAGACTCCATAATAGGCCCTCTGAGAGGCCAGGTCTCAATGTGGCCCAGCCAGAGCTCAGGGCTCTGCAGCCCATGTGCTCTGTAATACATACACGAGCAGGGGCTACTTTGGCTGCTTTGCAACTCAGGGACTATACACAATGGAATTCTATGCCTCTATCAGAAAGAATGACATTGCCCCATTTGTTAGGAAATGGAAAGACTTGGAAAAAATTATATTAATTGAAGTAAGCCAGGCCCAAAGAAACATAGGTCCCATGGTTTCCCTTATTTGCAATATCTAGTATATGTCTGAGTCAAGCAGAAAAGGTCAGATAAGTTGATGTTAGGGGAATGAACCCTAAGATAAGTATTCAAATGTTTTTTTTGTTTTTTTTTCCTTTCATGCAATTGTTTCTATCATATTTATAAGTTGATTTCTATGTTGCTTTGTATGTTCCTTCTCCACAATATAACCCATACTTTCACTGTTTTTGATGTTGGTATAATTTGTGGAGGGGAAGAGAAAAAAAAAACCCAAATCGTTTAACTAGGGATACAGGTGGACCAACTGCAACAATGAGATGTACAAGTCGTTATGTAGAAAAATGAACTTAACAACTTTGGTGGGGGTGGGGGGAAGGGAGGAGTATGGGAAGGGATGGAAAGGGGAAACAACAAGGAGGCAACAATACTTAATAAGAAATGTACTTGTTATCTTGCCCATGTAATTGTAACTCCTCTTCTGTACGGTATTCTCACAATAAAAAGAAAAGAAAAGAAAAGAAAAGACAGCTGTTTGCCTTGGTGCTGAGACTATCAATAATTTTCCCAAGTGAGATTTCTTTTGTCTGTCTCCTCCAGGAAATTGATTCCATTGCTGTGTGTGTGTGTGTCTGTGGCTGTGTGCACGCGCGCATGCGTGTGCACTAAACATGTGTCTACACACGCCAATACTGGGGTTTGCTTGGGGCCAGGTCTCTGTCCCTTAGCGTTGAGAAATCTACGTGGCACTCTGCCACTTGAACCACAGCTCCACGTCCAACTTTTTGCTGATTAGCTGGAGATAAGATAAAGTCTTGCAGACTTTAAGGCCTGGCCTGGCTTTGAGACACAATCTTCAGACCTCAGCCTCCTGAGTAGCTAAGATTACAGGCATGACACTGGCACTTGGCCTGGTCCTGATGCATTGGATTCAATTTTTCACTGAAGAAAATTTATAATTAACTCTGCTCCTAACAATAGTATTAGATTGTGAATTAAACTAACATGCACATGGGGAAACAAAGTCCCTATTCTACATTTTACACAGAATAGACTTTTCTAATTTTGAGTTGAGTCACAAGATTGTTTCTGAAGCTAAACTTCTCTAGGTTTTTTCTTTTTCTGTCTTTTCTGCCAGAGCTCTGGTGACATCTGTTTACTCTCCAGTCACATTTTGTCAGATGCTGTAACTTGGAGTTCTGTTGAGTTTTTGGTGAAGCTGGGCTTTGAGGTTGGTAGGAAGCAGATGGCTGGAGCAGTGTTTTCATGCTCATCCAGGACATATTTAGCCCAAAGCATTTTGTGTGCAGGAGCCTGGGACTCAAGCACACCAGCATGGGTAAGCCAGATTTCCCTTCCCTTGTTTGTTAACAACAACAACACAACAAAAAACTGTTGTGAAAGAGCAACCCACAGATGGTAAGACAGGGGGGCCACAGGAAGTGATGAGCACAAGGGTACCCCAGACAACTTAGGCAAACCTGGGGAGATGTGAGTCTAAGGGAAGACTCTTCTGTTGATCTTCAACAGAAGGACTGAGGATCATGAAGACCATGATCTACCCAAAGCTTACATGCCTGGGGTCAGAGCATAGCTGGGGCTAGGGCTCCAAATCTGTGACAGCTAAGCCTAACCTTCCCTGGGACACCCGGCTCCCTGTAGTCCAGGACATGTGCAGCCCCAGTGGTGGAAAGTTAGCAGGGAAGGTGGAGGGCTGGCAGTGTGTGATGAAGAGGGCAGAGATGTTCACCCAGGCAGCCCTTAGATAACCTATTTACACATTTGCAGTCTGTTCTTCCAAATGACCCATTTTGCAAATTTTGATGATGTGTGGAGGTAGTGATTCTCAGGAGATGAACTGAGAGAGAAGGGAATGGAAAAGGGGTGACAATAAGAAAACAATTTTAAATGTCTGTTTTGAGTAGACTCCTGCATTTCCACAGAAGTGATTCCAGAGAAGAGTCTAATTTTTTTTAAAGGAAGAGCAAGAGAAGGGAAGAGAAAGGAAAGGGGGGTGAGGGGAGAGGGGATTCCTGTTTTTCCTAGTAATAGTACAGGCAGAGAGAGCCTAGGGAAGGGAAGAGAAGGGGAGAAGAGAGATGGGGAAGGAAGGGGAGGGGAGTTGGTTCAGATCTTGAATAGGCTAAGGGAGGGCTTTTCAGAGCCTTTGTGAGCTGTTGGTGTCACTCCTCAGTGGGCGGTGAGCAGTGGCCCAGCAGAGAAAGAGCCTCTTCCTTGGCCAGAAAGGACACCAGTTCACAGTTCAACCTAACACATACACTCCACACTGACACACACATATATGAATACGGACACATGTGAAGAGTCACACAGATTGTAGACATCAGATTGCACTGTTATACACACAACCCCATAGAGACATTCAAACCATATACACACACACACACACACACACACACACACACACACACACACACACACACACACACACACACACACACACACACACACACACACACACACACACACACACACACACACACACACACACACACACACACACACCCTACCTACTGAGGACAACAGGAATTTGTTTCCCAGAGAAGTTGATCTGCATGGAGGACTTTATGCAGGCCCCATCCCCACCCCACCATAAGAAGAGTAAACTAAAGAAGGGGAGAGATGGGGAGAGAATAGCGGGGTGGGTGGGGGCTGCTCTCACAGGAAATCCCACCATTTCCCATGCTACCTGCATTTCCTTGGGTGTACAGGGAACAATCTGTGACTGAGGAAGTAAGAATTCCTGTACTTTCTAGTCCCAATACTGTGCCACTGTGCCGCTGTGCTGATGTCCTCCTGGCCGCTGTATGGCCACTCCATTGTGGTCTATTGTCACAGCTAGTTAGGCAGAGAGACCTCAGAAAAAAATTGTCCATGCCCCACCATCTTGTGAGAGATCTGGCATGAGGTGGAAGATGGTGATGCACCTTAATGTCAGTGAAGAGAGCTATGAGACTGTGTGACTAAGAACAATCACATAGTCCCTACTGTTCCCCCAAGTCACCCTACAATGGCCTAGCTAAGAACATCTGTGCATATGTTTTAGAAAGCAGGAACCTTCCATTCGGGGTTACACAATAAACAATATTGTTAGAAAGACATAGAGGGACTTAGTTTTAAAATTGGAAAGGTTTAGCAAAAGCCATTATGTCTAATGTACAGCCCAACATGCTCTCCACAAGCAGACAGCATCCTTTGGGCATTTATTGACACCTAATAACAGCGTGCTTAGAGATCATGATCATGTGAAAGCTCAGGAGACAGATAATTAAGACCCTTTGATGAGGAGGAGGCTTTGCATTTATGACTTGCACAACCTGGAGAAACTTGCCCCATCCGTCTGCCTTTCATTAGCACGTAATAACATCTCACTTTTATGGGAAGTTGCTTCGGCTGATTTTCCTAATTAGATTTAACTGAAGGATGAAAGTCAAATTTTGCTACATAGAGTCCCAAGAAGGACTAAGATTATATTGGACGCAGCAATTCAACATAAGTGCTACCTACATCAAAGGTGCACACAAATAAAAGAATTGTGTTTTCCAAAGATGCCTGGATGAGGGAAGGCTGATTTCAGATGAGCCCTGGGGGGAAATGTGACTGAAAAGCCAGTTGGGTGTGGGGCAGCCTGGCCTCTGGATCTGCCTACAAAACCTACCTAGTTCTGTTTCCTGGCTGGAAAGAATCAGACCACACTAAGCATAAATAGTATAGGCTCTTCTTCATGCAGTAAGTTCCCCAAAGGCGAATCTCTCTGCTGTCAAAAACATTTGTCCATTTTTTCCTGAGCAATTAATTTGTTGAAGTCACATGGAATTTTAAGTCATGTTACCACTTTAGCATCCAGTGAGACTGGCATTAAGTAAGACTCCCTCTTACTAGGGCTTAGCATTTGACAAAGCATCCTGAGCACACCAAGGCCACATCTGGACTGTTCTTATTTCCATGGCCTGGCATTCTGGCTGTCCAGATGTACTTAGCTATTTTTATATTCCATTCTGTGGTGTTGAGTTGTAGGTATTTCCGTAAGCTGCCTTGAATCATTTTTGAATAAAAACAAGCAAATTAATTTGGGGGATAAAATAAGCAAATAAAGAAAAGTGGATTGCAAATTAAAGACCACAAAATGATTTAACCACTCTGTGTAAATGAAGGCAATAAGATCAAAGCCACCAATACAGATCATCAGTCAAAAGCAGAAACAACAAAGTACCAAGATAAGCAAATATCAGTTCCCAGCCCCCAGCCCTCTGCTCCGAACTCAGTTTCTTGCTGTTAGATTGTGCAGTGTCCCCCACTTTTTCTTCCCCTGGGCTCAGAGCTCCTTAGTTGTCAGGAAAATAAAAACCCAGCAGTTCTGACTTCAACAATATGCTTGACAGGCCCTGACAGGCCCTGCAGACAGATCTAGTTCCCCCATTGCAATTAAGCACCCTCTGTGAGCTTTTGATCAGCAATGAATCTGTCAAATATAAAATATTTTAATAAGCACAAGCATGGTTTTCTTGTGTGTGCATGTCCTAGTATAGGGCTTGAACTCAGGGCTTGAACTCACTGTCACTGAGCTTTTTTGCTCAGTGCTGGTACTTTTACCACTTGAGCCACAGCTCTACTTTTGGATTTTTGGTGGTTAATTGGAGATAAGAGTCTCATGGACTCTCTTGCTAAGGATGGCTTGGAACCTTGATCAGCCACCTGAGTAGGTGGGATTATAGGTATGAACACTGTGCCAGGCTTAAAGTCTGTTATTTCATGGATTGCATATAAAACATCCCATTGATCACCAGATGCCTTTGAACAGCTTTAGGATGTAGACACAACTGCTCACATGGATTATTTCTCTATGAAAATCTCTGAATCTTCCTAGATTCTTCTTTTTCCTTCTCTTTCTTCTGATGCTGGGAATAGAACCTTGTGCCAGCTAAACAAGTACTTCATCACTGAGACCCATCCCTAACTGATATCTTCTCAAATTCTGATATGAATTCTTTAAAAAAAATCTTTGCATTTCTCCATAACATAGCATACAAAGAGACAATATTAGCTTCTAAATCTTTAAGGAAAATAATTCTAAAAGTAAACATATATCTAATTTTTTGAGCTACAACTTATTAGGGTTTGATATGATGATTTGTATCTATAACCCCAGCTACTAGAGAGGATGGCAGCACAAGGCCAGTTAGGAAAAAAGCTAGAGACCCTGTTTCAGCCAACAAGCTGTGTATGGTGGTGTACTTCTTCAGTCCCTACTCAGGGGGTAGAAGTAGGAAGATCACGATTTGAGGTAAGTCTGGCAAGTTAGTGAGGCATTATCTACAAACATTCTAAGGCCAAAAAGGATGGGGGTATCATTCAAATGGTAGGTGTGAGGCAGGTGTGAGACTTTGAGTTCAAACTCAAGAATCACAAAAAAATGGACAAGTTAAAAAAAAAAAGGAAAAACAAAATAAAAATCCAACTAGCTGAGCAGTGGTGGTTCATGCCTGCAATCCTAGCTACTCAGGAAGCTGGGATCTGAGGATCAAAAGGAAGAAAAGTCTACAAGATTCTTACCTGAAGTTAACTAATAAAAATGGAGCTGTTGTTCAAGTGGTAGAGTGCCAGACTTGAGCAAAACAGCCACTCAAGAGCAGAAGGCCCTGAATTCAAACCCCAGTACCAGCATTTAAAAAAGCATTCTATAACTTCTTCATTTTACTAGAATTGATCCAGGGGAGTATGTTATCATGAATGATATCTGAGACAATCAACTTATGGAGAGGAAAGGTTTATTTTGGCTAACGGTCTTACAGGTTTCCATCCATAGTCAGTTGGCTCATTTCTTTTTTTTTTGCTTCTTTTTTTTTTTTTTTTGGCCAGTCATGGGCCTTGAACTCTGGGCCTGGGCACTGTCCCTCAGCTCTTCAGCTCAAGGCTAGCACTCTACCACTTGAGCCACAGCGCCACTTGCAGCTTTTTTCTTTTTGCTTATGTGATGCTGAGGAATCGAACCCAGGGCCTCATGCATGCAAGGCAAGCACTCTACCACTGAGCCACCTTCCCAGCCCTAGTTGGCTCATTTCTATGGCCTATAGTGACATATCATGACAGGATTGCATGGCAGAAGAAAATGGTTCATGTCATGGCTGCAATGAAAAAGAGGAGGAGGAGTGGCTGGGGCCCCACAATCTCCTTCAAGGACAAGGCTCCAATGATCTAGATTCTTCTCACTGAGCCTTACCTCCAACCCCTTCCACCACTTCCCAATAGCTTCACTCTGCAGATGAAAACTTCACCAATGTATTTTTAGTGTGTTCTTAACAAGCAAACGACAGCAGGAAAGCAGTAGTGTTAATATAATTTTCATTGGTCCATGAACATCTATGATATTTTATTCTATATTTTTATGCAGTATGTTAATTTGTCAAACTGGAGCTTGACCAAAGAGCAAGAATGGAGCAGTGACTTGAAACACTAGCATCCAAGTGGTGTTTGGAAAGTGTGAAGGAATGCTGAAGGGCTTAACTTTCACAAGAGCAGAAGTAGGAAGAAGAGTTACGTGGAAACTTACCAAGTGAAGGAAGAGGCTAACTAACCCTGATAGAACTAGAGCCATGGGTGGAAACAGACTGATTTCAGCCCACAATGACAGAGAATTTCTTAAGAATTGCAAGTGTTCCCTAATGGAACACAATGCCTTGGGGAGTTGAGCAATGTTCTTGGAAGTGTGCATGCTGACACTGGATACCTCTATAAGTCCTAGCATTGAGTTTTGGAAGGGGGATGGGGTAGTAAGAGAGCTTGAACTCAGGGCTTTAATCTTGCTTGTTTTTTTCACTCTTGCTTGTTTTTTTTTTTCACTCAAGGCTGGCTCTCTACCACTTGAGCCACCTCTGTACTTTGGTTTTTTTCCTAATTAATTAGAGGTAAAAGTCTCTTGAGTTCAAACCGTGATCCTCAAATCTCAGCCTCCGGAGTAGCTAGGAATTACAGGCAGGGGCTACTGTGCCTGGCTACCACTTAAGAGCAGAAAATATATTGCTACAAAGCAGAAGATTTAGTCAGGTACTGGTGGCTCAGTGAAGCAAGAAAAGCTAAGGGAGAACATGAGGCCTTGGGTTCACTCTCCTCCACTCTCCTGCCCAAAAGAAAACAAAAGTATTTAGCATAGGTCCTATACACTATCAACATAGCTATTTGAACATTAGCATAACGGGTTGAATTCATGTCATTTAGGATTAGGTTATCTGTATGTGCCACTGTCTGAGCTTGACTAAGACATAGCCAGGGAGATCATAGCTAATCCATGTAACTGCCCTGAAGAAAGACACTGTGACTCCACAAATCAGAGAAGTACAGACCAAACAATTGTTCTTGTACTTGTTTTGTTAAAGAGAATTTTGTGGCAAAAGTTACTTTTATTTGACCACAGACCTGGTAATCAGATGTCAGATTGAAAGTCATGGAGCAAGGTTGTGAAGTCACAGGTCACTCAAATGTTCCCCCCCAATAATGTGATAATTGCAAAGAGCTAATGTCCCTCCCTTTCCAAAAAGTTCTTCTTGTCTTTTGTGAGAGATGAAACATAATAAAGTAGCAGCAATCTCTAGGACCGATAGGCTAATAATATTTTAAAGAAAAGGATCCTAAAATTTACTAGCAGAAAAGAAGTCAATGAATGAACAGATTTTTCTTTTGAAGCAATCAATGGTTTTCAAAGAAACAGAGAGAGCAGACCCTACTTTAGGGCGCATCATAATAACATGTAAGGAAGGCATAGAAAATTAGAAGGCCTTGGCTCTCAGCCCAGGATAAGTTCTGCATCAGAAATCTTTTCTGGGATCAGCACAATTTGTGCTCTTAAGTAAGTACAAAACAGACAAGTTTAGGTTAAAGCATTATGTAACTACAAACAGTAGAATAGAAGATTTCAAAACTACCAACCTCCATTAAAGTAATGACTAGAGAAAGTCTACTTCATAGTTAACACTTCTAGATCTCTAGATTCTAATGAAAAACTTACAACTTAAAACATTATAATATTCAACATATCTATTTTGCATAAAAATTTATGAGACATGCAAACAAAAAAAGAATAGGGACTATTCATAAGAAAGAAAACTGTCTACAAGGAAAGCTGTATGTTAAACTTTCTGGCTGAAGACTTCAAATCAAGTGCCGTAAGCATACTCAAAGGACTAAATGATAGACAAAGAACAAAAGAAACTGGGGATCTGATATCTCACCAAATGGTGAAAGTATATAAGAAAGTATATACTTCCACCAAATGGTGGAAGTATATAAGAAATCAAATAAAAACTCTAAGGCTGAATAATACAGTGCATCAAATAAAAACTTTTCTAGATTACCTCAGCACCAGAACTGAGGAATCAGAAGAAAGGACTAATGAACTTAAGGATATTCCAGTTGAAAAATCATCCAATCCAGTAAGCAGAAAGAAAGAGTAAATAATAATAAATATAAACCTAACAGCTACAAGGAACTCGGAGATTATCAATAGGCATGCAGTGGGGGCCTTGTTGGGTAGAGAGAAGGGGCACGAGCAATATTTTTAGAAATAATGACCAAAATCTTTCAAAATAGCTGGGCACCAGTGGCTCATATCTGTAATCCTAGCTACTCAGGAGAGGAATGGGGATTATGGTTTGAAGCCAGCTTGGGTAGAAAAATCTGTGAGATTCTTATCTCCAATTAACCAGCAAAAAGCCAGAAGTAGAGCTGTGGTTCAAATGGTAGAGCACTAGCCTAGAGCAAAAAAAGCCAGCATGAGGCTGAGTTCAAGTTTCAGTAAGAGTACATGCACGCACATGCGCGCGCGCGCGCACACACACACACACACACACACACACACACACACACACACACACCAACTTCTCAAATATAAAAGAATACAATTTGCACATTCCATAATCTCAATTATTTCTTTGTGGAGTAATTCAGAGATCCTCACTGAGACAAAATCAGATGGTTTAAAGCCAGTGACAGCCAGACACAAAGGGAACCCAACAAGAGAACCTAACAAGACTGTCAGCCTATCTCTCATTAGAATCTACCAGGAGCCAAAAGCAGTTGAGCCACTTGTTTCAAATGCTAAAACGAGGGAAGAAAAAAAAAACCTGGCAACTGAAAATTCTAAATAGGATCTTGCATTGTCACTAGAAATACTACAAGAAATGTTCTGGTATAAGAAATATTATTGTGGGGCTGGGAAGGTGGCTTAGTGGTAGAGCGCTTGCCTTGCATTCATAAGGCCCTGGGTTCAATTCCTCAGCACCACATAAGCAAAAAGAAAAAGCCAGAAGTGGAACTGTGGCTCAAGTGGTAGAGTGCTAGCCTTGAGCCGAAGAGCTGAGGGACAGTGCCCAGGCCCAGAGTTCAGGCCCCATGACTGGAACCCCCCCTCCAAAAAAAATTAATGCATCTCTTTCATGGTGAAGTCAAAGAACACCAGACATTCACAGGGAGTTATATGATGAATTAGAGACAGAAAAAAAAACCAAAAAGGAATACATATAAGTAAATACAAAATTTAGAATGGCATTTTCTCTCTGTAGTGCTTCAATTTTTCTACATAATTTGCCAAACAAATGTGCAAGCCTGTAATGATAAGTCTATGCTACTAGACGCTCAGCATTTAAAAGTGTACTTTTTTAAAAAAATAAGGTGGTGGGTCTGAACTCAGGGTCTAGGCACTGTCCCTGAGATCTTTTGCTCAAGGCTAGTGCTCTATCGCTTTGAGCCACAGCTCCAATTCTGGTTTTCTGGTGGTTAATTGGAGATAAGAGTCTCTTGATTTTCCTGTGCAGGCTGGCTTCAAACTGGATCCTCAGATCTCAGCCTCCTCAGTAGCTAGGACTACAAGCGTGAGTCACCAGTACCTGGCTTAAAAGTGTGATTTATGACAGCAACATAAAAGTAGAAGCAAGTCGAACTATACAGAAACAAAGTTTTATATACTTTAGAAACAGGCTGATAGTAATTCAAACTAGATGGTCATACACTTAGGGATTTCATTTTAAACTTCACAGTAATCACTGAGAATATAACCAAAATAGTAAAACAACAACAACAAACTGCGGGGAATAGGAAAGAAATTAAAATTATACACTGGAAAGAATAAGTATAAGAGAAACAATAATAAGAAACAAAGGAATAAGAAAGATACGATTTTTAAAACCCCCAAATTTAAGTAGCAGAGGACTTGAGTGGTTCCCTAAAAAAGATATACAAATGGCCAACAAGCACAGGAAAAAATGCTCAGTATCACTAGTCATTTGGAAATGAAAATAAAAAACACTCAAAGGTATGACTGCACTCGCTGAGAAGTTATAACACAAAGGCAGATGATAACAAGTGTTGGTGAGAATGTAGCGGGTGCTCATGTCCCACCCTTAGTTCCTCAATAAGTAAGCCTTGCTCCTACCCCATGATCTAGCATTTCCATTCACAACTCTATACACATAGAAACTAAAAACAAATATTCAAGCAAAAACTTGAATGTAAGTTAGGTGCCAGGGGTTTGCACCTGTAATCCTAGCTACTTAGAAGGCTGAGATCTGAGGATCTCCATTTGAAGCCAGCTGGGGCAAAGTCTGTGAGACTCTTATCTCCAATTAACCCCCAGAAAACTGGAATTGGCACTGTGGCTCAAAGTAGTAGAATGCTAGCCTTGATCAAAATAGCTCAGAGACATAGCCCAGACCCTGAATTCAAGTTTCACAACCAACCAAAACAAAGCAAGACAAAAACTTTGGATATAAATGTTCGTATGTAGCAATAGTATTATTTGCAGTTGCCAAAAGATGAAAAACAAAACTACAAGGATGCTGATCAACTGATTTTTGTAAACAAAATGTGGTTACCGGTGGAGTGTAGTACTCCATAGCTATTGCAACGTAAAAAGTCCTGACATTTTGGCAACATAGACAAAGCTAGAAAATATCACTCTAAGATGCCAGGGAGAAAACATAACATAATCTATGATTTTGTACAAATGATACATGCAGAGATAGGTCAGCCCAATGACAGAAAGCAGCTTATCAGGTGTCCTAGGGCTGCAAGGAGGGGGTGCTTATTTTTATTTTTTATTTGTTTCTTTTAGTGTTGGAGATAGAACTCAGGGTATTTTTTAAAGTGCTCTATCACTTGAGCCACACCCCCAGTCATTTTGCTTTTTATTATTTTCAGATAGTATCTTGCATTAACTTTGCCCCAGCTGGCCTCAAACCTGTGAGACTCCCATCTCTACCTTCTAAGTTTCTGGGATTACAGGTATGTATACCACCACACTCAGCTTTTAAGACATTTTTGTATATTTTTCCAATAATTCAGTTTGAGTTACATTAATTTTCTCTCTTCTTCTTTTGTTCCTCAGTCAACTTAAAAATAATTCTATGATTACCACCAAAAGAGCAGCAATCATAGCTAAGTTTGGGAAGGAAAACAACTGAATAGGAGAGGTTGTACAACTCACCTGATGGCAGCAGACAAGTCCCGCCTCTCCTGCCATCCTCGGTGTGTGCAAGAATCCCCTGAGGAGCTTAGGTCAGTATAAGCTGTGGTTCTCACGTTTGGAAAGAACTTGAACCTGAGCATCTTGAATAAAATGACCTGTGGAAGGGGCCTGGGTAGGTCTGCTAAGAAAGCTCACATTCTCCTGTGTTGGCATCCACATTTTGCTAGTGAGGAAGCTGAGCTCAGAGAAGCTGATGGACTTATGCCACTCTGTGTGTGTGTGTGTGTGTGTGAGAGAGAGAGAGAGAGAGAGAGAGAGAGAGAGAGAGAGAGAGAGAGAGAGAGAGAGAGAGAGAGAGAGAGAGAGAGAGAGAGAGAGAGAGGAGAGAGAAGAGAGAGAGAGAAGAGAGAAGAGAGAGAGAGAGAGAGAGAGAGAGAGAGAGAGAGAGAGAGAGAGAGAGAGAGAGAGAGAGAGAGAGAGAGAGTAGTGGGCAGGGGTTGATGAGCAGGAATTCCCATGGGCCTGTGCTGCAAAAGCTGTACTCTTTCCACACCTTGTCTAAGAAAGCCAAACCTGCAGAAAGACCCACAGCCCAAGCTCTGTGGAAGGATGGGGAAAGAGACTCAGTTCTGTTGACCTTCTCAGAGAGACTAGCAAAAGAGAAACCAACTCCAGTATAAGAGCTATGCCTCTCTGGCCTTCTTACTAGTCATGCAAAGATCAGCTAGCAATCAGAGATTTCTTATACTATTGATTTATTTTTGTGCTGGCACTGGAGCTTCAACTCAGGGTTGTGAGCACTGTCCTTTAGAGCTTTTTTTGCTTAAGGCTGGTGTTCTACCACTTGAGCCACAACTCCACTTCTCTTAATTCTCTTCTTATTGCTTGGACTTCTAAGCTTCCTATCTAGTTCCTAATTAATTATTTTTATCACTAACATTTTCTCAAACATCCTGGTCCTTCTCAAGTGAATTGAAACTGAAAAGTTGCCATGTCAGCTCTCTCTGGTCTGGAAGAGTGATCAGAAGCAAACCCCACATGCAAGCATGGGCCTCGTACATGATTCGAGTGTCTGCATGGCTCCCTAGGAGAAGCAGACTTAAGAAACAAAGTTTCCTGGTGCTTTGCTTTTTAAGCCAGACTGATCATTTGAATTCATATTCACTGTTTTATTATGCTAAAAACCACACATGACTTCCTTGAATCTTTGGCTCAAAAATTACTTTGATGTTTTATTTATTGATGCAAAGAAGGACTTGCCTTTCAAGTTGGTTATCTCTCATTTCAATGGAATTTTTCTAAGTATTAAGAAACTAGCTGCACCGTACTGTCTCCCCAGTTTTAAGTTGGCACAAGATTAGGAAAGGTTACCAGTGCCCCTGGGTGTTTCCTGCCATTTAGTTTCAAGCCAATAAGGAAATTCAGAGGTTAGCTAGAATTAGCTCTGAATACTGTGGTGTTCTGGAAGTCATTCAAGGCTCAGTAGAGAATACATTATCTTACCAGGAATTTTGCTTTTATGGCCACTGGAATGATGTATATTAGAAGTAAGAATGATTTTGTATCTTTGACCAAGTCTTTCATGAAGTCTAAATGTCCATGTTTACAAAATCCATTTAGGACCTCATTAAGTGGTTTCTATGATGAAGCTAAATAAGAAACAATAGAAACTGTAATATATATTGGGGGGGAAATGCCTATTTTCAAGTCCATTGTACAGTGTTTTAAAGAGTTATTTGTTTTTTGTTCTCTCTCTGTGTCTCTGTCTCTGTCTCTCTCTCTCTCTCTCTCTCTCTCTCTCTATCTCTCAGTTTTTGGGCTTGAACTCATGGCCTTGTACTATTGCTTAGCTTTTACACTTAAGGCTGATGCTCTACCACTTGAGCCACACCTCCAATTCCAGGTTTTTGCTGGTTAATTACAGGTAAGAGTCTCTCAGATTTGTCTGCTTTGGCCGACTTCAAACTGGGATATTCAGATCTGAGCCCTTCTGAGTAGCTAGGACTATAGGCAAAAACCACCAGCATCCCAAGGATTTTTGTTCTTGAGTTGTAAGAATTCTTTATGTAATTTAGATATTAGCTCCTTATCAGATATAGGGGTTTGCAGACTATTCAATCATCCATCATTTTCTCTTTCTTTCTGGCAATAAGTAATTTACTCAGGGAGTATTTTAGTTTGATGTAGTCCACACAGCATACACCTGAGCTTTGGTGGGCTAGCCATGAATTGTGGCTGACATCAGTGTCATGAAGCTTTCTCTTAAGTTTTCTTCTACAAAGTTTACAGTTTCAAGTCTTATATTTCAGTCTCCAATCCATTTTCGGTTCATTTCTGTATATTTTCAAACATTAGGGATTTTAGGGAGCTTCATTTTTTCATTCATCTTGAGATGCTGACATCTCCAAGGAGTCCTAAGCTTTATCACCAGCTTCACACTAATGGACATTTTAAGCTCTGGTCAAATTTCTGGAGTAATGAAATCTGGAACTCAAATTTTGTATATTGATAAAATACATACAACTGAAAATCAAGATCTTTACATTGGGACCGAGTAAAGGTCTATTCTGAAGGTCAGATACTGGATTCTTTCAACATAAATGGCAGAAGGCTCTATGAAAAACATTCATGCTTTTTTTTTGTGGCGGTATTGGAGTTATGGTCTCTAGTTTGCTATTATATTCACTCTACCACTTGAGCAATGTTCCCAATCCTTTTTGCTTTAGTATTTAGTTTAGTTTTTTTTTCCAGATAAGGTCTTGTCCTTTTATTACCAGAATCAGACTTCCATGCTCCTAACCTCACCTTCTTGTATGGCTGGGTTTACAGGTGTTAGCCACTGCCTTCAGTTTGTTCTTTGAAATATGGTCTTTTTAATGCATGACCTCAAACTCTGATCTTCCTATCTCTGACTCCCAAGTACCTTGATTACCTGTGTGAGCCACTCACAAAGCCCTACTAGTACTTTTTAATCAGCTGTTGAATTTTTATTGCTGTTATTTTGATATCCTTTTATCTAGCCTTAGGAAAATGAAGGCAATCTATTTTCATCTACCATCCACAAGCTAAGCAAACACAGTGTCTAGGACTACCTCCATGATTATGAGTGTGGGAAGACACTGATCTTCTTGTTGTAATTCTGTCTGGCACATTGCCCCCTGCCACTCTCTTCCAGCCAGACACCTGCTTCTAACTCTTCTGCTTTAGAACCTACAGGAGGTTGTGAATGCTTTCCAAAGTTTATTTGTTTACTATTTATTTTTATTTTTTTGTGTGCTGGTACTGGGGCTTCAACTCAGGGCCTGGAAGCCATTTCTTAACTCCTTCATTCTAGGCTGTTGCTCTATCACTTGCGCTACAACTCCACTTGCAGTTTTTGCTGGTAGGTTGGAAAGAAATCCCTGTGTGTGCTGGCTTCAAGCCACGATCCTCAGACCTTAGCCTCCTGAGTAGCTAAGATTACAGGCATGTGGAGGCCAGCCTCATTTTGTGTTAAATATGCTGTATTTAGGAGCTATGCATTAGGAATACTAGTAAGAGAATTACTTTCCCTCATGTAGGAACTTCTGGAACCTAGATATAATAGAATTTTACTTCTCAAGGTAGTGGAAGGATAAAACTAAGGAATATAACAATATCTCATTTTTCCAGCTACGTCAACACAACCCAGGGCAGGTGCATGACCAGGCCCCAGCTGGGGAAAGCCTGAACTGTTGCACTGGGAGATAAGAAGTCAGCTCATAAAGGAGCTTTCCACAGGCCTACTAAAGCCCTGGCTTTTTGAAGGTGAAGGCTTGTCCATTATCTAACACACACTTCCTCATTAGCTATGGAAAGCAGACTAAGCCTCAAATCCTGAAGTCCTTGAACAATACAACTTCTAGCCTACAGAATCTTCCTGCTGTTCATCTCTCCTCACAGTAAATGACTGGCTGAGAAACTGAAAAGCAGAAGCAGTAAGTAATGAACCATAGAGCTGGCTGCCTTCCAGTTCTGGGAGGTAAAGGTTAAACTTGCATGGTAGGAAGAGGAGCTCCTGAGCTTCTGGACTCCAGAAGGATGAAGTGAGGGTGAAATTGCTCCAGTGCTGTTTGAGAGGGTGTGGGCAATGAAGCCCACTGTGCAATTGAGAGGGTGTGGGCAATGAAGCCCACTGTGCAATAGAGATCCAAAACAGATCTAATGGAAAACACTGGCTTGGTATTGGAACAAGATGCCACTGGCAGCACCCAAAGCCGAGATGCATGTGTCTGGGGTCATGCTTTGGGAGCTTACATCTGATACTTGTTCTGTCAGGTCTCCTTGACTGGGAGAGGCTGGAGTAAATGCATGTCTCAATCGCTCCTATCTCAGCAGATAGAGAAGTTGGATAACATAGTTCCCCTGCCTTTCTTTCCAGATACTTTCTTCTGGAAACTGAAACCCCAGGGAGGTGGGATTGCTAGGAAAGAGGGGTCCAATTTCAGAATTAGCAATTGTTCTGCAAACCAGGAACACCATAGGGATTTGAAGGACTTGCTTAATTTTTAGGACAGGTGAGAAAAGGTACTCATGGATTTTCTCACCAATCTACTGCTTCATGGAGAATACTGATTCAAGTCTGGTCTTGATTCTTTATTCTGGTCCAATCTTATGAGAGATATCTGGAGTCATGAGAGCACAGATGTCACAGGGAGTCTGGGCTAGGTAGGTCTCTGAACCTGGGTGGACCTACTCATTCTGCCTGTGCCCCCTCCCCCCCACCTCCAGCAGTAACTCTGCCCCAGAATCTTATCCTGCCACATCTGATTACATGTTCTGTGGGCTTCTTCCCCTTTATTCCTTCCCTCCCTCCCTCCCCCTCTCCTTCCTTACATCCATTATTTTTGCAAGTACCATGGCCTCACACCTCCAGCCTGGCTTTTTGCTGGTTAATTGGAGATGGAATATCTTGAACTTTTCTGTCCAGGCTGACTTTGATCTATGATCTCCCAGGCCTCAGCTTCCTGAATAGGTAGGATTACAAGCATGACCGCCCTGGCAACACTATGGGTTTCTATGTTTAATTGTAACATGTCTAGAATCTTGCCCAGATCGGCACCATTTTAACATGAAATGCTATGATGCTCCTATGCACAGCCAGGCACAGAACCTTCATTTCCACTGTAGATGAAAATCACTAGTAAGAGCACAGAATGTCTTTGATTATCCTGGGAGCTTTCCTTTATCCAGAAACCACAAATCTCATGGTCAAGTTGCTCCTATAAACATGGGACATGTAGGACTGCCAGCTTCTCCAGCAGGGGCCCTTCATGCTGGGCACTGCTGGGATGCCCCAGTGGGCTGCCCTGGGACCACTATGCAGACAAAATCATTTGGAGGCACACACGCTGGGCAGAATGTTTGAGATTACTCTAGGGTACCAGACTTGCCTTGTCATGTCTGAGAAAACAGACCCTTTCTTTTGTGTGGAGAAAAGTAGATGCTAGGTGTTTCCTTTTGGAGCCTGGGGTCAATCTGGTTAGAGTTTGAAGTCTTGATCGCATCTAAATTTATTCAGAGTTTCTGGTCCTAACCCATCAGTTTGCACCCCAGTAAGCAATGAAGCCTGATGTTGTGCGTTCAGGCTTTCCTCAAGTTCATGTATTGGAACCTGAATTTCTTTAATGCAACAGGGCTGGGAGGTGAAGCCTGGTGAGGGAGTGGGTCATGGGCAGAGCCTCATGAAAGAACTGACATCTGTCTTTGGAGTGAGTGCTTGCTCTGCTCCAGAGACTGATTAGCTATCACAGAAATGGGTTGAATAAAGCAAGCCCACCCTGGTTTTTGCCTCTTATACTCAAGCCTGCATATCCTTCAGCTTCACCCATGTGCTGAAGTAGCCCAGGGCCTGGTCACATGTGGCTGCCTGATATGGGCTGACCAGGCTCCAGATCTGTAAGCCAAAACAAAACTGTGTATTCTTTATAAATTATCCAGTCTCCCATGCTTTGTTTTAGCAAAGGACTAAGAACCTAGTTGCAGCAGGCCAGAGAAGTCTGCAAGGGCATCCCTTTGTTTATTCATGATTTTCCCCAAGTCTAGTACTTTTTTTGGCCAACAGAAACATAAGCATGTTTATTATCACAATTATAATATGCAAATTAAAGGCATAATAAGTTACCACCATATTCCAGTTAGAATAGCTACCATCAAAAATCACAAGTGCTGGTGAGGATGTAGAGAAAAGGGAACCTTGGGGCACTGTTAATGGAATGCAAATTAGTACAGATATTGTGGACAACTATATTGAAGTCCCTAAAATAACTAAACAGAAATACTGAATTATTTAGCAATTCCATCACTATACACATCAAAGGAAATTAAATCAGTCTATAGGAAAGACATCTGTGTGCCCATGATTATTATAGCATTATTCACTGTAGACCAGAAGCAGGAACTGTCTACATGTTCATCAATTGATGGCTGCAGAAAGGCTATGCAATATATGTGTAGTATTATTCATCCATGAAGCATAAAATCTTATCACTTGGGACAACATGGATAGAAATGGAGGTCATTACATTAAATGAAATGAAAGGGCACAGGAAGACAGTTACCACATGTCTCACTTGGAGGTGGAATTAAAATTTTACTCTCAGACAAGTTGAGAGTTAGAATGGTGTGTTTACTGGAACCTGGAGAGACTTAAGGGAGAAGGAGGGCAGTATGGATCCTTGTATGGATCCTACTGGAACCACTGGTGCAGCAAATCTAGTATTTATAAGCATATTCACCACTCACTTAGGGACAGACTTGCCAGTACACAAGGGTATACTATAGAGTATTTTAAGTTTGTTATAGAATGATCTAGGATCAGAAAAATATCTTGGTATTGAATGAACATTTGTGACTCTTGAGCCTGTTGGACTGTTGCTTTTTCTTTTTTTGGGGGGGTCCGGTCATGCGGCCTGAACTCTGGGCCTGGGCGCTGTCCCTCAGCTCTTCAGCTCAAGGCTAGCACTCTACCACTTGAGCCACAGAGCTACTTCTGGCTTTTTAAAGATTCTTTTCTGCTTATATGGTGCTGAGGAATCAAACCCAGGGTCTCATGCATGCAAGGCAAGCGCTCTACCACTGAGCCACCTTCCCAGCCCTGGACTGTTGCTTTTTCAAAGGTGATGGGAAATCACATTTGTATGAAGATCACTGGTACATGAGAGAGGATGCCTTTAGAGACATCTGTTAATGTCGATCTGACACAACCCAGACAAGATTATACACATGGTGACACACACAGATATATACCTAAGTGTCAACGATTTACAAATAAATTATATTGGTCTATCTCAGTAATGATTTATGTTACACCAGAAGTGACATGATCACATGGATTTCATGTATACTGTGTACAGATTAATATATGTGGCATACTGTGTGTGTGTGTGTGTGTGTGTGTGTGTGTGTGTGTGTTGGTCCTGGAGCTTGACCTCGGGGCCTGGGTGCTGTTCCTGAGCTTTTTTGCTTAAGGCTAGAGCTCTACCACTTGAGCCATAGCTCTACTTTCACCTTTTTGCTGGTTAATTGGATATTAGAGTTTCATGGTCTTTCGAAGTCCTTCCCTGGCTGGCTTCAAATCTTGATCCTCAGATCTCAGCCTCTTGAGTAGCTAGGATTACAGGCTTGGGCCATTGGTTTCTGGCTTTGGCATACTTTTAAAAGAAATACCTGGTTCTAGGTGGGTGGTGTGAACTGGGAGACTATAATCCTGTCATTCATGACTAATTACCGAGACATGTTTTAGCAATGAATAGTTTTTCACTTTAAAGATAAAGGACCACACATGGTAGCTCATGTCTATAAATGTGATTCCACACCAGCTCAGGCAAACACATTAGAAAGACCCTATCTCAAACCTGAGCTATGAGGGATGATGCATGCTTATGCAGGGGACAGAAAGATGATCAAATCAGAAGCTGGTCTAGGAAAATTGCATATGTCTATCTGAAAAATAACTAAAAGTAAAAAAAAAAAGGTTAAGAGTGCAGCTTAAGTGGTACAGTACCTGCCTAGCAAGCAGGACCCTAGCTGGCCACCCCCTAAAAAGAAAATGGCAATTAATAAGCTCACAGATAAGACATACTCTATGGGATAACTTTTGACTTTTTTGTTTATTAAACTTGGCTGACATTAAGTTAGCATTTTCATTTGGAATAAACCCCCCTAGGTATGCACCATGATTTTAAATATCTAAAAATAAAGCACTTTCCTATCCCATGTCATCATTATAACTTAATAACACACTGGAAAAACTCTGCATTTCATAAAGTTAATTTTTTTCCTCCTGTAGTCCAAGTTAGCCTTGAACTTGTGATCTACCTACCTCAGCCTCCCTGGTGCTGGAATTATAGGCAGCATATACCACTATGCCAAGCTCCCATGTGAATTCTTAAATGTGAGGGTGAGTGTTCTGGACCATGATCTCCACGCCTGCTCTCATTATACCTAGGTCTTGGGCTACACATCTCTTGTCAACATTGGTCTTTAGGAGCAATAACACTTGGTGGGGAGACAACAAAAGGAATTATGGCATGCAAAAAAAAAAAAAAAGAAGAAGCTGACTCTGAGTAAGATGGCCTTGAAAACATGGCAGGGACAGGACAGGAAGGAAACTGAGTCAAGCTGGCATGTTTGATAAGATGACTCATACCAAGCTGCTCCACCCAGGTGTGAACTAATGGAGGGATGATCCACTGTGGCAGATTCCCAACCTATCTTCCAGGAATAGCTCCTGAAGCATCATAACAGATTCATCTTTGCAGATGGCAGAGATGCTGCAATGATTCCCTCTGCCTGCCCTTAACCACATACTGTGTGCCAGGATTCAATGCCCCACAGGGAAGCTATGATGAATGTGCACTGTCTCTATCACTCAGGTGGCTTCTACCACTGCTGCTGCCCAGAGGAACCTGTTCTTGACTAGAATCAGGATGTTCTTTTTTGTTGTTACTTCATTTGTTGGTGCTGGCACTGGGGCTTGAACTCTCAGGGCTCGGCTATGACTCTTAGCTTTTCACTTAAGGCTGTTGATTGCTGTCACTTCAGTCACAGCTCCACATCTGGCTTTTTGCTGGTTAATTGGAGATAAGAGTCTTATGGGATTTTGTGCCCATACTATCTTCAAACCATGATCCTCAGATCTCAGCATGAGTCACCAGCACCAAACTAGCTTGCTTTCTTATTTTTCCCAGTGTCTGGGCCTGGTGAGAACAAATACAGAAGCAGCTTGCATTATGTAACCAGCAGCACAGAACATGTGCCTCTTCTCTCAGCAAAACAAAAGTAGTGAAGTAAGAACAGTTTAAATTACTTTTAAACTTTAATTACCATACATTCCCACTCAACATTTCCTAAAGCTTTGATTTTTCTCCTTATTTTGGTATAGATGATAAGATAGTTTAGCTAAACCTTGTACTTTTTCCTCTGTACATATCTATACCTAAATCTTTGTGTGTGTGTGTGTGTGTGTGTGTGTGTGTGTGCGTGTGCACGCGTGCGTGTGTGCGTGCGCTGGCCAGTGCTGGAGCTTAAACTCTTGGCATGGGCATTATCCATTAGCCTTTTTTTTTTTTTTTGTTCAAGGCTAGCACTTGAGCCACATCTCAACTTCCAGATTTTTTCTGGTTAGTTGGAGATAATTCACATAGACTTTACAGCCTACAGTTGGCTTTGAACCTTGCTCCTCAGCCTCCTCAGTAGCTAGGATTGCAGTCATTAACTACTATCATTTGACTCCTCTATCTTAAGGCAAGGTGTTTTGATTACAGTCCCAAACTAATTCTGTGTAGGATCATCATAGAAAAATTGGAGTGTAAAACTGTTTCAAAGGAGACAGGACATAACCATAGTAAAATGGCAGGAAAACATGTAGCTTGTCATATGCTTCTTCTAAGCTCAACTCAGCAATACAATAATAATTGGAAGCACAAAAATGAAAGGACCTAGCTCTGACCCCCACCCCCAGCTGCCTGTACCAAACACGCTCGCCCCAAATGCTGCAGGCTTAAAGTGCCACGAAGTTGCTCAGGCCAGGAATCAGCTGGACGGAGTTCAAAGCAGAAAACTTCAAACAGGCTGTTCATGACTCAGGCTGGAGGGGGAAGGGGATGACAGTTCTCAGGCGTTCAAGTGCATCAAAAGAATCATGTCTTTTTTTGTTAAAAAAAAATCTGTAAATGGTAAGGGATTCTTAGTTTAGAAAAAAATAGCATTTTCTAAAAATCTTCTATCTGAGGATGTTCCAATGTAGTAAAGTCAAAAGGCTTAACAGGACAGTAGGCAGCAGGGCCTGGGGTCTCCTCCCTGGTGCCTGGTCCCGACTGTCTTCTGACAAGTCCTCCGCCCTGGGCGAGGCTGAGGCACACTGGACCAAAGGCATCTGGTAGGATGTGGCCCTCTTTTCTGGCCTGTCTGGGCTGGAGCCATCGCTGGGCCTCTGGCCGTTGAACAGCAGGTAGCGGCCCCGGGCGTCCTGCTCCATTTTGAAGATCTCATATTCTGTGTGAGGTAGCTTGATGCCCAGGGCCACACAGCCATTGGTGTGCGTCACATCTTGCTGAACACCCACCTGCCAGGAGCCCTCAGCCCCACATTCATTCCCATTGAAGACATTGAGGAGTGAGGCAGTGGCTGCATCCATCGGGGTGACCTTCATGTGATTCACTGTGGGAGACAGAGATTCTTGTGACTCACCCAGCCAGTGGTGGGAACCCTCGACCTCTACAAGGCTTTCTTTTCAGAAAACAATGCTACCACCTTCCAGCACTGTTGACCATGGAGTCACATACACTGTTAAGGCCAGGGAGTCCCACATGCCCAGGGATATGGCAGTTATGCCAAATACAGTCAGTCAGCCCTCAGTACCCACAGGTTCTACATCCATGGTAAACCAATTAACCAGCAAAAAGCTGGAAGCTAAGATGTGGCTCAAGTCTATTTCTGACTTTTTTTTTGGTCCGTCATGGGGCTTGAACTCTGGGCCTGGGCGCTGTCCCTCAGCTCTTCAGTTCAAGGCTAACATTCTACCACTTGAGCCACAGTACCACTTCTGGTTTACTGAGTGGTTTATTGGAGATAAGAGTCTCACGGTCTTTCCAGCCTGGGTTGGCTTTGAACTGCGATCCTCAGATCTCAGGTTTCTTTCTTTTCTTTTTCTTTTTTTTTTTGTTGGTCGTGGGGCTTGAACTCTGGGCCTGGGCGCTGTCCCTCAGCTCTTTAGCTCAAGGCGAGCGCTCTACCACTTGAGCTACAGCGCCACTTCCGGTTTTCTGGTGGTTTATTGGAGATAGGAGTCTCACGGTCTCTCCTGCCTGGGCTGGCTTTGAACCTCGATCCTTAGATCTCAGCCTCCTGAGTAGCTAGGATTACAGGCGTGAGCCACCAGAGCCTGGTCTAATTTCTGACTTTTTTTGTGGCTAATTGGAGATTAGAGTTTCATGGACTTTCCTGCCTGAGAAGCCTTCAGACTATCATGTTGAGGTCTCAACCTCCTGAAAGGCTAGGATTATAGGTGTGAGCCACCAGTGTCCAGCTTTGAATATTCTTAAGTAGTCTCTTAATGCAGTATATCAAGTATTGATGGAGCACTGGCATTGTGTTATGTGTTCTAGGTATTATTGGTAACCGAAATTATGCATTAGCCAGGCACCACTGGCTCACACCTGTAATGCTATCTACTCGGGAGGCTGAAATCTGAGGATTGCGGTTTGAAGCCAGCCCAGACAGAAAAATCTCCATGAGACTCATCTCCAATAAACTACTCAGAAGAGCCAGAAGTGGTGCTGTGGCTTAAATGGTAGAGCCTCAGGGACAACATCCAGGCCCTGAGTTCAAGCCCTGGGACCAGCAAAAATAATAAATTAAAATTAAAGGAATTATATGTGCTATTCTAAGGGAGGCTTGTTGTAAGGCAGATGAAATCACTATATTTGTGTGTGTGCCAATACTGGGGCCTAAATTCAGGGCCTTGTGCTCATGTTGCAAGGCCTTTTCTCAAGCCTAGCAACCAACCACATCTCTACTTCTGGCTTTTTGCTGATTAAATGGCAATAACAGTCGCTCAGATTTTTCTGCCTGGACTGGCTGAGGATCTAGAACTAAGATCCTTAGATCTCAGCCTCCTGAGTAGCTAGTATCAAAGGCATGAGCTACCAGCACCTTGTTTCACTATGCTTTTTTACAGAAGGGACTTGGGGAACTTGGGGCCTGGTATTCTAATGGGTTCTGTAATTAATTCCCTGCAGATAGCAAGGAGCAGCTTTTGTGGCCAGCAAACAGGCTGCATTTGGTGTGTAAATGCTATGCTCAATGTGTGGCTGATTGTGCCCGGCAGTATAACAGGAAACCATCACAGTATTTCCCTGAAATTGTGTTTGCAAAAAATGACTCCTTAGGATGCAAAAATAATAAATGCTTGTGTCTATGACAAAGTGCTGGTGTCAACTATCCATCAGTCTTAAAAATTAGCACCGGCCCCTAAATTAGACATCTACATTAAGTCAGAGTGCAAACAAACAAACAAAAAGAGTAAATAAATGAACAGAAGCCCAGTTTTGTGGGGTGTTTCTCTGGAAGCCCCTGGTCTCAACTGCATGTAACATAACAGGTTTTGGGCCCAGTGGTCAGAGACCGAATGTCCCCAGCCTGGCTCATCACGAGGCAGAGGCTGGTGTGCCAGGAATTAACTTGCATCCCTGAACAGATGGGCTAAGATGTTTTGGGAACCTTACACAATATGATACTACAATGCTTCTTTGGAGGGCTCACCTCAAGACCAAAGCCATCAGTCTTTACTTGGTATCTCAGGGGAGGTGCTACTTTACAAAGATGTTCAAGCTTTAAAAAGAGAATTAAAACAGTGTCTGCAAGGCCCCTGGGCCGTGAACAGCCTCAAGTGACCCAGCCTCTTTGCTTGGTGATTAGCACTCAGCTCCAACCTTCCCAGTGGTGCTCCCACCTTCCAGTCTGTGACAAGGTGATGTGCGGGGGGAGCTCAGGTTGGGAATGGCAACTCTGAGCCTCAGAGGAGTCACCAGGATCACCAGCTGTGAGGAGGTAGGGCTAGTCTATGGCACTCAGGACCAGGTCACAGCTCTTTCTGTGCTGTTACTTAGCTTGGCTCTAATGTATTGCATATATGTGGCCTGATTTTTTATCTTTTTTGTTGATTGTAGGGCTTGTAGGGCTTGAACTTAGGGCCTGGTGCTGTCCCTGAGCTTTTTCATTCAAGGCTGGAACTCTATTACTTTGAACTAAAGCTCCACTTCTGTTTTTCTGGTGGTTAATTGGAGATAAGAGTCTCACAGGTTTTCCTGTGGGCTGGCTTCAAACCATGATCCTCAGACCTCAGCCTCCTAAGTAGCTAGCATTATAGGCATGAGCCACTGGCACCTGGCTTTTTTTTTTTCTTTCAATGGTACTGGGGCTTGAACTTAAGACCTAGGTACTGTCCCTTAGCTTTTCACTCAAAGCTGGCACTTTACCACTTGAGCCACATCTCTGTTTTTTTTTTTAAAGGTGGATAATAGGAGGTAAGAGTCTCACGGACTTTTCTGCCAAGGTTGGCTTTGAACCATGATCTTCATGAGCACTAGGATTATAGGCTTGAGATACAGGCACAGTGTGGTCTGTTTTGTTAGGCAGGGTTGTACTGTGGAGCAGATACTTGTGTGCACTTGTGTGTGTTCAATGTATACACATGTGCTCTCCCATTAGAAAGGCACCTGGCACATGAACAAGTATGACACTGTCAGAGAGGCAGCTCAGTCCTGCCTAAGTGTGCCAGTAAAGGAACACACAGAGGTAAGGTTCTGTTCAAGTAGTGTCCTGGCTGGGCCATACCTGATAGCTACCCATATAGTGATATGGAATCCACTACATTTAAGCTACAGGGATCTGGCCCTGCTGACCAGACCGGGGCTCAAGGGCATTTCCAAGGATGCTTTGAGAGATAAAAAATAGCTCCCTTAGTCCATCCCTAGCATATAGAGCAAAATAAAAAGATGCTCTTACCAGATGCAAGAGGCTCATGTCCATAATCCTAGCTATTCAGGAGGTTGAGATATGAGGATCAAGGTTCAAAGCCAGCCTGGGCAAGAAAGTCTATGAGACTCTTTTTCCCTATTAAACACCAAAAAAAAAGCTGGAAGTAGAGCTGTGGTTCAAATGGAAGAGCTCTAGCCTTGAGTGAAAAAGCTAAGGGACAGTGTTTAGGTCTTGAGTTTAAGACCGAACACTGGCACAGAAAAATAAAAGAAGAAAAAGAACATGCCTCTTCTCTCAGGCTCTGCCTCAACAAAAACATCTTAGAACAGCTCCTGAGACACTCTAGGGACAGGAGGTAGCAGACCTACCTTTGAACACGAACTCTGTGCCACCCATGACCCTGGAGGAGAGCATGCCATGACTGTATCGGCCCCGGGCATAGATGGTGAAAGTGGGGTGCTTGCACACAGGATCTGAGTAGTGGTAGTAATGCCCTTCCCAGGTGTTGTTGTTGTCGTGGAAGATGAAGTGGCGGGTGAGGAACAGGACTTCAGGACGCACCTCACAACGCTGGCTCACCCATTCCCCATGCAGACCAATGGTCAAGTCAGCCTTTGGGGGCAGGATGGGAGGGTGGTGTTCATCAGAGCGGTAGATGATCCGACAGGCTATGCAGGCATGGTTGTGATTCTGAAGCCAAGAAACACATACACTTAAGAGACCTGAGAAGCAATTAGAAGCCTTAGAGCAATTAAAAGCCAGCTCTGGAGCACAGAGAGGAGAGTGATGTGTTTGTGAACACACCTAAGTTTCTGCTTCACAGGACAGACCTGCCTAACATACAAGCCAGGTACCAGTGGCTTATGCCTGTAATCCTAGCTGCTCAGGATTTTGAGATCTGAGGATTGAGGTTCAAAGTCAGCCTGGGCAGGAGAGCCTATGAGACTCTGATCTACAATTAGCAACCCCAAAAGCTGGAAGTGGAACTGTGGCTTAAGTGGTGAAGCACCAGTGTCCCAGGCCCTGAATTAAAGTTCCAGTGCTAAAGCATATGTATGTACACACACACACACACACACACACACACACACACACACACACACACACACACACACACACACACACACACACACACACACACACACACACACACACGAAAACATCAGACCACATGTATATAGTTCATCAAGGTTCAGATAAATACTAGCACAGAAAGATGGCTCTAGCCAGGTCCTGACAGCCCTGAGCCAGACCCATCATCTCACCACACAGCTGGTGATCTTAGGAAACTGATTCATTTCTGTTTTGACTTCCTCATTTAACAATGGTAACCATTATAGCCACTTGCACATGTGTTCTAAGAGAGGAAGATCAAGGTAGCTCCTGCTCAGTGAACCCATTCAGTAAGAAGACCAGATACACACAGGATCTGTCTCCTGCCACCAGCCACCATCTTTCAAATGTATGTTAGAGTGAATAACACACAAACTGAGTTCAAAGAAAGCAGCCCAAGTTCAAGAACTATCCAATACAAGGTTCCTCAATGAGCTACTATGAGGTAAAGGTTCCATGTTTTATTTTTACCCCCTAAACAGTTGTTCTGACATGTAAAGGCCAGGATGAAAAGTTAACATGGTGTCAGTAGCATGCTCAGCTCTAGAACCTATCAGGCCTGGTATCAGTGACAAGACTGTCACCAAAAGTGTGATGCCTCTCACAGGAAGGGATGAAGCTGTGTTGGGATGGGTTCTGGCCAATGCCACTCTCAGCAGCACTTGCAGGTAGACCAGCCACATTCTGAAAGCAAGAGGAGCCTCTAGGAAGATGTGTGAAGCCATGGGATCTCCAAGGTACCTCACAGAGCTGGTGGCCTTCCTGCTGGAGTTACCATAGCAAGGCTATGTGATACCTACTGGGCCCATTCCTGGCAGGCCTCAGAGGCCTGTGGGCTGCATGGTTCATTTCACCCACCAAACATCCACCATTCCTCACACTTGGCTTGCTACCTTGAACCTAGGATCTTAGGAAAATCAGCTGGGACTACTTCATTCCTGGCCCTTCTTGAGAAGTATCTCAATCCCTGAAAAGAGTTTTGGTTGTCCCCCACCCCTCTCAAACAGCAATACTGATTCAGGAAAAGCTCAGGATGCTGCTTAGATGAGAAATAAGGGATCCTCTTGATTTCAGCCTCCTATATGGCTAGGTTGACAGGCACACTTTACCACATCCAGCTTCTGGTTGAGAAGAATTCTCGACTTATACTTGGGATGGCCTCAAATTGAAATTCTAATCTCAACCTTCCAAGTAGCTAGGATTAGAGGGGTGAGTCACTAGTACAATGGATAAAGTTTCTCTCTTTCCTTTATTCTTTTTTTGGGGGGGGCAAGGCTCCTGGATTCAGGGCCCAGGTGCTGTCCCTGTGCTCTTTTGCTCAAGACTAGTACTGTACCACTTGAACCACTTCCAGCTTTTTGGGAAGTCCCACAGACTTTCCTGCCCAGGCTGGCTTTGAACCATAATCCTCACATTTCAGCTTCCTCTGGAGCTAGGATTACAGACATGAGCCACCAGTGCATGGCCTCCCTCCCCTCTTCATCTTTCTTTCTCCTCTTTCTCCTTCCCTCCCTTTCTTCCCTCCTTCCTTCCTTCCTTTCTTCTTTCTTTTGCAGAGCTACCTTTCTTCTTTCTTTTGCAGAACTAAAGTTTGAACTCAGTGCCTTGTTCTGGCTAGGCTGGCATGATACTACTTACCTATACCTCTGGCCTCATTTTTCATTGGTTATTTTTAAAATAAGGTCTCACTTCTGGCTTGCACATGTGCCTGTGCCTGAGCTATGATCTGCCTACTTTAGGCTTTCACTTACTGCTGGGTCACATTGCACATGCCACTTTATCCAGATTCCCTCCAAGGAGATGAAGTCTCAAGGACTTTTTTTTTCTTAGAAACTCAATCCTCCAATCTCAGCTTCTCATGTAGCTTGAGATGACAGGAATATACTGCTGTGACCAGGATGAGAAGAAATTTTGTGATTTTTTTTGATCAGCTGGCCTTGAACAACAATCCTCCTATTCTCAGTCTCCCAAGTGTTTAGCATTACAGGTATGTATGAATCACTAGTGCCTTGCTCAATTTTTCCTTCCTTTTTAGGGCTGAGTCATAGTCTACCGTTTGTTCACATTTGTTTTTGTTTCCACTTAAGTACTGATAGACACTTAGGTTGCTCCCATTCTGACTGCTGTGAAGAATGTTGTCATGGTTTCTGAATATCTGTTTGAGTCTCTGCTTTCAGTGTTTTGGGATACTAACTCAGAAGCACAATAGCTGGACCACTGGCAACTCACTGCTTTATTTTTCAGCAACCACCACGCTATTTTCTGCAGTAGCTGCATCTTTTCACATTTCTATCTCCAACACATAAGGGTTCCATTTTCCCATCTTCTTGTTTGTGGGTAACAGCCGTTCTGATAGGCAACTACTAAGTTGCCCATAGAATCCCACTGTGGTTATTTTCACGTGCTTAATGGCTATTCATACATCTTACAGAATTATCGATTCAAACCCTTTATATCCATTTTACCTAATTTCTTTCTTTGCCTTTCTGGTGTTTTTGGTGGCTTTTTTATTCTTGGCTTCTGAGTTGACTAGTTACTTAGTTACTTGAAACAACTCTGTAACTGCTGCTAGGAGATAAGCTATGATACACACAGGGTCTTCCTCTCTGAGGACATCAACAAAGAAACAGCTTGATTCTTACTACCTGTGATTTAAATAAAAAAGAGAACTATAGGCATAATTTCAGAAAAGCAGAAAATAATGCCTCCACCCTGTATTGCTGGACAACTTTTCGAAAGTGATTTTTTTATTCTTCTTGAACATGGGGCTTGAACTCTGGGCCTGGGAACTGTCCCTGAGCTCTTCAGCTCAAGGCTAAGTGCTTTACCACTTGAGCCACAGCGCCACCTCCAGTTTTCTGGTGTTAATTGGAGCTAAGAGTCTCACAGATTTTCCTACCCAGGCTGGCTTTGAACCTCAGTTCTCAGATCTCAGCTTCCTGAGTAGCTAGGACTACTGGCGTGAGCCACAGGCATCCGACTAAAAGTGGCTTTCTTAAATAATAGCCTTTCAAGATTATAAATGGAAAGAGAATTTCAGGTGCAGTTTGTAAGCATGAATGGTGATCTATACTGTAAAATACTGTTTCTCATGAAATTTGCTCTATTTGTGGATTTTCTCATTGGAGAAGCACCACCATGTTCTAGATTCCCCTGCTCACCATTTTAGTTTCTATACCATTAAATTGCCCAGAAACTTAAAGAGGGTTATTTAAAGCTGTTGTCTACACAAGATCTGAACACTAAAGCCGAGGAACCAGAACATGTTCCATATACCCTTGTTGCTATTGACTTGTACTATAAACAGCCTTAATTAATGGGCTAGGGTGTGGTTCAGTTGTAAAGTGTTTATCTAGTATGCAAGAGGCCCTGGGTTCAATCCCCAACACCACAAAAAAGCAGAGACAGAGTTGGGAAGAAAAAGATTCCTATCAAAGTAATCTCTGAAAAAGATGAAACCCATTTTTAAAAATCAACTTTCTAAGTGAGCAATGCTACCACCAAGAAGTGGAGAGCACGCCTTTTTTGCCTATAGACTCTTGACTGGATCCCAGGGAACAGGTATAAGAGCTTCAGTCTGCAGAGAGCATTGGGTTCTGAGGATGTCAAGCATATCTACATCCAAGAGCTTCCATCTCCCACATAGCATGGTTTCAAGGCAAGGCAGAAAAGGGACTCACACAGAGAAAATAACTTGGCTCAGATGTCTCTGCAAACCCAAAGTAGACTCAGGCCTTGGTCTTAGGACTTTCTGAGTGCTACCTCCTGGCCCCAGACAGCTCTAAGACTGAAGTCCTAAGAAGAACAGATGTCCCCCTCACAAGGACTCCAGCTCCTAGAAAAGGGTCTTCTTGGGCTGATGACTGATGAGGCTCTTCCAGCTCTCTCCCATTTCCTGCCAACATTTATTTCTGGAGAGCTGGTTCATCAACAACATCTGCAGAGGGTCCTCTTGTTTTCATCACCGTCCCAAATGGAAAAAGTTACTTGAAAGAATCTTGTGAACAGGTCAACTAGAAAAGCAGTCTGGACAAAACCTAAGTCTTCAATTTCTTGAGTTTAAGAAGTTTTGTTTAAGGGAAAGGAGAGATAGAAACAGATAATGGGACTTTCTTTTCCTAGGGTTTTAGTGTAGGGGATAAACACCAGTAGCCCATGTCCAAAATATTGCTTACAATGAACTGCAACTCTCCAGGTGCAATTCCTGCTGGAGACAGTCCTGAGTGCTTTTCTTGGGCACTGTATTGTACATACTTTGAGGTCAGGTCAATGCAGTCTTTTCATATTTCCCATGCTTTCCAGCAGAGGACAGCACGTTTACTGGTTGTAATGAGGTTTCTGATGGGCAGATTAACGGTAGAAAGGTATCCTGGATAATTAAAGGAGACTAATAGAGCAGCTGGTCATCATTCAGAAGAGCATTGACTGCCCTGAAGGAAAGTCCTCTTGAGGTGCTTTCTACATCTGAGATTCTAGGACCCTGTGACCTAGGGATAGAATGATTACACTGACAGAGTGGCTACCTCAAATTGACTCTGGTACTGAGGTTTACACTTCTATGCTGGCTGCCTGCGTTGCTGGATTGGACTGAATATTTATATCTTGTCAAATTACTGTTTTGCAATTGTGACCCTGAATGTGAGGGGAACTGGATGTGGGATCTTGATGTAACTGGATCATAGGGGTGGAGTTTACTGAGTGCTACCTCTTGGATTAACAGGATTAATGCCCTTATAAAAAGAGGCTGCCAAGTCTTCCCTCATTTTTTTTGTCATGGAGGACAGAATGAGGAATAAGCTCTGTACACTGTCAAGGAGAAGACCTTCACCAGAACCCCACCCTTTCTCTTAGGGTGTCACCCTTCTCTTAGTCTTTCAACCTCCAAAGCTGCTGTCTAAGTAAGGGCAGTTTCTCAACCTCCAAAGCTGCTGTCTAGGTGAGGGCAGTCTGTCTAGCATCCTAAGCTACCCGAGACACTTGCAGTCTTTCTCTGCTCCCAGGCAGGGTGGCCAAGGTGGGCACAGGTGCACAGTAGTACACTGACTATGTGAGCCTGATCTCCAAGCAGGAAGGAGGCACATGTTGTAAGGAGGAGGAAGCCACAGGGAGGGTCACAGGGACATTACACAACCACCTCTTGTACTATGAAGGAGCTGATGGTTTGTGACTGTCATGGTTTGAATGTGTTCCCTGTAAGTTCACAATCCCCAAATTAATGTTAATGGTATTTCAGGATGGAGCTCTGGGAGGTATTTAGAATTGGACAAGTTCATCAGGTCAGGGACCCTATGATCAATTAAGTAGTGGTTTCCTAAGAGGAAGAGAGTCCTGAGCTAGCAAACTTAATCTGTCTCACCATGGATACCCTCGAGTTATGATACAACAGGAAGACACTCAACATGTGCCAGTGCTGTGCTCTTGGAATTCCCAGCCTCCAGGACCATGAACTAACTAAATCTCCACTTACAAATTACTCAGAATCTGGTATTTTGTGACCAACAGAAAGCAGCCTACTGGGTTTGTAGCTGCTACTGAGCATGTGGGTGTGGGTATGTGTGTGGGGAACAAATAGCAACTGGACACTCTTCTATACCTCAGAGTTCAGGAGAAAGAAACCTCCAGAAATGAGCTTTTTTTTATGGCCAGTCCTGGGGCTTGAGCTCAGGGTCTGGGCACTGTCCCTAAGCTTCTTTTTTGCTCAAAGATAACACTTAAGCCACAGTACCACTTCCAGCCTTTCTGTTTATGTGGTACTGAGGAATCAAACCCAGGACTTCATGCATGCTGGGCAAGCACTCCTACCACTAAGCCACATTCCCAGTCCCAGAAATTAGCTTTCTAAGAACCTCATACCTAAGAAGTGAGCTCACAAAGTTTGCTTGCTCCTTCCTTTCCCCCTTTCTTTTTCCTTTCTTTCTCTCTCTCTCCTTTCTCTTCCTTTCTTCCTTCTTTCCTTCCTTCCTTTCTCCCTTCTTTTTCTCCCTCCTACCCTTCCTGTATTCTTTTCCTTCTTTCCTTCCTCCCCCTCTTTACTGGGGTTTGAACTCAAGGGCTTGTGCTCTACTTGGATATTTCACTCAAGGCTGGTCCTTTACCCCTTGAGCAACACCTCCACTTCCAGTTGTTTAATTGGAAATATGAGTTTAGAATCAAGATGGATTAGAATCAAGATCCTCAAATCTCTGCCTCCTGAATAGCTAGAATTACAGGTGTGAGCCAAGAGCACCAGCTGCAAAGGTCTTTCTTGTTTTAGGAAACAGTAATTCCATGAAGATCTCTCTACATGCACAATTATATGCAGATTCATTAGTGAGGTAGGCTCACTGGGAGCTGTTTATTAATTTTCAATTTTCTGAACTTCAAGCCAGGAGCTGTTTCTTTATGAGACATGACTTTAAGATTCATTGCAGAAGAAAATTTGTACTTATTTTAGCTTGTTTCATCGATTCCTAGGCATTTTAATTCATTTAAGTAATTGAATCTGATAATTTTTCAAAATAATTAAGTCTGCTGTGAATTCCAAGAACCCCTGGGCTTGGACCACTCCTCTCTCTCCCCACACTGCTCAGCTGACATTTGTGCAGTAAAGATGTAAGACATACTTTTCAAATGGCTGATTTCCTGCTTGCTGGGTTTTCATCCTGGCCTCTCAGTGTTTTTGCCTTTTAAGGGTGAAATGTTTACTACTTGCATTGTTCCTGACAACAAATCTTTCCTGATCTGCAAACTCCTGAAATAAAGCAACCCCAAGTGCCTGTCGGTCTGCCAAAATACTCTGGAGGAGTTGAGAGTCAAGAAATAAAATAATCTGGGTCTGTAAATATGGCTGGAGGGCAGCAGCCTGGAGAATAGCAAACTGGGGATACTTCATGCTCTGCCCAAATGAAATGGCCACAAAGCCATCACTTTCTTTTTTTTCCTCCCCCCTTCTCTTCCCTCCCTCCCTCCTTTCATTCTTTTAGTGCCAGTAATAGGGCTTGAACTCAGTGCCTGGGCACTATCTCTTAGCTTTTTTGCTAAAGGCTAGAACTCTACACTGGAGCCACAGCTCCAGCTGGTTCACTGAAGATAAGAGTCTCATGGACTTCCTTTCCCTGGGCTGGTTTTGAATCTTGATCCTCAGATTTCAGCCTCCTGAGTAGATAGACTTACCAGTGTAAGCCACTGATAATACTATAGGCAGTCATAACTTCTTGTACCTCTGGCCTTGTACCATTCTTCATCTCCTACCACTCGTATACCACCTTTACTTTTCCTCACACTGGCAGAATACACCAGGGAATACTTAGCTCCTTTCCCACTCCAGGGCTGCCCCACCCAGGAGCCATACCACACACATTTAGGGAGACCGTACCCAGTCTGCTGCAGAGTCCATCCAGTCCCTGAGTTGAAAAGCCCACTGCTGATAGCCACCGGATCTGAAATCCCCTAATGTCACCAGCAGCAGAAGGCTCACAGTTCAATAATATTTTTCACATATAATCAGCCCTTTGAATCTTTAGGTTTTGCACCTGAGGAATGACCCAACTATAATGGATAGAACATATTGAGAAAACAAGTTGCATCAGTACTGAACACATACAAATGCCTTGATTAATATTTCCTATCTGTTTAACATCACACTTAAGTCATCTTAGATATTATATGTCTTCTAGACATGATTGAAAGCATGTTGGAAGATGTTCAGAGGTCCTATACCAGTACTGCACTATTTTATGTGAACAATTTTGGCATCCATAGATGTCTTGCAACCAATGCCCTATGGACCCAGAAGGACAGACATTTCTAACAAGGCTCTGTCTGGTTGGCACGTTGGTTCCTAGCCTGAAGCTTCCACAGAACTTGAGAGCACACAGAGCTTTGGGCCTTTTCTTCTTTTCTTGGAGGCCTCAAGTCCTTTAAAAGCCTTGTGCTTTCCTCGTTCTTGTAGACAGCTCCACCACAGCTGTTTTGCTGGGACAGAATATTTAAGAGACACAGCTTGGGGAAAGCTGTCTTGTTTTCAGACAACCCCTTTGATTTATAACCATGTGGTTAAATCATTTCAGGATTTTGGAGAAAGACCAATTCCATTTGCTTACAAGTCTGATCCTGAGGTTTTGGTGTTTCTAATGCTTCTGGCAACCATTTGCTTTTTAATAACCATTTGATTCTATCACTGTAAGCATGAACTTGGCTATACAATCTTAACTGCCTGGCTCTGAAGAATCCAGGCTGAGGGTAATGGCTGCCTTCGTGTTAAAACTCCATTTAATCAAGGCATCTTCTTTCAGGATTATTTTAGATTGCCTTGATTTTTTTCTTAATGAAGAGGAGCCAGTTTCCTCCTGAAATAATCCTCACACACCTGAATCTCTGCAAACCTCAATTACTTGCCAAAGGACTCTGAACCTCACAGCAAAGCTGCATAAAGCCTAGAAAAACAAGTTGACTTGAAGTTTCTATTTTTACATGGTGTCCTGTTTCCACAGGGGCTGAGACTCGTGGTTTGAAACTCAATTTAGCATTTAAACTAATTTTCAGCCAGGTCTCCCTGGACCAGCAATTAGGGGAGGCGAAGAGTTCAAAGGAGGGAGATTCCAGCCCCTCCTGCACAGGACTGTGGCTCTTTGAAGACACTCTGCTGCTTCCTGTTCTAGACAGGGTGGCCACAGGCAGCCCAAAGAACCTGTTTCTGGACATCCCATAGGCACAGAACACTGGGTTTTACCAGGTCCAGCATCTGTCTAGAAAGTCACGAATGGCCAAGTGCATTTATTCCTCCCCACAGCTGTCCTGGGAAAGGATCTAAAAACTTTCTGAGGGCTCAGTGGGCCAAGAGGTACAAGATGAAGGACAAGAAAAGAATATGCCTTTTCAGGTTCTGTAGCTACATAGCCTTCCACTGTCCCCACCCACCCCAGCGAGGCATCCCCAGCAGTCCCAGAGTGCCTGGCCAGCCTCAGGAAGCCTAAGCCCTCCTGCCAGCTTTACCGGGCCTCAGCATTCCTCAGGGTCTTGGAGAGAATGATTCTTTTAGGAATTTAAAATTTTCTTGGCAAGGGCGATTAGATAATAGGAGTTTGTGGTGCACATCACAGAAGGTACAAAAAGCGAAGGTTCTGATTGCACCACACAGTCCCACTGTCAGAGGCCATTCATGGCCAGATTTCTTGTACCCTCCCAGAAATCCTTAATTCCTTTCTTCTTTAATTGTTGATTCTATTAAAGCAGAATCAGCATGCTACTCTGTGCCTTCCTGTCTTAATACTTTTCTCAGTACTTTTCCTTTTACTTCCTAAATACTACCCAAGTTCTTTCTACCCTTCATATTTCGGAATCTTGGTATCAGACTGGAGATTAGAGTGTATTTCTTTCTTATTGGTTGATTTTTGTACTGGGACTTGAACTCAGGGCCTGAGTACAGTTCCTTACTTTTTCTGCTCAAGGTCAGCATTATGATGGCCATCTTTAATTTCCATACCTAAGGTAAATAACTCTCACTTTGAAGACAGGTCCTTCCAGGGGCTACAAGTGTATTCCACAATGGACAGGCTCTGATTAGTAATCAGAGATGATGATAGTGAAGGTTGTCCTCCAGCCTGCACAGCAGAATAAAGGAACTGGCAGGTGGGGAGGGGTCATGTGACTTATGAGCTCTGGTCTGAGCTGCCTGCCACTGGAGGTACAGCACCAATTGAAGGTGAATAGACAGGGTAAGTGAAGAAAGGTGGCTAGGCACTAATGGCTTATGTCTATCATCTTAGCTTCACAAGAGGCTGAGATCTCAGATCATGGTTTGAAGCCAGCTAGGCAAAAGATCCACAAGACTCATCTCTAATCAACCACCAAAAAGCCAGATGTGGCTCAAGTGATAGAGCATTAGTCTTCAGTATTAAAGCTAAGGGAGAATGCACTGGCCCTGAGTTCAGGCCCCAGTACTGGCATTTAATAAAAGAAAAAAAAAGAAAAGAAAAGTTTTTATTTTGTTTTGTTTTTAGAGCATCCCCTTTTTTTTCAGTTCTGAGTTTAAAAGACCAAAGATCCCATGTGGGTGTGTGCTGGCCTGGTGAGGAAACCTAACCTGAGCATAGGTGAATACAAACAGCAACCCAAGGTCAGCTATGGGCAAATGCAGCTAGCCTCCTCATTCAGACACCAGCCTCTTGCTTCTTGGACTTGGGGTGGCAGGGAAAAAGATGAGGACTCAGCCTGCTTAGCAACTCCTAAGGGCTATGAGTGAGATGGGGGAGGGGGCTGTGTTCTTGGCTCAGGTGAAATTACTCTACATCCCACCCCTGCAGATCTGTGGGAAGTTGGCTACTAGAGGGGCCAAATGGAAGTAAAAAAATCCCCTTCTCTGCCACTGTGTCCAGCCATGTTCCAGGAGAGGTAACACATACACTGCTATGAGTCTTAGCACCAGCTCCAGACAACTCTACCACCAACTAGCTTGGAGTCAGAATGTAGCTGGAAGCCCAAGGTCCTAATCTGTCTTCCATGACAACCTGGCTAAGAATTATGACCCAGCCAGGGGTTGACCTAGTGAGTACATTCTCTCTTGATGTCTTTGTTAGAGATGCATTTATGGAAAGGGCTGAGCTTTGGGAATCCTCCTTCATTCACTAATAAGAGAACAACTAGAAGCCAGGCTTTCAGTGCTCATGTCTGTAACTCTAGCTATTAAGGAAGCTGAGATCTGAGGATTCTGATTCCAAGCCCCCACCCCTGCCCCGCCCAGGATAGAAAAGTCTGTGACTCTTATTTCCAATTAATCAACAAAAAAGCTGGAAGTGGTGGTGGGGCTTCAGCCCTGGGATCCTAGAGAGCTTTCCCTCCCTTACCTAGTTTAACTTGCCTTTGCCGCTTAGGTAGTTTTGAAACTCACAGCATCAAAAGGCTCAGGCTCCTACTTTGTGGGCACAAGCTGACCCACGGGTGGCCATACAAAGGCAGGATAGCACAACAGCAGGGAGCCCTGGCTCTGAGGGCTCTGGTCCCTGCACAAGGCAACATGGGGATACCTCCCTGTTGAGATGGAAACAGAGGACGCAGCCTCTGCCAAGTGGGCTTCCTCTGCAGATTTCTAATAAAGGCTACTTTCATTCCTTAAGTTCACAATAACAGATTAAAAAAAAAAAGACAACAGTGAGCAGTCTATAGTCGAGGAAGTACTCTGTGTTATCTTGACTGATTCTGAGTAAGCTCAAAGTACTGCTAAGGAAAAAAGAATAGATTTTCAAAATGAACAACCCAAACAAGACAAGTAGGCCTCTGTAACTAGACTGCCACTGTTCTAGGGACTGTTCCACCCAAGGCAACTTCGTGTGTCCTGGGAACACTCCAGGGAAAGTGGCCTGACCAACACAGAGGCCTGACTCTGTCATGTTCCTCCCAGCTCCGAACAACCAAGTTTCTGCCATGGAGCCGATCAAGTTACATTACTGACGTGATTTTGAGCTTATGGGAAGGAAATGTTTTGCAAATTCCAAATATAATTACTGGAGCATCACACAAGGAGAAAACATTATAAGTTTTAATTGCTTCCTCCATTCTTTGGTCCTCCCTTCTGATCATAGTGGCTTTACATGTTGCTTAGTAAAATGGAAGGAATTTGGGTCTGGTGGAAAGAGTTCTGGTGCTGGAACTCACGAAGTGTGTGCTCAGGAATGCTTAACCTTTGGGACCTTTGCTGCCTCTGCCAGAGAGTGTTGTAAGGACATTTCCCTCAGGAGGTCGCTGTGCAGACTGAAAGCAGTAGCCAGGTGAAAGCTCTCCGCAACATGCAGATTAGAGAGTCACTGATGACTTCCCTCTGTCCCTCTCCCTCTTCTCCATGGGGCAGTACTATTTTGTGGTGTCTTTTTCAAACATGGCTGTAATACAGCTACATTTCCTTCCTCTGGATCACAGAGGACACTTCTAGGATGCTGGAGCTGTAGATATTTTCTAGGATCCTCACCCTACCATCCCCAACTTCAGGAAACTGAAGCCCTGGGTCACAAAAAGCAAGTGGGTGGCAGGCCCCTTCCACAGCTCTCACCTCCTGTAGCCTCAATTTGCCTGTATTCCTCAATTTTCCCTTTCCCAGGTCTCCTGGGACCTCTATGACATACCCTTACCTGAGCCAACTATTTTATTTTAGTACAGATGTTAGGGAGCCAGGTACCTTGGCATTTTGTAGGGGTGGCTGATAACTAGATGGTCGGTAGAACATCCTCTGGGTGGCATCTGTGTGGATGTCACCAAGGAAAAGCTCTTCCACAAGATGGTCCAGGCCATGGTGGGGGTACTGCTTCTCCACTCGGATGAGTTGCAGCTCATGCATGGCAAAGTTCACAGCCCTGGTACACTCATGACCATTTTCTTCCCGCCACAGATCATAGGCCACATCCTGTACCCAAGGGCTACCTGAGGCCAGAAAGCCTGGGCATGTACGGTTCACCAGCTGGCTGAGCTGCTCAGCAACCACTTCTGTGTGGCAGATGATCTGGACACCATGCAGCTGGTAGTCAGCCTCAGTGCCCCCACGGATGATCCAGGATGCTTGGCGAAGGCGAATCTTGCCTCGGATGACAAGTGTATAGGTAGGGTTTGTGCAACGGTTGCTGCCATAGTAAAACTGGTAAGCCTTGAAGGTGTTATTGTGGTAGAATCTGTAAGATCTGGTGATGAATTCTGGCCCTGATCTCACTTCGCAGCTGGAGAAACAAGAACAAAAGATCCCTGTAAGCTCAACAGCATGTGCACAAGATCCATGGCTGAATCAAGACATGACAGTAATAATTTAAAAATGTTTGTTATAAGCAGATGCTACTCCATTATAGATACAAATTCACTGATTCCTCCTCACCATCTAGGAGTTGTGTATGATAATCATCCACAGTTAAGAAAACACAGGCACAAGATTAGGCAACATCCAAAGTCACATCTGAGCAAGCATCATGAGCAAGCAATGAGTCCAGTGATTGCTCCACATCAGTCTGTACCACAAGCCTTTTATTCCTTATAGGAATAGGAAAGGTGAGCAGACACTATAGGCTTAACTCAGAGAATGTCTTCTTTTATAGATAGGAAGTAGAGTACAGTGCTAGCCTATCAAAGGAGTTTCCTTCTAATAGATCCCAAACTGACTTGGAGACCATTTTCTCTTATGCCCTTGTCTAGAACGGGCAGATATAAGGTGTCCATTGATCTGAAATGGAATGCAGTCACACTGTGGCAAGTGGAAATGCATCCTCTCATCCATGAAAAATTAATATCCCCTCTAGCAGAAAAAAAGGACAATTAAGAAGAAGCAAGGCTAACATTACAAAAGAAATAAAGGCTCCTCTGGTTTGTGTTGGTTTGACAAGGAGGAAATGTCCTTCACAGTAGTATTTGATAAAATGCTAGGATCCTGTGCCAAAAATATTTAGCCTGGGTTTACAGAGCCAAAGGGCTTGGAGGACTCCAGGACATTCTCATACTGCCCTAGTTGTTACTGGTTTGTGCACACACAGCAGAGCCTGTACCATGGAGAGGAAGGATCCCTTCCATCACTGGCCAAAAACTTTGTCTACTAATCTTGTTATCCTCTGGTCCGTTTGATTGTGACTCAAAGCTCAGTTCACCACTGTTGGTCTTCCACTTCGGCTGCTAACCACAGACTTTGGGCTAGGTTGACACTGCATGGCTACAAGCAACTGGGCTGGATTCCCAAGTGAAGGAGCTCTGAAAGTTGCTAATAATTTAATTTTTTAGGTAGAAGATTGATGAGAGACAAACATAAGAAAAGGTAGGGATCTATTGCCATGTAACTCTGTCAACTGGTATCAAATAAACCTCTTGTGAGTGTAAAACACACAGCAGTGCTTTAAGCCGTTGGGGCCAAAGGTGTGAGAATACACCTTAAATTCCTCCTCCAAGGAAGAGGAGATGTGTGAGCAGTGCCTGAGGTCAATGGAGGTGTATACAAGAAGGGTTCTTCCCCCCCCCCTTCTCTCTCTCTTTGGTAGGGGTCCTGGAGTTTAAACTCAGGGCCTAGGCTCTGTCCCTGGGCCTGTTTTTGTTCAAGGCTAGCATTCTACCACTTGAGTCACAGCTCCACTTCAGGTTCTTTCGGTGCTTAAGTGGAGATAAGAATCTCAAGACGTTTCTGCCCAAGCTTGGCCTCAACAATCCTCAGATCTCATCCTCCTGAGTACATAAATTATAAGTGTGAGCCACCAGCACCGGGCTTAATTTTTTTTTATCTTGGCATCAACAGCCTGTGAATTCTGCTTCCTGCACCCACTGTACCTCAGGTCCAGCCATTTCTCCATCACCCAGCAATCTCCAAAGTTTCCGCTATCTCTAGTTGGAAGTATGTAACAGTCTCAGGAGTCACCCCCACTCACATCACATTTTCTCCCATCCATCTGCTACAGTAGCCAGAGCATCCTTCAGTAAAGCTGAATTATGTTCAAAGTATGGTGGAGGTTGAAAACCATCCCTTGAAAGGTGTAGTCCCGGGGAGGTGAAGGGGAGGGGGTGAATAGAGGAAAATGCTTCAATAACTTCCCAGTTCTCTTTTCCTAGAAGGAGATCTATAAGCTAGGTGTAGTAGTATACTCCTGTACTCCCAGATATTCTGAGACAAAGGCATGAGGATCATTTGAGTCCAGGAGTTCCAGGCTAGACCAAGCAAACTCGGCCAGCAAGGAGCTGTTTTTAATACAACAACAACAGAGAATAACAAAGAAGGAAGGAAGGAAGGAAGGAAGGAAGGGAGGGAGGGAGGGAGGGAGGGAGGGAGGGAGGGAGGGAGGGAGGGAGGGAGGGAATGTTGTGGTGCCTTCACCACCACAGGCTTCTCTAGAGTTGCTTTCCCTTGTTCTACTCCAGTAGGTCTCCAGTCTGGCCTCTGTATGCAGCAAGACCTTAGCTGGTTTTTCTAGCCAGAAGGCTTTCCTCAGTCTTTGTCTCAGCTTCAGGGTCCTTCCTCTGTGCTAGACTTTCTGGGTCCTTCTATGGTGCTAATATTTTCTTGTCATACCTGCCCTCCCTCTACCCACCATAGTACTTCGGTCTGTGCTCAACTGTAAAATCCCCAAAGGCAGGGACTGCTAAATATTCTAAATTCACAATCATGTCTGGCACACAGTTGACAGGACTTTGATCATTTAAAGTTTTGATTTCCTACTAAACGTTTTTATGGAAATAATTTATCATGCAGTTATTTTAAGAGACTTCATTGTTAGAAAAAAAATTCTAAGCCTTCATCATTTTGTAAGATTTCTTTTTACTTGTATCCATAGGCACTCGATCTCTCCCCAGGGATATCCTAGAAATGGAGTCCAGGGAGAAATGATCAGATCCCAGAGTTAGTCCAGTTCATGCTCAACAATTTAATGGGTAGAAAGAAAACTCACAGATCTGCCTCTAGGCTATTTTTTAAAAGCTCTAATGGAAGATAAGCCAGAGCTCAAACTGGGATAAATCTCAGCTTCAGAGCATGGAAAAGAATCCAAGAACTACGCCCTGACTAGTTGAGGCAGCTTTTAACTTACTGTTAAGAGTCCCGTAGCCATATATTAAATTACCAGAATATGGCTAGATTATTTAGTGCATCAGAAGCTTTCCAGTCATGTTTCAGAGCTGGTGAAACACAGACGATTAATTTCACTTGCTAATGGTTTCTCTTTATGCACAAGTGGTCCCATGGAGTTCAGTAAACAGGGATCTATTCACTCATACCAGGAGGTTAACAGCAGGACAACATAATCTCTGCTTTGCCATGCAACTTTCTAGAGTACTTAGCTCTGTTTTCTTAACCATCCAGAAACTCAAAGAGGTGTCAGCTCTTCCTTAGAACATAGACACCACCAGACTCATCCCAGCTTGTATAAATCTGCATGTGAGAATCCACAAGGAGGGGCTTTTCTTCACTATTCACCATAACCAAGGAATGGAAACAGCGCACAAAAGATGAATGGATCAAGAAAATGTAGTGTATATCTAAACAATGGAATTATACTTATCCATTAGGATGACGGGTATTACATCATTTGCAAAGAATGGATTGAACTTGAAAAACATTATGTTTTAGTGAAGTAAGTCAGACCCAGACAGACAAAGGATATCTGTTTTCTTCCATATGTGGAAGCTAATTTATAAATGTACAAGTAAACACATATGGAGTCATATGCAATGAATGTATTACCTGAAGTATGGTATTTGCAGGAGAATTCAAACAGCAAAATTCTTTAGAAAAACTTACACATGGTCCAACAAAATGAAAACCAGAAAACCATCCTTTGAAAGGTGTAGTCCCGGGGAGGTGAGGGACAGGGGTGATAGAGGAAAGAAGAGAGGAAGGAAAGGGCACAATGCAATTATTGTATTCAATGCATATTCTCTGAAACTAAGAAAATCGAGGGGAGAGAATGGGTTGGGAGAGATGAGGGAGAATGATGAAAGGGGCAACATTGATCAAGATGCATTGTACTTATAAATGATTTGTTATGGCAACTCCTGTGTACAACTACTTCAAGATAATATTTTTAAAATGAAAGAAAAAGAAGGGGTCTCCTACAGGTGTATGTGCTCTAGTATTTCCCTGGCCCCACCTCTGCTCCAGTGCTCTTACCCTGTGGAGACCCAGTGGCCCTCGATCGTTGGTGGCATCTGCACCGTGATCCTTGCACCATTGTGAAGATGCTTGAGCATGTGATGGCACTGGGATTCTTTGAAAGCCCTCCAGGCACTTTTCTCTAGGGATCGAGGATGGGACCTGCTGTCTGGATGAAGGAGGGCAGAACCCTCTCCCAGCCCTAAAAAAAAAAAAGTCAGAGTTAGCAGGATACAGCAGCACAGGCCTGAGCCCAGTGGATAGCAGCCTCTGCAGAGCAAGTGCAAGCTCCTACAGGTCAAAAGGAACAAGTACTCCACAATGGAGGCTGTGTTCACTCTCCCAGGACTCCCAGGCCACAGTGCATCATGTCCTTGGAAATTACTTCCTAGGTGAGACAAAAAGGCCCACAGAGATCAAGAATACATCTTGCTAGAGGTCACACGACTGGTTCCCAGCACAGCCAGAGCTCAACCACATCTGTGTTATAGCTGTACAATTTCACAAGCACCTGGGCAGTACAAACCAGGAGAGACAAGTGAACATGTTCAAGAGTCATTAATAAAGAGGTCAGATGGAGATAGGACTCATCAGAAAGGGTGGTAAGGGTGGCCACACACAGGACATATATAGGTGAGGAATGCAAAGAGCAAGATGACTAGCCTCAGTGAGAAGTATCTTAAGGGTAGAGCTAGAAGAAAACAGGGCAGAAGAACAGTTCAGAAACTGAGCTGGGGTCTGCTCCTTGGCTTGGCTCCCATGGGTTTACCATATCACACAGCTGTCACAGCCTCTGAAAGGATGCCCTTGTCATGCTTTAGAAGTGGTTGGAGACCTGGCCTCCAGGATGCTGATGCTACAAGTAGTGGGACTCTAGGTGGTGTGTAGGCCAGGGAGCACTGCCATTGGAATAGACCAAGACAGTTCATATAGGACCCCTAGTGAGTTTTCCCAAGAAGGTTGTTGTGAGCAAATAAGCCTGGCCACTCTCAAGCCTCTTTGGCTTCCTGTCTCTCACCCATTCTCCTACCATGCTTTTGCTAGCCATCAGGTGACCAAGCCAAGGGGAACTTCACATGAGCCAGCATAATGATGCTTGAGCTATCAGCATCCCAATTTAAGCTATACAAACCTCTTTTCTTTATAAAGTACTTAGCCTCAAAAGTGTGAACCATATTCTGTCCTGTAGGGAAATGCTTTGATCTTTGCATGCAGCTATCTTCCAAGGCCAGGAACTCTCCTAACAAAATCAAGGAAAAACTAAACATCTAACATAAGGTTTTAAATTAAGAATAATTTAGCTGGGTACCAGTGCTTCATGTCTGTAATCCTAGCTATGCAGGAGGCTGAGATCTGAGGACTGAGTTTCAAAGCCAGCCCAAGCAAGCAAGTTGATGAGACTTATCTCCAATTAACCAGCAAAAAGCCAAAAGTGGGGCTGTGACTAAGTAGTAGAGCACTACCCTTGAGCTAAAGAGATAAAAGACAACACCCAAGCCCTGGTTCAAGCCCCATGATCAAAGAAAAAGATAAGTTATAAAAGATTGTATGTGCTTGTTTCTCAGGGACAAAGCAATTTGAAGACCAAGGAACTACTTGTACCAGTACAAGTAAGTTAAAGTTGGCCCAAATTAATTTGTACAAAATTACCAGTAGCCCAATGTTTAGAATGAAGCAAGAAAAACAAATGTCTCCTTTGAGATTCACACTTCAAGTGATTAACAAGTAGGTGGGTCTCTCAATGGACCTACCATGTGTTCAGCACTACATTAACAAAATAGCTGCTAGTTACACCAACGTATGAAAATACAATAAAAATGAAAAATCAATTGCACTTATTAGAATAATACTCATGAGCATCCAATGATGCATACTTTAAAATGATACCTGGATATCTTTATTTTATAAGACGCATTTAAAAATAAAATGTTAAGCTGGGCACTGCTTATATATATACTGCTTATATAATCCTAGATACTCTGCAGGTAAGATCTGAGGGTCACAGTTCAAAGCTAACCTGGCAGGGAGGAACTGGAGTCCTTGAGACTCTTATCTTCAATCAACTAACAAGAAAACAGAAATAGAGCAGTGGCTCAATTGATAGAGTACCAGCCTTCAGAAAAATAACTAAGCAAGAACAAGTCCTGAGTTCAAGCTCTAAATACAGGCACACACAGGCACACAGGTACACAGGCACACAGGCGCGCGCGCACGCACACACACATACACACAGACAAATAAATAAGATCCATAGTACTGTGGGTTACAACAACATGATACAAATCTACCTGGGTAAAACTCAGACCTGCAAACCATATTAGATATCTGTAAAATATTTGACCAAAACATTCAGAGGATTAATTTTTTTTAGTGGAAAGTCCTGGCAATGAGGAAACAGATGTCTCTCAGTATGAACTCTCAAGTTTTTTGTTAGCACATCTAAATGCAACAGGCAAAGCTACTACAGATGCTGTTTTGACATAAAATAACAGTGCTGCACTCAAACTAAATGCAACCTCCCTACCAACTTTGTTTATGCTACCACACTGATTTTGGCCTGAAATGAGAGAAGGGAAAGAGTGAAAATGAGAACTCTGTCTAGTGATGTCATCATTTATGGTCACAATGATGAAAGTGGGGGTTTTGATTTCAGACTGTCACAAAGGGATGTTCTGGAGGTTCCACTTCTATCCCCTATGTGACTCTCTCCAGGGAGGTGGCCTCAGTGAAGGAGGAAGAGACAAACACATTCCACAAAGTCATTTCTTTCTTTGTCTTTTTACAACCAGCTTGTTTGCAAAATATGTGCATTCTTATCAGCAGCTCCATGTAGCAAGGATGCTGCCTCTTCAGTTATTCAGGTGTGCACTGGGTCAGGTAGAAAATCATACAAATTAGGGGTGAACTACTAGCAATCCTGTCACAGATGTGATCTACACAGTGCCCTCACATGGAGTACTTATTGCTATTCTAATCTGTTAATCCCAATCTGCCCAACACCCAGGTTTATGTCTCATTGGTGTTGGGCCAATGTAAAGAGTGGGAGAGGGTGCTTTCATCATGCCTCCAATTTAGCTGTAATTATTTTGATGACAGCACAGTCCTGACTGAAACCTGCTGTCTGGTAGGTCACTAATGTAACCTATTATAATGTGGCTAGTTAAGAAATAGGTTTTGATTAGAGGTACTGGAATTGAAATGTGACCTCATCATCTCAGAAATAGCTAACCTGTGCTCAAAAAGTTGACTCACAAACTCCTTTGCACCCTGCAGATGTTTCTTCAGCAAAAAGGAGAGTATAGGATGTGACTGAGTCCCAGAGCTATGCTGCTTGGCTTTGAAACAGAACCTGCCAGTTGCATAACTTTACTTCAATAATTGTTAAGATGTAGTTTTGAGACAGGTTCTCTCTACATCCAAGACTGCCCTTGAACTGATGATCCTCTTGCTTCATCCTCCCAAGTGTTGGCTTATTGGCACATAATATTACCGCCACCACTTCACCTAGTAAAATGTATTATTACTCCATGACCAGTGACAAAAATAGTTTAACTTAGACGACACAATACCTTGAAAACATCCTGAGATGCCCATGAATCATTCAGTCTCAGAGGGCTTTGACATTTATCTATTCCAGATAATCTGGCAATTCCTCTTGTTTTTGGTGGCTTCTATTTGTTCTATCTGTGTCTCAGTAATAAAACATAAACACGTTAACACTTTTCATGTATCCTCCTTCCTAGTCACTGAGTGATGTGTCCGAGAAAATAAGGAACTGCCTCACTGATAGCACATTAACACTTCTTTGCTCCTGAAACAATACATATTCTAATCCCACACTGATTTTTCTCTTCAGGGTTGAGGGTATGACTTATAAATGAATTATGGAGAAAAAAACTAAAAAGAAAAAACTTATTTTCTTACTTGATTTTTGAAAAGCAGTCTGCAAGTAAACTCAAGAACCAAAGTATATGGATACACACATAAGTAGGGGAGAACAGAGCTTCTGTGTCCAGATTCTGATATCACCCTTCTGCCTAACTGCAGGCCAGTGATAACTGGGACCTCCATTGACCTTCACATGAAAGCTACTTGGATTCAGTGTTAGGACTAAAAGCAATGTGATACAACATCAGTCTCAAGAAAGCCAAGAAGAAAGCTATCTCAAGAATCCATTCTCAACAATTAGCCAAGTCCTCCAAGGAGACCAGCTGGTCAACCCAGGGATCTTTGTATTTACTGCACCACTCAACATATCTAAACCATAGTCCCTCATTCACATAATCATCAGGACTCTGAGAGACAGGTGCAATTTTAGACATGACAACTACAAATACCATGCTCCTAAGAGACTCAACTGAAGGATAAATTAGGCCATAAGGGGCTTACAAAAGGCAGGATCTGAACCTTTCTTTGGGGTATGCTGAGTACCTATGCTTTGAAGAATGAAATGAAGGGGTCTGGGCAGAGGAAACAACACATTCAAACACAAGGAAATGAATGAGAGGTTCCCATAGCGAGATTTGCACATGGCTCAAGGAAAGAAGAAAGTGTGGCTAGCAACAGAAACGTTTGGGGGGTAGGCCAAGATCCAAGGCATTCACTTGTATACCATACTGAGAGAGTGTGTGTGTATAAGTCTCACTGAAAAAGGGAAGAGGCACCACCAAAAGATTTTATGCAATGGACAGAGAACAGGAAAATTAGAAGCAGGAAGACCAATGGTAAGGCTATCACACTGATTTAATCTTTATTTATTTATTCATTTTTGCCAGTCCTGGGGCTTTTACTCAGGGCCTGGACACTGTCCCTGAGCTTCTTTTGCCCAAGTCTAACACTCCCACTTGAACCACAGCGCCACTTCCATCTTTTTTTATGGGGGGGGGGTCCGGTTGTGGGGCCTGAACTCTGGGCCTGGGCGCTGTCCCTCAGCTCTTCAGCTCAAAGCTAGGGCTCTACCACTTGAGCCATAGCACCACTTCCAGCTTTTTTCTTTTTGCTTATGTGGTGCTGAGGAATCGAACCCAGAGCCTCAGGCATGCAAGGCAAGCACTCTACCACTGAGCCACCTTCCCAGCCCCGCCACTTCCATCTTTTTCTGTTTATATGGTACTGAGGAATTGAACCCAGGACTTCATGCATGCTAGGCAAGCACTCTACTACTAAGCCACATTCCCAGCCCACATTGATTCAATCTTGTACAATTTCTTTCGCCTGGATAAATGAGACAGTAACTGCTTTCAATCATTAGTAGTAAAACCTTCTTGTAGTCCTGGAGAAGTACAGATCATTTTTCTGCATATTGTGGAGGAAAGAAGTGGTATTGTATGAAGAAAGAGGGAGGGAGGAGAGAAAGTGGGAAGGGAAGGGAGATAAAAAAAGAAAGAAGGAAGGAAGGTAGGAAGGAAGGAAGGAAGGAAGGAAGGAAAGAAGGAAGGAGGACAGAAGGAAAATTTGGAACTATATTTGAAGAGAAAAATTTTGTAAAATATTTATGTACCCTACTTTAAGATATTATAAATCACATAAGTAAATCAAGGACTTAGCAATGCATCAGAACACTGCTAAAAGACCGTAGCTAGCAATAATAATTCATGTCCCTGTCTGAGGACCCTTAGAAATAATACATGTGGTGGCTAGGAAAGTGGCTCGGTGGTAGAGTACTTGCGTTGCATGCATGAGGCCCTGGGTTGATTCCTCAGCACCACATAAGCAATAAAAACCAGAAGTGGTGCTGTGGCTCAAGTGGTAGAGCACTAACCTTGAACTGAAGAGCTGAGGGAAGAGCTGAGGGACCCAAAGTTCAGGCCCCACGAATGACCAAAAAAAAAAAAAAAAGGAATAATAAATGTGCTTACCTATAATAGTAATTGTTAAAAGCCTTCCACTTTACTAATTATAGTTTATCTAAGTATTTGGCTGTTGGGACTTTGATCATCACATGCTGAATGGAGTTGGCACTGCTATCTTTCTCTCAGGTGTTTGTGGTCTTTATTAGGAAGTTCAGTGCCTGTATGACAGTCCATGTGTGCAGATGTAATAGAATGAAAGGATAACCACATCTTGTAGGCCATGAAATTATGTTCCCCTCTTTATAAAACAAGAATGAGGGTACATAGGTGTGAGGGTATACATGTCACATTGATTGAAGATTCTAGATGTTTAGCTGAGGGAACAAGATAATGGAGCTCCTACTCACTAAGATTTTGCTGTGAATGAATCCAAGGAAAACAGCGACTCAAAATAGCCTTGAGTTTTCAGTTTTGGGGGTGGTTGTAGGTAAGTCACTTCATATATGGCTTTCTTTTTCCAACATATATTAAAAATGACAACACGATGACAATAACTAATAACTAATAGTCCCTGTAATACTTGACAATTTATGAGTACACTGTCCAATTGTGTCAACTGATAGTTATTTCATAGGCATGGTCACCCAATGGTGCCCACCACCTGGAAGCTCCCCACAGCTCTGTCAGGTCAGTCAGGGCATTATGAATAAGGAGGTTATCAAATGATTCCTCTAGAAAACAGTCTCACATTGTAGCCCCATGGCCTGGTCCTAGATAAAATTACTATAACAAAGGAGTAGTTTCTTTGTGTGTGAGAGAGTGTAAACAGTGGAATCTGTAAGGAAACTGTTCACCTATTTGGAACAAACTGTTGTTTGGGCTTTAGGGTGCAATTTTACAAAGTACCACCTTCTATATTTCAGATGAGATCTCAGTGCTTTGGAGTCATCCCTTGTGTGTGTGAATGTGTGAGTGTGCATTTGTGATTTATTTCCATGAAGAAAGTTACCCCAGTGGTTATCACAAATGACTGCTGATCTTCTCAGAAAAGGAAGTTGTCTAATGACAGCCAATAAAAAGCAATATTCTTCAATGAAAGGAAGCATAGGTTGACTAGCCACACTGAGGTAGATGCCCTGGAGATCCAGGCTAACTGTACATCACTGGAGCACACAGGCTGTATTAATAAAATGGCCTCAGCAGAATTTCAAAGAAATGAAGAAAGTACTTCTGTTACTGCCACCCACCTAGATGTCCTTCCTAGATCTACAGAGCTTTCAGGAGCATACCAGTCCATGAGAGAATGATGAAAAAAGGACTTAGAAGAAGTGGGAGAGGACTTAGAAGAGGTCAATGTCTAATCACTTTTTAAAAGTTAGCCTTCATTCATTCAACAAACTGTTGCGTAGCCTAGTATGTGCTCAGTTCAATGTTGAGCAAAGATGATTGCTGACATATGAATAAAAAAACACGTCCTTGTTTTTCCAATAACATTTTAAAATCAGAATTATCTACTAGATATATTTCAGTTTTCACTTGCCTACCTGGACTGAATGGAAATCAGAAATTTGAAACCATTTTACCCATGGTACAGTGCAAAATTCCTTGGAAGGGCAACAATATTCAAGCACCCATAAACTGAACTAAATTTTGGTCTCTAGAGATGGATGAACTCTACTATTTAAAAATGGGTGGGGGGAGGATGGGAAGGGATGGGAAGGGGAAACAAAGGAGGAGGCTACAATGCTTGATAAGAAATGTACTCATTATCTTGCCCATGTAATTGTAACCCCTCTATACAGTATTTTCACAATAAAAATAAAAATTAAAATTAAAAAAATTAAAATGCCTTAAACAGATATAATTTCAAAATATTAATCATGGTTGTCTCTGGATAGTGTTTTAAGTGTTTCCACATTTATTCTGCACGTTTCCCTACTTTTTAAGGTGCCATGTACATTGACAAGCAGAGTCAGAAGAGTACTCGCAAGTTAGAACTGGTTTCATATGTAAAATATGACTGATTAGACTAAATGAAGGTAATTACTTCGCTGTAAAATTGCTCTACCCAATTAAGTAGGCATTCATCATATAAACACATGCTTTGAAGTGGATACTGGTAGGTGAACCCCAGGGTAGCTTTCAGAGTTCTGGCACAGAAGCTCACATGTCCTGCGAACAGAACTGGATCTGACCACGGCTCAGGTCCTTGTGTGTGCTAAACTCCTGTAACTTCCAAGTTTTTGTTTTGTGATAAGCAGGAAGAGAGCTGCTTTTATAATCTGTAAACCTTTTTTCAAAAAATATCTCCCTTTTAGGAAAAATAATTGAGTCAATTTCAAACTCTTGGCTTTAGTAACTGAATAACTTGTCTACTTTAGTGATTAAGCCCATTCTTTGCTGTCTTCCAGTACCAAGGTTCTCAGGTGGGGCTGAGTGCAAGATGGTAGTGTGCATGTTGGGTCTTCACAGGTAGGGGTGTGTGTGTGTGTGTGTGTGTGTGTGTGTGTGTGTGTGTGTGTGTGTGTGTGTGTGTGTGTGTGTGTGTGTGTGTGTGTGTGTGTGTGTGTGTGTGTGTGTGTGTGTGTGTGTGTGTGTGTGTGTGTGTGTGTGTGTGTGTGTGTGTGTGTATTTGGATTGTGTGGTGTTCATGGTATTGGGGCTGTGTGTTATATGTAGTATATGTTTGAGTGTGATAGATATGTGTATAGTTTGCATAATATATGTGCTGTATATGATGTTTATCTGATATATGTTTGTATATGGTATGAATGTTGCATGTTTTGCATCTGCATCTGTGTGAACTGTATATAAGTATGTTTGTGTGTGGTGTTGGTGGTCTAGGTTTATATATGTAGTACCTGTGGTGTGGGGTGTGTGTGTGTGTGTGTGTGTGATTCTTAGTAGGGAACAGACCAGAGCAGACCATAGTAGACCCAGCTTGTACATTACTAATCTCATTTTTTCCCCATACTACTAGCTATGCTTCAGGAATCCTCAGGAAAGAGGGAAAGCCTCTCTGTAGGAGGTGCAACTTGGCATGTCACATGTGCCAAACCCTCCTAACTAAACTCATTGAATGAATCAAATGAGAAGCCCTATGGGAAAGAATGTGCCTCATGATTTTAGAGTGGCACTGTATCTTTTCTCTAACCTGTGCACCTACTACCCCTCTTCCCAAATAATTCATTCTGCAATTGATGCGAACTATGCAGGGACCTGTCTACATACAACTTTGACAGTTCAGTGACATTCTAGCTGGTAGTGACCGATTTTCTTCCTGAAGTTTTCTCAGTGTTTCCTTCAACTCCAGAGACAGACTCTGTTGGACACATCCCCTGCTAAGTCTTAACCCTACTTAGACAATCACTACCCTGTAATTTTCTTTTTTTTTTTTTTTTTGATCGGTCATGGGGCTTGAACTCTGGGCCTGGGTGCTATCCCTGTGCTCTTCAGCTCAAGGTGAGCGCTCTACCACTTGAGCCACAGCGCCACTTCCGGTTTTCTAGTGGTTTATTGGAGATAAGAGTCTCACGGACTTTCCTGCCTGGGCTGGCTTTGATCCATGATCCTCAGATCTCAGCCTCCTGAGTAGCTAGAATTATAGGCTCCAGCCACGGACTCTCGGCTTAGCCTGTAGTTTTCTACTCTGAGTCTTAAATGGTTGGTGTTTCATTTTGATTGATTATATCAGTTGTCACCTGTCCCTAAACATTATTTAATTACATAGTTATATCACCCATCTATATTTAGCAGTTTTCTTATTTTTGGAGGGGGGGAGGGGAGAAAAAGAATGTATATGGCCATCACAGAACTCAGCCACAGATTCACAGCAAGTCAATTTACTTAACAAAAGAATAGTTAACATCTGTCAAAGGCCCTTGTCCTCTATTGTGTACAAATGAGTCATGTTTCTTTTCAAGATTTCATTTTGTGACATGAGGGTAAAAGACAGTGTTTTCTTAGATTATCTAAAAATGACATTCAGCAAAATGGTGTTTCAAAGATTTCTACTCTGCCTCATTTAATCATTCCTCGTATATGATCAGTTAAACACTTGCTTGGTGATTTTTAAATGGTTTGAAGGTTTTAAACAGAATAAATGAAAGAGCTGAAAAAAGTCTTCACCCCTCAGAAAAGTCAATGAGTTGTATAAAAGTAAATAGAGTCAGAGAAAAGGCCATCTCCCAACTTAAAATCAAATGTTTCCATTAGCACAGTGAATTTGCCCTTTGTGGTACATTAAAACACCACTTTCTCTGGCCTCCTCCTGCTAATCTGTGTTTCTGGAGCTGAATGATTTTGAGAATTTGACATCTGAAAGTTTGTGGCTTTTCATCTAGGCAAAGAAAACAGTGATAATGGATATCTTCCAGCTGCATACCTTCATGACACTCAATGGGTTTTATTTGGATTAAGAAATGCAACTGTTTTCAGAATCTGAAGGGGAAAGAAAGCAAGCAACATATACACTTCTATGCCATCACATTTTGAACTTGGGCTTTGCACTACATTTACAGTTTGAAAAAAAAGAGCAAAGTAAATAATAGGCGAAAATCTTGCCAGAGCCTAATTTACTCACCAATATGATTTACAGGTTATTTGCATAACTACTCAGGATAATCATGTGACTTTTAATAGTTTGTCTATAACAGTCTATAAGTGATATCTGAAACTAAATTTATAAAGTTGATCACAAGTATATTCAGAACCACAGAAAACCTGCGGGTTTTGTTTACAAAGTTATCATCATAAACAGATAAATGGTGTAACAGGGTTAATATTCTGACTTATCAGGAAAAAAAAATTATTGCAAATAAAAATTGCAAACATTTCAGATAATTTCCTCAGACTTACAACTTCCATTGAAATAACTGACCAAACTGCAGAATGCTCCAATGCCTGAAGATCTTATTGTGGAAAGAGATCTGATCATCAAATAATTCTCAGGTAAGGTTGATTAACACCTACTTTCTGTTAAAACTGCTTCAAGTAAGAATACAGAAGCAGGAAAGAATATCTAGTTCTTTTCTGGTGCTTTCCATTATCCTAGCTAATTATCACAATACTTCTCTTGGATCCTCAGGGTTAACAGTTCAACTATCTCCTCTGTTTATTTCACACACTGAATTCACTGCTGCATTAAAGCAGGTCTTTGGGCAACTTTCATTTGAATAACCTTGCTACTGCAAATTTAATTTAAAGTTGTGCTATTTTATGAAAGTCATTGAACTTCGTAAATTCCCTTTCTAATCTGAAATTCCTTTCATACAAACATATGGACATCGTGTGGTTCTTTGCTACTCTATTCCTTTACAGCTCAGACAACCTCTTCCAGGTACTGCTATTTCACTGTCTATCTCCAAGCACCACTGGGGAAGCTTTCCCCAGACCACCCCCCCCTGGAGTTACCATAGACTCCAGACTCAAAGCTGGGAGAGTTGGGGCTATGCTTGACCAAAAGATATAGTTGGGTACACATGGGCTCTTGATGTCTGCTAGTTATTACTATGCTTGTGGGAAGGGTAGGTAGGCCTATCATTATAACCTAAGAGAAAGAAAAAGCTCAGGTTGCATCCCTGAGTGTGGTATTTGCAGTTCAACAGGCAATGGTTCTATGGGAAGAAAAAAAAACTGTTGATACCAAACTTGCATGATTACTTTTAATGTGAAAGTTACTTGTACTCTCTTTTTCTCCAGACATTGCCATGCTTTCTTTTTTAAAGGGGGACAGTTTGGCTTGTTTCACCCCCTTTCTTTCTTTTTGTGTGTATGGCAGCTGCTGTTTGATCTGCTCATTGGCTCTGATTTGTTTCATGTTTCAGCCAAAGATTAAAACTGCTCTGTAATTCTAAGCAGATGGGTCTAGAAGTCCAACCCTATAATTATAACTTCTCTCTTTTGCTCTGGAACTGCAAGCAGTCTATCCTGACTTTTAAGATGCTGGGATCACTGGGACTCTTAGTACACCTTGGCAATCAGTCCTCAGGTGTAGCCCAACCAGACTCATTGGTTCATTAGCAAGGCCTGCAGAACTGCAAAGAAAACAGCCAAGCAGCAGTTTACTGGTTACCTCTCTTCTACTAGTCCCTTGATCCTCTCAGGGGTTGAGAGGCAAATTTTCAGTCCTAGCTCCAGTGCATTATGAAGTTAGGGCCAGAAGTAAGATTGGAGGTTTGAGGGGTTGTGATGGGTGTCAAGGAAGGGAATCAGTGAAATCATTGCTGAAATGCCAGAACATCTGAACAATAACAATGTGTTCTCTTGTTGCCTGTGTCACAAGAATCCATACCCACCTGCACTGGGTGCTAGTGTCTCTTGCCCATAATTCTAGCTACTCAGGGGGCTCAGATTTGGGTTTTGCAGTTCAAAGCCAGCCAGGGGAGAAAACTGTGAGATTCTTATCTCAAATTAACCAGTAGAAAGCTGGAAGCGGAGGTGTGGCTGAAGTGGTAGAAAGCTAGCCTTGAAGTGAAAAAGCCAAGTGAGCAAAGCCCAAGCTCCAGCCTGGGCAGGCAAGCAAACACACGCACGCGCGCGCGCGCGCACACACAAACACACACACACACACACACACCTGCCACAAAGCATGCCCAGTCCATCCTTAAGCAATTCTGACTTATTTTGCTAGGTGCAATTTCTGGACTATTTCTGTGTGCTGAGGTTGTCTGGCTAAGAGTTTTCTAGAACTTTGAGGAAACATAGCCCACGAGGTACAGAAAGAATAAGAGTCCCAAAGCAGCCTGAGAGGACTGAGGCGTGGGGTTCTGGGGAGCCTTAGGAAACAGCCTTTCAGGGCTCAATCTTGGTACCAGGAGTCCTCCTGCGCTGCACGCAGAGAACGCAGCGATCCACTGGGAGAGAACCGCACACGACCCTTAATGCGGAGCCAAAGTTCGCGCGGGCGACCCAAGGTGGTCCTGGGATGGCAGGCAACCCCCGGGAGCGTGAGTCGGCCAGGTAAAGGATTGGACGGCAGCGGAGGCTCTGCGGCTACGCTCGGGCACCGTGGAGGGGAGATCGCAGAGCCTGCGATGCCGTGAGGGGATCACGGCTTTTCCCCGGGCACGCACCGGATTCTGGGGATACTAAGTGTCTGTGTGGGCGCCGCTCCCACCCAGCCCGAAAGAGCCCTCGGGCTGGGCAGCCCAGCCGCGCTGGGGCCGCCAGGGGCCCGGGCCCGAGCTGGGCCGGGCGGGAGGGCGGCACGCTGTCCCCGAGGGCGAGGTCCGCCCGGGGCAGCGCAGCCCGCGACTACTCACCGTGCAGCCAGAGGGCCGGGAACAGGTATCCGAGCAAGAGGCGGCGCACGCGGGACATCTCCAGGGCGCCTGGGGGCCTCCGCCCGCCGCCGTCAGAGCCGGTCCCCGCCAAGCCCCGCAGCGCAGCGCGGTGCCCTCCGCCTCCACCTCCGCAGGGGCCGGCCGGCCGGGCGGCTCTGGGGCTCCCTCCGGGCTCCACCAGGCTCCTCGGCCGCTGCCCGCGGTGGGCGCCGGCCAGGCCGGGCCTCAGGCGGCCGCGGCGTGTCCCATGCCCGGCGGGTGCGCTGCGGTCGGACCCGGGTCAGCGCGGGGACTCCGTCCGCGTCCCGGTCTTTCCGCGCCCGGCCTCTCCGCGGCCCGCCCCGGCCGCCGCGCGCGCAGCTCCGAGTTGTAGTGGCCGCCGTCTCCGCGGCTGCAGCTTCTCTTCATATTTGCAGAGCGCCGCGGGCGGGCGGCGCGGCAGAGACTCGGAGGAGGGGCTGAGAGGGCCGGGGAGGGGCGCGGGGAGGGGTCGGCCCCCCTCCCGCCTCGCCCCACCTCCTCCCCACCCGCGGTCCCTCGCTGCACACCCTCTCCCCCATGTTCTTCCATCCTGCCCCCCACTTCCTACTTTTCCAGCCCCCTTCGTTCCCTCCCTCGTTTCCCTCCTCCCTTCCCTCCCTTCCAGAGTCCTCAAGCCCCTCAGGCTCTGCACACCTCTATCCCCCCCCTCTTCTCTCCCCCCTCCTTCCTTCCTTCCCCTTCCACCTCCTCTGGCTCCTGGATGTCCACTCCACACGAGTTTCTTTCCTCTCACACTGGCTTACGATTTTTAGCAGTTAGGAAAGAAGATGCATTCTTTACCCCCCAGGCAACCTCTGGACTCTTCCCTCACTACCAAGATGTCTCAGATAGGGTGTGGAGAGCTTCCCAGAGCTTTCCAGAGCAATCTGAGCCAAGTGGGCTTGTTAGGGTTGGGGGCTGCATTGTACTCTTGCATAGATATTGATGAGACAGAGGAGAGATTAGAGAAAAGTTTGAATTCTAGAAAATGTCTTGAAGGGAGAGGATGCTGCTGCGTGGGTTCCTTCATTGGTGTGGTGTATGCCTTGACTTTAGTTCCCTACCAGGGCCAGTGGTACTGGGGAGCCCCAGAGTCTTGTCATGGGCCCATATGTAAGAAAGGTAAGGTGTGGGCAGCAGGACTCCTTTCTTCTCCAGAAGACCAAGGAGGTCTTGATATGCTGGAGAAATCTCAGAGACTCCCTTAGGCCACTTCTCTGAGTCTACTTCTCTCCCAGCACAAATCCATTAACCACAATCTCACTGGTTTTATTTGTGGTCTGTGGTCTTTTTGATTTTACTTTAGCCTTTCAGTCTTCAGTTAGGAACAGCTTCTTTTGCCTTTATTTCTCATGGGGTTGGGACAGGCTCTCAGATTTACCCGAGAGATCACTCCTCTGCCAAACTTCTTGCCTGAGTGCTTTTCTTCTCCTAAACCCACTGTGAGGTCTCCTCCAGTGGAGGACCAGAAGATACAAAATCAGGTTCAGGAGAAAGCATTTCTTGACTCAACTCAGTTTTTCCTCAATAAGACACTTTAAATGAATGCCTAACTTTAAAGGGGAGTTTCTGTCCCTTTGAAGAATGCAATAATTCAACTCCTTAGGCACTAAACTTTCAAAACAAGTTGGGTCTTAGCATCACTGTAATAGTAAGCCAGACAAGAATGCATTTTTCTGCCTTTGAAATCTTTTCTTCCTGAGAAAGCCATGAATGTTTTGGTGTGATGTTGCTGTTGCTATTTGATGTGTTTTGTTTTTTTGTCACCAGTATTATTATCTTTCCATCATTAATAGGAGAAGCATAACACATACCAGCTGTGTAGTGCACAGCATGCTGTGAGACTTTAACTGTGCCATTATTTGCAAGTCTTGAAAGAGCCCATGTGTGGACAAAAAGATGATTGGGAAATGAATCCAAAGAGTATGGATTCCATTGGGAGTCAGTCTTACTCCACTCAGCTTCCTGAGCTGATTTTGTTCTGATCATTGCTCATCCTAATTGCTAGGGGTGGGCAGCACACAGTGATCTGTGGCATCTGAATGTTTCACAGTGGGAAATCAAACTTTCATTTCATTCATTCAATCAGTCAATACTGGAGCTTGAACTCCAGAGTCAGGGCCTTGAGCTCTCTTGGTTTTATCCCTCAAGACAGGCACTCTACCACTTAAATCACTTGAGTCATACCTCTACTTCTGGCTTTTTGCTTTGTTTTGTGGTCATCCCTAGGCTGGCTTTGAACTGTTATCCTCAGAGTAGCAAGGATTACAGATATGAGCCACTGACACCCAGCAAGTTTTCATTTTAAACCAAGAACTTGATTCTCACAAATGGGCACTTGGAAATGATGTAAATATTACAGTTTGCTGCCTCCGCAGAACATTCGCTGAGTCACTCAGAACATATGAGTTTGGTGTTTGGTTTTTCCTAAGTCTTTTAGTCTATTGATATCTCTTAGTCTTCCAGGGAATTAAAACAAAAACAACAAGAAAGAATGTAAGAGGCCCTTGAGGGTGGTGTTTTTATATAAGCAACTTTGTTGGTAGTAATTTTTAAATGTCAAGGTCATTCCTCACCTACAGAGTACTTAGGTGGTACATTTAGTTCAATAAGGATTTGATTTCTTTTTTTCCAGATTTAGCTATACTCTGGGCCTGGGCACTGTCCCTGAGCTCTTTTGCCCAAGGCTAGTGTTCTACTTGAGCCATAGCACCATTTTTCGGCTTCTTTTTGTAGTTTAGTAGAGATAGGAGTCTCAGGGACTTTCCTGCCTGGGCTGATTTCACACTGCAATCCTCAGATCGCAGTGTCCTGAGTAGCTGGAATTACAAGCATGAGACACTGATGTCCAGCTGATTGGAATTTATTAAATAAAAAAGAACAAAACCAAGAGGGCAGCTGTAATTTAGTGTCATTTTGAGAGTTGAGTTGTTTGACTTTTTTTTTGTTTTTCTAAGTAATTCTACTTATGTGGAATAAACATAGCCAGAATGATGTCAACAGTTTGCGATGTGTTATGTCAGTTTATTTTCACCATGCACAGTCATAGATTTAGAAGTCTGACCCTCAACATAATTAGAGCCAGGGGTGTCCTTATAGATTGTTTGTTGAGAAGGTCTAGATTTCTATATGTGTCCTATTAATAAAGCTTGCTTTCTATGGTGCTTTTACTTATTTATTTATTTTAATTTATCTTAAAGACAGTTTGAGCTGGCACCTGTGGCTCACTCCTATAATCCAAGCTGCTAAGGAAGAAGAGATCTGAGGGTACAGGTTTGAGACTAGCCTGGGCAGAAAAGTCTAGGAGACTCTTATTTCCAATTAACCAGCAAAAAGCTGGAAGTGGAACTGTGGCTCAAGTGACAGAGCACCAGTCTTGATCAATAAAGCAAAATGTCAATGCCCAGGTCTTGAGTTCAAACCACAGTACTAGCACAAAAAAGAAGACAGTTTGGCCATGTTGCCTTGGCTGGCCCTGAACTTCTGGGTTCAAGTGATCTGGGAGCCTCAGCTTCCAGGACAGCTGGGATCACAGTCACAGGAGTCTTGTATGACCTTTCTTACTTTTGCTCTTGGTGTATCCACTTGTGAAAAGGAGCAATGAAAAATACAGTCTAAATTTGTGCGCTGAGGATTATCTGTGAGTCTGTTCTGGGAGGAATAGAATTGGGGACAGCACTGCTAAGAAGGTGATAAATCCAGTTCCAAACCTGGATATCTGGGATTGGGGCTAGGTGGTCTAGGTCCTGCTCATGATGGGAGAGTCCTTGAAAGGGGTGTCTAAACACAGGGTTCCCTCAGTTCCCTCAGAGTTTCCTTATTTCAGCATAAGCCAGAATGTCAGAAAATGCAGAGCTCCCCATGGGTAGTGCTGAAGGAGAAATCTCAAGAAGCAGTGTCTTATTCACATAAAAAATCATGAAGTATATGCAGAGTCCCCAGGATTTGTGCAGTCACCACCATGCTTAGCATGCAAACTTTCCCCCTGGACACCACTAATCTGCAATGGTCTCTCTCTCTCTCTCTCTTTTTTTTTTTTTTTGAGAAACAGTCCTTTGTGCCTCCTGATGAGTCAGAGTGGGAGCAGATGCCCTACGGTGTGTGTGGGGAGCATTCAGCCTGGCTGGATTTTTGAAGGAAGATTTCACAATGTTTGCAGTGCCACGGAACTCCATTTTGCTATTATTTGGGAGGCAAAAAGACCAAGGTTTCTTAGAACTTGAACCATATTTTGGATTTTAAGTCCTGTGAAAATTATATTATCATGCAGACCGTTTGGCATTCCAGAGATTCTAGACTTTTCCATTTGTGAAGAAAATGGTATTTTAAAGAAGGGTCAGAGAAATGAAAGCACAAATCCTGAAATGTATTTGATAATGAATATGATTGAAATAATTCAGTGTATTTAGAGACTGGGACATATGACCAGAAAGAAACTTTTCTTAATGCAAACTACATCTCAGTGCCAGGTCTATGCCTTAGTGTTGGTTCTTATAGATGAAAGCTTCTGCAGGTCAGATATCCTTTAGTCATGACTCTACTTCTCTCGGTACCCGGAGTTCTGGTAACTAACCCACACCAGGATTTCCATGGTAAAGATAAAAAAGGAACAACAAACAACAACAAAGGCACACAGCTTCCTCCGAGGCAGGGATAACACAATTATCCAGTGTAATCTTTAGAAAGAAACACACTCAAGAGTTATAACGTGAAAGTATACCAAGCAGAGCAAGTGCTGTTTTGAAAATAAAACATGCTTTAGATGTTATGTTTGAGTAGCCCGAATTTAGAGCTCAAGAAGACAAATGTCACATTGTATTCTAGATACCTGGCAATGGCCAGAGGAAAACAAGGATCTCTCACTCATTCATGAGCTTCCATTCATTTCTTCATCTGTTCCTCCTTTCACTGATTCACCCGAGGTGTGTTGGCAAGATATGGAGGATTGGCTCACAAAGAGGGGGGGGACGCCATGAGTTTATTTGAAGGTTTTAAGTGAAGACCCAGACACTGGTTAATCAGGTTCAGGATGTAACACCTTCCTCAGTGATAGTTTTGTCCATATCTTCTTGTGACTCCTATAGTTATAATCTTTGTAGAATGGCTATCCTATCAAACAGCTTGATCTACTCAACTAGAGTTTTTGGCTGTTTGAAGGCAGAAAGAAAACTGGGCATTATCTTTTTGTGTCTGTGTATAGCTCCTGCTCAAGTTTTTCCATAATGGGCAAGATAACATCAGACTATCAAGAAAAGGTTTACTGAGGCCTATACTACCCTAAGCCACTGCAACACACAATAACAATAGGATCACAGTGAGCCTGGCAAAGGGAGTTATGAAACATAGAGCAACAGTGGAACAGGCTGGGGGCCAGAACTCAACTCTATGATACAGTATTTGCCTTGCATGCAATGAGCACTGAATTTGAGCCCTAGCACTGCAATTAATAACAACAACAACAAAACATGCCTGATATCAGAGTCAGTACAGCACAAAGGCTAAGGAGCTAGGTCACAAACTTAGCTATGGAACCTCAGGCAAGTTACCCCAACTGGGTACCAGTTACCCTACTTTACCAGATGCCTGTACAAAGTTAAGCACTACATAAATGGGCCCTCAAATACTACCTCACTGACAAGGATGAACTCAGCCTGGACCACATAGTCTTCACAATGGCAAAATTGCCACCCAGGGTTTGAAAATGTGCTCTTTCGTAGGGTGGGTGTGAAAAGACATATATGAAAATAATCTGAAACAGATGCAGAATATACCCATAAAATCTGCAATCTAATGGGAGAAGGACAACAAGGAAATGTATAAAAAGGCTGTTGAAGCAGTAAAAACAAAAGCTGAGGAAAGCTATGCAAGATGAATACATGACATTCGTCCCACTATAGCTAACCATAGATCCAACATTTGTAGCTTCATTTATTCCATTCATTGAATTTCTCAATACCATGAAATGTAATATGTTTTTCTTCATCTGACCATGTGGCGTGATAACCTACAGTCTCACTATATCATTGGGATGTGGCATTCAATATTGTTTTTTGCTGCTGTTTTGGGTTTTATAATTTTTGGAGATTATATTTGCTAGCAAGGGCATCATGGATAGTAGTACATCAGACAATTCAATATGAATTATAGTTACAATATATCCTAATGCTTATACGTTTATTTGGCATTATTTGAATTTTTATCAATATATGGTTGGTTTGGAAAGGATATAATTTCACCCCAATAATATATGTAATGTACTTTCTTATTTGTATCAATTGTCAATCTGATTAATATTTAACAATTTGAAGACAATTGCTTTTATTTGTTTTAATATATATGTATATACATATATATGTATTTTATTTGCTTTAATATATATGTATATATATATATATACATATATATATATATATATTTGTCCTCCTGGGGCTTGAACTCAGGGCCTGAGAACTGTCACTGAGCTTCTTTTGCCAAAGCTAGCACTCTACCACTTGAGCCACAGTGCCACTTCCAGCTTTCCCCCCCCCCCCCCCAGATTTGAACTCTGGGCTTGGGCACTGTTCTTGTGCTCTTCAGCTCAAAGTGAGTGCTCTACCACTTGAGCCACAGTGCCACTTCCGGTCTAGTGGTTTATTGGAGATAAGAGTCAAACGGACTTTCCTGCCCAGGCTGGCTTTAACTGCGATGCTCGGATCTCAGCCTCCTGAGTAGCTAGAATTACAGGCATGAGTCACCCATGCCCCTCTTCCAGCTTTTTTTTGTTTATGTGGTATTGAGGAATCAAACCCAGAGCTTCAGGCATGCTAGGCAAACACTCTTGTCACTCAGCCACATTCCCAGCCAGATGATTGCTTTTTTATTATTATTATTATTATTATTATTATTATTATTATTATTATTATTATTATCTTTAAGTAGTTGTATAAAGAATTTCCCATTCTACAAAACAGTATATGAGTACAAGGTGTCTGACAACATTGTCACCCCTCTCTCTTAACCCATCCCTTCTCTCACTTTTTTTCTTTGAGATTAGGAGATTACATAAATTTCACATATTTCACAGTAATGTGGAATAGTGATACTTAGTTAAAGTCACAAACACATTTTAACCTTTACAAGGCAAATTGTCATTATCATGGTCTATACAATTTGTAAATTCTATGAGCTTTGACAATACAAGTTATTTTTTTTCCACATCAGGTGCTGTTTACATTTCTTTACTTTTGCTTAGTGTGATCTGTTCCCACTTATTCTGTTCCTCCTCCTGGCTTCCCTCTGTTGCATGCATATATCTACCATATACATGGTCCAGAACATGGAGTCATTTAGCAATGATATGACAAAATGGGTGGCTGTCCTTTGTTTCTTGAGTCTGTTTGCCATATCTTCTTGTATTTTGGCTTTAGCATCCACATATCAGGGAGACCATGTGCCACTTATCTCTTTGTTCTTGGCTTACTTCACTCAAAATAATCTGCTTTAATTTCATCCATTTCCCTGCAAATGCCATTATTTTGTCCTTTCTAATGGCTACATAATATTCCATTGTATATAGGTACCACAAATGAATGCTTTTATATACAATTAAAATAACATGCACTTGCCATTTGCAATTACAGTTCCACATTGCTGTGCAGAATTTCAACAAATAAAACACATGAGGAAAGATTTATTTGAAGATAAAATTTAGAGTTTACATGTGTCTGAATAGTTCAGATTTTATGCATAAATTCAATGATATGACTTACTCTTAACCTATTAATTAGCTAGATTAATTCCCTATGTGCTAACACATTACTGATTACACCTAATATTCCTGCGAAGATGTTAAGCAGATTTCCATCATTTTGACCAGCATCCAAAGATCAAATTCAAAGCTAAACAAAAGACTCTGATCTGAATTACAAGGCCAAGATCCTATTGAGATGCTTTATTAGAGCCCCATCTAGTAATCTCACAATCTCCTGTTTCATTGTGTATTCAGTTCTGTGTCTAAAATACCATTTATCTTTGGCTTTGATAATTCAGCTATTACTAGTCTTTCTTTGCAGCTGGGAAACAAGCCAAAGAAACTGAATGGTTTAGCCTAAAGTCACATCTTCATAAGGGTGAAAGAAACCATGAGGTTTTCTGACTCATAGTGAACATACTACTTTCAGTTCTAACTTTGTATCATAAAAAAGAAAGAAAAAAGGAAAAAGAAAGAAAGGAAGAAAGAAAGAAAGAAAGAAAGGGAAAGAAAGAAAGAGAAGGAAAGAAGGAGGGAAGGAAGGAAGGACGGAGGAAGGAAAGAAGGAGGAAAAACATATTTGGTCACTTTGTGCAGTAGTCTCTGGAGAGTTGGTGCTGCTACAGGTTATGGTTTCATATGGTTCGGGAGACAGATTATTATAATCTGTGAAATAGGCAGATGGGCCACGTAATGACGAGTCTGTCCCTTGCCCTGTCTCTGAGTATTTCAGCCTGAGGGCTTCAGCAAGTGTTTGTGTCACTGTGCTCTTATCTGTGCATATTGAGAGAGTGGGACCATGTAGAAACATCCATACCCACTCACATTCCATCTACCTGAAGCACAGGTCTCTTTAAGTAAAAATTACCGCAGGCTCAAAGTCAGAGTCTATAGTGATTACTGAATCTCTATATGAGTGAGATACTTTGTAATTCTCTGAAGACCTCCAGAATCCTTACCCTGGTGGCTCACACCTGTAATCTCAGTTATTCAGGAGACTGAGATTTGAGGATTAATGTTCAAAGCTAACCCAAGTAGGAAAATCTGTGAGATTCTTAATCTCCAATTAACTATGAAAAGGCCAGAAGTGGAAGTGTGGTTTATGAAATCACTGGGCTTAAAAGCTAAGAGACTGCCAGGGGCCAGTGGCTCACATATATAATCCTTGCTACTCAGGAGGCTGAGAGTTGAGGATTGTGGTGAAACCAGCCCAAGCAGGAAAGTCTGTGAGACTCTTATCTCCAATAAACTACCAAAAGAGCCGGAAGTTGAGCTATGGTTCTAGTGGTAGATGGTTAGCTTTGAGCAAAAGAGCTCAGAGGCAGTATCCAGGCACAGAGTACAAGCCCCAGGACAGAATAGGGGGGATGGTGGCGAGACAGACAGAGAGACAGACAGACAGAGACAGAGAGAGACACAGAGAGAGACAGAGAGACAGAGACAGAGAGAGAGTGTGTGAGAGAGATATCTATCCCCCAGGTACTGACATCAAGCCCCAATACTGGCACACACACTAAAAAGACTTCCAGTTTGCTTCATCTTCAGGCAATTTTGAGAAGTCTAGAAGAGAGCAGGAATGTCTAAAGCAGAAAAAAACCTCAAAGTTCAGAGTGGCCAATTATGCCTCAAGGGAACTAAGGAAAAGACTTTGTTCTTTCTGTTAGTTCCCAGCAGACCCAGAAGACCCTCTGCTTTATTTTCTCTACAGATGATGTTGACTGTTTCTGTCCTTACTCAGAGAACCAAAGCAGAAGCTTCTACACACGGACCGAACTCTGAAAAGGCACCAGTATTCTAGACCACATAAATTGAAAATAAATGAACTCTCCAAACCTAGGCAACCCTATTTGCTTACATAATTTATTTTCTCACAATTTGTCCCTAATTTTTTTAACAGGCTGTAGCTGGTGCCTGATTAGTAATCATTCACAGATTCTCAATGGGTGAGATAAAACCAGATGTTTAACTGCAATGGATATACTGAGTGGAATAAAAAGCTGCCAGATGCTAGCCAATCGTACCAGAAAACAGTGAGGTAAAAAACTGGGTAAAACACAAAAATCGTACCAGAAAACAGTGAGGTAAAAAACTGGGTCAAACACAGCTGAGTGAATAGGAGATTCCTGAATAAGATACAATGCTGAAGGCAAGCTCACCCAGAGCAAGTCCCAGGGCTGGCATGTTTAGGAAGGAAGGACTTATGGCACAAGGAGCTGCTGTGGGATAGTTGGTTGACTTGGCTTCAGTGGGAATGGTTATAGAGCTGGAAGACAAAGCATCACAACAGTAAGGATGGCTGTCCTGAGACACAGGCTCCTCCAAAAGTCCCCTCTTGTCATTTGTCTCACCATTTTTGGGGGGCTTGAACTCAGGGCCTTATATTCTCTCAGCTTTTTCACTGAGCTCTACCATTTGGGCCACTTCTCCAGTTCTGGCTGTTTTTGTTGGTAATGGTTAAACATAGATAAGACTCTCAAATTTGTCTGCCTGGGCTTATTCTGAATTGAGATCTCTAAATATCCACCTCCAGCTGATCTTTTCCTGTTAACCTGGCCAGTGTTAGGTAGGATGAAATGTCTGTGAAGACAGACATCAATTAATACCCAACTAGAAGACTATCATTATTGGATGGCACAAATATACATTGTGTATTTGCTGTAATAACTACTTCTGTCTAGACAGTGCTTTATGGTCCTTCCATTCCAGCACTATTCCAGAGATCAGACCTGTACAGTTCAGGGGTTGCATGACCAGGACATTTTTCTATGGCAGAGTGATAGAAGAGTGTGTAGGAAGGGAGCCAGAGACTTTTCTATGCAAAGTTTTGTACAGGTACTGAGGCCAAATTTTAAAATTTGACCTATTTAATTCAGTATAATATACTGGGCCAGTCCTCTTAAATGGCAAAGTATCCTACCTCTAAAAGTGGTAGAGGGCATGAGATCTGCTTACTACAGTGGCTTCTGTGGAAATGATAATACTATGTACCGTTGTCTACAATTCTATATGAGCAGGAAATAGAGAGCTCCATAAAACATGAAAAACAGCTGCCCTGTCTCTGCCCAGTCATTCTTTCAGTCCCTCATCCTTATATTCTTGGGGGGGGGGAGGTAATTGTTTTATCATACTCAGCACACTTGATCTGCATCAACATAATGGAAGAAGGGTGTAGTAGAATGTGTGGGCAGGCAACCTTTCACATCTCTGCTGGGTCTATCTCTCTACATGCCATCCTGCTCCACTGCAATCTGCATGGATTATTCTGAGCCACTCTCTCTATGGCTGTTCCTTGTGGAAGTTAATGCCTTTCTCTCCATGGAAAGGCACAAAAGAAATGAACAAAACCAGGAGTGTCAAAGACACTTTTGAATCACTTATATTGTCTAAAAATTACAATGGTGCCAGGCACTGGTGGCTCATGCTTATAATCTCAATAGGCCTGAGATTTGACAACTATGGTTCAAAGCCAGCCCAAGAATAAAAGTTTGTAAGACTCAACTCCAATAAACTAGCCAAAAGCTAGAAGTGAAGATATGGTTCAAGTGGTAAAATATCAAGAGTTTGTGGTGAAGTAGAAAATACTTGGATGATAGGATGGGGGAGCTCAACACACCTCCAGAAGCACCAAACAGATGCAATAAAAGAGAGAATCGATGATTCAGAATACAATGGTTCTAGTGTCTGTGGGAGCCTTGTTCCAAGACCTCTTCATGGATGCCAGACTTTTTAGCTGCTCAAGTCCTTATATAAAAGGGTTTGTCCTATAAAATGGCATAGTATTTGCATATAACTTAAGCACATCCTCCTGAAAACTTAAAGTCATCTTTAGATAGCTTATAGAAGCTAATACAATGTAAATGGTATGTACATAGTATTTATATGATCCCATTATGAAATCAGGGCAAGGAAAAAAGTCTATACATGTTCAATTCTGATGCAATTATTCCCAAATATTTTCACTTGGTGGCTGGTTGACTTAGGATGCAGAACCTATGGACCCCAAAAGCCAGCCACACATATTTAAGAGGAGATCTAGAAAATAATTTGTTCAACAGACCATCCATACTTCACTGATTTCCAGTTCTATTGCTATATTCAGGGATTGACCCGCCAATTCAATGGAACAGTAATACTCACAAGACAATATGTTGGAAATGAAATGTACAACTTTGGGAGGGGGGCTTGGGGAAATGGGAGATAAATGAGGGAGGAGTTAACAAGTTTGACAAAAAATGTATTCACTACCTTACATATGTAACTAACCCCTCTGTATATCACTTTGACAATAAAATTTTAAAAAAGAGAAAAAAAAGAAAGAAAAACTCAAAGTTAAACAAATCTGTGGCTTGCTAATTCTATCCAAGCAATAATTAAAGTCATATTGGAGCAAAACTACTTGAAAACAAATATTAGCTCTCTCCAAACGGCCAAAGAACACAAACAATCTAAGGATAAAAAAAGAATATGGGAAAGAATAAAGCTGTTGCATACAGAGAAACAAACAGCAAAGAAAGGAATGTGTTTCAAATCTTTTTCTTTGTCCAACAAATATTTATCGAGAATCAAGTCTTATTCCTCCACTTTCATGCTTCTGAAATGAAATGAAATGAAATATTTACTCTCTATAGAGGCAAATCCAGTCAAATGTGTGTGAGTGAATCTCTCTTAACAGATATAGTCCTATTTAAAAGCCATTAATTTTTTAGAATGTCCCATGGAAAATCTATTAAGTCATATCTACAATCTAGTTTTAAACACATGTGTTAAGAGTTGAAAGAGCTAGATACTGGTGGCTCATGCCTGTAATCCTAGGTACTCAAGTTACTCAAGCTGAGATCTGAAAATCAGTTTGAAGTCAGGCCAGTCAGAAACGTCCATGAGACTCTTATCTCAACCACCCAAAAGCTGGAAGTGGAAGTGTGGTACAAGCGGTAGAGTGTCAGCTTTGAGCATAAAAGCTAAGGGGAGGGGCTGGGAAGGTGGCTCAGTGGTAGAGTGCTTGCCTTGCATGCACAAGGTCCTCTGTTTGATTCCTGAGCACCACACAAGCAGAAAAAGCTGGAAGTGGTGCTGTGGCTCAAGTGGTAGAGTGTTAACCTTGAGCTGAAGAGCTGAGGGACAGCACCCAGGCCCAGAGTTCAGGCCCCATGACCAGCAAAAAAAAAATAAATAAAAAAATTAAAAAAAATAAAAAAGCTAAGGGGAAGTGTGAGGTCCTGAATTCAAGCCCCAATACCAGCACAAAAAAAATGAGAAAAGAGTAGAAAGAATCATAATGACACACGTGACAGTGACAGTATACTATCACTTTTAACAACAGGGAAGACAGCTTTGCCTGTAATAAGAATGCAGACTTTGGGGTATGTTGAGCTAAGTTAAACTTTTGAATTTTGCATTCACCATCCAGGAACTCTTATGCAGCTCAATAGTCATCAAAATTAATGGTGGGTTGGAGACTTGGATTAGATTAAGCATTTGGCATATTGCTTGGCCCCAACAGAGGCCACATCATAGTAAAGTAGAAGACACTAATGGGAAAGTGGCTTTGGAAGACACAACTAAGATTTCCTCATTAAGCCCCAATCCATATTCTGTGCCTCCAGTTATAACCATTTTCTTGGAAATGATAGTCTTCCACATATACATTAAATCATTCATTTATGCATTCAGCACATACTTAGAGTATTCTATGGTGAAGATAGTCTATGCATGCAATCTTACCTTCATAAGGTAAATGCGTGGAGCTTAAATGAGTTCTCCAAGGGGACCTTTTCCTGTTTACTCCTCCCTGGTCTTGTCCCTGGATTGGGTTCCACTTTCTCACACTCAAAATTCATCTTTTCTGGCTTCCTTTATTTGTCCTTCCTAAAGATACTGTGGCCTTGCCTTTCTTCTTTAACAAAGTGAGAATTGATTTCATAAACATGCCCATGTCAAAAAAGTAAACCCTAATTCCTAAAGAGTTAAATCTAATCTGAGTTCTCCACCCATCTCTTTTATGGTACTGGGGTCTGAATTAAGGAATTTGGAGCTTTCTCCGAGCTTTTGGGCTCAAAGCTAATGCTTTACCACTTGAGCTTCAACTCTACTTCCAGCTTTTTGGTGGTTCAGTGGCGATAAGAGTCTCATGGACTTTTCTGCCTGGGTTGACTTCAAATCAGGATTCTTGGATCTCAGCCTCCTGAGTGGCTAGGATTATAGGCATGAACCATTGGGACCTAAATTCTTCCATTGAATTGGCAGATCAATCCCTGAAGTGGACCTGCAGGGCATTTGGAACATGGTGCCATCTGGAGTAACTTCAGTACCCTTTGGCATTTTACCCCTACTGAGTCTTTTTGTTTTTTTCCCTACTGAGTCTTGTTCCAGTGAAACTCCACTTGTGTTTCAGGGCTGTCTCTTCCTCCTGTTTGGGTGTGAGTGGGAGGGAATGGTGGAGACTTGGCTTCCCTGTGCTTATTTTGGCTCAGGGGAAGCCAGATTTTTCTTTCCTATACATTAGAGCTTTGATCCCTTTACTTATCATTTTTAGCTAAGGGTGGAGAGTTTGTTAATAGCACCGAGTGGTTGTCTTTTAGCCTGTTCTAACTTGCAAATGTTATCTAGTTTTATTCTGTTTTTCAGAATACAGATCCTATATCTCAATGATTGGAACATTCTATCATATTTCAAAACCTACCCTTTCCTATCCCAGGTAGAAGCAAGGAGAAAGAGGAGTTTGGTCTGCAGATAATCACTACTCATATTTAGGTAGATTTCAATGTTGTTTGATTTTCATCTATAGCTCTATCACCTCACATCCCCTTCACTATTCTTGAGACAATAACTCTACCTTCTATAAGGTAATTATGAGGAAAAATTCACATACAGCAATAAAAAATTAACCTACTTTTTCATGTGTGTGCCAGTCCTGGGGCTTAAACTCAGAGCCTTGAGCTCTGCCCCTGAGCCTTTTTGCTCAAAGGCTAGTCTTCTACCACTTGAGCTACAGCTCCATTTCTGGACTTTTGGTGGCTAATTGAAGATAAGCGTCTCACAGTGTCTCCTACCTAGGCTGGCTTGGAACCATGATTCTCAGATCTCAGCCTCCTGAGTAACTAGGATTATAGGTGTGAATCACCAGTACCTGGCTATACCTACTTTTAATTGTGCACAGTGCTCAGACTAAGGTATTGTGTTTCCTTCTCTTTCATTCCCTTGTGATTTCTTCAACATCACCAGGCTATCTGAGATTCCTAGTCTTTGTCCCCTACTGGCAATAGGCCTTTCTCTGATGTCTTTGAAGGACAGTGATGTAACCCAGAGTGGGCACCCAGATTTCTTGTTCTCCTTGCTTCTACCTGGGAGAGGGAAGGGTAGGTTTTGAAATATGATAGAATGTTCCAATCATTGAGATATGGGATCTGCATTCTGAAAAATAGAATAAAACTAGGTAACATCTGCAAGTTAACACAGAGCCAAAAAACAACCACTCAGTGCTATTACCAAACTCTCCAGATGGTCTTCCATGTCTGCATGAACACTATATACTGATGCTTAACAGTAGCAATTGAAGTCACAATGGGCTTTGTAGGCTCCAGATAAATCTCAAGATGGTTGAAGATCCAAAAACTAATAGTGGGAGTTTGGGGATAGGTGGGTAAGATATGGCTGGCCCCAAATCCAAGGAAATGACTCTGGTGTTTCAGTATTACCTAAGAAAAAGATAAGTCATCTATTTCTATCTTTACCTTTGTGACCTTGACACCAAGGTCACAATAAATAAGCATCAGCTCTCACAAGTTTTATTATAGCTCATTGTGAAAATTAATGTCCTGCCTTACATAAGTATGCACACATGCAGACCGGCTAATGGACAGGTTACAATGGCTTCTTCAAGTACAGAAAAAGGTTTGTCATTCTTGCAGATGAAAGCAGAGATGTTTTCTTACTAGATTCTGGAACAATATTTCCACTTTGCATTATTCCATTTGGCTCTAATATCCCTTCGGAATGAAGACAAATAGAAACAGAATAGCAGAAAAACTATATTTAAAAAACCACCTTAAAATGCTTTTCTGGACTGAAATGAGTAACCTCATGACTCTTAAGAGATAGGAAATGCAAAGAAAGATTTTTTTTCAGTCCTACTGAGAAGTTTACTATCTGTGTTTATATAAACATTCTTCTTTGTTTATTTTCTTCTAAACTAGGACAGCTCTATCTAGAAATATGAAGATGTAGCATTTTCAGTCTATTAAGTCAATTTTGTTTCAAGTGGAGAAGTTGTTACAGAGCAAAAAGGCTTTACCCCATTTGCATCTGAGGTACTGTTTAACCCACTGTTCATAAAAATATACAGAATTACTAAAATTTGGCTGAATTTATAGATAATGAAAAAATATTATTAAATGGCATTATATCTTATTACTCCAATGAAGTCAAATTCAGGCAGCTACTAGAAAATCAAATGTGTGTTTTGTGTGTGTGTGTGTGTGTGTGTGTGCGTGTGTGTTGCCTACTTCATACACTTATGAAATATACATGGTAATAGGAACAAAATGGAGAAAAACAAAGTAGAACTGGTCAAAGTTAAGACTGCCAGATGGTTCACAATCTTCCTTGAGCATTTTAGCATGAACATTCATGCAAAGAAGGAAAATATTAAAGCCATAGAATCCTGAACCAACTCCTTTTATGTATAAAGAATAGATGGTGTCACTAGATTAGACTACATGCTTTTGTAAAACTAAAGCAAACCATCTGTTCAAAAGCACCAGTGCACAGGGAGGCTTGAATCTGCACCAACTGAACAAGCAGTCTCCTGATTTTCTATTGTCCCAGTGTCATGATGGCCTGGCCTAGCCCCAACACACATGACAGAGATACTCAATTATGTAGCACCACCTTGGTGAGAACGGACAGGGCTAACGTAAGAGGCAATGGATGAACCAGATGCCCAGGGCAGATTCTGATAGTGTCTTATGGCATGTGCTAGCCTGACTTGCTAGCTGAGCTACTTGGCCTCTGAGCAATTTGGTAGTGGGAAAACAACTTTTTTTAGAACTTTTTTTTTTTTTTTTAGATATACTGAAGGTCACAAGCCATGTGTGACTGACTTGATCTGCACTTGTCTGAAGTACAGACCTGAAAGACTGGCTGAAACTAGTTTCTATTTAAACAGATTATCCTGGGTCTGGTGATGAGAATCAATCCAGATCAGAATTGGCAATGGTTACTAGACAATAACTAAAGTATCCAATCCCTTGAGTTATAGTAAGTTAACAAATAAATACGTGAAAACATTCAATCAATCCACCACAAGTATTGAACATTTTCAGAATTGATTACATGGTAATTAGCAATCTGGTTTGTGCCTGTTAAAAAAAACAAACAAGTAAATCCATTTCAACAAAATGAAGATGGCCCAAGTGAATGAAATACAAAAGCCCTAACTTTGTAATTAACTATTTTTAGATTAATTTTAAATGAATTTTCCATATTTTTGCAGTAACAAGTATTTACTTAGTGTTGATTCTCAGTTTTCTGAGTTCTTTAAAAAACTCCACGGCCTAGGCATAGGATTTACTTCCTATTGAATAGAAGGCGACTCTGCTCATAATTGCTTCCAGCCATCTCTTCTGGTCCCTTCTAGCTCCTCCCGAACTCATGTGCCTGGTTGGGGGAGGAATCTATCCTTTCGAGTCACAAATCTGTTTTTTAAATGTTCACTGCATGGAACTGGTCTATTAAAAGCTGAACATTTGATGTGGTTAACATCACATTTCTTCTTCTTGTGTATTTGATGAATGTTAATTAGTCGTTTTAGGTTCTCTCCTGATGATCTACTTTAAAAATTTCCCCAATTGTATGCTCTTTCAAGACAACATCATATAAAACATACATCTGAAATGTTACATGTGGTTTGCTGAAAACATTTATGTGTCTTCACTGAAAATATATTTTTTCTTCATTAGTTCATTGACATTTAAAATGTTAAGTAAAATGCTAGGGAAAAAACTGGTTAAATTATATTTCTATAAACAAGTTTCCTCAGAATGAACTATTTGTTTGAGCAAAACATATAAACTGTCCATGTAAATACACACATATGTGGCTATACGTATGTGTGTGCATTTAGATAGATATCTTCAGACACCAAATGGCAGTCCTAAGCTTTGAAGATGAAGTCTATTTTAAAAAGAAAAAAGAAAAAAATACAAAAGAGAAGAAAGCTTTGAAACATGTCTGTAAACCATGTGAAATGCATTTGGTTTTTTTTTCAAAGTGAATCGAAGGCTTTCAATTTCAACAGAAGTAAATTGCTGTCATTATTAATAGCAGACATGTGTTGGTGTTTTTAATTGAGACCAAAAGTAAGGGTTCTTTCCAGAACAAAGACAGTGCATCTTAGAGGCAGTTACATGTTCAGAAGTGAGTTTGAATCCCTCAAAGCTTTTTTTCTTATTCTTTTTCTCTTATTCAATGTCTGGACATTCAGTGTCCAGACGGAGTTCATGGAGTAAGATAGTTTGAGAAGTTGGACTATTCTTAAGACAGTAGAAAATGTTACCATGCTATCTTTCCAGTGTAAAATGAATGCCAAGATGGGTGGCTTTGAATGAGAATTATGGCAAAATCACCCATAGAGATGCTTTGATGCCTCCTCCCAGCACCTGCTTCTTTTCTTCTTCTTACATTCTTTCTCTTAGGATTACACATTTTCCCCTCAACATGGTTTGACTTAGGAAACTAAATATAACTTAATTAGTCTGTTCTTTTAATAAAAGAGCTAATAAAACTGCCAGGGACCCATAAACATAGATTAATATTACCCAGGAAGCAACAGAAAGTGGCAATGCTGCCTTCAAAGGCCTTGTAGTCAGATCATAGAGATAGACACATCAGCAAATGATTGCAGCAGAAGGACAATAATCACACAGGGTGAGGCCTGTGCTTTTCTAGAAAGTTCTCAAGGGAACCACAATCCTGGAGGAGAATGTGCTTGACTGATGTTTTTAGGAGGAAAAAAGGATGAGATGGGTCATTTTGGTCACGCTGAAAGCCAATGAGGACATGTAAGGGTCTCTAGGGAACTCTGAGTAGCTCTTAGAAAAGGGTCCTGGAAGGCTACTCTCTCATTCAGCTTTGCCAGGAACTGAGAAGTTTAATCCAGACATAGAAGTAAAATCCAGGCTATCCCTGAGCAAACTGCAGTAGTTAGTCTTCTGAGAGTAGCAAGAGGGTGGACCCAGACAGATAGGCAGAATTTCCTCTTTGATTGTCCCTGGGGCTAAATCCATGGTTTAGCTGTAACTCGGAAGCCACAAAGGAAGAATAAAAAAAGTTTATGCTTTATGAAAATGGCCTTGAAAATCCTCTGAATGAGAGTAAGGCTCAGATGGGGAAAGTGCTCCTGAGGAGGCCTTGTGGGGAGACAGCAGGAGCCACTGTATGTGTTCAGGTGGATGAGGAGAGAAAGAGGCATTTATGCTGAAAGGCAAAATTCATGGATGTGGTGAGCTATTCAAGAATCCAAGTCTTGAACAAAGGGTGATTCTAAGACTCATGGTCTGATACTGAAAACTTCCAACATCTGGATCAGGTCCTTTGAATCTACAATCTTGAAGAATGAGTCCACAGATAAAGAGAGAAGTAAATCAGCAAAGATTTATTGAGGAAAAAGATAAGCAGAGAAACTAATAGACAGGAGGGGTGCCAAAGAAGGGCACAGCCTGGGACACATTGTGTAGGGATGAATAAGATGTCTCTAGAAGAGAGCTACATGATTCTCAAGATCATTGTACAGCCTGTGCAACATATCAATTCCCAGACTGAATCAGAGGCTCCACACAGCCTGCCTGAGCGATCCACGTGTCCTTTAGCCTCTCTGACTGCATGCCCAGTATAGTGCATGGGGGTCCAATCAGTCCATTGGTTCATGTGTAAGTTTTCCAGGGGCTATGATGTGATGTCCAAATGTGCTATTGTTCAAGGCCATGTCTAGGGACTTGCATATAGGACTGTTCAAGGTCATGGTGAGGGATGCAGAATCTTTATAGTAGGAGGCCTTTGCTCTGATTGCCTAGCTAGGATCCTTTTTCTGCTCTTAAGACTAGAACTCTAACCAGTAACGTACACTTTCTACAGGTGTGAAAAATGAGACCTGAGAGTGTGAGTAACTGGCCAAGGCCATAATACCGATGAGTGAAGTAGCTGACTATACATCCCTGCTGCCAGCACACACTGCCACCTTAAGTTCCTGGCTCTTTCACTCACTCCTAGTACTGCTCTGGTATTTGCTATATTGCATTGCTGTTGAACAGGTACAACTACCCAGTGCACACCTTTCTTTTTTCTTAAATCAGACAGAGCAAGTTTGAAAGTAAAAGAAAAGAAAAGGAAAATATTGAGATTCTGGGGAGAAAGAGTTCAAACAGCAGTCCAATGGAGCCCTGTTGTGGGGCAGTTATAGTGGGAGACTCCTCCCTATCCTACCCTGGGCATTGGATTGATTGGTTAATGGTTTGTGTATTTGTCTGCCCTAGCTCTTTCCATAGGTGGAAAAGACACTCATGGCATTATGGGAAGAAGAAAACATGAGCAAGAAACTGAGGCACTATGGCAACACAAAATGCTATGATTGTCCAGTGTTTTGCTTTTTTTTTTTTTAATAACTACCATGAGCTGCTTTGTTTTCGGAACATCTGTATAATCTTCAGCTTCCCTTAAGAGAAGTGTTGTACTCTCTGAAGAAGGAGAACACCCTTTATTACATCCTATCTGTAGCCTTCCAGTCCATCTTCCCTATGCCTATTCTTTCTAGTTTTTGTCTGAAGTTTTTCACGCATGAAGCGGTATGTGTTCTTGACTTACTCTTTGGGCGTATACTACAGTGACTCACATTGGTTTTTAAATGAATTTCTCTTGCTCAGATTTAATCCCTTCTCCCTTTCTAACCCACTTGGGAAAGGTGCTGCCAAATACAACCTTTTCAAACCCCGTTGACACAAGGGGTGTTTCAAGGCTGCCTGGGAGCACCTTTTTCTACATGTCATCACTAATTGGAAATAAATCCTAGTTTCAGCATGAGTCGGCTGGCTTAATGTTAGTTCAGTGCAATTTCTATGCGACTGTTGTGCAAACAGAGGCCTGCAGGCTTTTTGCCTGTGGCAAGAGGTAATCAATTTAGTATTAAGAAACAAGTGAGGATCTTCAAAACAGCTGTTTGCAGAGCAGCTTGCCAGATACAATCCCTCAGCCTGATCAAAGGAGATCAGCCACTGGCTCTCTGAACATAGCTTTTCTTCAGACTCTTAGACATCTTTGTCTTAGCTTATTAATGAGATGTGTCTTACAGTTTCAGTTAGGTCAAGAACAGTTGGATACAGGGGAAGGTATGCCCATGTGACGTTGGCTTACCCATGCTCTCTCTGCAGATGCCTTTCAAGTCTACTCCTTGCCTCTTCAATGCTCTCAGGATGCTGTTCAACCTCCTTCACAGTCCATCTCAAATTGTGCCTACTATTTTAGACTTTCTACTGTAATTCTCAGGTACCAAAATTGACATGTAAAGCCAGAGGCCCAACGACTCTTCAGGGAAGAGTCTAGCAAGTTCCTCCTGACTAAAGAAAATCTTTTTGGAAGTGACTCCATGTTAAGTTCATTCTCACATCTGTCCAGTTTGGTACTTGGACTGACCATCTGAGGTATGTTCTCTCACTGGAGTCTCTGGTTTAGCATTCTCTGCTACCACTTCTTGTTCTTTCTCCTCCTCCTCCTCTTCTTCTTCCTCCTCCTCCTTCTTTCCTCTCCTTCCTTCCTTCCTTCCTTTCTTCCTTCCTTCTTTCCTTCCTTTCTTCCTTCTTTCTTTATTTTTCTTTCTGTCATTCAGTTTGTTCCTTTGGCAAAAATGAGACATAATGGTTATAAAAATTCAACCAATGTAGAAAAATAAAGAGGGAAAAAACGGGGAAACAATAAGTGTAGAGATTATTCATAGTTTCAAAGCACTTGCATTTATTTATGTATTTATTTATTTATGTATTTATTTATTTATTGAGACTGGTGCTTGAACTCAGGGCCTCCTGTTCTACCTTGTATTTTCCTTAAAGCTAGGCACTCTACCACTTGAGCAAAAGATACACTCCTAGCATTTTTTTCTGGTTAACACTTTTCTTCCTGGACTAGCTTGAACCTTTGATTTTTCATATCAGCCTTTTGAATAGCTAGGATTACAGATGTGAGCCACCAGTGCCCAGCTGTACTTTTCAGTTTTAGATAGGACAGGCTTATTTCTATTGGGAAAAAAAATGGGATAGTTGTATAACTTTACTTACCTTGAGTTCATCTCTTTGGCTAGTATTTTTTTAGAGTATTACAGCATTTATATTTCATTTTGTAACCAGTCATTCTTTAGCCTTGATTCTGCTATCTTTATTATCTCCAAATAGCTGTACAGAGGGGTTCAATTTAACATTTCCTTTTACGTGTACAGTGTGTCTCAGTCACCTCTTCCATCAGTCTCTTTCCATCTATCCCATTCCTTCATTCCCATCTCCTACTTTCCTTTTTTTGTTATAGTTTCCTATAATTTCATTTTTACATATCTACCTTGAGTGTTATGACTCTATTTGCCCACCTTCATTCTATTGGAAACAATCTTTACCTCCCTGATAATTCTTTTACTATGACTATTGTAGTTTTATTTTTACTGTATTTTCTTTATTTTGATTTATTACTTAGTTGGCTAAATTTCCTTCTTAAATACTTGACAGGAAAATTTGGCAGGATGTCAGACTCCTGGATCTTTTTCCCTTAGATTCTTTTGGCAAAGAATATCAGTCCTCAGGTTCTTCCTTTAACCCTTGACTTCTTTGATTTCATCTATACAAAAAAAGATATGCAGATGCTGTATTTCTTCAGTTCTTTCAAGTTTGGGGCTTTAACCTATTGGTCTTTGTTTGCTTGGGTGTAACATTCTTGGACTCTGATTCCTTTCTCTCATCACATTGCTTCAATGGATTTTGGCTATGGATATTGTTGTGGACAAGTCAGAGGCCTGGGCCAGCCAGACCCCAGGAGCTTCTTTGTGTAGATGACTGAAGTGTTTATTTAGTTTGAAGGTTAATAGCAACCGATACATCTCAATTTTCATCACTTATGTACTTTCTGGAAAATATGCCTCTATTTTGACATGAAAGCTCCTCTCATCCTGTATTTAAGAATGTTTTCTTTTCCTAGTGTATCTTTGAATATTTTTAGGTTTTCTTTTTTTCTCCATGGAACTCAAAGCCTTGCACTTACTAGGCAGGTGCTCTGCTACTTGAACCACAAGTTTCTTAGCTTTATATATTTCTCAGCTAGTCTTGTTTTTGTTTTATGTTTTGTTGGTCTAGGGCTAGCCTTGGACTTTGATCCTCTTATCTTCGACAGCCTCTGATGTAACTGGGATCACAGGTGTACTACCATGCTTCTGGTAGAGAAGGAATATGGCTAAGCTTGCTGTGGTTGGACTGGAATATCAAGCCTCCACCATCCAAATTGCTCAGATTACAGACATAAACCACTACATCCAGGTTACTTTTAGGTTTTCATTTAACACCTATTTTCATAAGGATACTCTTCTTCTGTCTACTGTATATCTCTGCTATAAAGTCTTTATCTTTTTTCTTTATATTTATCCTGATTATTTTAAGTCATGCTTTTGTGATTGTTGTTGCTTTTCTTTTTTCCTTTTGTTGAGACAAGGTCTTGGTATGTATCCCAGGCTGCCTTTAAACTCTCAAACCTCCTGTCTTATACTTCTAAGTGGCTTATATGCATGTGCCACTATGCCTTGTTTAAGCTATGCTTCTATGTTAGCAATTGATTTCTGACCCTATTTTCTTTCTTGGTGCTTCTAATTTACATATTACTTTTGTAATACTGTATTTCCATGCTCCACTAGTTCCTGAGCTCTGAAATTCACTTCAATGTTTTCTTTTTCCCCAAATTCTATTTTGCCTATGGTTTTATGGATTTCTTTTTTTTTTAAGGTTGGATCAGTGATTTTTATGTGCCAAAAAGATTATTTATGGGTTATTTGGCTTCAAGTGAATATTTTACTGATTAAACATGCAAATCTTAAAATCTAGTTTTAGAAGTTTAACTTTAAGCCACAAAGTTTATTGTTCTATTTATAAATATAAATTTGGCACAGATAATTATTCTCATAAGTTTACATGACTTTATTTTCATATTTATTTTTAAAAATTCCATGTACTTATGTACATTCATATCCAGCAAGGGGGAGTGGTTTTGCTTTCTCAAGTGAACTGAAGCTCTCTGGGCCAAAATTCTAGGCAGTTGTTTATCACCTAATGGATCTGAGCCCAGGAGGAGGTACTGGGGCTGCACACTTGCAAAATGGTTCTGTCTAAGACAAGCACAGTTGCATAAGCCATGCTCTACACAGGTATCTGTAAAAAAGCATTATGGGAGCTGAAATTTAGCTGGCTCTCAACCAAAACATAGCAAGGGTATGTGGCAGACTAGAGGAAGGACACAGTATTGCTTGTTCTGCCAAAAGATGCCACCTTTTTATAATTAAGGAAGCATCTTTTTATATATCAAATTGTCTGACAGCTGCCATCTGTTTCTAATTTATACAAAGGCACCACACATGGCCAAATGCTAGTGATAGCTCTGGTTCATAGATGAGTACACACTCATCTATGTGTTCACCAATGTTGGCTGTTAGGAGAGCAATGGTAATCTCAAGTCACAAACTAGCCTTTCATGTGTGCACTATTCGGCTGTGTAGTTCTAGTCTTCTTCAGGCATGGATTGGGATTAACGAATTCAATGCTTTACCAATATATTTCAGAATGTGATAGATTTGATGAATGTTGCTACTGTGTTTCTGGATCCTATATTGTTTTCTATTTTTCTTGGCTAGCTATCAGCTACATTAGTCTTTCACTAGTATATGTTTTCAAAATTCTGTAAAGTCTTCTGCAAAGTCTTTTTTAACTTATATTCAAACCTCTTTATTTTTTATGTCTTTCTCCTGTGTCATTTGTTATAATCATTCCTTCTTTCCTTCTTTCTTTCATCCATTCCCTTCCCTCCCTCATTTTCTTCCCCTTCCTTTCTTCTATTTTCTCCTCTTTCCTTTCTTCTTTCCCTCCCTCCCTCCCTCCCTTCCTCTCTTCCTCCCTTCCTTCTTTCCTTCCTTCCTTCCTCCCTTCCTTCTTTCCTTCCTTCCTTCCTTCCTACCTTCTTTCCTTCCTTCCTTCCTTCCTTCCTTCCTTCCTTCCTTCCTTCCTTCCTTCCTTCCTTCCTTCCTTCCTTCCTTCCTTCTTCCTCATTTTTTTTTCTGATTTTGTGGTTGTAGATTTGAATACTAGCTAAGAGAAAGCCTCCCCCACCTAACTAATAAACTTATTAGGATGACAGGACCAGGGAGCTCTCACAACTTGTGTCCCAAAGGCAAGGAGAAGACCATGTTGGAAGGATATGGACACCCGTGGCATCCCTGCTACAGATAGCTGCATCTTGGCCTTCTTTACACCTGTGGCTTCCCCATCCACCTACATCTGTTCTTCTAAGTGTACCCAGGATGTTGTGGAATAATGGTTGTCCATACATCTTTCCACTACAGAAAGACAAAGTTGTCCACTGTTTGTGTTTACATTCAAATTACAAAGATGTGTGAGCACATACCTGCTCACTCTCTAGTCCCAATGAGTGGAAATACTCAGAGAAAAACTTTTCACAGTTGCTTCTGCCTGGGCCCTGATGCAGTGGGGATCTGACCTTAAGGCACGGGATCTAGTGATGGTTGGAAGGGCTGGGACTGGCAAGTTCCTGATGACTTTCCTTTTGTCACTGGTACCCAGTTTAGAAAATGCCACTATCTATATCACTGTTTTCCTAATTTGGGAAGAAAATCTTATCCAATGAAAAACACTCCATCTTTAAGTTTGGAGAACCTAAGTATCCCAGAATTTGTGCCAATGAGGAGTCAAAATCATCAGAGATGCAGGCCATCTGCATGTGGCCACAGCTATGACCATGCATTTTATCACCATTGATATTTATAAATGGCAGTTTTTAAACAGAACAACTAGTGTAGCATTTTAAGTTGGCACTTGGTGTAAACTCTGCTTATAAAAAGTACTTTGCCTTCAATCATCTTTTTCAGCCCAAGTTCCAAAATGAAAGAAATCAGAGAAATTACAGATGCAATGGTTTGGGTAAGTGCCTGAACTGAACGTCACAGTTTGTTGGACCATATCCTAGCTTGGTGTCAAGAGTTCTGATAGAGGTCAAAACTAAGGAAGGAAGAAATCAGAACAGCAGCATTGAGCATTGCTGAATTTGGAAATTCTGCCAAGATATATCCTTCCAACAACACACACTGAAATGAATCCATCAGCTTGCTTACTGATGAAATGTGCACTGCTTAGAAACTACACTGTCTTCCCTGGAACTTTATAAGTCTTGAACATATGTGCTCATTCATGGATTTCCTTTTCACAGCATGTCCTTTCTGGTCTCTGTGACAATCCCTGTGGTTCCCAATCTACTGCAGGGTGGCCAACCCATGGAGATCAAAGAGAAGCTACAACATCCATCCCTCTAAACTCTCACCCCGCTGGGTCACCTCTGTGTCTCCAGGCTGAGAACTTAACTTTTACCTAAAACAAAGCTTCTAAACAAAGTCTTGCTAAAATAGGACCTTCATATTCATCTCTTTCTAGATGCAAAAAATTAAATTTTTTCAGTGATTAGGGTAATCTCCTTATCATGTTCTGCTTTTGAGAATATTAAAAACAACACATTTAGGGCTGGATACTAGGAGTTCACACCTGCAATGCTGGCTATTTGGTTTTTTTAATTTTTTTTCAAATTTTTTTATTGTGATTAAGTGGTACATAATTTCCCAAATTTCACAGTATTGTGGGATAGTGATGCTCAGTTAAAGTCACAAACACATTCTAACTTTCCTGGAGCAAATTGTCTATCACGGTCTATAACATTTTTTTATTTTTTTTTTGGTCCGGTTGTGGGGCCTGAACTCTGGGCCTGGGCGCTGTCCCTCAGCTCTTCAGCTCAAGGTGAGCGCTCTACCATTAGAGCCACAGCGCCACTTCTGGCTTTTTTCTTTTCTTTTTTTTTTTTTCTCGGCTTTTTTCTTCTTTGCTTATGTGGTGCTGAGGAATCGAACCCAGGGCCTCATGCATGCAAGGCAAGCACTCTACCACTGAGCCACCTTCCCAGCCCACAGTCTATAATATTTATGAGTTCTATGAGCTTTGCGATTATTTCTTCCACATTGGGTGGTATGTACATTTCTTTTGTTTTGCATCAGCTGTTCCTTCTTTCCCACTTGTTCCCTCCCTCCCATCACTGCTTAGTTGCTTAGTTCATTTTGGTCAATGTCCAGAATGCTGGCTATTTGGGAGGCTGAATGTGAGAAGATTGTGGTTTCTTACCAGATAGGACTGAGACCTCATTTCAGTAGAGGGAAGTTAGAGATGGTGTGTTTGTGATTCCAGTAACTATAGGATGGATTGTGTCTTAGGTGCATGCCTGGATGGGAAGTGCGACAATATCGTAAGAATTAATAGCAAAATACAGAGCTGGAAGTGTGGCTCAAATGGTAGATCACCAGCCTAGCAAGCACAAAGCCCTGAGTTCAAACCCCAATACTCTTCCTCCTTTACTAAAAAGCATATTAGGGGAAAGGCTACTGTCACTGACTTCTCTCCATATCTTCCAGAAGATGCTGGTTTTGTACTGTGTGTTGGATGCCATGCTGGTACTATGGGCACACTTTTAAGGAGACTGCCAGGATAGAACCAAAACAAAATGAAGACTAAGATGCCATAGCCATCTTCCTCACTAGGTCCAGTTTTAGGGCTTTTAGGGCTCTGGGAAAGCATTTATTATGGAATTCCTGTCTATACCAGTTGATTTACAAATGTGATTTAAGATGAATGCTTGTCATCGCAGCACTGGCTGAGGATTACAGACAGGAAGCTAAGGTAGAAGGATGCCAAGTTATAGCCAACCTGTGCTGCAGAACAAGACTTGTTCCCCAGATAAAACATTCAAATGTAATTGAGCACCATTGCTCCAATTGAACAAACACAAAATGTAATTTACATTATCATGTGAGGTAGAGTGACTTATTTATAAAGATTCAGGATAATGGAGAGGAAGGGGTGTTTATTTGTTGGCTTATTGTTTTGACAGTGTTCTTGGAGGTTCTTTATGGTTTTCTGCCACCATATCTCCATTGTCAAGGACATTGTTCATTTTCCATGTCTTCATTGTCAAGGGCACCATCCCTGCCTCAAGTCATTTCTCCCTGAGAAAAAAGCAGCAACACTGTGTTGTCATCACTCTAGGTCCCATGGCTCTGGGACCCTGTTTATATGGAGACAATGAAGAACCTCTTGCCTTTGCAGCTCCTTGGGAGCCTGGGAGCCTACAGCATCCACCTGGTACCGTGAATGCTGTCTTCTGTCCAGTATCTCCAAATTGTTCTGTGCTTGGCTGGCTGATGTGCACTACCAATATACCAGGGTTACTCAAGGAGGCAGGAAAACGTAAATAATGATTCCTACTTCTGTTAATTGTCAAGGTACTGTCATCAGACAGAGGTAAGGTTTAGTGAAGCTTCCCTTTAAATACAGGAATTCTTCACTTAGGGTTCTTGACTTCAATCACAGAATAAGAATTTCTGGACAAGTCACCATGGTAAGAAAACTTGGCCGAGCTTTATTAAGTAAACAAGCAAGGAAACAGACAGACAAAAAGCCAGACAAACAGAAAGGCAGGGGCACACTCAAGCAGAGTGTGGGTGCTCTCATAAGGACACAAAGACACAGACAGAGACACAGACAAGGAGACACCCAGAAAGACACATAGCTCCTTGGGCTGTTGGGTATTTATAGGGTAAAGGCAGGGGGGTCTGGCTTTAAGTTATGCAAAGCTATGTGCTTTGTCTTGGCTTTAACTACACCTGGTGTTATTCTCTGAGTTTCCAGGTAAGAATGCATCCTGCCATAAAATAGATTCTTATCCTTGAAACAAGGAGACTTCCTGCTATCTGCATTTTCGGGCATTCTGTCAGGCAGTTGTGAATCCTTGGGTGAGAAATACATCCCTCAGGAAAGAACGCATTCAGTTGTTGTTCTTTGAGGCGAAGATAGCATTTCTAAGTTTTTAAATACCATATTTCTGAGGTGCTTATACCAGGTCTCACTTTCCATAAGTTATCCTGCTTCAATACCATTTGGAACTTTATAGTGAGATGTAGAAAAACAGGTCTTCCTCACTGCCTTCACTTGACCTCTTTCAACTATAATCAGTGAACCCTTGGGATGGTGTCTTCTTTCATGTTGATGGTACCCTACCTTCTTCACAGCTGGAAGACAAGCAGGAAGGCTGAAGAGGAAGAAACAGAGTAAGTACATCCATGTGAGATCATCTGGTCTTGTCTGGAATAGCTTAAAATGCTCCAGAAAACCACAATGTCTCCAGTTCTATCCCTAACCACTACTAAAGAGCATCTAGACATAGGTAGGCCTTGAAAAGGGGCAGCTGATGAGTGGTAGGGCCATGCACCATAAGGAACAATAGCTGGTGCTTCCAACACCCATTGGTACAATAAGGATCTGCAAGTATGCAGAGTCATGGGGATCCCATTCTCCCTGAAGCAATGTTACAACTCCTAAACAGTATTCTGTTTTCCTGGGAGAAGTATGGATGGTTCAAGCTGCCCCAGAACCAGCACCACTCCCTTGATGCAAATGTTTCAGCATGTGGCAATCTGCAGGAGGTGCGTGGGATGGAGCCTAGATCTCATGGCACCAGTAGAAGGCATGAGGCTCTTGACAGACTAAAGGGTCTTACCCCTCTACTGTTAGACTTACCAAATCTTGAAAGGCAGGGTAAGTACCTCCCCTCTCCCCCACCCAAGGTGGGGGAAGTAAATGTAAACAGCCTAGGACTGTGAGATAAATCTTGAGCAGAAAAGGTCAGATAAGTTGATGTTAGGAAATAAACCCTAAGATAAGTATTCAAATGTTTTTTGTTTCTAACATATTTATAAGATGATTTCTTTGTTGCTTTGTATGTCCCTCCCCCACTATAACCCCTGCTTTCACAGTATTTGGTGTTGGTATAATTTGTGGAGGGGAAGGGAAAAAACAAATCTTTTAAATAGGGATACAGGTGGACCCATTGCAACAATGAGATGTACAAGTCGTTATGTTGAAAAATGAAATTTACAACTTTGGTCGGGGTGGGGGGGGAGTATCGGAGGCAACAATGCTTGATAAGAAATGTACTCACTATCTTGCCCAAGTAATTGTAACCTCTCTGAATGGTATTTTCACAATAAAAAAAAATGAGCAAAAAGGTGTTGGAGCCAAGAGCCTCCTTGAGTACTGGAAGCCACAGGGAAGACAGAGTGATCTGTCTTTAGTTCTTGGATCAACAGTTAACATCCAAACTTTCAAAACACTAAACAAATTGCACATATGATTATTATTAGGTGGGAGGGTTGTCTATTCCACTCAGGCTGCATGAGAATCAGAATAAAACATCATGCTTGTAATTGAACAGTATGCAACTTGTAAGAGGATTTATTGATAGAATATTTTTTAAAGGCAAAGAATCTCTCAAGTAATAAGACAATTTAATTGTCTGTCATTCTGTCTCTCTTTTGTTCTAGTCCTGAGAGTTGAATTCAGTGACTGGATAATGTCCCTGAACGTCTTTCTATCAAATCTAGCTCTCTACTACGTAAGCCACAGCTCCACTTCCAGCCTTTTTTTGTGGGGAGGGGGGGGCGGGTGGAAAGGGAGGAAGGTAGTTTATTAGAGGTAAAAGCCTCACATGAAGACACTTTCTGTGGTGGCTTCAAATGTTGGTTCTCAGATCTCAGCCTCTTGAGTAGCTATAATTACAAGTATGAGCCACCAGCACCTAGCTAATTTGTTTTTAAGTTTTGTTTCCAAGGCCATGAAGAAAGTGAATCTAAGTAAGAAGATGCTGGCATGTGGAGATTTATTGAACTGATAGATGGTGCTACTGCTGCTGTTGAGGGATGCAAAATGAACTTGGAGGCCAGGTGGCCACAGCTAAACAATGAATTTCCTTTTCTCACTGGATGATCTGTAAATAGTTATCTGTGTTGGAAATGTCTCAAGATTTGGGGTGCCATGTAGAAATAAGGGTGCCAATTAGAAAGGAACTCAGCAAGGCAAAGTTTACTTCTGTAGAAGAATGTGCTACTGACAGGAAGCCAAATATGCAAGCTTGCTGGGCAGGAAGTCTGCCCAGGTTTTATCCCTAACACAGCACTGCCCCCTTGTTTTGGCTGGTCAGAACTTAGGTACATGATCTTGCCAGATTGGCTAGTTTGAAGAGGGAAAAGAAAAATTAACAGGATATGGCTTAATTAACAGGAATAGGATGTAACTAAAATTTAATGAATTTGTAACAGTATGTTTTAACTGAAATGTAACAGGAATAGGATCTAACTGAAATACAATCATCTCCAGTCTAGCTGCCTAGCCAATGCAGGAACTTTTTAGAAAACTCTTGTAACAGTGACCTAAAGAAAGCAACCACTTTAACAGAAAATAAATTCTTCATATATACTGTTGGTTTTCAATATTCTTAAAACAAACATGACATGAACACACTGCACAGCCCTGAGATCAAACCCAATATTGTTATACAATTGCAGTGAAAAAATACTAAAGAACAAGCGGAAGTTGGGTAATTCCTCCCTAACCATAGGGATTTCCTCATTGGTTATCAGAATTCCCTACAGGGATGCAGAGTTCTTTAGAGTTCTGACATTGCCTTGTTTCTGGCCACACACCTCCCTAACCACTCATAATGAAGTCCCTAAGGATGATCCTGTCCACCCCTGTCCTGTGTTTTCAGGTGACCCAATGTCATCTCAACAGCCTTTGAGATGATTGAGGGAGACAGAAGTCATGCTTGGAAGATATATGACAACAGAAGTGAAGGCATTTCAGATAATGACAGAGGACCAAGGAACATGAGCCAAGAAACGCAGAAGCCTATCAAAGCTGGAAAAGGACAAGAAATGACATATTTGGAGTCTATCCTGGCACTTCCAGGAGAGAGGGCTTGCTGACATCTTCTTGTTCTGAGTTCTAGAGGTACAAGATAATGAACTGGTACTTTTTCAGTCATGCAGCTCATAATAATTTGTTTTGGGAGCAATAGATATCAAATAGATTGAAATCTGATATCAAATTAATAATAGCAATAACGAACAGATATCCTCAGGCCTCCAAATCTGTCAGTTCCTATCTATAGATTATACATCTAAGATCCATCCAGCCCCAAATGAAAATATTTGGGGAAAAATTATATTTTTGCTGAATATATTTGGGCTTTGTGTTTGTGTTATACGCTCAACAGTATCACTAGAAGAGACAACTTAAAAGGTGCTTTACTTCATTTGTGGCAGTTAGAATGTGCCTATGAATCTACAAGCAATCACACTAGCTGGTAAGCAATGGGGTATAAATGAAATAACTGAAGTGTAATAGACTCTATGGAGAGTGAAAAATTCTTTAAAAAGACTAACTCAAAGCCTAATAAAATAAGTTCCAGGAAATAGCCTTGCAAGAAGGGAGGGTGTGGCCAAGGGGAGAGGGGTAGAAGACTGAAAGGGGAAAAGGAGAGAATGCAGGCAAGCACTCATTGTAACATACCACAGAATTGACAAATATAAGAGAAAGGGTATGTCAAAGAGGGGTGAAAATGCTGAAGTGATGATACAGATCAAGATGCAGTGTACACATAAACTGCTTTGTTAAGTGGTAAAAAAAATTCAATACATAACCTAAAAATTAGTAAGTAAGGGAGAGGGTAGTTGGGAAGGCTGGGTAAGAAGGTTAAAAGAGGTGGCATTATTCATAAACTGCTTTGGTGAATGGTAACTCCTTTGTACAGCTACTTAAGGATAATTTTTTAAAGATGCTTTTACTGGGTTCTGTGAATTAACTAAGAATCTCCCAACTTTGAATCTGTGTCCTTTGATCTGAGCTGTTTTCTCTGTTGCAGTCTTTTTTCAATCATGAAGAAAAGTTAGATTCACAACAACCATCTTGTATTAAAGGCAAACACCCTCAAACAATCAATGTCTTCTTCTTATTACCTCAGTACAATCAATGCCTTCTTATTACTATCTCAACACAAATAGCTGAAAACTCAAGAGACCATCGTATTCCTGTTCTGTTTCAATAATAACTTAAAAACAATTTCTCTGCAATTCCTCCAAAGTGAGTGGTCAACCAGGCTATATCTGGGGCAAGACTGTTTTAATTATGGATACCTTTCTTAACCCATGCCCCCAATTCTCTCTATTTAAAGAGGAGCCTCTAAAGACAGCTGGAGGTATACTGAAGAGCTGTCCATGGGAAAACAGTGCTTCACCATGTCCCTTTTATCTGGCCTGTGGGGTCATACCTAACTTGAGACTCCTGGACTTTGGGCCTCAGGTTGAAAAACTTCGTTTCTTAACAACTATTTATATAGCATTTACATGGTCTTAAAAGTCATTTGAGGGTGATTCACAGTATTCAGGGGAATGTGTGGTGAATCTATGCAAATGCTATGTTGCTTTCTGTAAACAGCCTGAGCACACACAGTTTTGGATCTGTGGGATCCTGTATTACTCCCCCACTGACAGCAGAGAACTTTGGATGGTTAGAGAACCAACAGGGAACTGAGACAGCATCTCACCTCCAAGCTTTCCCAGGCCTATGAGGGTGCATCTGCTATTCTCTTGGCTTGCTCTTCTAACCCTTTTCAGATAGGGGGAATCCTACTCACCCTGAAAGCCCTGATCAAATATTGCCTCCTCTACGGCTGCTGTAACACTTCACCTACTTCAATATACTTTTATTTTATAGTTATATAGTATATAGTTTTATATTTTATTTCATTTTATAATTTATCTCATACTTTATTTTATTTTATCTTATACTGGTATTGATACTTAAACTCAGAGCCTAGAGGCTATCTTTTAGCTTTTTCCACTCAAGGCTGATGCTCTGCCACATGGACCACAGATCTGCTTCCAGCTTTTTGGAGATAAAGACTCTCACAAAGTCTTTAATTGGAGATAAGAGTCTCACAAACTTTCCTGTCTGGGCTGGCTTCAAACTGTTATCCTCAGAGCTCAGCCTCCAGATTACAGGATTACAGGCATGAGCCATTGGCTTCTGGCTTTAGGTTATAGTTTGTTACTTGCAAAAATATTTTTTTTTATGTCAACATTTTTAATACATTTTTATTATAAAAATAGTGTACAGAAGGGTTACAGTTACATGAGTTAGGTAATGAGTACATTTCCTATTGAGTATTGTTACCTCTTCCTTTGATTTTCCCCTACCATCCCTTCCCTCTCCACCTCCCCAATTCCTCCCTCCCTACCCCCCATAAGTTGCAAAGTTCATTTTCAACATAGAATCTTGTACATCTCATGGTTACAATGGGTCAACCTGTATCCCTATTTAAGCATTTTGTTTTTTCCCTTCCCCTCCCCAAATTAGAAAAGTATATATACAGCTGAGCTCTGGTGGCTCACGCCTGTAATCCTAGCTACTCAGGAGGCTGAGATCTGAGGATCGTGGTTCAAAGCCAGCCCAGGCAGGAAAGTCTGTGAAACTCTTATCTCCAATAAACCACTAGAAAACCGGAAGTGGCGCTGTAGCTCAAATGGTAGAGTGCTCGCCTTGAGCTGAAGAGCTGAGGGACAGTGCTCAGGTCCAGAGTTCAAGCCCCACAACCAAAAAAGAAAAAGAAAGAAAAAAGTATATATACAAGATTCAGGGCATCAGAATCAAATACAATGAAAACAGGGGTTATAACATGGGGGAAGAACAGGCAAAAGAAACAACAAAAAAAAATCACATAGTACATTAAAAACAATAGCAAGCAAGAAAAAAACCACTTATGTCCCTATCTTGGGGTTCATTTCACTTAATATCATCTTATATGGTCATATGTACATAGCTTTTGACTTTCTCTCCTTGTCCTAGACATATACTAGTTATTGCAAATAAGGGAAACCATGGGACCTATGCTGCAAAAGTTTTTTCTCTGATCCATTGGACACTATAAGGAAAGGAATTTTTGCTTGTTTTCTATCCCCTTACAGTTCTTAATTCAGCACTTTGAATTCTGCAGCCTCATTGTTTGTTGAAGTTCCATGAATTAAATGGAAAAGAAAATTTCCACAATAAGCTGCTGTACAGGTTTTCCAGAGATCAGTGTGTCTGTGAGTTAGAGCTCATTTCTGATGGCGCAGAGTCTGAGAAGGCCACAATTCGCTATGCCAGCTGACCAGAGAAGCCAAATGTGTTATTCAGTTCATTCCAGAGACAGGGAGGCTAAGGGGGTAAACCTTAGTGCATGAACTGGTAAAGATGAGAAGAGGGGTCCCAGCTCATGCAGTAAGTAAGGAGAAAAGCCGAATGGATTCTTGTCTTTTGTTCTATTCAGGTCCCACAAGGACTGGGAGTGCCCACCCACCGTGGGGCAGGCACTTTGCTTAATTCAAATGCTAATCACATCTGGAAACACCCTCATAGACACACTATCTCAGAAATAATGTTTCATCTGGCAGCCCTGGTGGGGTCCAGCCAGACTGACACACAAAATTAACTACCACAGCTATTGAAAGAGGCCTAAGAGACCCAGAGAGGCCCATAAGCCAGGAGGTCAGGAACTGACTCTTTTCCAGGTTTTCATTTAACTGGCTTTGTCATCAGAGCTGTTCCAGGACACTCAAGGTCTCTTTACTGGACCTTACCTTCCTTTTCCCAATTTCCCTTACCTCTCTCCTACTGGCATCATGTTTTTCTCAAAATGTATGTACATAGTCATTATTTTTTTTAAATAGTTTTTTTAAAATTGTAAAGATACTTAAAATGAACTTGTGTTGTATGTTTGTTTTCTCTGTCATTATATTGTACTTCAGAGGTTTTTTGTACTTTCTGTATGAAAAGTTCATCGCTTTCAAAATCATTTAGGGCTTCTGTTGTTCATTTGAGAGCACTCAGAGCTTTATAGGTGATTGATGATGCATAAAATACTTCTAGGATTTCTCCCATCCTAAATTTCTGCTGCTCCACAACTCTGTGAGAAAAGAATTGGAAAAAATGGCCCAATGCAAAGTTGCCAAGGTAATAAAGCTGTTTGATTACAATGAAATATGTCCTTCCTATGATTGTAGAAAAAGAAGTCAGACTCAAGAGACTTGTACCTTGGTCAGTTTCTGGCACAGGAACAGCTCTGGAACACAAGGACACTGTCATGGGGCAGGGTTTGGGGTGGAGAAGGGTGGGGTTTGAGGTGGAGCTGGTCAGGGGTGGGCTTAGTGCATTTTCTAAAACATTTGAGAAACGAGAAATGATCTAGCTGACAACTGAGCAAAAAGTCTTTGAAATGTAGGGCTGGTGGTGTGATTGTGATGGGTGGACTTGAGTCACTTCTTGGGGACATAGTATTGAAACCCATTCTTCCATGGACCTATATACTAAACTAATTTATGGATGAATAAAAGTTCTATTTCCTTAACCAAAGGCTACAGTGACACATTTGAGATTATAATCCAGGACTCATACAGACATTTAGCTGAGATGGATCCAAGAGCAATTCTTTTTTTTTTTATGTTTCAATGAAACTTTATTTATAAAACAGTGACCATGAACTGGGGGAATGTTGCTTAGTGTTAGAAGACATCCCTATCACTGAAAAAAAAAAAAAAAAGCAAAAGACAAAAACAAACAGTGGTCCCTGGTCTAAGCCAGTGGTTCTGAAGTACAGCCACCCCAATCCAGCCAGCAATATCAGCATCATATGGAAACCTGTAAAAAATACAAATTCTCCCCGCATGCTTGTGATTCATGCCTGTAATTTTAGCTACTTGGGAAGCTGAGCTCTGAAGGATGGTAGATTGATGCCAGTCCCAGGCTAGACAAGTTTGCTAGAGTCCATCTAAAAATAAATAAATAAAAAGGAGGGGGCTGGGAATGCTTAGTGGTAGAGTGCTTGCCTAGCATGCATGAGGCCCTGGGTTCAATACCTCAGGATCACATAAACAAAAAAAAATGCTGAGTGAGAGCTATATTGCTTGGAGCTTTGGTACCAGCCCAAAACAAAACTAACAAAAAATTCAAAAGCAACAACAAACAAGCCAAAAACAGCACTAGATGCCTAACAAGCATGACACCTTGGGTTCAAATAGATACCATCAAAATCAATCAATCAATAAATTACAAATTCTCATGCCTCCTGCCCTAGATCTGTGGAATCAGAAACTCATGGGGAGGAGGGTACAAAAATATTGTTCAATAAGCTCCTTCCACCTCCAACAAAGCTTACACGTGCAAACGTTTGCTCCTATGACTTGAAGCAAGAGGTGCCAAACTCACTACACCACCCTCACAGCTCTCCCAACTAAGTCTCTCTACACTGTTTTCTTGTCGACTGGCAATACTTGAGATTATCCTTGAGAAAACAAGGAGAGGCTCAAACACTGGGACAAAATGACCCCATTCTTCCTCCCAACAAGGACTAAGACAGGAGAGTCTCAAGGCTCTATTGACCAGAGTGCTTGGAGAACTGCTGGGCAAGAGGTGGCCACACAGCTTTTACAAGCAGGTATGGGAACTGGCAGAATTGCACTTATTAGCTGTGTCCTTCCTTGCCCAGTTACCCAATTGATCCCAAACCCAGTTCCCTATCTGTAAAGAGGCAGGGATAATGCTTTCCTCGTAGTGTTCTTGAAAACATAAATAAGGAGGCACATATAAAACATTCATCGAAATCCCTAGCCTATAGTAAATGCTCAAATTCATTCGTTCAACAGCTACTGCATGCCTACTAAGGTCGGGCACCATGCTACCTACTGGCTATACTGAATGGCCCATGATCTCGGTAGTGGTAGGGATCCCCGGGAGCTAAGGCCAGAGATTACAGGAGGGGGTGAGGAGTAGGGGAGAGAAGAAGTGCAAGGAGGTCTTGGGCCGCCCCTTACCCACCAGGGGCAGGAGCTCCCCTCTCAGCTTCATAGCCACGGCTGCAGCCATCGCTACAGGAAGAGCGACGACGGAAACCCCCAAGAGCAATTCTTATCCTATCATATCCCATTCTGTTCTGTCCTGTCCCATCTTGTCTTATCCCATTCCATCTCATCTACCTTTCAAAGGTCCTTTGCCTTACACACACACACACACACACACACACACACACACACACACACACACACACACACACACACACACACACACACACACACACACACACACACACACACACACACATCTCTTGAATAGAATAGCACTAGCCATTCTTGTAGTCTGGATTTCCCTGGGTCCTGCGTAGCTTCTCTAGTTCTACTTCTCATTGAAGAAAGGGGCTTTTGATTTTGCTTTCTCTTGTTTGTCTCTAAGCATCATAGCCCAGGAGACAAGTCCTTCCTGAACTGTGTCACCCAGTCTGGGCATACAGCACTGCTCAGGTGCAGCACCCCAGGTTCTTGCTGTGTGAGAGGAAAAGATCAGACGTTTCTTATGTTTGAAATTCTGGGAATCAATCCTTGCTCCCTGAGTCTGCTGCAAGCTTCTTTACAATTATGGGCAACACCTTGGTTATTTTTCTGGGGCCCTGGGGAAGCACAGTAGCCAAGGATAAAGGCATAAAGTCACGTCTAAATGAGTTAGGTGAGCTGACCACTGAGAATGCTGTAGATCAAATTCATTCCACTAGTTGATTTGAGATTCTCTGCAGTCTGTCTGTGATGGTTCACTTTTCTGTTGGGAGTGTTTTGATTCTCAGCCGAAGGTAATTTTTTACTTTCTGTTCATGGATTTATGTACAACATTATTGAAGATGTAGGTAAAGCTCTGTTATAGCTCAGTACACGTGGACAGAATAAAGCAGGGCAGTACCTGTCCCATGGCCACCACCATATCATTTGTTCCTTCTTTTCTTTTGGGGATTCTTTTCATGTTATGTTCAGACCAGGTCTTGCAATGTAGCCCAGTCTGACCTCAAACTGACAATCCTCATGCCATTGCCTTCTACAAGCTGGGATTAGAGGTGTGCATTACCATAGTTGGTCTTGTTTCTTCTCCCTGCCCTGCCCCCCTCTCTTGTATTGGTACTGTGGCTTGAACTCAGTGCCTGGGCATTGTCCCTTAGCCTTTTCCACTCAGGGGTAATGTTCTGCTACTTAGCCACAGTTCCACTTTGGATCTTTGTGGTGGTTAATTTGAGATAAAAATCTCATAGACTTATTTGCCAAGGCTACCTTCAGGCCATGATCCTCAGATCTCAGCCTCCTGAGTATCTAGGATTACAGGTGTGAACCACTGGCACCCAGTTTATTTCTTCTTTTTAAATCCATGCTTATTACAGAAAAAAATTGTCATATATAATTGGTCCAGATTCCTTCTCTGGATAATTAAAACACCTTCATTTCAGTTCTAGGACTTACATTGCACTGAAAACTAAGAATATCAATTCTAGTGTGTATCTCGCCATTTAAATTTGATTTGGGATTTCTGTTTTGGGCTTATCTTCTTATGCAATGCCTTTGTTCTCTATATAAAACCATAACACGTTACTTGAGGAAACACACTATTTGGCACTATACTCTCACCTCTGAGACATAGTGTTCATGCACACACTGCCTGCTGAGAGTCTGTTTTGCAGGAGTGTCCCTCCCTCTTGGTGGCCTTCAGTTAGCATGTGGATGGACCACATTATTGGGCAAGGGCATTAGATGTGCTGTATCAGCAATAAGACTTTGTTGATGAACTGCAATTGAGAGGCACTATTTATTTGAGTTTCAGCATCATGAGATTCAGCATCATGCTGGAGAGCTGAAACCTTGAGTCACATGGCTCTGTTGTGGTTCTATTTTAGCTGCTGGGAACTTAGCATCTATCTTTGCAAGGAAGAGAGTAGTGTTAGCAGTAGTGCTTGTAAATGCAGGTCAAAAACCATAAGTGGATTGTGAAATCAGCTTATTGAGGTAGGCCAGCATCTGGAGCAGAAGAGAAAATTCAGTATAATATTTTATGGAGCAAGAATATAGATTGTGCCATTTCCTTCAAAGCTGTAGGCATTTGGAGAATGTAGAGAACCTCAGCTGTACCTTTCCCATCAGCTGAAGACATTCTAGAAGAGTACAAGGGTGCTCCAGCCATTTAGAAGCCCACAGTAAACCTACAGCAGTAGTTCATCTACACACAGTGGCTTAGTCGGCTAGTAGAACTGTGGTTAGCCAGCTCTTTGCAGGTGATTCCCAAGATCAAAATTTAAAATAATAAAATAAGAGGCTTCTGAATGCTTCTGAATGCTGTTAACTTCAAAATACCTGTCTCCTTTATTTGGAAAAAATGGATATTTTAATGTCTTCCATGTCACCATTCCACAGGGCATGATGGTGTACAGACTGTTCTGTAAATTTCAAAGGTAACATCAAAAGGCAAAGCTGGGTCTTGAATTTATGGCTTGCTATGTGCTATGTACATGTCATTCACTTGTTATGACCAGAGTTGTCGGTGCCTGACTGAAGGACTGAGCCATTCTTGGTTTAGTGAGGGATTTAGAGCACTGTGAACACATGTCTGAGAGTCTCTCCAGAATGTTGGTGATTAGAGACCAAGAGCTCTCAGGAACACAGTGTATTGCCTGAGTTGTATGCAGGCAGCTTTGCCCTTTAAAGTTTTGCAGATTTAAAAGGGGACCAGACCATTAGTAAACTTAGCAATGCCATACTGAGACAAAAGAACAAGTAATTAAATTAGCAAATGAATTAAAGGTCCAAGAAGTTAAAATACTTCTCCAAAGAAGAAAAACAAGTAGTCAATAATTATATTTTAAAAAACCCATCATTATTTTTATCTGTCAGAGAAGTGAAAATAAAAACTACATAGAGATTCCAACTCACAAAACTTTTCCATCAAAACAAAGTAAAAGAATGTCAGATATCAGTGTGCAACTGTCATCCTAAGTACTGAGGGGCCTGAGGTCTAAGAATTGAGGTTCAAAGCCAGTCTGGGCAGGACGGTCCATGAGACTCTTATTTTCAATTGGCTGCTAAAAAGCTAGAAGTGGAGCCATGACTCAAGTGGTAAAGACCAGCCTTGAACAAATTAGCTAAGGGATAGCACTCAGGCCCTGAATTAAATCTCAATACTAGCATTAAAAACTAATTAAAAACCCAAACCAAATGCTGGGAATGAAGAACATGGAATCTTATACTTTGTTTGTGGGAATGTAAATCAGTACAGCAACTATGGAAATAGCATAAAGAGTTTCTTCTAAAACTGAAATGATAACTTCCATATTATCATGTCATAACACTCGTTAGCATATACTCAAAGGAAATGAAATCAGCATACAGATATTTTCATACCCATCTGTATTGTAACCTTTTTAACATTAGCTAAGATGTGGAATCAGCCTAGGTGCTTGTCAACAGATGAATGGAGAATGAGAATATGATATACAAATACAATAGAGTATCAGACATAAAAGAGAATGATATGTCATTTGTAGGAAAGTAGATAGAACTGGAGATCAGTAAAATAAGCTAGACACAGAAAGACAAGTCATACATGTTTTCTTTCATGTGGAAACTTAACAAAATAGGTATGAAAATAGAAGCATGTAGAGAAAGGGTAAAAAAGCCAGAAAAAAGGTGCAAGGGAAGAGAGAAAGAGGTTAGTAAGGAAAGTGAATTAGAACAAAGTATCTATGGAAATGTCACAGAGACACCCATTACTCAGTATCATTAATATGAAGTAATAATTATGTTGATAAAAAAAACTAAGGAAAAATATCTCAGCCTTTCTGATAGATTAGAATGGTGACCATGATGCAAGTTTTGTGGTGCTGGGACTTGATGGAGGTATTTTCCATCTTCTTTGTTTACTCCATTTCAACTGCCACCTCTTATATATGCCTAAGGGTACATTCAGAATGTCAGATAGTGGATTTAGCCAAGATCATTAGGCAAGGGTGCCCTTCCCACACAGCACTGATGCCTGGCAGGCACAGGGATGGAAAATTATGTGAGGAATGTGCTATCACCAGTCTGTACATGGAGGACCTGAGTGGTTGGTACAGGCCTGCTGGGTCTTGATTTCAGCCTGCACAGGGATGGAGGAGGTTGGTTTGGCTTTCTTCCTCACAGATGGGCTTGCCAGGCTGCCGGTGGCATTTCTACTCTCTGCTCATGTAATGCTGCCTTTGTGAAAGACATGTGTACACAGCTTGAGACTTTGGCTCCACTAGGGGCAATTGGCAAGACTGGATAGAGAGAGCTGGGCTGTCCCATTGCTGGAACAAGGATGATGTTGGGTGGTAAGAAGAATCTCATGTACATCCCTGGAGCAAACCAACTGTTGGGCATGTTCTTCTTCTGCCTCTGTGCACCTGTGAGATGATACTGGCTTCATGCTTTGTAAGATTAAAATGTGGTCAGGGGAGAGGTGAGGAAGATGCTTTATAGAAGCATTTGGCTTGTATGAAAGGAAACAATAACTCTCTGCAAATGAGGAAGGCTGGTGAAGGATGAGACTCATTTCATGTCTGTCTATGAAGTATCTGCAATGACAATGGGAAAAACTGGAGAATAGGTATTAGTCTATATAAATGAAATATTTTCTGGTGGCTGGAACAGTAAAAGAAATGGGGTACAGGTTAGAACATCCATGTGCAAAACCCAGGCTGGAGGGTAGCCAGATCTGTGACTTCCAACAAATAAAACATTATCTGAGCTTATTTTCTTATTTGTAAAACAGATTCTTGATCTCTAATTTCACCAGCTATCTACCTGATCTCCAATTTCACCAGCTATCTGTGCCACGTTTGACTCAAGCCTGTTATAAAGGGATATTCCTGGTTTGCTTTCTCATAGTAAAGAAAGAATAAAGAGCTAAATAAAATATACAATACATAGTGATAAGCAGAAGGACAATAAAAGAAGGAAAAGGAGCCAGGTGCTAGTGGCCCATGCCTGTAATCTTAGCCACTCAGGAAGCTGAGATCTGAGGATTATGGTTTGAAGTCCATCCCATCTGGGCAGAAAAGTCCATGAGATTATTATTTCTAATTAACAAGTAAAGAGCCCCAAATAAGGTTGTGGCTAAAATGGTAGAGTGACAACCTTGAGTGGAAAAATCTGAGGGACAGCTCCCAGGCCCTGACTTCAAGCCCCAGTACTGACACAAATAATATTTTTTTAAATAAGCCAGGCACCAGTGGCTCACACTTGTAACCTTGCTATTTAGGAAGTTGAGATCTGAGGATTACCATGGAAAGCCAGCCATAGCAGGAAAGTCTATTAAACTCTTATCGCCAGAAGTGGAGCTGTGGCCCAAGTGGTACAGCACTACCCATGAACCAAAAAGCTCAGGGACAGTGCCCAGTCCCTGAGTTTAAGCCCCAGTACCCCTTGGATGAGTAGTTCCACCAGCCACTCTACCATAGTGCACCACAAATAAGCCCAATGTGATGGTTAATCTTGTCTATCAACTTGATTGGACTGAATAATGCATAAACAGCAAGCAAAGCCCACCTTTGCACATATATGGAAGGCCCTTGAGAGATTGGATGGTGCATATCCACCCCAGAAAGGATAATGTGGTTTACTCAACAGGTTCACCAAGTGGGAAGGATCCCTCTGGGTATGGGCACATGTCCTGTTGTCTGGCACCTAAAAGTGATCATGGACTAAAACCTTGGAAGCTCTGAGACTGAAATAAACCTTTGTCCCTTCAAATTATTTGATCAGGTATTTTCTTACAGTGGTGAAAACAATAACATACTCACTTGAGGCATGATGACAATGTAGAACCAGCTGAGATGAGGCACTCTAATATATTACCTTGATACTCCAAGGCCTTTCTGGGCAGCCTAAGCAAGGGGGTAACTCAGTTAATCCTCTGAGCACAGGTCTTTCAGGCCATCTGAGAGCAGAGGCAATGACGGAGGGCAGCCTGCCAGGAATGCTCTACTGGTTACCCCACCAAGAATGTCCCGGGCTGGGATTTAGTGCTTGGTGGTTATGACTAAGGGGAATCATGAGAGAGATCTTCCAGGGGCTGGGAGAAGCTTACTGCCTAGGGATGTCTGTCTATTGTGCACAGATTAAAGCAGTCACTCTGGCTCTTCTCAATCTCTGCCAATTACAGATTTCATTTAATGGAAGTTTTGTTAACCAATAGAGAACTGGAACAAAGGAATGAGAGCAGGGGTTCTTGTTCTCTACTCTTGTGCTACTTGTGCCCCCATGTTCCTTCTTACTTCAGACCCTGAACAGTTCTTAGTTATCCATGGATCATCTGAGAAGATGAATGATTCCAGGATAAGAGTAAACAGAAACTTTCCACTGTTCAACTGTGCCCCTTAGTGTAACAATCTTAATCACAGCATACCAGTGGGCAGGCAATCCAACACTATCATATCTACATTGCCCGATAGCAAAAATGCTTGATTTTATTTATTACATGCTTACTGTGCTCCAGGCTCTGTGAAACATCACCTGTGTGTTTATGTGTTGTGTGTGTGTGTGTGTGTGTGTGTGTGTGTGTGTGTGTGTATGTGTTTGGATTGATCAGGAATCTTCAGAGAAACAAAGCCCACAGTGTATACATATAAAGAGATTTATAACAAAGTATTGACTATCATGAGTATGGAGTCTAAAAACTTCCATGACTTTCTAACCACAAGGTGATATCCAGGCATGCCAGTAATGAAGCTCAAAGTTCTGAGAAATGGCTTGGTGCCATTCAACCTGAAATCCTAGCTACTTAGGTGGCTGAGATCTGAGGATCATGGCTTTAAGCCTATCAACTCTTATCTCCAACTAACTATTAAAAAGCCAGAAATGGAGATGTGGTTCAAGTAGTAGAGGCTTGAGAGAAATAGCTAAGGGGAGAAATGGAAAACCTAGGTTGATTGTCCAGGGACTAGAAAAAGCAGAGTCAGGACAGGACCAATCTTTCAGCGCAAGCATTTAAGTAGTTAATTCAAATCCCTGTCCATTTTTCTTATCCAGGTCCTCAAGGGATTGGATGATGCCCATATACACTACATCAAGCCATCTGCTTTCCTTAGGCCACCTTACAGACACATTCAGATATAATGCTTACTCAGCTCGCTGGGCATCCCTTAGTCCAAGCAAGATGACGCATCAAATTTACCGTCCATCTGTATTTAATATTCCCAATGACCCAATGAGTTTCTCTGTAATTTTTTGTGGGAGAAACAAAAATGTGAGAATACTGAACAATGTGCCCAATGCAAATAGCTAGAAACAGGAAGCTGGGACTGAACCTAAATCTATTTATTCCCAAAGCTTGATTCCACCAACATTTGTAAGTTATTTACCTTGAAAATGGAATCAGCATGCCATTCAAATTGTTCATCCTTATAATCTCACTATGTGGTTAAATGGGAGAGAGGAGCAGGAGGCAGTGCTGTCAGAATGGGATCCTGTGTATCCCTGCCCTGGGTGCGAGCTCTACAAACGCACAACTCCAGGGAAAGTCATAGTCATTGAAGAGGAGAGATTGAGAATCATATCCCTAGAGGTTTGCATTACCTAAGACTGTTAGCATCTCCTGTTTTCCTTGTCAATCCTTAAAGGTCAGAGGAAAAATTTCTCAGAGAACCAGGAGATTTCATGTTGGCCAAGACAGTGGAGCTTCTTGTCTCCCATTCCCTAAAACAAAAGGTGATTCCTGCATTTGCAGAGTGTGGCTCCCATGTTAGGTGAAGGAGCACACAATTTCCTAGTTGTAATTGGCTGGTGTTTACCACTAGGATATCTTCTTCAGATCCCATTGTCCAAGTCTGAGACTATAGTACAGCTTTTCTTGTTCTCAGAGAACCTTTTTCTCCTGATTAGGGGTTTCTGGTAAACCCAGAGCACGCTACCTCCAATTTACAATCTAAGTCCTCCAATCTATATGAAACTTATCAAGTCTCTTGGTACCCAGGAAGTAAGACAAAAAGAAGATAAAAGCTTTCTGCTTAATCTCTGACTTCTGTCCACTTCTGAGCTTGGTAGAGAGCAAGGATAAAGATGACATGATATCAGGATATATAAGGATGACATGATATTAAGTCTTTCTTGCACTTTTATTCCCAGGGAGGAAGACTATTGGTGAAGGATAATAGTGCATCTTTTGAATATTGAGTCATTTTAGCCATCTATGGGCTTCACACAGGGTGAGGAATGATGGACAAATCCTAGGAGCTAGTCAACAGCAAGCAACAGTATGGAACTGAGTTCTTTACCATGTTGAAGACCTTGGAAGACAACCATGAGTTCTGAATGAGACTGCTGTGACTCATACCTTGACTTGGGACTCAAAGCAGAAGATCTGACTTAGCCCCGACAGGAAGCTTATCTACAGAAATATGAAAGAAAATTGTTTTAAGCTGCTAAGACTTGTGGGAAAATTGTTATTGAACACAAAGGACAAGAGATGTCTCAGCCTTACAAACAGGTAAGACTTTGAATTCTTTCAAGAGTAATGTGTGTGTATGTATTTCTGTGTGTGTGTGTGTGTGTGTGTGTGTGTGTGTGTGTGTGTGTGTGTGTGTGTGTGTGTGTGTGTGTGTGTGTATGTGTCTATGAATCACAGTTTACACCTTACTATTTTCAGTCTGGAAAAGAAAATTTCCCTGTATGTAGTATAACTACTTTGAAGAATTTCAGCTCCCCAGCAACAGAGAGACTTTGCCAACAGCATAGAAATTTTCATTTATATTTCCATGGATATGAGAAATAAAAACAAGGAAATAAGAAAACCCAGGGAAACCAATGAGTAATAATAGAATCATTTCTTTGGAACTGGCTTACTTTATGTAATTTTTTTCCTTTTTCCATTTCTTTATGAATAGAACAATATCATTCTTTCTGATGGAAGCATATAATTTTTATTGTGTATATATACACCAAATTTTCCTGATCCATTCATTTACTGAAGGGCATCTGGGTTGATTTCATATCTTGGTTATGGTAAATAATGTTGTAGTGAACATAGTTGTGCTAGTAGGTTTAGCGTGGCCTGGTTTGTGGTCAATTGGATAAATGCCCTGGAATGGATTGCTGGGTCATAGGGAAGCTCTATGTTTAGTCTTTTGAGGAAACTCCATTCTGCTTTCCAGAATTGTTGAACAAGTTTACATTCCTACCAACAGTGTAGTAGCATTCCCATTTGGCCACATACTTGCCGGCACCTGTTACTGCAATTTTTCTTGATAACAGTCATTCTAACTGGGGTGAGGTGAAATCTCGATGTTGTTTTGGTGTGCATTTATATTATGGCCAGAAATTTGAATAAGACTTCATGTGTCTATTGGTTACTCTTACTTCTTCATCAGAGAAGTCTTTCTTTAAATCTTTAGTCCATTTATTAATTGGGTTGTTGTTAAGATGTACTTCTTAATAGTCCTGGTCTTTCTAAACTTGTAACTTTATAGCTCTGATGTCTCTTTGGGCAGTAAATGGGAGCCTCATTGACATTCAGTTTAGAGTCACCAATATAAATCATATATGGGTGTTAGGTACCTCAAACCTTGTGAATTGCTAACAGTCTCCAAAGTTTAACATTTTCAGTACAATAAGTCCATAGTAATTTTGGTTTGAAGCCAGTTGACTAAGAAAATCTGTGGGACTCATCCCCAATTAACCACCAAAAACCCAGATATGGAACTATAGCTCAGGTAGCAGAGTGCCAGTCTTGAGCAAAAAAGCTAAGGGACAGTGCCTTGACCCTTAGTTCAAGCATTAGTACTGGCATGTGCACGCGCTAGCACACGCACACGCACACGCACACGCACACGCACACACACACACACACACACACACACACACACACACACACACACACACACACACCGTGAGGAAAACTGAGGAACAAACAAATTAGGTCACTTGTTCCCATTCACACAACACGCCAGTGGAGCCAAATTCAAAGCCAAGTGTGTCCATGCCATGCACCATCTGGCTTTACCTCGAGTCTCCTTCTTGTGTGAGGTCCTTGAGGGACCTTGGGAACAGGAACTACTCTTTTGGCAAACAGATATTTCCCTGATTCATTTCAGTATTTCTTCTGTGCATTTCAAATAATTTTGCTTGGACCTTTGTTTTCCCAGTTCCTTAGAAGCTAAAACATAACTTTTGTGCAAAAAGTTAGAATGGTGTTTAAATTGATTTCAGTCTTCCCTGTCTTTGCAAAAGCCATATAGCTTTTTTTTTTTTTTTAGATTATTTCTGTGGAGGCTATTTAGAACAATAAAGTCTAATTCAGAACAATGAGCTTACACTTATCTTGAATCAATTTATATTGCCACACAAAATTGAATGGTGTATTCCCAGTCCTAGGAATACTAGATTTGATCAGAGTTTGGTGACTGTGCATTTGGTTCAGGGCCTCCAGCACACAAAGCATATGTTCTACTATTGAACCACATCCCTGATTTTGATTGTGCTGTGCTGATATTTTTTTATTTTCAGGTGAGTTTATGATTCCTTAGACTTGATAAACTTACACTTCTTTATTACTATCTAGTGATATCATTACTATCTACTTTTAACAGGTTATCAGTTTTGCTTTCCCAATTAATTTCTTTGTTTCAGTGTTTGAATAGTATTGTGGAACATATAAATATACATTAATGTGCACAGTAGAGCACACACTCTCACAAAAGACAATGCTATTCTGTTGCACACATCAGAATTTCCAGATTTTGCTAGATGACAAGCAAGCAGAAACATGGGTGGTTACAGTAGGAAATGGTGTGTCTTGTGAGGTCTTGTCAGCAATGGAGCAAGCAGAAAAGTGTAAGGGGCAGGCCAGCAGGAAAATATTCCAAAACTTTTTAGATCTCCTTCCCTCCCAGATTTAAACTTGGAGGGTTGACTTTATAAATAGTTGTTCCAGGACTTCAAACCTGAGTATTTCCAAGTATTTCCTTGTTATAAAGACAGAGAATAAGGAGGAAGTTCCCTGCTGTAGAGGACAGGACACCTAGGATGGGCCAGGGTTCTGTGGAGCTGGAGCCTGCTGGCTTCTTGCTAAGAGGACAGGAAATAACAAATATGCCTTTAACTCCAGGCTTGGGATTATGGGGGTCACTCTTGCTGTGACAGGCATTTACACAGGTGCCGGGAGATGGCTTAGGATGCACTGGCTCCTTTGTTAATGTCTCAGCCAGGGTTTCTTGGTCATATCAGCCGATGGCTGGGGAAGAACAGGCTATTGAAAAATAAGCTCTCTCTCTCTCTCTCTCTCTCTCTCTCTCTCTCTCTCTCTCTCTCCTTTTGCTCCCTCATTTACCCCTCCATCTCTAGCTGAAGTGGAGAATGTGTGGGTGCACCCTGCTTCCCACCCCATGCCCACATGTGACAACTGTGTGCACATACTTGTATACAGCTGGTGGGTAGTGGTGGTGGGGTGGTAATATGGGAAGAAGGGCAATTCTTCCAGGACTCCAAATTGTATGGGCAGATTTCTATGGCTCAGGTTTCCAAAGACCCATTAGGATTCCACCCAAACAATCCAAGGTTAGTTTCTGTCCAGGTTGGTGGACTGACTTGAGGGGAGGCCTTCTCTCTTGAGAATAAGGTCTTAACCCTTAGATCAAATATATTAAATGGTAGGGTGCCATGGGAAGTATTCATGGTAAAGATATTCCTTGAGAACCATCAGTGCTGGGGATTTGTATCACTAGCTTTCCATCACTATGACAAAATACCTGAGACAATCAAATTAAAAAGAGGAAAGGTTTATATTGGCTCATGGCTTCAGAGGTTTCAGAACTGTGGTTGCCTGACCGCATTGCTTTGGGTTGCGGAGCACAGTACTTCATGATGGGAGCATGTGAGGGAGGAGGCCTATTCACTTCATGGAAGCTAGGAAACAAAAGGAACAATAAAAAAAACAAACAGGGTCTCCATATCTCTTTCATGGATAGGTCCTCAAGTAACCTAACTTCCTCCAAATAGGCCCCACCTGTTTAAGGCTTCACCACCACACAACAGTACATACACCTAAACAGACTGGGGATCAGGCCTTTAATACATGGGCCTTTCGGAGACATTTCAAGACTAAACTTTGTCAACATCCCATTCTCAGATAGCCTGTTCTTGTTATTTAGAGAGTAGCTTTATAGATAGTGATATTCCAAAAATTTGGGTTTGTGATTAACAGAAGGCTTCTGAAAACAGTCGAGAATGTACATTAACAAAGACTTCGGTTTTCCTTCTTATAAACTATGGAGGCAAATTTCCTAGCTTCCACTGATTTAAGAAGTATTCCAAAATCATGAAACTTAAAGGAGCCCTCAGTGGATCCTTGCCCTAATTGGGGAGAGAACTTTATCTTCATTTGGACTTCTACCTCCATCATTAGTTACTCTTCATTTTGATTTCAAACATTCTTCACTATTGGTTCATTACTGATCCTGAATTTGAAGCACATAATGAGCCCACCTCAAGGGTGAGGTTGTTTCATGAGTTCCAAATGTGGGCCAGCTGTTGGAAACACTGCTCTGAAATCCCATTAAGCTGTGGCCAGGGCTGGAATCTCGGCTCTCATCTCAAACGAAGCCAAGTTGAAATGAGTGATCAGGAACATTTGTGAAGTTTAAACACAGGTATCAAGTTTTCTTCCTAAGCAATACTATGAGCCCAGGTGCTGGTGGCTCATGCCTATAATCCTAGCTATTCAGAAGGTTAAAATCTGAGGAATTCAATTTGAAGCCATCCCAGGTAGGAGAATCTGTGAGACTCTTATCTCCAATTAATCAGCAAAAAGCCAGAAGTAGAGCTGTGGCTCAAAACTGTAGAGGAAAAAGCTAAGAGGCCCCCAGTTCACACACACACACACACACACACACACACACATACACACACGCACACACACACACACACACACACACACAGCCCTATACATTGTTCTGTCTCACTTTGCAGTGTTTCAAAATTTCATCTTGATAAAAAATTATAGCCACAGACTTGATGATGGGTGGACCCATCTAAGACGTTAATAAAATGATACACTAAGGATAACGGGAAGACTATATCACAATACATATCATAATACAAATTTAGTCATCTTTAGCTTACCAGTTCATTTTTTTTATAAAATGTCAATTGTCTCGAATTTCAATTCCTTTTCTAAATCAAATGATGATATAGAATGACTACAAATCTGAGGTTTAACAATCTTCATTTGGCTCCCTTTAGTTTTACAATATTATGAAGTTTAAGTTTGTTTCCAATTTTAAATACAATCATAAACTAAGCAATGGTATGCTGAGTAAAATTCTAATTTAGAATGACTTTGAATTATGGGCTATTTTGGTTGCTTTTTACTAGGACTTCATTTGGGAGCAAAAAGAGATTTGGGAGACTGACAACTGAAATGAAAACTCAGCCCCTTCATTTTCCTACTTTTTGACTTTCAGGAAGGAGAGATAATGGAAGAAAGGGAGACTTGGCAGTCTTCATAGCACACAATCAAGTGGCTGATCTCCTCCCTCCAGCTCCTATTCCTTGCCTCAGTGTCTCTCATCACTGGTTACTTAATCCTCTTAGTCGCAGCCTCTGGGGTGGCCCTGACTTCAAGAGAACAGAGCAAAAGAGAGGCTGTGTGGAATCAATCACCTGAGAAGCAGTTTGAGCTTGTCGTTCTTGGCACTTAGCACAAAGGCACAGAGAGAGAAGGGCAGATTTTTAATTTTAATTTATTTAAATTTTTATTGACATAGTATCCATAGTTATTTATGAAATACAGTATTGTATTCCAATACATATAGTGAATGTATAATTATTAAATCACAGTATTAAGCATTTCTAACTTCTCAAATATGACCATTTCTCTGTTTTTGAATATTTTTATTATTTTAAGTAGTTGTACAAGAGAGTTGCCATTCACCAAAGCAATTTATGAATTCAGTGCATCTTGATCAATGTCACAACTTTCGACAGTCTCACCTACCTCTCGCAATGCATCCCTTCCCTCACTTATCTTAATTTTAGGTTACTATGAATATTTTGAATAACTATAAGTATTATTATTTATTATAACATGTATTGATCATAATAATTAATATGTATATTGTAATACATGTTGTTTCTATGGATTATGATATGTAAATTATACATTATATTTTATCATTTATATTTATTAATTTATAATGTGTATAATTTATTATATAATAAATTGCTATAGACTATTGTCACCCTAAATTACAACTGTCCTCCCATCTAATTATATTTTGATTGATATCTTTATAGTTAAGCTAGTGGAAGGGAAATGTGGCTGGAATTCTTAGTCTGTATATATGTACCTGCTCAGTACCTCCAGAGATTGGGCCAATCCAACCTTGGCATGTTTGAATTTAGAACCTTGGCACTGAAGCTGGTTTAAAAGAATGTAAATTAGTTCAGCCATTGTGACAAAGTATGAGGGTATCTCAAAAAATGAAAAACAATTACTGTATGACTCTCGCAATCCAACTCCTAGGTAAATATCCAAAGGAAATACTGTATGTTGATGTATGCATTTTCCTGTTTATTTCAGCTATATTCACAAAAGCCAAGAAATGGAAACAACCAGTGGCTATTATCTGATGATGGGTTGACATATAGTATGCCATATACTATGGCATACTATTAAGCTAGGAAAAGAATGAAATTCTGTCATTTGTGACATGGGTGGATCTGGAAATCATTATGTTAAGTATAATAAATCAGGCACAGAAAGGAAAGAAAAGGGCTGGGAAGGTGGCTCAGTGGTAGAGAGCATGCCTTGCATGCATGAGGCCCTGGGTTCAAGTCCTCAGCACCACATAAGCAAAAAGAAAAAAGCTGGAAGTGGCGCTGTGGCTCAAGTGGTAGAGTGCTAGCCTTGAGCTGAAGAGCTGAGGGACAGCGCTCAGGCCCAGAGTTCAGGCCCCACGACTGGACTCCCCCCCCCCCAAAAAAAAGAAAGGAAAGGAAAATACTGTATGATTTCAGAATTTGAAAGAAATGGATCTCATAGAAGTGAGAGTAGAATAGCAGATACCACAGGCCAAGGAGAAGAGGAGAATAGAATGGGTGGTAGGCTATGAAGTAATGAGCTGTGGGTGCTGAGGAAGTCTGTTAGATGGGAGCAATAAGCTCTTGCATAGTTGGAGTGTCTATAGATAACAATATTATTACTATACATTTCAGAAAGCTAGAAGAATTTTGGAAGGTTTTACTGTGAAGAAATGGAAAATGTAATCCTAGTTACTCAGGAGACTGAGATCTGAGGATTGAAATCTGAAGCTGGCAAAAGCAGACAAATCCTAGAGACTTTGATTCTAACCAGAAAAAAGCTGGAATAGGAGCTGTTACTCAAGTGGTAGAGTGCCAGCCTTGAGCAACAAAGCACAAGGCCCTGAGTTTAAACTCCAATATTAGCGCGCACACACACACACACACACACACACACACACACATACACACACACACCACACACACACACACACACACACACACCCCACATGACAAGTATTTGGGAAAATAGATATGTTCAGCTTGATTTAAATATTATGCCATTTCTACATTGCATAGTGTCCCACTAGCATGTATAATTTTTAGGTGCCAATAAAAACTTCACAGGTTTAAAGATATTAAAAATAAAAATATAGATTAGAATAAGATAGCATTCTTTAAAGAGCTTATTAAATAACATGATGGAAGCCAATGGATTTTGGATGACAAGGCATTCTACTCTATTTGATTCTACTTTCTAATGTATTTCTATTATATTCTCTTCTTGTAGGTCAAGTTTTGGGGCTCTTCAAAGTTTTGGGGCTCAGCACAGCAAAGCCCTGGTGGTTAGGCACTCTCCAAGGCCTGGCTCACACCATTCTCATGTTGTCTCCTGTCACGTGTTTTGCTGCACTTTCTCAGCCATGTAAACTTAGAGAAAAAAAAAGAAGTTTTTTTTGTGTGTGTGTGCCTGAGGTGGGGGCAGGGACAGGCCTTGCAAATCCCCTGCCCACATGCAAAGTGGCCCCCCGTTGCCAGGGAGTTTTTTAGGCTTCGGAAATTAAGGAGCTTACTCTGTATTTATGGTGAGTTTGAGTGGGACAATGGTCTGTGTGGCAAAGGATTACCCAGCCAGTCACAAAAGCTTCAGGACCTTCTAATCTGAAAATCATAACCACAATCCAGGAGCATCACCATGGGAGGGGGTGAAGTGTCTTTCCAGAGGGAGAGGATTTTCTTTTTCTCTTTTTATGTTGATCAGGGTTGGATGAAAATGCCACTGTTAAGTTTCTGACATTTTGGTAGTCTATCCAGCCTCCCTAAAGCTACTTCACCAGACTCTTGTAAGGATGAAACTAAAATTAGAGTGTGTGGGGAGCTGCTCCCTCAGACCTGTCCTAGGCTCAGGGTGGGAGGCAGAGAGGCTGAGCTGGGATTTGAGGCAGGAAGGATACCACATGTCTCCAGGTGGGGCTGGGCAAACCATTTCATTCCAGGCCTTTTGGATCCTCGAAAGAATCAGTGTAATTTTGTTTATTACATTTTTTTGACAAAAAAATGGAATAAGGAGGGGGAAAATGAGGTCTAAGTCATTTACAACCAGTAATTATTTAGTTGTTATATTTGCTTACAAAAAATGAACATTTTTATCTTTAAATATTAGAGCAGAGCTGAAGCATCTTCAAAATGTTATAAGTGCAATGCTATAATCTTGCAAAGTTGTATTTTCTGGATACTTTAAGCAATTATCTTCAAGTAATTGTCCAAATGGGTTTCATTTATCTTCAGATAGTTGTACAGAGGGGTTTCCATCTAATATGTTCACTTGTGTTCTATGCATCTTGATCAGTGTCACTGCTTCCATCATTCTCTCCCTCCCATCTACCGCATTCCAACTTCTTTCCTAAAGTTCCCTAGTTCCATTTTCATGTGTGTACATTGATTATCATGATTTCATTAATCCTCCTTTCCTGGATCCATTCATCCATTCCCCTCAGCACTCCCAGACAAAACATTCCCAATATTCATTTCGTTAATCTATCTGTTAATTGTTGAAAGGAGTTACACCATATGAACCCACCCCTGCATGTACCACACTTGAGTTAGTTTGATCATGTATATGGCCATGTATGTGATTTTATATATGTCTATATTTTAAGTCTGACTTCCACATACAGAGAAAACATGAGATCTTTATCTATCTGAGTCAACCTGACTTAGTTCACTCAATATGATTCATCTACTTCTCTGTAAATGACATTCTTCTTGATAAGTGAATAAAATTCCATTATACACATACACACACATACACATATATGCACACACACACACACACACACACACACACACACACACACACACATATATATATACAATATTTATGTATAGCTAGAAACAAAACCAAAATCCTGAAATATTCCAAAATCTTTTGAGCATTGACCTCCTAAGGTTTGTACCACCTCCTCCAATAGCTCCAGTAACTGGGTAGTAAGAATTCCGTATGTGAGCCTATGGGCAACATTTCATTTTTCAAACGATAACACACATTTCATTTTTCAAACCATAACACACATTTCATTTTTCAAACCATAACACACACCAAAAATACTGTTTAGCATTACTTTCTGGCTATGTATATAAAGTGCATATGAGACCTAAATGAATGTAATGCTTGGCTCCCTTCCCATTATGTATATGCAAATACTGCAAACTCCAAACATTTCCTTTCCCAAGGATTTGAGGTAAGGGATATTCAATCTGACATATCACTGAATTATGTTTCAAAGCCAAGTATAAATAACTTCTCCTGCTGGGAAGGTGGCTCAGTGGTAGAGTGCTTGCCTTGCATCCATGAGGCCCTGGGTTCGATTCCTCAGCACCACATAAGCAGAAAAAACAGAAGTGGTGCTGTGGCTCAAGTGGTAGAGTGCTAGCCTTGAGCTGAACAGCTGAGGGACAGCGCCCAATGCCCAGAGTTCAGGCCCCATGACTGGCAAAAATAAAAATAAAAAAAAAAATAAATAACTTCTCCTCCTCCTCCTCCTCTTCCTCCTCTTCTTCTTCCTCCTCCTCTTCCTCCTCCTCTTCTTCCTCTTCCTCTTCATTCTCTTCTACTTCCTCTCCTCCTCCTCCTCCTCTTCCTCTTCTTCCTCTCATTCTCTTCCTCTTCTTCCTCCTCCATCCTCCTCCTCTTTCTCTTCCTTCTTGTTCTTGGTGCCAGTATTGGGGTTTGAACTCAAAGCTTTGTTCTCTTGTTTGACTCTTGCCACTCAAGCATGGAACTCTATCACTTGAGCCATATCTTCACTTCTAGCTTTTTGCTGGTTAATTGGCAATAACAGACTTGTGGAGTTTTCTGCTTTGAATCACAATCCTCATATCTCAGCTTCTTGAGTATCTAGGTGTGAGCCACCAGCACCTGGCCCAAGTGGAATTTTTGTTGAGAAACTTACTGGCCATTGTTGAACTATTCTCACGGCCCCCTCCCTCATCCCCCAGTGGATAGGTGTGCAGTATTATATGTCAGGATGGGGTCAAATCTCACAATGATATTCCAGGAAGGCATCACAGGGCCCTGAACTAACATGCTTTAATATCTGTGTCTTTTAATGACCCCCACAAGATACACCTCCCTGTGTGCCTTGCTGACCTTTGAAGTGCCAAGACTTGTATCTGAGACATAGTATCAGTAAGTCAGAAAGAAACTTACATGCTTGATCAAGAGCACTTTGGATCTTTTCAAAGGCTGTGGTGGCTGCTCTCTGATTGTGAATAGGTCTCTGTTGTGAAGACTAGGGCTAACATTTAGGCCCTCCTAAAGATCAACAGCTCCAGGGCAAATAGGCCTTTGGACACCACGTTTACTGTAATGCATCTAGGAGGAATATTCTGATAAGTTGCTGCTCTTTACTTCTGGTTTTACATCAGGAGTTACTGTATGCTGCATACTCTGATGCCATCCACACATACACGGCTCTTCAGGACCAATTGAGAGGTGGTCTGTAACAGATAGGGGGTAAGATAGAAGTGTCACCACATGGCCTGCCAGTCACTCTGATGGTCCCACCTTAAGAGATCCAAGACCAAGATAAATAGAGATAGGGAAGGAAGATGGCTGTGGTGGTGCATACCTATAGTCCAAACTACTCTGGAGGTAGAGGTAGGAGGATCCTAGTAGAAAGTTGTCCAAGCCAAAGCATGAGAACCTACCTGAAAACAAAGTAAAGAGGGAATGGTTCAGTGGTAAAGCACCTGCCCAACAAAGCAACACACACACACACACACACACACACACACACACACACACACACACACACACACACACACACGATAGGGAGCAGTAAGCAGTTATTCATGGGTGCCTAATTGTAGCTATACTGATGCCATGTAGGATAAGATGGCAGAGAGGTGGCACATTGCTGTACTGTTACACTAGGTCTACCAGACTTACACCCAAGCAGGCTTTGTTAAATCCATGGCACCTTAGGAGAATGAACAGACCAGAAGGCTGTTCACACTGTCATAGAAAGAAATAAAAATCCGAATGGCTAATAGACAACACAAGTGTCTCCCAAGACTAATAAAATCTCCTTCTAGTTCTAGAAGAAAATGAAACCAGTGTCATCTTTCAGTTCTAGGTCATTTTTATTATAATCATGAGCCAAATGGACAGATGAGCACTTGTTTCTCAAATTACCAAGGGCCATAGTGAAGTAATACTTCTGTCCCAAGAAATAGGCAATTTTTGTTCAAACAAGAAAAACACAAGAAGGTAATAAATTTATCCAACTGTTTATTTCAAGAGCTCTCTCAATCCAGAAGTAGGCATTGTAAAGGCAGAACTCTGCATCTCTTCTTTCTCTACGCCTCTTTCCTCTTTCAGGACTCCTTTCCCCCCTCCTCTTCTCCTCACTTCACTTCTTGCCTTATCTCCATTCCACTCCTCTCCCTTCCATTCCTCTCCACTATTCTTCTTCCCAACCCCAGGATTCCCCTCCCCTTCTGTCTCCTCTGGCCCTCACCAGTGTAGATGCTGATAATCAGTCAGGACAGCTTTTCCCAGTAAGCTGAATGCAAGCTCAGTTCCTCGGGCAACTCTTCGTAATGTCTGGAGTTAGTCCAAGAAAGGGCACTCTTTGCAATGTTTGGAGTTAGTCCAAGAAATGCCAAATCCATTTTTTATCTGAAAAGTTTTGATTAGGTAACACCTTAGCAGGGTTTACAAGTCAGAAAGTATAAAAAAATCATCAAAATTTTCCTAGCACATTATCCCTCTGCCTAGTTTCTGCCACAAAATCAAAAAGACAATTAACAAGTACCAATAATCACTGATTTATTGGTGCTTCTCTCAGAGGTCTCTGGACTTGTATAAACAAGAACATATACACATCCCTACACATGACACAATAGAATACCTCACTCAGTCCTGATCTTCCTGCAGCCATATTTAAGACTGTTGATGAATATTGCAATCAGTTATTCTCTTGGTGTTACAATGATGCAGTGATTAACTGCATGTGTATTATTTTCCATTTGTGTTGATATGTGTGTGTGTAAAAGGTGTTCCTGGAAGTGGAATTTCTCTGTCATAGAAGAGATTTATCTATGACTTGCTAGGTACATGCAGATATCTATCACATATTTACAAGCTGTTAATTCTACATGAAATACTTTTCCTCCACAGCCTGAACATTGTTTTATTCAACATTTTGATCAAATTTGCTAGACTAGAAACTGTATTTTAGTGGAATTTGTGTGTGTGTGTGTGTGTGTGTGTGTGTGTGTGTGTGTGTGTGTGTGTGTGTGTGTTTGTGCTAGTACTGGAACTTGAACTCAAGACCTTCCATGTACTTGCTTGGCTTTTTTTGGCAAGGCTCATGCTCTATCATTTGAACAGCACCTCCACTTCTGGCTTTTTGCTGGTTAACTGGAGCTAAGAGTCTTATGGTCATTCTTGCCTAGGCTGGCTTTGAACCATGATCCTCAGATTTAAGCCTCCTGAAATTTGATTTCAGCCTATAATCCTTTAGGATTATAGGCACAAGCCACCAGTGCATATCTTCAGTAGAATTTTATGTAGCGTTTCTTCTTCTAGAAAGAAGATTTCTCCTCCTTCATATTTTCCTAGTTTGTATCATATCTTCCCTTTTCTTCATTAATAGATGACAATGTGCCCTTATGAGAGGTAGGCTGACATTCCTGTGCCATCACCAGATCTCGGCACTAAGGTATGGACTACCAGGAGGTTGATCCATCCATTGAAACAGATTTTTGTGTGTGTGTAAGAAACAGCCCGCTGGACCTTGATTCATTGGGAAATAGACCTTGCAGGATGGCATTCTACTCTAGGCAGTTAGAAAGATTCAGATGATGGAGTGCTGTGGGTTCTTGGTGAGGAGTTCTGACCTTGTTCTGCAAGCGGGTGACACCATGTCAAGTTACCGAATAGAAACCAGTATCTCAGTTACCCTCAACTGCTAGTCCCACATGCAGAAATCCTCACTAATATAGCCAGAATTTACATGAACTATACATTAACTGACATGTTAAAAGAGATTAAAATTTTTTAATTTAGCTACATTCTAGTTATGTGAGTAAAAATAAGTAGATTTTGAAAACATAATGCTGACTTTAAAAATTATTTTTTCCTGCAATGGTGCTATTGATACTCAAACCAGGGGAAAAAATTCTCCTACTATATCTATATACTATATCTATATACTAGGTGTATATCTATGATCTCTATCTCTATATATACACAATATAAATGTATATATGCAATATATATGCAATCAAAATGTAAAGGTAATACCCAATTTGACAGTTTTCTGAAGAAAAGAGAGCATGTATTCTGTGTGCTCTGCTCATAATGTGCCAATTCCTATTTACAAGTTTTACACTAAAAGTTGGTCACTGAAAACAACTCAACTGCAGAGAATCATGGAGTCATGTGCAATGCCTAGTACTTCCTGGATGCTTAGTAGTTACTGGATGGTGTTTGGGTCATCCTCTTGGGCATAGCTGTGGTTCTAGGTCACAGATCCTACCCCTACAGTGCTGCATGATCTTTCTGCACGGAGATTTCAAGGAGGGTTATTGCTGTCAATCTCAACCTAGTATCCCAGTGAGAGTGAAGAGAGGCTGAGCCTATCACCCACTTCTTCTCAGAACTGTGTCACTATAAGTTAGCAGGAAAATGAAAGAGGAAGAGAAAAAAGTTAGGTCGATTTAACATCTAGGAAATCAAGTTTCTACTCTCAAGATTTTCATTTCCTTCACATTCTTATTTGAAATAGATGAAGTCCAAATTTCATCAATATTTACCATTTTAATAGATAATTAATGCATGTCACCTATGGATATCTTTTCCTGTATTTCAAACCTAAATATACATTGCCATTTGAATTGGCAATTGCTTTAAATTATTCCATACAGTATGTTTCTTCACAGCTGAGTATCCTGAGCCAACAAATGGATACTGATTTCTTACTGAGATCAAGGTAGGAAGGTCACTCTAGGCCCATAATAACATATTCCACTGCTCCCTCTTTCAAATAATTACATATGCAATTACCTCATGAACTTCACTTTATCATGTGTAATTCCAGCTTTGTGACATTAAAATGTACTAGTGAAAATGAATGGGTTTCATTTACTAAGAGTCTAGACTCATAGAAGTTGATTTAATTACAAGGAAAAAAATGTGTAAGCAGTGACATGATCATGCGTAAACATCTGATGTGTATGAACATGTGTGTGTGTGTGTGTGTGTGTGTGTGTGTGTGTGTGTGTGTGTGTGTGTGTGTATGTGTAGCCGGTGGCTCCATGTCCCTACATCTGGGCTTTGTCCACCAAACATTCTTTATGACTTTCTCGCTCCTGAAAAGACAGATGGGCTCCCCTCTCATGCCTTGCCAGATATCATTAGGTCGATTCTAGGCAATTCTCAGAGCTCCACGTCCTCCTGGCTTTCCCAGCCGGTGGTGAGGACACCCTGGGAAGAGGAGTCTGTGAGAAGTTGGCCTTCAATATTAAAATAATGAATAGGCTTTAATGTGATTCTAAAAAGCCACTCAACCAGGAAAAGTTGGCATAGATACAAGAAGCAGTCAGTGTTCAGTGAGCTCTCATTTACATATGGTTTCCCACCTGCATTTTCTTAGAAACAAAAATTCAGTGGTCTGTCTGATCATTGACTTCAAACAATTATATGAAAAATCATTCCTCATTAATTTTAGGTATTCTGTACTAACCAAACAAATGCCAGTCTTTGTAGGCCTTGTCTTTCAATTCAAGGCCATCATCTCAAACTGTAGGATGAAAGCAGGTTTATTCCATCTTAATGTATTACCTATTGTTTCATCAGTCACTGGGTAAAACTAGGCATAGGCAAGGGACCCTACACATAGATTAATGTATAGACTATAGAAGACCCCCACAACATATCCCTTGACCTTCACAGATACTACAAACTTTTGACAGTATTGTTTTCAGAGGCCAGAACAATCTTGGAATGGTTAGTGTGTTTCCCAAGGCTTCATATCAGCAAGAGCCCTTTGTAGGAGGCACACCACTGTTACTATGGATATAGGCACAAGAGTTTGAACCAGGCAGGAACCCTGATTCTACAGTTCAATTGCATAAATTTTATTTCTAGTTATTTCTGTACTTATTTTTGGACACAACACATTGTTTTATTAATGTCCAAAACAGAGAAAGAGCAAAACTATGTCTACTTTTAGGTGAGATTCTAAAAGGCCATTCTCACGATTTCTAACACTGAAAGAACCCTGAGGCTAATAAGGCTCCTGATGAGTCTTGGACCCCTGGTATGGAATCTGGGTGTGAAAGCCCACTGGTCTGATTTTATTCCAGATGTCTTTTTTATTCCTTTTTAAAATTTTGTTAAGCAAAACCACCCAAATCTCACTAAAAAATATTAATAGTCATATTTTCCCGGGTCTTACTTAAGTGAAATTCACAGAAGATTAAACTTTCTTACCTTCTCTTCAGAAAATGACTGGATTTGAGTGAGCACTCCTCTAGTTTTGTTTTGTTTCATATTTTGATTGCATGTATGTCCATAAATAATAGGCAGCATATTTTTATTTCTTTTGTTTATAAACAATATCATAGTAAAAAAATGTCATTTTTTTAAAAAGTCAGTATTGTTTAAAATCATCTACTTATTTTAATTCAAATAACCAGTGTGCACCTACATCTTTTAAATTTAATTTCTTTCTTTTAAAATGGCAATTAAAGGAATGTATAGATAATGTGGTTTCTGGATATATTTATGCTTATTTCTGCAACCATTTATCAGTTTTCAGTTTAACATGCTTTTCTTTTTTCTTATTACTTTCATTTATATTTTATAATGTTAATTTTCCATTATCTTTACATAGTTGTATGAAAGAGTTTTCCATGTAACAAAACAGTTTATGAATACAATGCATCTTAATGGATGTTCACCCCTTTCAACATTCTTACCTATCCCTCCCCTCCCCACACCTTCCCTCAATCTTTTTAATTTTGTAGGACAAGCATTGGATTCTTGACTACATTCTCATGCTTTTCTCTTAGACACTATTGTGGTTGAATGCTGGAATGTTACCCCAAAGCCCCACATTCTGAAGCCTTGGTTAAGAGCCTGTAACTTACTTGGGAGATGCAGACAACCTTAGAGGTGGGGCCTGTTGGTTCCAGCTGGGAAAAATGGCTCCTTCCCCATTGTTCTCCCTTGAGAAACTGGTGGCCCCTTCCCTAGAAAGTAACTGGCGCACCCAGGCTCTGAGGTCTTTTCTGGGGCCCCATCTTCTCTCCCACCCTCTCCCTACACATCAGTCTCCATCATTAGTTCCACCCCTTTTGCCCTGACCCCCTTGCAGCTTTTCCCTTTCCCTTTGCCTCCCTTCCCTTCCTTTTCCTTTTCCCTGCATCCCTTCTACCCCCTGCATGCCTCCATCTTGTGTGCAGGCCTACAGTATGCTTCCCAGCCTCCACCCTCACCCCAATCCCCCAATAAACTTTTTTCTGCCTGGACCACGTGGCAGTCATTTTTAGGATGAACCTTACAGGGCCTACTAGAAGGAAGTTAGGGCATTGGGAGTGGCCATGAAAAGCACTGTGGGAACCCTTCCCCTCCCCCTCCCCCTCTCCCGTTTCCTGGCACCATGACATGAGCAGCTTTGTTCCACCGTGTACCATGTGCTCTCATCATTATGTTCCATCTTTTCTCCCCAGACCCTAAGGCAATAGGGCTAACTGGTCCTGGATTGGAACTCTGAAAGCATAGGCCAACATAAATCTTTCCTCTTTCCATATTTCTTAAGTGTTTTGTCACAGTGAGGAAAAGCTAACATGAAACCTTCTTAACCTTTATACATTGCATTTGTATAAAGCACTCAATTTATAAAAGTGCATTCTTTTGCTTGTTTTTACTTCATCTTTGAAACAACAATACTATCGTGATCCCAAGACCTGAACTCTGTGCTATCCTGGGAAAGCCTCTCATGCCTGACTTCGTTTTCCTTATCTAGTTGGCCTTTCCACCTGGCCAGCTTATTCCACATTCTAGTGGGTTGGGGTCTCTCTCTCTCTCTCTCTCTCTCTCTCTCTCTCTCTCTCTCTCTCTCTCTCTCTCTCTCTCTCTCTCTCTCTCTCTCTCTCTCTCTCTCTCTCTCTCTCTCTCTCTCTCTCTCTCTCTCTCTCTCTCTCTCTCTCTGTGTGTGTGTGTGCATGGCTGCCAGTCCTGAGGCTTGAATTCAGGGCTTGGACACTATCTCTGAGCTTTTTTGTTCAAGGCTAGTGTTCTATCGCTTGAGCCACATCTCCACTTCTCTAGTTACCTTTAATATTAAGGTAACCACAACAGTAATGAAATCTGTCATTTATTGAAAGACTTCTATATTTCAGATAGCATTCTTGAAAAATAACAGACTCTGGGTAAATCTAGAGTTTTGAACCAATTGAAAAATAAGCACAAGTGTAAAATATAATTGCCTTTTTATCCGGACTAAGAATTTAAGTTACCATTATTTTAAACAGGATTCTTTTCTCTCCCTCCCTTTGTCCCTTCCTGTCTCCCTCCCTCCCTTCCTCCCTCCCTCCCTCCCTCCCTCCCTCCCTTCTTCCCTCCCTCCCTCCCTTCCTTCTTTATCCTTCCTTCCTTCCTTCCTTCCTTCCTTCCATCCGTCCTTCCTTCCTTCCTTCCTTCCTTCCTTCCTTCCTTCCTTCCTTCCTTCCTTCCTTCCTTCCTTCCCTCTTTCCTTCCTTCCGTAGACGAGAAGTAAAAATTAATATCCTGTCATGTATCTCTGGCCTGTGAGACCAGGAAATAACCTTGAAATGCTGATTCCCTCAAATAGAGGATAAAGAGATCATAAAGATATCTCCCTCTTGATTTGTGCTCTTTCTGTTATTGTAATGAATAAACTCAACTTTTTTCTCTTCTTTTCACTGGAAAGGTGCAGAACAGATATGATACTTTAGAGTTGATCACTTATTAAATGTCTCAACAAATCACCAAACAAAAACCAAATCATACTCAGTCTTTCCACTTTTATTGCTTATGATCAAAACATTCCAGTAAAACCAACTTGTGTAACTATAGTTACCCCTAATAGATTAAAAAAAACTTCCTAAATTCAAACACAGAAATTGTTGAATCATTTGATATTATAATACCTGTAGTATATATAAGGAATGAAAGAATAGGAAATGAATAAGTATGATATGCTACCTGATACTCATTTTTTGGAAGATCTCCTAAGAACTATGGGTAAAATGCTTTTTTCTAATGCAAATGGTTAATGCTACAGATTTCTTTTGGCATGTTTCAGTATGCTGTATTTTCATTTTCATTCAGATCAATGTATTATTAAAACTTTACTCTTGCAGGGCGCCAGTGGCTCACGCCTGTAATCCTAGCTGCTCAGGAGGCTGAGACCTGAGGATAATGGTTCACAGCTAGCCTGGGCAGGAAAGTCCGTAAGACTCTTATTTCTAATAAACCACTCAGAAAACCAGAAGTGGTGCTGTGGCTCAACTGGTAGAGTGTTCACCTTGAGCTGAAGAGCTGAGAGACAGCTCCCAAGTCCAGAGTTCAAGCCCCACAACCTGCAAAAAAAAAAAAAGAAAAGAAAAGAAAAATTTCCTCTTACAATTTCATTTTCAAACTCATGGTTTAATCAGAAGCATATTGTTTAATTTCTAAATGTTGAGAAGATATTTGTTAGTTTTTTTGTTACTGATTCCTAGTTTGACTATCACAGTCACAGAACAAACATTGTATGACTTCAGTTCTTTGATGCTTATTGAATATGGACCAGGATATGATATATCTTGGAAAATGTTTGGTGAACATTTGAAAAGAATGTATATTCTACTGTACTGAGTGCAATGCATTATATTGATGACATCCTTTTGTTTATAATATTAGTGAGCTGTTGTAAGTCTTTCTGTTTATCTGTTTAGTTGTTCTTACAGTGATTGAGACAGAGGTATTGAAGCCTCCAACTATAATTGTAGATTTGCTCATTCCTCCTTTGTTATATCACTTTTTTGAGTCATTTATTTTAAAGCTTTGTTACTTAGTATATAAGCATTTAGGATGGTTTTGTCTTCTCCCTAGATTGACCCTGTATTATTCCTTAATACAGTGCTGATAACACATGCACACTAGGCCTGAGACTAAAACTTAGGGCCTGAACACTGTCCCTGAGCTTTTTTTCCTCAAGGCTTCATTTCCACCACTTAAGTCACAGCTCCAGTTCCAGCTTTTCTCTTGGTAGTTAATTAGAGATAAGAATCTCATGGACTTTCTTTCCTGGGATGACTTTGAACCACAATCCTCAGATCTTAGCTTCTGAGCAGCTAGAATTATAGGCAGGAGCCACTGGCAACTGGCAAATTATCTGATTTTTAAAAATCTAAATAGGAACTTAAATGTAACTTCTTTGGCATCTGAAAACTTATGTGCAAAATATTAAAAAAATTTTTGCTTTCTGTTTTGTTTTTTTTCTATTATTTCTTTTCTTTGCCTACCTATGGTTTACTTGAAAATTTTTGGATTTTATTTTGATTTTTCTAGAGCATTTTCTTTTAGCATACTTCCTTAAGTAGATATTTGGTGGTTTTTCTATATCTTGTATATAAATACATAACTTAACAGTCTATCAATGTTGACATTTTACCAATCTGAGTGAAGTTCAAAGGCAGTATATCCTGTTAAGTTCTTTTATCCTCTCCCATTTATTATAGGATTGGCATAACAACTTTTTCTATATGCATTGAGAGTACATCAAAAAATGTTATGTTTCTAAGCCAAAATAATTTAGAAAACTCCAGAGAGAAGAAAGCTTATTTATATAATTGTCAATGTTCTTTCATCCTTCCTAATGTTCCCAAGAACAGCCCAAAGCATTCTTTCCTGATTTCCTTTCAATTTCAAGAACTTCAATTAGCTATTCTTTCAGTACAAATTCTCTTAGTTTCCTTCATCTGAGAATGTATAAATTTCTCCTTCCTTCCTGGATGCTTAATTTTGCTGGCTATAGTATTTTGGGTTGACGTCTTCATTTTTAGCCCTTGAAAAAAATCTGAATGATGGCCTCTGGTTTTTCTTCATTTCTGGAGATAAATGTGTCTTATTCAAAATATGTTTCTGTTACAGGTAAAGTATGATTTCTCTATCGCTTTCAAAATGTGTGTGTGTGTCTGTGTATGTGTGTATGTGTGTATGTGTGTGTGTATGTTTGGTTTCTACTAGTTTAAATATTCTGTATTTTGACATCAGTTTCTTTAGGATTTTATTGTTTGGTATTCATTCAACTTTTTGAATCTTTAAGTTGTATCTGTTGCCAAATTTGGGGAATTTTTAATCATTACTTGCTTGAAAGCCTCTCATCTTTGTTTCCTGTTTTTCTTTCCTTTTGGGCATTTCATGACACAAGTATTAGGTCTTTTGTTACAGTACCACAAACCTCCAAGGCTCCTTTCATTTTGCTTTTTCAAAACAAAATTTTTTCTCTATTGTTAGAACTGGGCAATTTGTATTGTTCTACCACTGATTCTTTATTCTGCCCTCTCCATTTTCTTACTAAATTCATCCTTAGACTTTCTAATTCCAGTATCTATTTCAGTTCTAATTTCATGATGGCTTCTGACAACTTCTTGATGTATAAGTTCAACATGTATTCTATCAGTGTTGGTATCTGTTAATTTTTCTTTCTTTCTTTAATGTTTTCTGGGTTCATGGCAAGATGAGTGATTTTCAGTTATATCCTAGTATTGAGTTATAAGATTCTTAATCTTATTTAAGCCTTCTGTTAAAGCAAATGTGCATGAGTGCATGTGCCTTATATTTATGTGTAGATATATTATGTTACATTTAAATATCCTATAATTTTATTTTATAATTGTAGTTAATTTTATTTCTTTGTGTGTATGTGTGCATGTATATGCATGTATGCACGCATATACCAAAATTGGGGCTTTAATGTGGTGTAGATGTCCCTTAGCTTCTTTTGTTCAAGGCTAGTGCTCTACCACTTGAGCCACACTTCCACTTCTGCCTTTTAGTAGTTAATTGGAGATGAGTCTTATGGAATTTCTTGCCTGGGATGGCTTCAAACCATGATCCTTAGATTTCAATCTTCTGAGTAGCTAGGATTACAAGCATGAGCCATGAGTGCCTGGCTTTATTTCTGCATATAAGTACACACTTCAGTATTTTGGTTTAGGTATTCAGTTATCTTTTAAAGAAATAAAAGCTTAGAAAAAAGTGTTTATTTAAATACCTACAATTTCTTTTTCTTTTTTTTTGTCGGTCATGGAGCTTGAACTCTGGGCCTGGGCTCTGACCCTCAGCTCTTCAGCTCAAGGCTAGCGCTCTACCACTTGAGCCACAGTGCCACTTCCTGTTTTCTGTTGGTTTATTGGAGGTAAGAGTGTCATGGACTTTCCTGCCCAGGCTGGTTTTGAACCATGATCCTCAGATTCAGGTTCCTGAGTAGCTAGGATTACAGGTGTGAGGCACCAGTGTCCAGCTTAGTCTACAATTTTTTATTTTGCCTTTATTTCAGTAAGATGCTTTTACTGGAAGTAGAATTTTGCATTGATCATTTTTTCTGTCTACCTTAAAGATCTTTATGCATTTCTTTAGGCTTGGTTAATTTCTGATGAGATGGTAGCTGCGTATAAATTTTCTTTATGTTCTTGTTACCTTCAAGATATTGCCTTCTCCTTTCCTTATTACAGCCTATTTATGATGAAGTCAGTTATGTTTTCTTTTAATTGACCCAGCTTTGGGTTCCCTGAGCTTCTTGAATCAGTAGTTTGCTGATTCTCATGAATTTAAGAACTTCCCAGCTATTGTCTCTTCAAGAATATATTATGTGCATCCTATCTGTCTCTCCCTCTGTTCCCTCTGTCTTCCATTCAACTCCAGTTGTATGTATTTTATATAATCCCATAGCTTTGTTTTACTGTTTTTTCTCTTTGCTCTTTTTTTTTTTTGCTTCATTTTGTATTATTTCTGTTTCCTCATCTTTAACTTCACTCATTACTTTTTCTGATGTGGCTAGTTTGCTGATAAATTTATTGAAAAGGTTTTTCTCTGATATTATGTATTTTATTTCTAGCATTTCACTTGAGTTTTTAATAATCTATACTCCTCAAAATCTGCATCTATTGTATTAGATTCCTATTTGTTGAGCATTTAGCAAATAGTTAAACACTTAATTAAAATTTATTTATGATATATTTATGTATGTAATATCTTCCTTATTGTTCCAATAACATGGCCAAGTTCTGTTGATTACTTATCTCTATAGCTTAAGTTAGTAGTATAGTTTATTATTACTAAGCAAGTAAGAAAGAAAGGAAGAAGAGAAAAAAGTAAATAAAAGAGAAAGAAGAAAGAAAGAGAGAAAATGAAGGAAGAAACACTGTGAAGCATCAAAAATAAGAGATAAATAATCATTTCAGGACATTATAACAATAGAAATTTCAATAACACCAAACATAAAAAATGATGCCAAATTTCAAAACTAATAGCATTTTTAAACTGGTCAGCAAAAGACTAAAAAATACAAGAACAAAATAAAAAGCCATTTACAAAGCATCAATATCTGTAACTCATCAAGAATCACAAATGATGAATAAAAGCTGTTCAGGAAAAATGCTGTAATTTAAATTCAACTTTGTGAAACAGAATCTAAATAAATAGAGAATTAATTATTTTCTGGGAATAACTAATATTTTCAAGATTAATTCTCACAGCATTGTCCCTAATTCCAAAACCAACCTTAATCAAATGTTAGACATATATTTAGGCAACTTGGTTAACTGAATTTGAATATATATGAGTAATTAGTATATCCACCATTTAATGGCTTATAAAAAGTTGATTGAAATTTGAACAAGAGAAACAGTGAAGTTTTATTCTACATACTATTAACATTAGCTTTAAAGACATGGTAATAAAAGCAGTGTGGCACCTTCTAGGAACAGACAAGCCAATGGAATGGCACTAGAAGTGTTTAGACAAGATCTAGTACATGTACAAAATCCATCTCTGACTAAGACAGTAGTGGGCACCAGTGGAGAAGGGAAGTACTTCCATATCAGTGGGTTACTAGAAAACCAGTTCTATTGTGGAGAATGGCTAGATTTCTGGCCTTTGCTGATTTCTTTTGTTTAATACCCCACCTATTTCAAACTACCAACAATTTAACAATACACTTGAAAATTTTTCTCAATCGCCTCTTTCCACAACTGCTGTTGTGGTATAGAACCCACTGCTGTGACCTATCACTGACTTATTTTATGGAGAAAAATCAAATTGGATTTATACTCAACATTATTCACAGAAGGGTGTATCAAATTGTCCCTTCTCTTTTGACTCCAGTGAGTGTAATTCATAAGACATGAGTGGATTCTCACTGATGAACTGCAAATAGGAGCAGGTGGCAGACAAATTCCCCCTTCTCCCATTTGCAGAACATCCTAAATGAACCATTCATTACTGTGGTCTTTGGGGAGAAATGCTCCACACCCTGCAAATATTCTTGCCAAAGAACCATTGTACTTCTCTAGGGATCATTTTGAAGCAGTAGAATTACATATCATTGTGTGGTTCCTCTTGTTTCTGGTTTTGTTTCTTCTTGTTTCCTTATACTCATCTCTGGATTTGCATTGTCCTAAGAAGGGATTAGTGCTATGATTTTGCCTCTGATTCTGCTCTCTGGATAATGTCCTTCAGACAGAAAGCTGTTGTAATCTGTAATCTCACTTCTATGGCCTCATCTGCACAATAAGAGTTACCACAGGGCTGCAGGCATAGGAAGGCCCTTGCAAGAGTGCTAACACTCATTTCCCACATCTACCCTCTTATTTGATGTCCAGCTCATCAAATTCTTCATCCCTTAAGGGGTGGTATCAAGGGAAGCTTTTAGTAGCAATTACAACACATTATTGGATGCACACTCCAAGTTCCACAGACCCTTTAGACTGCAGAGAGGTGTTTTTGAAAAACTTAAATGTGTGTCAAAGACTGAACACTGGTGGCTCATGCCTGTAATCCTAGCTACTCAGGAGGCTGAGATCTGAGAGTCATAGTTCAAAACCACCTAGGCATAAAAGTCCATGAGACCCTTATCTTCAATTAACCACCCAAAAGCCAAACGTGGAGCTGTGGTTCAAATTTCAGGGCAAAACAAAAACAAAAACTACATGTGTGTTTTTAGGTAAGTCAACAAACTGTTTCCATTTTTTTTAATGCTGCTCCTGGGAATTGAACTCAAGGCTTGGGCACTGTCTCTGAGGTGTTTTTTTTTTTTTTTTCCTTAAGGTTAACACTCTACCATTGAGCCACAGCTCCACTTCTGGGTCTTTTGTAATTGATGAGAAATAAGAGTCTTATGGACTTTTATTGCCCAAGCTGGCTTTGAACTGCAATCCCCAGAGCCTACTGAGTGGCTAAGGTTGCATGCTTGAGTTATAGGCACCTGGCCTTCATTCTTAAAACTAGATTAAAATTACACTTCTGAATACTACAGTATCACAGGGTAGGAAGCTTCAAGGTTGATTTCTGTGACAAATAGAATAAAGGAGCAATAACTTTGGAAAATGACTTGAGAAAGGAGAGGAATGGAAAGGGATGAAAAGAAGGGAAAGAGGAAAGCTCTGATGAGTCTGAGCCTTAGGTTGTAATCTAGGAAAGTAGAATGAACTTCCATGCACAGTAAGGTGGCCAGATGGTGGGTGTTGAAATGCCCATGGCTGCTGGACAAATGGAAGGTGCTTACCAATGGATAACTACAAAGGTAGGTATTCTAAATATTTTTTTAAATAAGATGAAGGAATAGATAATGCATATATGGCTTTGTGCTGTAAGTGTTAAAGAAAAGAAATAACCATACAGAGCACAGAAGACTACCCATCAGGCTTAAGTTCCCAAAAACCCTGGCAAGACTGTCCAGAAAGATGGCTCAAGGAGGGCCATAGTTCCAGAGACCCTGGAAATCTCTTGGAGGGATGCACACTTAGGTGACTGAAGATCCTCTACCTTGGTAAATGCCAACTAATAGGTACTGACACCCTGCTTCTCTGTGCCAGATGGTAATGTGATTGCTTTCTATCAGGCACTCATTTAATATACCTGATAGACCTTTTGGGGTGAGTATTTTAAACATCCCTACTTGATAGATGAGGAAACCAAAGTGAAGGTAAGGTGCTCAGCCAAGGTTGTGATGCCCAGGAAAAAGTAGGCTGTGATTCCAACCCTACAGACTGACTGGAGACCTAATTGTTACCCCTATCCATCAATAGCTCTGTGTGGGGGACATTAAAGAAATAGTGCCACATGTTTGTTTTGTGACCTGCAGAGTTATTTAGTCCTTTTGGACGTTCATGTCTTCATCATGGAAAGAAGTGGGGAAACAAAAAAATTGTCTATATCTCTCTAAGCTATTTCTTAGTTAACCTACACAGATTGAAGGTAAGTGTTATGAGTATTTTACCTTTTATGCAAATAATAAGCCTCAGGAATGGAGAAATGTCAGCAGTATGAAAGACCTAGAATTGTCTGAGTAATTCTAAACTCTAGCTCTTAAACAGTCAACTACTTGGCCTTTCCTAATATTCACCTGTGATTCTAATCACCATAAACTTAACTTAGCAGAGCTGGTAGATGGATCCAATGAGACAATACTATTGAACATGCTTTGACAACTAAAACCAATCACACACACAAACTTGTAGCTGTGATAGAGAAAACCAGCTTTCTAGCATGTGATGAAGTAGCACATGTCCCACTGTTCCTGTTTGGATCTTAACTCTTCCCCAAAGGCTCATATGCTTGATCTTACTGAAAAATTAATCACCAAAAGTTGATGGAACTTTTGGGAGGTGCTAGAAACTCTAGGAGATATGGCTTACTTGCAGAAAGTCAGGCCATTGGGGCCATGTTCTTAGAGATACAAGGTATCTCTTTCTCTCCTTGCTTCTGAACACTATGAGATTATAAGGTGAGAATCTATGCTCAGCCATACAATCCCTGCTGCCATTTTCTGTGTCACCCCTGTCCCAGTTACATGTCCATGGGTTGAAACCCTTAGAAATATTGATAGGGAAGTTTTTTCTGCTGTTGTTCTCAGTAGGAAGAGCCCACAAAACCCTTTTAGAAGAGATTGCTAGGGTTGTAGCCCTGTCGTAGGCAATGTCTGCTTAGTGCTGCAGTTCAGTATTAGGCTGTGTATGTCAGTTTTTTCACTCCATTGCCAGCATTACTGCTGGCAGTTCTTGTCTCAGGAGTTTGATGAATGAGGACTAGGACAATAGAGATTGAGTATGAAGACTTTATTTAGAAGAGAATTACCTTACTCAAAGGTCCTGCTGTTCTGTCTGTCCTGTGTTCTCATTGTCTGTTTTCTGCCCTCTCTGTGTCTGCTCTCTAGGTGGCTGAGTTTAGTTGTTTTTATAACCAGCTGAGCTCTGATTTGATTGGTTAACCCTACTATAAGTAGATGTTTTGGAAGACATGAAAATTTATTGGTCAGGCAGGATTTAGAACATTCTGATTGGTTGTTAATTCCTAATCAGTTCCTTTCTGTAAACTCTCTCCCCATGGGTCATGGGAAGGTTTTTAAGTAAAAGTGGCTAGGGAAGGGCAGAAGCAAGATGTCTTGAAACTATATGAGTGTGTGTGTGTGTGTGTGTGTGTGTGTGTGTGTGTGTGTGTGTGTGTGTGTGTGTGTAGCATCTGGTTTTGGCCTGCAAGCATAAGATGCTGGCAGGGGCAGGGGTTCTGGGTGCTAACTAATTTACCCTTTCACAGTGAGCCAAAACAAACATTTCCTCCTTTAAGCAGATCTAGTTTCATGTATTTTGTCACAGGAATGGAAAGGTGATCAATTTAGAAGTGCTCAGAAGGAAACAGTCTTCTCACGTTCTACTTCAAAGGTAGTGGGGATCTTTCTAATGAAAAGAACATAATATTCTGAATACAAAACATAAGTCTCTTCCTTAGGCTTTGAAAGGGCCCATGGAGGGGTTATGACATTTTGGCTATTGTTGAAGACAAGAACTATCTGTTGACTAAGATATGTCAAAGGGTAGCCTGGGCACGGCTGGGGGAAAGACAGACAGGCAGCCACGGAGGAAAACACGGGTCCTGAGTTGCTCAGCTCTGCTCTACAGTCAAGTAAATGCATGGTCTACAAATGTTATCAATATATGGTGGGTTTATCAGAGCTCCATTTTATCAAAACATGCATACATTATGTACATGTACGTCTTCAACACACACATTAAAAACAACAGAACATACATAGTACTCAGAGAAAAGATTGCATTTCAGGATTTGTAATGATTTTCATCACTTGCCAGGAAAAGGGAAGATGGGAGTGCTATGGGTGGGGACTGGGAGGGATGGCAGGGGTAGGAGGCCACAACACCAGGGAATCTGAGTGTATGGGAATAAATCAGACATCTGAAGACACTTGGAAATGTCATGCTTATTCTAACCATGATTCCATTGCTCACAACTTCCTTTATGGAGTAACTGGATATCCTAAAGTGGTTCTGTTGAATACTCAAAGCTATGACAAATCTCTGAATGTTATCCTAACTTTGAAATACAAAACAAAATTATTTTGTGCCTGGTCTTGTGATAGAAGCAAGCAAAAATCCATGTCACAATATTTGGGGATTAAAAATAGAAATAAATATAAAGAAATAAATATAAAGTAATATCTTTTGTGGTTAATATACTCATGGTGTTGATATTTCCCCAAAAGGAACAGAGGTAAACTGTCAGTTCTTAGAGCAGCTATGCTCATGAGGACTGAGGATTTCTAGTGTACTTCCTTTAAAAGGAAAAACAAAACAAAAAACCAGCCTGAGCATGCCTGTAATCCTAGTAACTCAGGAAGATGAGAACTACAGGATGGTAGTTCAAAGCCAGTCTGTATAAAAAAGTCTGAGAGACTCCATCACCAAAATAACTAGCAAGAAAAAGCCAGGCAAAGTAGCAGGGTATAAAATTAACCCTCAGAAATCAACAGTTTTCCTGTATGCCAATAATGAGAAGAATGTGGCTGAAGTTAGGAAAGCAACCTCTTTTGTAACAGCCCCACAAAAAATAAAATACCTAAGAGTTAACTTAACTAAAGGAAGAATGTAGGATGACAGATAGGGGGTAACTGATTTTATGACAGATCTGAATGTGAAGTGCAAAGAGAACAGAGTAGGCTTCAAGATAAAGAGGTAAAAAGAGTCCACAGAAAGGTAGAAAAATATAAATAAATAAATAAATCCAAAGAAAAGATTTGCAATGTGCAATGTTTTTGTGAACCGAAGATTATTTTTCTTTTCTCTGCCACCAAATTCCAATTCCCTTGTATTTGTTACAATGAAGCAGTACAACAAGCTTGAAAATGCTACCTTATTCATATTTCTTTAAATATTATATATAAATTATATAGTAGATATAATATTTATGACAGTATAATTATATATTATATATTATATAAATATATAAATACAAGAAAAAGAAGTGAAGTACCTCTATGGTGAAAACTTTAATAACCCGAAAAAGGAAATTAAAGCAGAACCAAGGAAGTAGAAAAACCTCCCATGTTCCTGGATTGGGAGGATTATCATCTTGAAAAAGGCAATACTGTCAAAGGCTATAAACAAATCCAATGTGATACCTTTTAACATCCCAACCTCATTCTTCAATGAAATAGAAGAAGCAATCCAAAAATTCATATGGAACAATAAAAGATACCAAATAGCCAAAAACAATCCTTAGCAGAAAGAACAGCACTGGAGGAATATCAATTCCAAATTTCAAACTCTACTACAAAGCCATATAATCAAAACAGCTTGGTACTGGCACAAGAACAGACCTGGTCAATGGAATAGAATTGAAAACCCAGAAATGAACCCACAGTCCTATAGACACCTTATCTTCCATAAGGGAGCTAAAAAAATACAGTGGAAGAAAGACAGCCTCTTCAGAAATGGTGCTGGCAAAAAGGGTTAGAAAACTAAAGCTAGATCCTTCTATATCACCCTGCACCAAAATCAACTCCAAATGAATCAAAGACCGTGATATAAAAGCAGACACCCTGAAAACACTACAGGAAAGAATAGGAGAAACTCTAGGGCTCCTTGGCACAGGTCAAAATTTTCTTAATAGAGACCCAGAAACACAACAAATCAAAGAAAGTTTGGACAAATGGGATTGCATGAAACTGCAGAGCTTCTGCATGGCAAAGGACATAGCTAGCAAGATTAATAGAAAGCCCACAAATTGGGAGAAGATCGTCATTAGCCATACAACAGACAAGGGTCTTTTATCTAAATATACTTAAACTCAAAAACTAAATCCCCCAACAACAAATCCTCAAAGAAACAACTACCCGATTAATAAGTGAGCTAAAGACTTAAAGAGAAACTTGTCTGAAGAGGAAATAAGAATGGCCAATAGACATAGGAAGAAATGCTGAACTTCTTTGGCCATAAAAGAAATGCAAATCAAAACAACATTGAGATTCTACCTAACCCCAGTTAGAATGGCTATAAACAAGAAATCTAACAACAGCAGATGCTGGAGGGATGTGGCCAAAAGGAAATCCTACTACATTGTTTGTTCGTTTGTTTGTTTTAACCCTACTGCATTGTTGGTGGGAGTGTAAACTTGTTCAACCACTTTGGAAAGCAGTATGGAGGTTCCTCAAAAGACTCCACATAGATCTCCCTTATGACCCAGCAATCCCACTTCTGAGCATTTATCTGAAGGATTACAAACAAGACCATACTAAAGCTACCAGCACAACTATGTTTATCACAGCATTATTTACCATAGCTAAAATATGGAACCAACCCTGATGCCCCTCAGTAGATGAAGGGATCAAGAAATATATATATATATATATATATATATATATATATATATATATATATATATATATATATATATATATATATATAATGGAATTCTATGCCTCCATCAGAAAGAATGGCATTGTCCCATTTGTTAGGAAATGGAAAGACTTGGAAAAAATTATATTAAGTGAAGTAAGCCAGACCCAAAAAAACATAAGTCCCATGGTTTCCTTTATTTGCAACAACTAGTATACGTCTAGGACAGCAGAAAAGGTCAAAAGCTATGTACATATGACCATATAAAATGATGCTAAGCAAAATATACCCAAATATAGGGACACAAGATTTATCTTTCTTGCTGTTGTTTTTAATGTACTTATAATGTACTATGTGATTTCTTTTGTTTCTTTTGTATGTTCCTCCTTATTGGTATAACCTCTGTTTTCACTGTAATTAATTCCTGTGCCCTGCATCTTGTATATACATTTTTCTAATTTGGAGAGGGGAAGGGAAATAACAAAATGCTGGAACAAGGATGCAGGCTGATCCATTGTAACAATGAAATGTACAAGACACTATGTTAAAAAAACAAACTCTACAACTTGGGGGGGGAGAATGTAGGAGATGGGGAGGTAGGGAGGGAAGGGGTGGGGGGGCAAAGAGGGGGTAACAATGCTCAAGAGGAAATGGACTCATTACCTTACTCATGTAACTGTAACCCCTCTGTACAATATCTTTACAATTAAATCTATCATCATCTATCTATCTATCTATCTATCTATCTATCTATCTATCTATCTATCTATCTATCTATCTAATCTGAATGACTGGAGATATGGCTCAAGTTTTAAAATACTAACCAAGAAGTAAGCAGAACAAATGTGAGTCCTGGAATTCAAACTCTGGGACCAGAAAAATAAAAGTGGGAGCAAGAGAATGAATGTGATGTTTACTGAATTACATAACTATTTTTTCATAATCATAATGAGTTAGTGCTGCTACCTACTGAAGGACTGACCCCTCCCCCCCCATCCTATTGTCCCAGGCCCATACAGACACCAGGCAAAATTCTAGGTAAGTGTGAACTTATTTGAAGTGCAGGCAGGGCAATCCACCTAAACTCAGCTGTAAACATCCCATTGTGGGCACAACTGAAAGGCCCCCACCTTCCTTGACCTAATGACTTTTTCATTAACCTCTGCCTCCTTGCTAGGACCTCCTATAAAAATGCAGCTCCTGTCCCAACTTTTTGGCACAATCCCCAAACCCATGGGAAGGTCTGTGCCTCTCATTGTTTCTCAATACACAGCCCTTGCCTGTTGATGATGTAGTCTGGCCTATTCCTTTTCTGTTCTCCATTTTCCTAACACCTACTCATACAGTTGTTTTGAAGGTTAAATGACAAACTACATAAAACAGCACATAGTACATCTCCAGAATATAGTCAGTGCTTAGTAAATGAGAGTGTTTGGTTGGTGTTTTGTGTCCTCTTTTCAAATCATTGCAAGGAAATTTATTTTGTGTATGTGCTGGTATAAGGCTTGAACTCAGGGCCTGGGCACTGTCCCTTAGCTTTTTTGTTCAAGGTTGGCACTCTATCACTTGAGCCACAGCTCACTTCTGTTTTTGTTTTTGTTTTTTTTGTGTGTGTGGATTGGATATAAGAGTCTTTGGACTTCCTGGAATAGGCTGATTTGGGGTGTCTTATTCGCAGATCTCAGTCTCTTCCATAACTACAATTATAGACATGAGCCAACAGCACCCAGCAAGAAAGTTTTAAAGATATTTTATTTAATGCTTACAACTGCCTCAAGAGTTTTTCACTTTATTGATTTATTTAAATTTAAATATTATTTTTTATTATTTTTAGTTGTCAGTTTATAACACATCTTTGATCAGTGTCATCTCTCACAACTTTACCATCCCCCTCAATTTCCCTACTTTCATGTTTACATATAGAATACATTGAATATTATGGCTGCATTCTCCCACCCTGCTTCTCTTCATTTGTCTTACCTCTCTTCCCTTAAACTCATCCTACCTTAACCCCTCAAGCTCCAGCTTCTTAATACCAATTCTGTTAGATTTTTGTAAGTTAGTTGTTAGGTGTTAAACTATGAATTCTCCTTGTATATCTGAGTTCCACACACTAATAGGATGTATACCTCTGCAGTGACAACAAATCGTCTTTCTCTCACCTATCAAACAAATGAGGAAACAGAGTCTTTGGGAAGTGAATTGACTGGGTTCCCCTTGTCTACTGAGTTTTAGACTTTGGACTTGATTTATTATTTAATGTCTTCCAGTCAATCTGTCTCTCACATTCAGTCAAAATTTGTAGAGCTACACACTGGTGGCTCATGTCTGCAATCGTAGCTACTCAGGAGGCTGAGGTCTGAGGATCATTGTTCAAATCTAGCTGAAGCAGAAAAATCCCCATGAGACTCATCTCCAATTAAGCACTCAAAAGTTGAAGTGGAGCTGTGGCTCAAAGTGATAGAGTGCTAGCATTTAGCAAAAGAGCTCAAGGACAGTGCTCAGGCACTGAATTCAAGCCCTACAACTGGTAATAAAAAATAGTTGTAGAGATCCACCCTGAAAGACATAATTTTCAGTTCTCACTCTTCTCCTAAAATGTGGTCCTCATAGAAAATGTTGAATAGAGCTACCATTCACTGGGAAATCTACGTAAGTAACAAAGTATTGGGTAAGATCTTTCTTTTTTATGTATATATTTTTATTGTGAAAATACTGTACAGAGGGGTTACAATACATGGGCAAGATAATGAGTACATTTCTTATCAAGCATTGTAGCCTCCTCCTTTGTTTCCCCTTCCCATCCCTTCCCATCCTCCCCTTGCCCCCCCCAAACTGAATCCTCCTCCTCCCCTCCCCCCATCAAAGTTGTAAAGTTCGTTTTTCAACATAACGACTTGCATATCTCATTGTTGCAATGGGTCCACCTGTATCCCTATTTAAACGATTTGTTTTTTCCCTTCCCCTCCACAAATTATACCAACATCAAATACAGTGAAAGCAGGGTTATACCATGGGGGAGGGACATATAAAGCAACAAAGAAATAATCTTATAAATATGTTAGAAACAATCGCATGAAAGAAAAAAAACATTTAAATACATATCTTTGGGTTCATTTCCCTAACATCAACTTATCTGATCTTTTCTGCTTGACTCAGACATATACTAGTTTGGGCGAGATCTTTCTTACCCTAAAGATCTGTTGGAAACCAGTTATGGAAAACAGGTCATAGTGGCTCATGCCTGTAATCCTAGCTACTCAAGAAGCTGAGATCTGAGGACTGGGGTTCAAAAATATCAGATACTTTTATCTTAAATTACACAGTAAAAAGTTGGAAGTAGAGGTGTGGCACAAGTGGTAGAGTGCCAGCCTTGAGTAAAAAAGCAAAGAAAGAATGCAAAGCTGTGAGTTTGAGCCCCAGTACTGGCCCAAAAAAAGGAAGGAAGGAAGGAAGGAAGGAAGGAAGGAAGGAAGGAAGGAAGGAAGGAAGGAAGGAAGGAAGGAAGGAAGGAAGGAAGGATGGAAGGAAGGAAGGGAGGAAGGAAGGGAGGAAGGAAGGAAGGAAAGAAGGAAGGAAGGAAGGAAGGAAGGAAGGAAGGAAGGAAAGAAGGAAGAAAGGGAGGGAGGGAGGGGAGAGTGAGAAGGAAGGCAAGAAGGAAGGAAAGAAAGAGAAAGAAAGAAAAAAGAAAGAAAGATAGACAAGAAGGAAGGAAGGAAGGAAGGAAGAAAAAAAGGAAGAAAGGAAGAAAAGAGGAAAGAGATTATCTTGCTGTGGTTACATTTTTCCATTTCAAGCATCTTTCTCTATTTATTTGGAGTTTTTCAGCTCAGTAGAAAATGATCTTTGCTCAGTGAATTGTAGTAAATTCTCACCCAATTAAACAGACCTAGAGTTGCTTCTGTCTACTTGGATGCTCCTTACTATATTTCTATGTCTGCATCTAGCGAGTAACATTGGGGCAGGCCCACTTGCAGCTGAACAATTGTCAGATCACCAAAGAACACAAATCACAAGTTATTCCCTTAAAATTCTGGTTCAGCTTTCTAATATTACTGCTCAATTTTAAATCCCTGTGGGATTATACTGGTGTGTGATGCTTTTGTTTAGTGGTTGGGCAAATGGTCTTCTATTCTGTTTTTTTTGGGACATTTGCGCAGCAACTGATAAAATTAAAAAAAAAAAAAACAACCTTATTCTCAAATACGATGATTCATTAGAAAGCCAAAATCAAATTTTGGCAGTTACTCCAAAGAAGTACAGTGGAGTCAAGGGGAAAAGGGTAGACGGATGAAGAGAACAGAGGGAAATGCACACGACAATCCAGAGCATATCCTACAAAATTAAGAAGAGTGCCGAGCACCGGTGACTCACGCCTGTCATCCTAGCTACTCAGGAGGCTGAGATCTGAGGATCACGGTTCAAAGCCAGCCCAGACAGGAAAGTTGGTGAGACTCTTAGCTCCAATAAACCACTAGAAAACCGGAAGTGGTGCTGTGGCTCAAGTGGTCTACCACTCAAGACGCTTTCCCTGAGCTGAAGAGTGCAGGGACAGCGCCCAGGACCAGAGTTCAAGCCTCATGACCCACCAACAAAACCAAACAAAAACAAAAACAAACAAAAATTAAGAAGAGTGAGGGAAGGGGTGGGTGAAAATATTGAAGGGTGTGACATGGATCATGATATATTGTATTCATAAACTGCTTTGTTAAATGACAAGTACACTTTGTACACTGCTTAAAGACAATAATTTAAAAGAATTTAAAAACGATAACCCTTATAACCACCCGTGACTGTGGTAACTGGCCTTCATCAGGTTGTATTCTCATGAGATATTATCACTTTCTCCTGATAACTCTTGGACAGTGCCATGGTTTTGACTTTGCTAGCAAACAAGTTCTATAGTTAAGAGTTAAAGCTGGGCACAGGTGGGTCACATCTGTAATATTAGCTACTCTGGAGGCTGAGATCTGAGGATTGAGATTTGAAGCCAGCTTGAGAAGGAATGTCTGTGAGACTCTTATCTCCAATGAATCACCAACAAGCCATAAGTGGAGGTGTGTCTTAAGTGTTAGAGTGTTAGCCTTGAAGGAGAAAGCTAAGGGACAGTGTCCAGGACATGAGTTCAAGCCCCAGTGCTGGCACCAAAAAAATTAATATGGGTTAAGGTACTGTTCAAAATGTAGTGACCCTGCTTAGCAAGTAGAAAGTCTTGAATTCAAACCCCAGAACCAACAACAACAAAAATGATTCTCAAAATACTGGCTTGAAGGCATGGCTAAAGTGTAGAGTACTAGTCAAGGAAGTATGTGACTCTGAGTTCAAGTCCTACAATTGCCATAAAAAATGAAAGTACTGAGGACTTTAGATCTTAGCTACTCAGGAAGCTTAGACTTAGAAGATCATTTTTCAAAGCTAGTCTGGAGAGAAAAAAGCAGGACTGGACGTATGTCTTAAGTACTATAAGCAAGAAATGTAAGTGAGAACTGAAGGCCCTAACTTCAAGCCCCAGTACTAGTGCATGCATGTGCATGCACGCACATGCACACACACACACAGTGGAAATGGAGATTTGGTTTTGATTTTTTAGCTAACTAATGTTTAAAAAACTGGGCTTAGATATTTAGGTTGAAGAAGGAAGTCTACCTCATGAGTCACTGCTTAGGGTAAATGCATTCATTACTAAGCACATATTTACATTATTTTGGTAAAACAGGTTTGTTTGTACAAATATGGAACAGAGTAGGAAAGTGTTTACAACCTTACCACTTTGGTGCCCAGAAGAAAACTCATCCCACCAACAAACTAGTAAATCGCTGGAGTGAGGGGTGGGGGATACTATCAGGGAAAATAATTCTGGCTCCCTTGGTCACTTTCTAACTATAAACTTTATCTCTGACAATAAGCCTTGGAGGGCATCTGGTTCAACCTGCCCAAGTCAGAATAATATCATCAGGATCCCTGACATTTGAATAAGTTCAAAGCCAGGTCCCTTCTCCAGGGAGGAGTATAGCTTTCTGTTAGAGCATCCTTTTTCTTTCTTTTTTCCTTTTCCTTCTCCTTTTCCCTTTCCTTTCCTTTCCTTTTCTTTTCCTTCTCTCCCTCTCTCCCTCTCTTCATCCCTCCCCCCTCCCTCCCTCCCCCCTCCCTCCCTCCCTCCCTCTCTCCATCACTCCCTTCCTTCCTTCCTTCCTTCCTTCCTTCCTTCCTTCCTTCCTTCCTTCCTTCCTTCCTTCCTTTCTTTCTTCTTCCTTTCATCCTTTCTTTCACTGTGCTGGTACTAGGGCTCGAACTCAGGGTCAGGATGCTGTTCCATAGCTCTTTTGCTCAAGGCTAGCACTCTACCACTTGTGCCAAGCAACAATTTCAGCTTTTTGGTGATTAATTGGAGATAAGAATCTCATCAACTTCCCTGCCCCTACTGGCTTTGAACTGTAATCCTCAGATCTCAGCCTCCTGAGTAGCTAGGATTACAGATGGCCTGAGTTCATGTACATCTTTGTACATCCATCCTTCTGATCATTAAACCATCTAAAGCCAAAGAAAACAAAAGGTTTTCCTCTTCCACATAACCATGCCTTGAATATTCTCTGGAAACCATCATGCACTCTGTTTACAGCCTCCAGGAAACATCTCATTCTTTGAGCATTCCTTTTTTTGTTTTGTTTTCTTTTGTTGTTTTAAGTATTTTAATATGTTTTTATTGTAAAAACAACATACAGAGGGGTTACAGTTACATGAGTAAGATAATGAGTACATTTCCTATCGAACATTCCTCCTTTGTTTTTCCCTACCATCCCTCCCCTCCACACCTCCCCAAGTCCACCTCCTCATCCCCTTCCCCCCCGCCCAACTTGTAAAGTTTGTTTTCAACAGTGTCTTGTACATCTCATTGTTACAATGGGTCAATGGGTAAACCTGTATCTTTATTTCAACATTTTGTTATTTCCCTTCCCCTCCCCAAATTAGAAAAATGTATATACAAGATGCAGGGCACCGGAATCAATTACAGAGAGAACAGGGCTTATACTGTGGGGGAATAACATACAAAAGAAACAAAAAAATCATATAGTACATTTTAAATATGTTAAAAACAATAGCAAGAAAGAAAAATCCAGTTATGTCCCTATCTTGGGGTTCATTTCACTTAACATCATTATATATGGTCATATGTACATAGCTTTTGACCATTTTTACTTGTCCTAGACATATACTAGTTGTTGCAAATAAGAGAAACCATGGGACTTATGTTTCTTTGGGCCTGGTTTACTTCACTTAATATAATTATTTCCAAGTCTTTCCATTTGCTAACAAATGGGGCGGTCATTCTTCCTGATGGAGAAGGAGAATTCTATTGTGTATATATACCACATTTTCTTGATCCCTTCATCTACTAAGGGGCATCTGGATTGGTTCCATATCTTAGCTATGGTAAATAATGCTGCGATAAACATAGTTGTGCTGGTAGCTTTAGTATAGCCTTGTTTGTGATCCTTTGGGTAAATGCCCAGAAGTGGGATTGCTGGGTCATAGGGGAGTTCTGTGTGGAGTCTTTTGAGGAACCTCCATACTGCTTTCCAAAGTGGTTGAATAAGTTTACACTCCAACTAACAATGCAGTAGGGTTTCTTTTGGCTACATCCCCTCCAGAGTCTGTTATTATTAGATTTCTTGTTTATAGCCATTCTAACTGGGATGAGGTAGAATCTTAATGTTGTTTTGATTTGCATTTCTTTTATGGCCAGAGAGTTTGAGCATTTCTTTGTGTGTCTATTGACCATTCTTATTTCTTCTTCAGAGAAGTTTCGCTTTAAGTCTTTAGCTCACTTATTAAATGGGCAGTTGTTTCTTGGAGGATTTTTTGTTGGGTGAGTTAATTTTTGAGTTCTAAATATATTTTAAATATGAGATCTTTGTCTGTTGTATGGCTAGTGAAGATTTTCTCCCAATCTGCAGGCTTTCTATTAATCTTACTAGGTATGTCCTTTGCCATGCAGAAGCTTTGCAGTTTCATGCGATCCCAACCTTTCTTTGATTTATTGTGTTTCTGGGTCTCTATTAAGAAAATTTTAGTCTGTGCCAAGGAGCCCTAGAGTTTCTCCTATTCTTTCCTGTAGTGTTTCAGGGTGTCTGCTTTGACTTCAAGGTCTTTGATCCATTTGGAGTTGATTCTGGTGCAGGGTGATATATAAGGATCAAGCTTTAGATTTCTACAGGTGTTAAACCAATTTTGCTGAGCATTCCTTTTAAGATGTGATTTCTACTTCTGTTCTTTCACCCTTGCCCACTTTGCTCTTGGCTTTGGGCTAGCACAAAGGCAATGCATTCTCCCACTTTACAATATGCTTTTGGATTTCCTCTGATAGATTGTAAGTACCCAGCCAGAAAGTAATTGTTTTGAGTATATATCTTTGCTAGAGATTATGAAAATGAACATGGTCTGCTTAGCTTATGATAGATAGGCTGGCAGACTGGGGCAGAGATATGACCTAGATGTCAATCACCATGAGTTGTGAGTTCTCTGCAGGAGTGGGGGTGACACAGCTCCAGCTTGTCTTTCTCTAAGAAAGTTCTTCTCAAGGAAGGGCTGCTGAAGTTTCCATCTCTCATGGAGGAAGAGTAGAGATGAACAGATAGTAGATGTTTGAAAAAACTTGCAGGTACCTTTAATAGGCACATGTCTTCTTTCTAGAACTGAGACCTTCTGCTCCAAGGACTGCTCTGCCTGCAAAGAAAAGATACCGGATCCATCGGTTCTGGGCTCAAAGAGGGATTTCTATTCATAGATCCACATGTATCTGCGACTTCACTTTCTCAGCATCTTTAGCAGGGAAAAAAAACGTATCTATGGGGTTTTGATGTTGATTCTGGATTCTAATGTCCACACACAAACAATTTGTTAGGAATGCTGAATTCCCCAAGGAAACCAAGTCCCTAACTATGGCTGCTCCCACTCCACACGGCCATCTGAGTCCTTCCCCGGAACTCTGCCAATCATTTCCTTGTTTTCCAGGGCCTAAATGATGTCCAGACCCAAGTTCAGAAGGGCTTACAGTCAAAGATCATTCTGAAGTTTAATGTCTTGGAACATTTTTATTTCTAATTTGTTATTTTAAGCACACACTGATTTAATGACTCCTTTTTTTGCTGGGGTGGGGGGGCATGGAGATGGGGATTTCAGTTTTGTGGTTGATGTCCGACAGTAGAGGAATGCAAGTTTTAATTGTTTTTTCATCCTATAACCAGTGTTTCATCTTAGACTAAATAAGATGCACATTTTGGAAATCCCACAGTACTGCTGAGAAAAACACTGCTGTTTATACAAATGCTTGCATGTTTGAGTGACTTTAAGTAAAGGAAACAAGATATGGTTCCAAAGGCTCTGCAGAGCTTTACTAAGTCGAAGGATTTTATCCACCCCAATTAGTTTCTCCCCTTCTAGGTCCTTACAAGACTCAGTGTGTGTGTGTGTGTGTGTGTGTGTGTGTGTGTGTGTGTGTGTGTGTGTGTGTGATGGGGGTCTGTCCCACAGACTCTGCTCATTGTAGATCTGAACACTTAGCACAGAGAACAGTCATTGTTGGATTGAGGCCGAACTCTGGCTAAGTTTAACACAATACTGGAATTTTCCTTCTCCCTGAAGCAAAGCAGTGAAAGGAAAGTTGGGTGGATAAGGAGAGAAAGATGTTTTTTTTCTATTTTCCTCCCAATTTTATTCAGTATTGTTAAATTTTATGTACTATCTTTAAGTAATTGCACAAGGGGTTTCATTTCAACATGTCAGGTTATCGATACAATGAATCTTGATTAGTGTTGCCCCTTTCATCATTCTCCCCCATAAGAGAACCTTAAGTAGAATACTTTCAGAAATGAAGCCTGAGTCTTCCCCAGGAAGAGAGGAGAGGGGAGTGATCCTCCTTTTCAGCTACTATAAAATCACCACAGTACAGTTTTGCTGGAACACAGGTGTCAACAACAAAGAAGAACTATTGGCCATAGAGGTTGGAATTGGCTGAAGGCTTCTCTTGCTTCGTCTGTGCTTGGTGGACTGAATTTCCAGAGAAGCAAATCCACATCTTATTTGTTGCTGGATCACCAGTATTGCTACATCAACTCTTAGGAACGCCATAAATTTTAGTGAATAAAAATATGAATGACTGAAAGCTTAGGCCATGGTGGAGAGCACATTAGGGTTCTATCTATACCAGGAGAGAATAATTTAACAATATGTCCATGAACTCTAGTACAGAAATGGGATTCCCTGAACCAATGAATTCTATTCTCGATATCAGACATGAAGCTACCCAAACTTCCACAGCATGCATAACCAAGGAGACACATCAGACAAACACCTTTTAGTTTGAACACTGACACTCAAAGCAGGTCACAGCCACACAAAAGGACCGCTTTGAAAAGCATTAGTGGGTTGAATGTGTAAGTTCAGTGAATTCTATGACAATTGGAGGACAAATATATTTGTTGGCAAAATTTTCATGTGGGAATGAGTGGGTGGGGAAAGAGGGCCACTTCCAGCTCAGCCATGCTAATGGTAGCAGAGTGGAGAGCTGTCAGCCTTTCCGAGGGATTTTAAGAGTCATGTGGTCAGCGTTCCCTATGTAAACGGCTTCCATTTCCACTCTTGCTGCCAGCTGGCCAAGCGGGGACCACCTAAGTTGTATGCCCCAAAGGAAATGGAAAGGCAGGTTCTCTTCTCCCACAATTCTCCCCAGCTGCCTCTCCACTGCCTGAAGTCCTGTTGTCATATAGTGCCTGCTTTTACTTGAAGTTTAATCACTGTTAAAATTTCAAAACTACAAGAAGGATGGTGTTTGAAACTTTTGTTACTACTTTCAAACTTACTGCTGCTTATGGATGGGATTTTTTTTTAACTAGGCACTGGGTAGGGGGATGGGAAGAAAGTAGAAAAATTCTTGCAAACCCCTCCTCTTCCATGGTTATACCAGTGGGCCTATTCTTCACCCCTCCTTGTAGCCATGTCATCTCCTAAGTGGCTTTGCAACTTTCCTCTGGAGAAGTGGGCTAGAAGTGGGCTAGACCCCTAGTGGATGCCTAACTATGTTTTCTCCTATGCATATCTATGATAAAGTTTAGCTTATGGATTAGGTGCAGGAGGAAATAAACAAAATAATTACCAAGAAAACAATTATAATAATATATGCAGGAAGATTTATGTGATTCTGATGTCTCTTGAAATATCCTATTCTACTTCAATTCTTTTTTTTTAAACTCTGGGCCTGGGCACCATTCCTGAGCTCTTCAGCTGGTTCTGGGGCTTGAACTCAAGACCTAGGTGCTATCCCTGATTTTTTTCTCCAGGCTAGCACTCTACCACTTAAACCACAGCGTTACTTCCAGGTTTTTGGTGGTTAATTGGAGATTAGAGTTTCACAGACTTTCCTGCCAAGACTTTCTCAGCCTCCTGAGTAGATGGGATTACAGGCATCAGTCACGAGCACTTGGCTTGAAAACTCTTAAGATGAAATAACCTTCACATTTGGGCTAACAGAAAAACAGTGGGGCATACAAACCTAATAGCCAGGGAAAACTGTCATGTTCTTGTATAAATATAGATATGTGTATCTTTATATGTGTACAAGATTAAAGAAGGAATCCAAAGAAGAAGGGAACAACACGTTATAACGGATATATTACATACATACCAGTGAGTGTGCTATACTAGTCACTTTTATGATCTCAATGGATCCTCACTGTGTGTCAGGTATTGCTATCATTTTTGATCATACATGGCCCCCATAGGCTCATTGTTAGAGGCTTTGTTCCAAGCCTGCTTGCACTGTTGGCAAGTAGGGGGACCTTTAGGAGACAGGGTCTAATAAAGGGAAGTAAGTCATTGGGGTTTCTCCATATTCCCTTGAAAGGGATATCAGCATCTCAGCCTCTTCTCTGTCTTTGTGTATGTGTCTCTCTGCTGTCTCTGTCTCTCTCTCTCCTCTCTGTTTTCCACAAAGTGAGCTGCTTTGTTCTACATGCTCCTCCCATGATGCTTTGCCTTACCGCATGCACAAAAATGATAAAGCCAACAGCCAATGATCCACTGAAATCTCTGCAACCTGAGCCAAACTACATTTTTCCTTTTTGATTTATCTCAGGTATTTAATCACAGTGAGTGACCCAACACAAGATTCCTTTTTCTCTATTATGTAGATGTTAACACTAAGATCTAGACAAATTACGTAGCTTACAAATGCAAGCCATAGATTTGCAAACATCTTCCACCAGGGAGCAAAGAATAAATATTTTAGTCTGGGAAGACAAATGACAGCCCCTGTCCAACTCAGATCTATAGCTTTTATAGTGAAAAGTAGCCACAGACCACAGTGTGTACTGATAGAAATTATTTAGGGACACTGTCAATGAACTTCATGCCATATTTGCACAGCACAGAATATTTGTGTTTCCCTCTCCCCAAACATTAATTTTTTTGGGGGGGGGAGGTACGGTCATGGGGCCTGAACTCTGGGCCTGGGCTCTGTCCCTCAGCTCTTCAGCTCAAGGCTAGCACTGTACCACTTGAGCCACAGCACCACTTCTGGCTTTTTCCTTTTTGCTTATGTGGTGCTGAGGAATCGAACCCAGGGCCTCAGGCATGCAAGGCAAGCACACTACCACCGAGCTACCTTCCCAGCCCTTCCCCAAACATTTAAAAAGGTAAAAATGATTTGTAACTCACAATCTGAACAAAAATAAGCAATGGGCCAGCACTTGGAACCCTGAGGTAAATGTCAGGGCTTCAATTCAAATCTTCAAACTTTGCAACTAGCCGGAAGGCCATGTAAACCTTTGTAGAGTTTGGATGTGTGTAAGGTTCTGTGGCCTTCATTATCATCACTTGATACTCTCCTATATAAAAACATCAAGGAACTGTCTACTGCACATTGCCAGACATGACCCACTGCAGTTCTGACATTTCATTTGTAGTTCTCCTGGGATCAACTAGTTCAGTACAAAAAGTGTGCATGCATACACATATGTGTGACTGAGCTGAAGACAGGCAACAGAGTCATGGTGCATCATGGGAGACAATACAGGAGACAGGCAAGTAGGTGTGGCCACTTCCTCTGTGTCGCAGATAAGGAAAATGAAGGTTTGAATGGTTAAGCCACTTGCTAGTGTTTCTTCAGTAAGGGGAACCAAGAACCAGGGTTCCTTGAGCTTGGCTCCAGGCCAGAGGCTCAGCCCCCACCCATTGTGCTCTTCCTTCTCCTGGCAAAAGACAATCCCCACTGGCACTGGCTGGCCAACAGTCCTTGCTTGCCACCACACCCTGTACATCATGCTCTGCCTCAGGCTGTCCCAGAAGAACCAAACAGGAAAATAAATCATCATGACAAGATAAAAGGACCAACATGAGCTGTTTCAAATCATGCGTAGAAAGCCAGCTTTAGAAGGCAGCTCTGCTTGTGGCCTTCGGGCTGTGTTTATAAAGTTTGGATGTTTGGTGGAGTCTAATGTCATTCCAGTAATTTGATTTCCGTGAGAGAAGGGCAGTTGTTCCACATGCTGTCCTGTCTTAGAAGCAAGACAGCTGCCCTCCCTGTCTTGGGGGGATGCACCCACAGCCTTCTCTTTGGGATGGGAATCTGGTTTCTCCCACTTGGGCTATCCAAAGGGTTGCCCATCTTGAAAGGGTCCACACCTCCTCCTGACATCCCACCCCATGCCATGCCATCCTGTGCATTGAGGTCAAAACTTGTAGACTGGGGTGTGACCATTCTCTTCTCAGTCTCGAGCTTCCTAATAACAAAGCATAAAACATTCATCAAGCCATTTGCTGTCTAGGTTTTCTGGCATGTAAAGCAGCTACATTGAGCTTGGACACGTGCTATTCAAAGTAGGATTCAGAAACCCTGGTCTCTACCAACCAGGGAGACAAGGAGCAAAGTCACAAAACCCAGTGATGGATTCTGGTTCTTGGTTAAGCAGGCACTCAGCCTGCCCATGTCCTGTCAAAGCACACTGTGCCCAAGACCCCTAGGCTTCCTACTGCTTGTGTGTCTTCTACTTCTTTGCAAGCAGACTTTATGATCTTACTGACTCTCCCTTCCCTACTAAGAGCTGAAAGCTGACAGAATTCTAGAACAATGGGCTGGGATGCTGTGCACATTGTCTTTCAAGAGGTTTTGGTCTGTTGTGAAGCATCTATTTTATTTCCAGAAATGAAGCGTTTAGGAAATGAAATGTGTGTTTAGCTTTCTTTTCAGGGGCAGGGATCTTTTTTCTCTTCTGACAGCCATCAGTTTAACTTTGCAGATATGCTAGTTCTGTTAAACATTCTTGGCCCACCAAGTAGATCTTGGTGAGAGTATTTTCAACCTTCTCATCCAAGTGCAAAGCCTAGACTAAAGCAAAAAGGGCCAGATAATGACAGACCTTTCCCCTGGAACACACTGTCCTGATCTGGATGCTTCTGTCCTCAGAAGCCTTTCTCTTATAATAGTGCAAAGAACAATATTGAAGGGATTAAAATCAGAAGGATTAGTTAAAAGCTACTTGAATACAGAGGGAGAATGACTATTTACACTAGGATGGGGGGCAGGAGAAGGGGAAGTAGACTTGATTGGGTTTGCATCCACTCATGTGGACACAAGAAGTGCAAGACCCTGAGTAGGCTGATGAGCTGTAACAGAAAAGGTAAAGGGCAATTCCTTGGGGAGGTCAAAGAATCCAGAAGGTCAAATTATGGTTCCTGGAATCAGTATATGTTGTAGAAAGTGCCAAAAGGAAGGACCCAAAAGTATCTGTTGGAATTTGCTGTCCAAAAGATACCTAAAATTTAGTGACAGTATAGTCATCCTATCATATATGAGGAAGATCTATTCCAGAACACTCCATGAATATCAAAACCTCTGGATGTTTCAGCCCCTTGTACAAATGTAGTATTTCCACACATTCTTGTATATATTTTAAGTCATCTCCACATGGTTTGTAATTTTCCTATAAATTCTATATAAAGTTGAGGGAAAGAAAAGGGAACCATTATGTAGATAGAGATAAAAAGTGGCAACCATAACATGTGGCAAATAACATGGGTCCTATCATGGCACTTCTTGTTCCCATAATGCCTCAGACTCCCGTTACTTTCTTCCCATAATGCTCTGGGTGCCCTCTCAATCAATGAAAAGAACCAGAGCAGAGCATGCAAAGCTACCAAGCAATTCTAAGCCCAGGAAAGGAGCTATGAGAGGAGTTCTATACTATGAAAATTGCCCTCCAAGAGGTCGCTATTGGATTCCTCTTTGGGACCCTCTCTTTGGAGAGTCTTACTACTTTCATGGCTTTCCTTTCACTTCCAAATAAACTTGCTCTATCTCCTTTAAACATTTTTCTAGCTTTGAATTCTTTAATAGGTGGAGAAAATGAATCTGTACCTCTAGGTGGCATAATTTGGGGGATCATTTGGGATACAGGGGGAATGCCATGACTTGGATATAGCTGTTTCTGACTTGGATTTGTTCTTCTTTTTTTTTTTTTTAATCAGTCATGGGGCCTGAACTCTGGGCCTGGGCTCTGTCCCTCAGCTCTTCAGCTCAAGGCTAGTGCTCTACCATTTGAGCACAGCACCACTTCCAGCTTTTTCTGCTTATGTGGTGCTGAGGAATTGAACCCAAGACCCCGTGCATGCAAGGCAAGCACTCTACCACTGAGCCACCTTCTGCTGCTTGGATTTGTTCTTGTCTATGATTCAGTGTCTTGGATCCAACAAGTATGTTTCCCTATATTGCATCATACTGTTGTTTAGGGAATAAGAAGAAGAAAAGGGACTATACATGTCCAGTATACACACACATATAATCACATACTCACATACATTTCTATACACAGTTAGATCTGTGGACATGGATCCTGTAGGACTAACTGTAGTTTCTGCTGAAAAGTAACCATTTCTACCTTTTGAAAGTCTACAGGTCCATGATGGATTTTAGCTGACTCAAGGTCTGTCTATAAAACATTTTAAGATTGAAATTTCCTAGATTTCTGTCTCCTAAAAGAAATACACGTATTTAAATTTTTGTTTGGTAACATCTTTCTTCTCTAACCAACTTACATGTCAGTGCAGTGTTATTGAGAGTTCATTTCTTTTTCACTTCCTGACAAATTGAAGGCTGATTGAAACTGGTGTGATGTATGCCTAGGAAGTGTCAGTCAAGTGTAGGAATTAGGCTCATCCCTAAGTGACTGCTAATCTTTGTTGAAATCCTAATGTCAGCTCTGATTCTTTGCACAGAGAAATAGTAAAGAAATTGATTGCTTGTGTGGTCTAGTGCTAGGCCCCTTGGGTAATCCCACAGCCCTCCACCCAACCCCACTTGATTAAGTGGCTCAATATCTGACATTATTCTGGAATTCTTGGGGAAGGGAAGCAGGAAGTGATAAGCAAAGATTTCATTTGTTTTTACATATTATGGAAAATGTGATAGGTCTTTCCTCGGGCTCTTCTGTCAAGTGAGTGGTACTCAGATATGATGTGTTATATTTATACATTTTTCTGTACCTTAACAAAATATCTACAGTTAAACAATGTTTTAGCAAAAAGAAGCTTATTTAACTTGTAGCTCTGGAGGTTCAAGTCATGGGCAGGCCTCATGGCCAAGTAAGAGTGGGTGAAAAAAAATTGCAGATAGGAAACCAAAGTGCTAAGCAAAGTTACACTTATTCTTTCATAACAACCTTCTGGCAAGAACCAGGAGACTCACAAGAACTATCTAATCTCTTCACAGTGCATTTAATGACTCCTTAAGCCACATCACTTTCACATCACCAGGACCTGCTTTGGACACAGGAATTTCTTTTTTGGGGGGGAAGAGTCAAATCACATGCAAAGAGATGTGTGAAGCTGCTCTAGTCCAATTGCCTTCAGCAATCTGTTTAATATGTGGTGTGTACCAATTCTTCTAAACGTTTTAATCCCATACAGAGAAGCTTCAATAAGTGTATTGGTCACCTTTCTATTGCTGTAACAAAATACTCGAGATAATCAACTTAAGAAAAAGAAAAGGGTTATTTTGGCTCAGACTTTCAGAGGTTTTAGCCTACAGATGTTTGGCCTCATTGCTTTGGACCTAGGATAGCACAGCACATCATACCACAGTGACATCTCATGATAAGTTTGAAGCAAAACTTTAGAGAGGAAGGGGCCATGGCTACAAATCCCCATCCCACCCAAGCTCCTCCCCATATTGTTAGAAAGAGCTCAGGCTGTTAGGGTGTCTTGTAGGAATAGACACCAACTCAAAAGGACCTCGGCAAGGCAAAGTTTACTTCTGTAGAAGGGTGCACAATTGGCCAAAAATTAGGCACAAAAGCACACAGAGCATGCATGCTGCTCCTTTTTTTAAATCACCTAACCCAGCAGGCCCTGTCCCTTGCTCACATTGGCTGAGCTCAGGTTCACATTCTGCAAAAGGATGTAGCTTAACAGAAGACAACTAAAATTCAAGGTGCTTCTAACATGATGTCTTCAAGTGCTCAGGAAAAGGAGTATATAACTAAAATGTAATTAACAAGGGCCTAGCTATTTTTTTTACCTAACCAAAGCAGGAACTCTTCAGAAAAACCATTCTCCTAAGATCAACAAGGAAGCAAATCACTTTGATAGAAATACTAGTGACCTAACTTCCTTTCATTAGGTTCCACTTTTTGAATGTTTTACCACTTCCTGATGGCAACACAGGCTGGAACCAAGCCTTTAGCCCATGGATATTTGAAGGACATTTAAAGGCAAATCATACTCAAAGGAAAAAATTAAAACCTATATCTTTTCTTTTCTTTTTTTTGTCGGTTGTGGGCTTGAACTTTGGGCCTGGGCACTGTCCCTCAGCTTTTCAGCTCAAGGCTAGGGTTCTACCACTTGAGCCAGAGCTCCACTTCTGGTTTTCTGGTGGTTTATTGGAGATAAGAGTCTCATGGACTTTCTTGCCTAGGTTGGTTTTGAAAAGCAATCCACAGTTCTCAGCCTCCTGAGATAACAGGATAGGATAGGATAACCGGTGTGAGCCACCAGTACCCAGCTTTATCTTTTCCTTCTTTAAAGCACAGCTCAAAACAGCCCTGAAGAATGGGTGGAATTAGCTGACATGTTCATCCATAAACACAACATGCATCATTTCAAGCACTGTGAACATTTGAGGTCCATGAACTGGGAAAAATATTTGTTAAATATTTGTTTCACCTGCTTCATAGGCTAGAATCTTTACTAAAGCCTAAATTACTTTTAAAATTGTTCCCCAAAGAAATATGGCCTGGTATTTGGGGATTGAAAGGCAAAAACATCACATAATCTATCTATTCAAGGGGAATTTAAAGAGTATTTATTTATTTATATTTGAAGCCCACCAATGGATTCTCCAGGCATAACATAGAGGACAAATTTGTGCCTGTAATTAAAACTCACAATTTCCCCTAAGCTAATTTTAACATAAGCCCTGGACATGCTGTTTTCAAAAACATATGTATAACTTTCATTCTTAGAATTTTCAAGCCCTGAACCAAATGAAAATCAGCAAAGTTGTTAGAAGCTCAGTTCCTAAGATTCTAGAACCTTCTTAACATAAGCCCTGGGAGGCTTAACTGACTGCATTTCTGAAAATCCATGTCCAACTGATGAACTGACTTTGCCCACAGTGTTTTCCATGTGTTAGGAAGAAATAATTTCTTCTCATCTATTTTTTGGCAGTACTGATTAGCCTTCAATTATACCATGATTAGAGGGTTTCATGTGTGTATGTACCAGTACTGGGGCTTGAACTCAGGGTTTAGGCACAGTCCCTGAGCCTTTTTGCTGAACACTGGTTCTCTACCACTTGAGCCACACCTCTGCTTTCAGTTTTTATCTAGTTAATTGTAGATAAGCGTCCCACAGATATTCCTCCTTGGGCTGGCAGGCTGGCTTCAAATCATGATCCTCATATTTCAGCCTCCTGAGAAGTAGGATTATGGGTGCCTAGTTTAGGACTTGTTTTTTACTCTTAAATGATAGTGTCTTAACTTCTAATGCCTAATGAAACATGATTAAGCTTACCTTTTGACTTCTTGATAACTTAACTACTATTATCCTACATAATAATAGTTCATATAGAGCTAAAGTGAGGATAAAGCACATTAAAAAAGAACAAAGAAGACTTGGAAATAAGTGATTTGGTATAAACACCAGGTAGAGCCTGGTCAGAATCATCCTCAGCAAAGTCAGACTAAATTTTAGGGTTTTTTAAAAAAAGTTCAAGAGTAGCCAGAGGCCAGTGGCTCATGCCTGTAATCCTAGCTAATCAGGAGGTTGAGATCTGAGGGTCACCGTTCAAAGCCAGCCTGGGCAGGAAAATCCATGCGACTCTTATCTCCAATAAAATGCACTAGAAAACCAGAAGTGGCACTGTGGCTCAAGTGGTAGAGCACTAGCCTTGAGCTGAAGAGCGCAGGGACAGCACCCAAGCCCAGAGTTCAAGCCCCATGACTGACAAAAAAAGAGTTCCAGAGTAAAACAGAAAGGAGATTTCTCCTATGCTTCCATACAAATATTTTTCTTAACAAGTTCTTTTCTATCTGCATTAGTAAATCTTTTGAGAGTAAGAGGTGACTTTTAATGAAGTGGCCTGAAGATTTCTGGAACAGGGTGTGAACATGGCCCTTCTCCCAGCCTACAAGCCCCCATATCTAGATCATTTTTTTTCTTTTCTACATTTATCAATTTTAATTGACACATGATACTTGTACATAGTGGGGTATACTGTGATATTTTGCTTCATCTGCACATTTAAAGAACATTTATTTCTAATGATGAAATGGAGGCAATTGGAGCTGGGAAGGTGGCTCAGTGGTAGAGCGCTTGCCTTGCATGCCTGAGGCCCTAGGTTCGATTCCTCAGCACCACATAAGCAAAAAGAAAAAAGCCGGAAGTGACGCTGTGGCTCAAGTGGTAGAGCACTAGCCTTGAACTGAAGAGCTGAGGGACAGCGCCCAGACCCAGAGTTCAGGCCCACGACCGGACCCAAAAAAAGAAAAAAGAAATGCAGGCAATTAACATATCCACCTTCTTAACATTTTTACCATTTTTTAAAATTGTGTGTGTGTGTGCATGTGTGTGTATGTGTATGTGTGTGTGTGCACATGCATGTGCACGCACATACACCAGGACTGTAGCTTAAACTTTGTCTGGGCTTGCTACTTAGCTTTTCTGCTCTTGTCTAGTACTCTACCATTTGAATCAAACTCTATTTCCAGCTTTTTGTTGGCTAGAGATAAGAATCTCACAGTGGTTCCCGCCCAGACTGGCTTTGAACCATAATCCTAAAATCTCAGCCCCTTGAATAACTAGGATTATAGGTATGAGCTACCAGTGCTTCTTTATTTTTTAGTGCTGGAGTTTGAACTCAGTTCCTTGTACTTCCTAGTCAAATATTACCATTTTTGCATTACTTTTCTATTGAATAGTATCAGTTTTGTTTGGTGTAGAAGTGAGTCACCACACCTGGATAATCTTGTACCATTTTTTATGGAGAGTATATTCACAATCCTGTCTTCTAGCTATTTTGAATCACACAATGCACTATTGCTAATAACGTTCACCCTACTGCATAGTAGGTCACCAGGACTTATTCATTCCAGGGTCACTTTTTTCTTCTGCAAGGAACAAGTGAAGCATGACTCCCTACAGACATCTCTCTAGTTCAGAGGAGAGATTTCCAGAACGGTCATGCACAACCAGTTACCAGTGAACATGTCCATCATCCCTACTCAGGAGGCGGAGAGCAGAAGATCAAGATTCAAAGCCAGCCCAGGCAGAAAAGTCCATGAGACATTTATCTCCAGTTAACCAGTCAGAAGATGAAAATGGAGCTGTGGCTCATTCAGGCCGGGACTGAGTTGTAGAAGTTGTGGGCCTGCCAAGACTATCTTCTGCTCAAAACTCATTTAGAGCTCGCTCAGGAAAGATAGGAGCACAATGTAGCAAGTGGGAGGACAGAGGCTTGTGACCTAAGGCAAGAATGACAAAAACAAACCCTGTTTACAGCCTAGGACCCCACATCACAAAGGACTCTGTGGGGTTTCTGAAATAACTATGCTTTACTTCCCATCAAATTTGGATTAGCTGTGGCAAAGGAGGAAAAAGAACAAATAAAGGAAATCCATAGATAATCCCTGAACCTCCATTTGAGCAAAGAGTTTAAATTTCCTCTGGGCTAAGCCAGGCTTCCTTCTGTTTACCAGAAGTGACAATGAGGGACAAAACAAACCGGCCATGCTCAGTGCCCAGCCCCCTCTCAGCTTGTGGATGGATAAAGCTGGAGTATCTTTACTATGGACAAATCTGTCAAACCTCATTTTGGAGGCCTGGAGGCATAGGAAAAGGACTAGCCCCAGCCTAACAGGGCACTGGCTCTAACAGCTGCTGGGGACCAATGCAGGATGCGTCCAGAGGACCTGCGGGCAGCTTGGATGAAGCTGACCACTGGATGTCATAATGAAGAGTGTGACATCAGCTTCCAGGAAATCTGGTGAAATGCAGGCAGCCTTAGTGGGAGGCAAAGGATAGGTGGGTGTGCTGAAGAAGGGATTGGGGAGCATGTGAGAGGTAGGGAGCAACATGGTATCAAGACCAGGATGTTTCCTTTTTTCCCCTCCTCCTTCCCTTTCTCATCCTCCTTTCTCTCTCTCTCTTCTACACTTGTTCCCTGTCTCTTTTCCTATTCTTCCTTTATCCATCCCTTCCTCTTCCTCCCCTACTCCCCTATCTCCTCTCCTCTCCTCCCCTCCCCCCATCTCTGTCCTCCATTGTTCCTCTCTCCCATGGACACTTGCTTGAAGCCCCACAAGACTTAACATGACAAGCCCCAAGCTAGGTGTTGCATTGGTGTCACTGTTGTATTACTGAACCTGAAGCCCTAAGGGGCAGGATCACATACTTTCTCTGGGCCCAGGAATCCGTTCTTTAGAGAGTCTCTGATGACATGACGTCCCTTACTTTTCCTGACCTTCTCACCAAAACAAATGTCTGGATACACACTCCCAAAAAAAGAGGAAATAGTTTTTCAGGGTCTAAGGATCTGGGCTCTAACTTTTCAACATCACTGAACTTGTAGGAACTTGATGACCTCTGGAAAATCATCTTATTTGTTACTTTTGCATCATCGATAAAATGAGAATAAGTTTAGCTAGTCACACTCCAGCTTACAGGTCTGCCTTATGTAACCTATAGTATTTACCCTTTCCACTTAATGAACAGATGCAGAAAACATCGCTCCAGGACTGGCCTTTACCTTCCTTTTTTCCTTCCTTCCTTCCTTCCTTCCTTCATTTTTCTTTTCTTTCTTTCTTTCTTTCTTTCTTTCTTTCTTTCTCTCTCTCTTTCTCTCTCTCTCTCTCTCTCTCTTTCTTTCTTTCTCTTTCCTTTTTCCTTCCTTCCTTCCTTCTTTCCTTCCTTCCTCCCTGGTCATTATCATCCTTTTCCTCTCTTCCTTCCCTTTTCCCTATCCTACTTCCCTCTTTTTCTCTTTTCCCTCTCTCCTCCATTCCTCCCTTCCTCTCCCCTTCTCTGCTTCCAAACTTTTCCATTGGGATATAATAGCTGAGAGAAATAACTTAAGAGAAGAAATGTTTATTCTTTTTTTTTGCCAGTCCTAGGCCTTGAACTCAGGGCCTGGCATTGTCCCTGAGCTTCTTTTGTCAAGACTAGTACTCTACATTGAGCCACAGCACCACTTCTGGCTCTTTCAGTTTATATATTACTGAAGAACCAAACCCAGGACTTCATGCATGCTAGTCAAACACTCTACCACTAAACCACATTCCCAATCCAAGAAATGTTTATTCTGACTCATGGTTTCAAATGTTTTAATCTATGGTTGGCTGCCTCCATTGGTATGAGCCTCAGGTGAAGCTGAACATCATGGCAGAAGAGCCTGACAGAGGAGGCAAATCACTTCATGGCAACCAGGAAGCAGAGAGAAAGCAAGAGAGGAGAGTGAAAGGAAGGATTGAGGACAAGATATATCCTTCAAAGACACACTTGAGTGATCAGCTTCCTCTACCAAAGCCCTGCCTCCTCACATTCAGTATGAACTCACCAATGGAGTTACTTCCCTAGAGATCCAGTCTCCTCTGACTAGAGCTACCAGCCAGGGACTAAACCTTCAACTAATGAACCTTCTGGATGGGGGCCAATAGGGCATTTTCTTCTTTCTTTCCCTATCTTCTCTCTACTCCTTCCTCCCTCTCTCCCTCCCTCCCTTCCTGCCTGCATTCTTCCTTCTTTTCTTTGCCATAGAAAAATAAAATATTCTAACATTCTATCAATATTCTGATGCTTTTTTTTTCTTGTTGGTGGTAGGGCTTGAACTCCGGACCTGGGTGCTGTCCCTCAGCTCTTCAGCTCAAGGCTAGCATTCTACCACTTAAGCCACAGCACCATTTCCAGCTTTTTCTGTTTATGTGGTGCTGAGGAATCAAACCCAGGGACTCATGCATGTGAGGCAAGCACTCTACCACTGAGCCACCTTCCCAGCCCTCTGGTGCTTTTTAACTATTTCATTTGGTAATAATTTTAGAAATGTACACTGGAAAAAACTTAATAATTGATTGAAGTACAATGAAACAGTTGATAGGAAAGATTTTAGACACTAAAAACACTCTATAGATTGTTGGCAACTTGTTGTTTATGAAATAGAAGCTTTAGAAGGCACCGTTAAATTAAAAAGACAGTTTGGGAGACACAAATCCCAGCAGTTTCAAGGAGACTAGCTCCTACTCAAACTCCTTCTAGAAGACAGGCAGGCCTGGAAAAACTTTCATTTACCATCAGACCTTTTTATTTTGGCATTTGAAATGCTGTAACCTAAAAGAAGCTCCAATGGGCTTCCTACCAACAGCTGACAATTTCAGACTCTTAAAACAATGTTGCCTCAGTCTCTCTTCTGACAAAAGTGTAAATCCAGCTTGCTGAGTAGTGGCTAGCCCTCAAAGAAGTCTTAGTTCAAAGGAACAGTTCATCTCACTCTGTCATCCTGACTCAGGACTGAGGATTGGTTACTTTTCTGAAATCTTCCCATTATCTCACCCTCCTCTTCTTGCTCCTACCTCTCACCAATAATTCTCTCAGACAGCCTGTTCTCTGATCTCTCAAAGGGGGAGGGAAGGAGAGACAGGAGACTACCTAGAAAGGATTTGGAGAAGGGCTGCAGTAGTGTTTCATGACAGCCAGGGAGGCAGAGCCTCTCCTAGTGTTACAGCCCAAGTGGTCCACTAGCAACATGGTATCCAAAGCAACCCTCTCAATGTCCTATAGTGCAGCCATCTTCTGAATTCATAGCCTCTGCATCCTCATATTTAACCAACTGTACACAGAAGTATTTTTTATTTTTATTTTTTTTAATTTAATTTTATTTGTGAACAAACTGTACAGAGGGGTCAGAAGTATTTTTTAAAATGCATCAAATGTGGTCAGATGATCCTGATGCCATTATTCACAAAACCATACAGCATAAAACAGCACTTACATTATATTAGGTATTGTAAGTCATCGAAACATGATGTATGAAGGATGTGCAGAATTATATGTAGCTTCTATGCTGTTTTATATAAAAGACGAGTATTCTTTGCATCTTTAGGGTCAGTAAACCGTCCCGATGGATGCTGAGGGACTACTGACTCTTTAGTATCAGAAAGCCTCTTCCAGCCACCATCCTCCACCCTCTAATTGCCTCCCTATAGCTGCTGCCTCAGCAAATGTCCCTAATAGACTTCAGGCATCATGTCTTCTTGCATGGCCACTGCTGTCACCAAACAGCAATGGGGTCATCACCACACCATACATGTCTCTGTGTAAGTCTTTGGAGGTAGCTTTTCTACCAAGAAAGGCCAGGCAGCTACTGGCACACACAAAACTTTCTATGTTGACTCCCTTTCCACCCCCTTCTTTCTTCCCTTCCCTTTCTATCTGGCTTTAAGACTTTGATGCAGCACATCCAGAGAACAAAGTGAAACATATTGCTGTGGTTGTTGTTTTGGAGACATAGTGGTCCTCGGGCACAGCTCTGAGGACCTCGCTGGTGTTTTGATGATCACTCAGGTTTCCCAGAGACTCATGCAGTCGGATTCACAAAAGCAGGAGGTGAGGATGGAAGCCACCCACAGCTGCTGAAACAGGGATGCTTGGCTTTTAAACAGCTCATTTACATTTTCAAGGTGTTTGTTAGGCCTTTCCATTGTGGCATCCCTTGCAAGACTTTATATCAACCATGTTCTCCCTCCACATTAGGTATTTGAAATCCAACCATTTTTCAAGTTGCAAAAGACAATATTCTCTTGTAGACCATCTGTTATGTAGTAACATGCAAATTACCAATAAATAATTCCAGATTCTTTTTTGCAAGCCTAGCTATAAACAAAGGGCTCCACATGCAGCAATGGAAGTCATTTTCTCTTTGAAAATTCATTAAGTTCTGCATGATTGGAAGAAGTCAGAGGAGAAGCTTCCTGGCAGATGTAAAGGAGCATTATTACAATGCACAAATAATAACACGAACCCAGACATTGAAAGAGCTTTGGGCATCTTCTGCATTCTTTATACAACCCTCTCCTGGCACATGACTTCTCCAGTAGTCTCATAATGCTGTGTGTGTGTGTTTGTGTGTGTGTGTGTGTGTGTGTGTGTGTGTGTGTGTGTGTGTGTGTGTATGAAGCCCTTTACATACAATATGTATTAGTTTGTTCACTTAGGTAGTTAAAATTTGGCAAACTACAAGTCTGCAAACAATAGAGAATCACAAATAAAAATTACATTTAATTTTTAGTCCTTAGAAGTTGTTGGGAAACTAAATTTCCTCATCAGTTCACTAAACAAAACAATGCCATCTTGTAAGAAGAGATGTTCTGATTTGTGTCTCTGCCTAAATCAGTCTCAAGTGATGATTTATAGGAAGCAGAGGAAAAAGCATTGGAAGGAGACTCTTAGCTGAGAGAGAAGACAGCAGTGCACACTCAGCCAATGGTTTATCCTTAAGGATCAAAATCAAATTTATGGGGACAGCATTGGACAGAATTTAAGAATTAGGAAATGGCACCAGTGGCTCTTGCCTTTAATACTAGTTACTCAGGAGGCTGAGAGTTAAGCATTATGAAAGCCAGCCTAGACAGAAAAAGTCTGGAGACTTCTGTTGTCAATTAACTAGCAAAAAGCTGGAAATGGAGCTATAATGTAAGTAGTAGAGCACCAGCCCTGAGTAAAAAAGCGAAGGGAGAGTACCCAGGCCCTGAGTTCAAATCCTAGTACCACAACAAAAAAGGGGGTAGGGGGAAGAACTAGGGCAAGTTTTAGATTCTGTTCCCTTTTGTGGGTTCCCACAGAAAGCTTCAGTTCTCCTGTACTCTCAGTCACTATAGCTAAAACAATTTGGTTTTAATTATTTTTTTCTTTCAATTTAGATCACTGGCTAATATGAATCCATGGAAGATGAGAAAATACCACCCTTCCCTACCCCTCCAAGAAGAGTGGAATAGCTTGACCAGATGGTCATGTTTACAAATAACATTTACAAATTATACATAGAATGCTACAAAATAAATTCCAACCAGACATAAGAGAGGTTGTGGGTTCAATCTTCACCATCTCCTCCTCTCAAAAGTATCTCAGTTAAAAGCCACTAGAGCCAGATATTGGTGGCTCACACCTGTAATCCTAGCGACCCAAAAGGCAGAGATCTGAAGATCACAGTTCAAAGCCAGCTCAGGAAGACAATTCTGAGAGACTCATATTGCCAATTAATTACCCCCAAACCATGGCAGGGCTTTGGCATAAGTGGTAGAGTACCAGCTTTGAGCAAAAAAGCTAAGCTCTGAGTTCAAGCCCCAGTACCAACACAAAAAAGTAAAATAAAATAACTGAAATGAATAAATATATTTACTTTCTATTGCTACACAACAGAGTTCCACAATTTTAGTGGCTGAAAACATTTCCTGTTTGTTCTCTCATCGTTTCTATGGATCAGGAAGCATGACACATTGTTGACTAGGTGGGCCATTCAGGGTATCACCAGTAATGTGAAAGTGAGGACTGTCACTGAATGTTGGCAGAATTCACTTGCTATGTCTTTTTTGTTTGTTTTGTGCCAGTCCTGAGGCCTGACTGCTGTCTCTGAGCCTTTTGTGCTCAAGGACAGCACACTACTACTTGAAGCGTAGCTCCACTTCTGGCTTTTTGCTGGTTAATTGGAAATAAAAGTCTCTTGGGCTTCCTTGCCTTGGCTGGCTTCAAACTGAGATCCTCAGATCTCAGACTAGCATTAGGAACAGGAGCCACTGGAACCTAACTTGAGACTCTTATTATCAGAGGGAGTCCTTCTTACCCTGCCACAGCAAGGAGGCCAGTTAGACCCTGTTTCCTAGTCTCAGACTTTATCCTGTAAGTGACTATGTCAGGCTTATTCAGGATACCTTTCTTTTGAGTAATTAAATTGCATTTGAAAAATCCCTTCACTTTTCCTAAGCAATTGACTTAATTTTGAGAAATCCTAACCTATTCCTACATATTGCCATGTACAAGGGAAGGAAATCATTCACTGTATTTATGCTGGGGCCAGAAATTGGGGGTTACCTTAGAACTTTTCCTGTAATAGTGAGATTTAAGTAGTGGATGCTTTTGCCTAATAGAATTCCTTAACTTACACTGCAAGGTATAAGCTCTTATGACATTAAGGAGTTGGAAGCTGAGGTCAAGTCTAACATGGAAAGTAAACAACTTACAAATACAATTATGCCCATGAATCTGCATATAAACTCTCCTTCAATCGAACTATGTGTGTGCATGGGAAACTTCAAGAGGGATATCAATAAAGCATCTGGGGTCTGAAAGGTGAGAGATTGTTGCTGATGGACGCCATAGGTGAATTGTTTACAGACGATGTTGGAACAAAACTGGGCACTTTTCACGAGAACATAACGAAATCTAGATTCTCTACATGTATATTCACAATATTCCACATACAATAACAATTCAGTAGACATATCAATAAACAAAAAGTTGTAACACAAACACAATAAGAAAGTTAATAAAAAATGACAAGGATGGCTTAGTTGTGAAATTAGCAAACAGACTTTAAAGCAAGTTCAAGGATTGAAATTAGCTGTTTCTGCTCTCCTTTTGCTTGTTTTCATTTATCTGTCTCTTTAAGTCCTTTTATTTTACCTTTCTTCCCCCTTCCTCTCTTCACAAGGGAGGGTCAGATGGAAAACCACTGGCCCAGAGCTCATTGTCCACAGAATTCTCTGGGCCACAGTGCTCCTGCACTGTTGTGAATGGAAAAGTCTAATCAAAGACCATCTGCCCATGGGTAGTATATTTCCTGGATCTTGGAATCTTTACTAATGTCCATTTTTCAGCTTTATAACAGAATGAAGTTGTGATGGTCTATTGGATCCTTCATGTATAGTATTCGACTTCTTCTAAGCTATAGAAGTTTCTCTACCCTCTTCCTTCCAGGATCTAGTGCCTTAAAAGAGAACTTAGGCTGTTATTCTGACTTGTAAATGAATAACATATTTACTTTTCTTGTATACTTAAATAACATATTTACTTTTATTATATACTTTACTTTCTGCCTGCAAGTTTGTCAGTTTCTATTTTTCCACAGAGTAAGAGATGTCCACATGTATGCGTTCCTTCATTTAGTCTACCTTAAACTTGGTAAGTATAGTCAATTTGAACAGTTAAATTCTGATTATTTATATAATCACATCTATTGCAACTTTATAAACAAAGCTTATTGGATTGTGATATCATGGTTCTGATTTTGTAAAATTTATTTTTGTCTTTTTTTAATATTTAAAATTTTTTATTTATTTATTTTAAATTGTGAAAATACCATACAGAGGGGTTACAATTACATGGGCAAGGTAATGAGTACATTTCTTATCAAGCATTGTTGCCTCCTCCTTTGTTTCCCCTTACCATCTCTTCCCATCTCCCCCCCCACACACACCAAAGTTGTAAAGTTCATTTTTAGACATAAGGTTTTGTACATCTCATTGTTGCAATGGGTCCAACCTCCCCTCCACAAATTATACCAACATCAAATATAGTGAAAACAGGGGTGATACCGTGGGGGAGGGACATACAAAGCAACAAAGAAATATCTTATAAATATGTTAGGAACAACAGTAAGAAAGGAAAAAACATTTGAGTTTATTGCAGCATTATTTACCATAGCTAAGATATGGAACCAACCCAGATGCCCCTGGGTAGATCAATGGATCAAGAAAATGTGGTATATATACACAATGGAATTCTATGCCTCCATCAGAAAGAATGGCATTGCCCCATTTGTTAGGAAATGGAAAGACTTGGAAAAAATTATATTAAGTGAAGTAAGCCAGGCCCAAAGAAACGTAGGTCCCATGGTTTCCCTTATTTATTTTTGTCTTATAGGGAAGCATCTTTTTATAGATGGAATTACCATTTTTTGGATATTTGATAGTCTGTAAAAGCCTGTGTAAGGATGTACAGGCTTTTGGTTATCATTTAAACTAATTTAATAGTTGCTATTTTCTCATTTTTTCTAATTTCATCTAGAATTTCAGATTTCCTAAAAAATAGTTGTTAATAATATCTTTTACATTTTTATGAAGAGAGAATCTTCTTTTGTCATTCTGAATTTGATTTGTTTATATTTTCATTCCTCCCTATTTATGCCAGCAATTTCACAGAATAGTTTTTAAAATAATAGGATTTTGGCATTACAGTATAAGGGCTTAAACTCAGAAACTCAAGCTCATTCAGCTTGCTGATTCATAGCTGGCTGATGCTTTACTACTTGAGTCATACCTCCAGTTCAGAGTTTTGTTGGTTAATTAGAAATGGAATTTCACAGACTTTTCTGCCCTAGCTAGCATTAAATTACAATCCTCCATGTCTTAGCCTCCTGAGTAGGTTTATAGAACTCAGCTAATGGAACCCAGCTCAGTTTTATTTTTATGTATAATTTTTGGTTTTCATTTTTATACAGTTTTTCTTACATATTTTGTTTATTGGAATCTCTTTGGGGGTATGCTGCTATTTTCGTTCTGGTTTTTTAATTGAATCCTTAGCTTATTTATTTTCAATTGTTTGTGTATTCAAATGTACACACTTGGAACAATTAATTTCTCTCTAATTTGTATATCCCACAAATTTTGAATATTTTGTAAATCTTTAATGTTCTCTTTAACCTGGATTATTTAATAATTTTAAATTCAGTTTTCATTATTGCAATATTGCATTAGCCATCTTACTATTCATCTATTTTTATTACATTATTTAACAAAATAGCCTGAAAAATACAAGACACTGTGGCCTATATTATGGCTTTTCTGTCAATATACCATTTGTGCTAAAAATATTGGGTAATATGTTTATTGAGATCAACTCATTATATACCTATCAGGAAATTGTTGACTGTATTATTCGGATCTTGTATCTTTTTTTTTTTTTTTTTACCATATTTATTCCTCTTAGCTACTAAACCTAAATGGATTTTATCAAACATTAATAAGTATTGTGTTTTGTTCTTTTGCTTTGATCCTAGCAGTTACTTCATCTATTTTGAGGCTATATAGTTACATAGCATTCTTACAAACAAGTAACCCTTAGACTCTATAAGAGATCCTCTGTCCTAGGCCCAGCTTTTTTTTTTTTTCCTCTGCACGTTACAGATGTCAGAAATGAAATTGCCACCCCACACTCCACTTTTATTTCTCACACTGCTCAGCCCCAGGGAAACACTCATCTGCATCTCTTGCCTTGTGTCCTAAAAGACAACTCTTTCTCAAAAAGCCAGGGCAGTTTGTGAGCTGTGCTGCTATTAACCTTGCAGAAGGATGATGCTGTGAATTGGGAACAGGATTTTAGCACAGACAGAACTTAGCTAAGACAAATTAAAAGTGAGTTGCTCCTCAAGTCCTTACTCAGAGAAGCACTAAGGCAATAGATTTTTGTCATAAATACTGCTCTTTTTCTAAGTATTCCTATTTGTATCATTTATTTCTCTTGATTTTTTTGTGGGAGAATACTGGTATTGGGACTTGAACTCATGGCCTGGGCTCTGTCTCTTTGCTCTTTCACTCAAGGCTAGCTACGACTTGAGCCATTGCTGGCTTTTTGCTAGTTAATTGTAGATAAGAATTTCATGGACTTTCTTGCCCTGGCTGGCTTCAAACCAAGATTCTCAGATCTCAGTCTCCTAAGGAGTTAGGATTACAAAAGTGAGCCACAGGTGCTTGGCTCTTTCTGTTGATTTTCTAAGCTGTGGTCCCAGAGGTTATTAAAAGTTAGTGTATGTTTATAGAAGTTGGGCATAAATCTGAGAACATTTTGCAATATGAATAAACTCTTAGTACTACTCTTAAGTTTATAAATATGTTGGTCTAGTCATAATACTATCAACTAGATAGAAATAAATGCTATAATTATCAAATACCTAAGATTTATTTATATTTTAAATAAAAGCATCTTAAATTAGTATAGTAATATCCATTTAGTTAGAATTATTTATAATCTTAGGGTCTTGGATTTTAATGGGTAAGTTTTAATATTTAAAAAAATAATGTTTGGAAATCATCCAAAATAATTTCCAATTTTTTGAATATCATTTACTTCAATTGTGTGGTTTATTGGTGAGATACATTAATATTTGAAAAAAATAAAACATTTCTAGTCCTTCAGATAAAAGTGAGCATAAGTAGAAATCACAATGAAAAAAATTAAAAATTAAAAAATAGAATTCAAAAAGGAAAACATAAGAAAAGGATGAAGAACATTTTCAAAAAGGTAGTCTGGTAAATGTTTAAAATAAAAAAAATAGGGGCTGGGAAGTTGGCTCAGTGGTAGAGTGTTTACCTCGCATGCATGAGGCTCTGGATTCGGTTCCTCAACATCATGTAAGCAGAAAAAGCCAGACGTCATGCTGTGGCTCAAGTGGTAGAGTACTCACCTTGAGCTGAAGAGCTGAGAGACAACGCCCAGGCCCAGAGTTCAGACCCCAAGACTGGACCCCCCTAAAAAATAAATAAATAAAAATAAAAAATAAATAAAAATAAAAAATAATAAATATTAGATTTTATTGAATGTGACTTGCATTAAATATGAATAAAACATTAAGGATATTTATTTATGAATATTGAATCCCTTATTAAAACAGAGAACATGGACAACAATAAAATTATTTCTATCAAAAAGTTAATCTGAAATCCATGTAATTGTAGTCTTACAATTGTAGTCTTACTAAATGAGGATTTAATTACTGATTTTAAAAATAACAATAAAAGGGTGGGAGGGACAGGATCATAGGGGGAAAAACAAAAGAGGGACAACAATGCTGGATAAGAAATATACTCATTACCTTGCTCATGTAACTGTAACCCCTCTGTATAGTATTTTCACAATAAAAAACTTATTAAAAAATAGCAATAAAAGGTCAAGCTCAGACAGCAATTGTGACTCTGAGCTGCTTATTAGAGACCACACCAGCATGTTAGAGTGAAAGGTGGACCTGGTCCGGGAGCCTTGAAGGCCAATCCTGCTCACCTAGGAAAGCCAGCCATCCCATCTATCAGACAATGTGAGATTGTTTCAAGCAAAATAAAATCCACCCACATTAATTACAGCTTTCCATTGATACTTTTATACAGAAAGCTTTCAGATAGAGGAACAAATGTTTCAATATGCTAGCCTCAAAAAATCTTCTGAGTTTATCTTTGTCTAATGATTTTATTTGAAGCTGGGAACAATTAGATTTTGATTAAAATCAAAATAAATGCCACACCAAAAATTCCATATATAATATATAGGAGCAATATGTAGATAGGATTAATTAATTAATTGAAGAATTGCTTTTTGAGGCAGTAGCAACACACAATTTACAGAATATAATGCGGCATTTAAAAATTTGGTGGAAGCCAGGTGCCAGTGGCTGGTGCTTGAATCCTAGCTTCTCAGGAGGCTGAGACCTGAAGAATTCAGTTCAAAGCCAGCCCAAGCAAGGAAGTCTGTAAGATTTTTATTTTCAATTAATCAGCAAAAAACCCGAAGTGTAGGTATAGTTCAAGTGGTAGAGCACCAGCTGTGAGTGAAAAAGCCAAGTGAGTGTTATATATGAATATTTCTCACTTTAACGAGATCCTACCCAGAACGAAATTTAGGCTGAATAATATTTGGTATGCTGAACTACTAGAAAAGAACAAAAACCACAGAAAGAGATTTCTGAGGCTCTTTTTTTACAGCTCCCTTCCCTGGTTTGACTGGAAGACTTGAAAAAGAAAACATTTAAAAATAGCATTTAGCTATGGTAAATAATGCTGCAATAAGCATAGTTGTGCTGGTAGCTTTAGTATGGTCTTGTTTGTGATCATTCAGGTAAATGCCCAAAAGTGGGATTGCTGGGTCATAGTGGGGCTCTACATGGAGTCTTTTGAGGAACCTCCATACTACTTTCCAAAGTGTTTGAACAAGTTTACACTCCCACCAACAATGCAGTAGGGTTCCCTTCTGTCCACATCCCCTCCAGCATCTGTTGTTATTAGAGTTCTTAATTATAGCCATTCTAACTGGGTTGAGGTGGTATATCAATGTTGTTTTGATTTGCATTTCTTTTATGACTAGGTTTAAATAGGGATACAGGTGCACCCATTGCAACAATGAGATGTACAAGATGTTATGTCAAAAATGAACTTTACAACTTTGGTGGTGGGGGGAGGAAGATTGGATGGGGGAGGAGGATGGGAAGGAATGGGAAGGGGAAACAAAGGAGGAGGCTACAATGCTTGATAAGAAATGTACTCATTATCTTGCCCATGTAATTGTAACCCCTCTGTACAGTATTTTCACAATTAAAAAAAAAAGAAAGAAAAAAAAGAAAATGAACTTTACAACTTTGGTGGGGGGTGGGGGGGAGGTTGGGAAGGGATGGGAAGGGGAAACAACAATGCTTGATAAGAAATACGCTCATTACCTTGCCCATGTAATTGTAACCCTTCTCTATGGTAATTTCGCAATTTAAAAAAAAGCCATTCTAGAGAGATTGGTGGCATTCTAGTGTAGCCAAAATTTTGAATATAAATCCAAAGGCATTGTTGAGCCAGTTACTGTAACTGTAGGGTTTCCTGGGAAAAAGAGATTGAGTATTACCGGTTGTGTGTCTATTTTCATGTACAGTTTGGCCATGGTCCATTCAGATTATATTCAGATTTCAGCTATTAGTCCCCTGCCTTCTCATGCTTCCTCCTGCAGTGTCTTTAAATGATGTTTCACTATTTGGGTTGCTTTGGGCAAGGCTGCAAATTCAAGCCCTGTGTGGAAGGTGAATACCCAGCCTCTTGGATTGGGGTTAGGGATAGTCATCTTCCTACTGGCTTTGTCTAAGTCTTGCTCCTTTATTTATTTTTTTTTGGGGGGGGAGGTCCGGTCGTGGGGCCTGAACTCTGGGCCTGGGCACTGTCCCTCAGCTCTTCAGCTCAAGGCTAGTGCTCTACCACTTGAACCATAGTGCCACTTCCAGCTTTCTTTTTTGTTTATGTGGTTCTGAGGAATCGAACCCAGGGCCTCATGCATGCAAGGCAAGTGCTCTACCACTGAGCCACCTTCCCAGTCCTTGTTCCTTTAATAATGGTGAGGTGACTTGTCTTTTTGTAGGCTTTTCTGTCTGACTTTGCTCTCCTTTGTCACTGGTCAGCTACTTATCTTATCATGTCTTGTTGGAATCCTGTCACAAATAAAAAGAACTTTGACAAACAGCAACCCAGCACCAGGCCACTAGTCTGAAAACATCTCACCACTTCATTTTGGACTTTGGTCCAAAATGCTACTTCTCTGATCTGTGACAACTTTCTAAATACCCTGCTTGGACTCACCTGGTCATCTTGGTCACTCTAGCTTCTGCACAGGAGAAGGTACTCGATCCCTTCATCCTAGCGAGCAGAGCTCAGCTCAGTGTCTGACACCCTTCCCCATTCTGCAGTCCTGACAGTTCTACAAACTCTTGATCCCTTTGAAATGCATTCAATGGACTTTTTATTTGTGTGTGTGTGTGTGTGTGTGTGTGTGTGCCCACATGCCAGTGCTGAGGCTAAAACTCAAGGGTGGGACATTGCCCCTTAGTTTTTTTCCACTCAGGTCTGGCACTCTACCACTTGAGCCATATAACTCCACTTCTGGCTTTTAGGTGGTTACTTGGAGGTAAAAGTCTCATGGACTTTCCTGCCTGGGCTGTCTTTGAATCACAATCCTCAAATCTCAGCCTCTTGAGTAGCTGGAATTAAATTACAAGGCATGAGACACAGGTGCCAGGCTGGACTAGTGTCTCTGAAGAATCTCATGACAGTTTCCAGGAAGTCTCCACCTTTGTTTTTCATGTTCACTGATAATCATAGGTGGTACTTTTAGCTGCAGACGGGATCTTCATCTGGTTTATTTCTTTTCTCTGTGTTGTTCAGCTTTTCCTGCCCTAGATGTGGGCTTTTTGCAAGAAATGATTATTAGAGCCAGGAAAGGGTTGCTTTGATTGTTTGTAAGCTTAGATTAGACTTGAGCCTAGCTTTAAGATGAAGATTGTATATACTCTTCAAGGGACAAATTTAGATGTCCCTAGTTTACTGTGATTCATTTCACTTGGGATTTTTTAACTTTATAATGGTAAAAAAAAAAAAAAAAAAAAAAGTATGCTTTGACTGTGATGGTTGAAAAGTACTCTATTTTCTGTGGAAATCATACTTGGTGTTGAATTTTAATTTTTTTTAGGCTAGCTACACTGTTTCTGGCAATCTCCCAGGCAGCCATGTACTGTGAGGGGAAACAGCTCCTGCTTTGTTGCTGAGCTACAGAATTTGGAAGCCTGGGCATATTAAAGACATTTAAACCTGTGTTTTTGGCTTACAATGGGTTTATTGAGATGTAACACTGTTTTAAGTTGAGGAGCATCTGTTTGTTTAATTAACTCTATAATTCTAGGATTTCCACAAAGCAAACACACCTGTGTGTTCCAGATCAAGAGTAACAATACTAAAGCCACATTTTACAACTATTATTGTGGACTCTCTCCTTTAATTTGGCCATACTCTGCACAAGAACAATGACTGGTTTCTTACTACTCTTTTTCCAGATGGTGATATTGAGGTAGAGAGTCATGCTCTTTTTCTGAAATAAATTGAACCCCATCTGTAAAGCATGTTTCCTTTTTATTTTGCCATTAATAATACATTTCTCTTCTGTACTTTAATATACAACAGAACTCAGAAAATTGCCATTATTGAAATTACATTCAAATAATAATTCCAAGCCAGGAGCCAGTGGCTTACCTATAAGTAATCCTAGCTACTGAAGAGGATGAGATCTGAGGATTTCGGATTGAAGTCAGTCCAGGCAGAAAAATCTGTGAGACTCTTAATCTTCAACTTATCACTCAAAAGTCAGAAGAGGAGAGATGTGGCTCAAGTGGTGGTACTTACTATCCCTAGCACTAAAGTTCAGGGATAGTGCCTAGGCCCTGAGTTCAAGCCCCAAGATCAGCACAGAATAAATGACTAAATTCCAATTACTAAAACAAAGCAAACCTTTTTCTCCCTCCATCTTATCTAAGAACAAAGCAATGGCAACAATTGTTGCTCTGCAAATGTTGGCAACTGATACAGTTTGTGGTTAGGTCTAGCTGTTTGTGAGTTTGTTAGGGTAAATGTAAATGCACTGAAGTTGGCAAAATCCATTGTTATCTGACAATCTAAGTGACAATGAAGATGTCATTCTGTAACTTGTAGATGAGGCAGTGGACCTTGTGACCAAGGATGGTGTGGGAACAGTTTGAGTTCAGAGCCCAAAGGTTGAGTCCACTATTTTCTTTATGGTGAATATGGATCAGCCTCACCAAGCCAGATATCCACCTCATTATGTTTATGTTACTTAACATTCTGTTACTGTCGGAAGTGGCTTGTAGCTCAAGTGGTAGAGCGCTAGCCTTGAGCTGAAGAGCTGAGGGACAACGCTCAGGCCCAGAGTTAAAGCCCCATGACCGACAAAAAAACAAAACAAAACAAAAACAAAAACAAAAAAAAAAACATTCTGTTACTGTATCAAACACCCAATGTGAATCAAATTAAAAAGAGGGCTCATGGTTTGGAAGGTTTCAGCGCATAGTCAATTGGCCTGGTTGCTTAGGCCTGTGATAAGGCCGTGCTTACTTCTGGTAACTGGGAAGTAAATAGAGAGAAGATATTTGAGTCCCACAATCCTCCTAAACACAATGACTTCACTTCCTTCCACTGGCTCGCTCCTCTTAAAGGTTCCATCACCTCCTAATTGTGCCTTAGGCAGAAAAACAAGACTTTAACATTTGTGGGACATTTATCCAATCCATAACTATCTTCAAAAGAAGAAAAGTGGAAAAACTTGTGGTCTTGATTTGCTCATCTGAAAACTGAGGACAATCTGTTGTGTGACTACATTAATCCACAGTGGTGGGAACTCACTAAGACAGTCACGGTCAGAAACTAGTGACTACCTTGTTAATGCTTGGAATGAAGGACAGGCAGTGGCAAATGGGAAGGTCTTGAGCATCCTTCCAGAAAACTTCCTCAAGCATCCCACTACCATGGAGTCTCTGGGACTGTAGCTGTAGTTTCCCTTTGGAAAAGTGGTGTTTGTTCATGCCCTCAGGAAGAAGAACAAAGTTAGAAGCTTATCTTGTAAAAACGATACAAATAGCCTGATTTGGGTGAGAAAAAGTGGCACCTTTTATTAATTCCAAAAATGTAATAGAGTATTTTCAGTGGGTCACCCACTAGCTATGGAGTGGGTAGAGGTTGTGCTGAGTAGGTGGGAGAAAATAGGCTGTGGTGTGAGCAGGAGTTGTGCTATGTGTGAATTGTTCCAAATCCTTCCAGCATCTTGCCAGGGCATTGAAATCCTTTGACTCATTGTGGGATTTGGATCCTGGACAATTTGCTCTGAAGGGGGTTTGGCATACATAAGTCATTATTATTAATAAACACTTGGTGAATGCCAACCATATGCTTAATGGTGAAATAAAGCTTTTTCCCCCTTTCTTTCATTTTTCTTTTTCATGTTAGTTACCAAATCAAGGAGAATGCTGCTCAGCTCTTTATTATCCTTCTCAGAAGAGCAATTCTTAGTCCTCCCTGTCCCTGTGCCCATGTCTTTGAAGCCCTGGCTGCTTTTGTCAAGGGTCTTTTCTTTTAAGAGAACATTCCAGAACACCATAAGTGGTGACTTAAAATCCTTCACCCCTTTCATTATCAAAACAATGGATTGTAGGGAATAATGTGTCTTCTGCCATAGCATTCTGTCTAACATGCTCTTACGGGGTGACTCATTTCATAGTGGCTGGATTTCCATGTCATGTGGTAGGGCTGCTTCTAAATGACTGATCTTGAATGATATAGACAAGTCGTAAGAGCTATATTTGTGTCTGGTGGGTTTTCCTTCTGATTTTTCTCCATATTGTTTTTCTGAATGCTTCTCTGTCTGTACATCTGAACATACACGGGAAGCAAGGGAAAGTGGGTGTCTATAAGGAGAATGAATAAAAGATACTCAGAAAAGTTTCATTCGCTTATTTTTCCAGCAGCTTGTGTTTAGGAAAATTGGCACCAAGACAACATAGTTCAACATTTTCTATTTTATAAAGTGATTTTTTAATTTTTTTTTAAATTTTATTGTGAAGGTGATATACATAGGGGTTAAAGTTACATAAGTAATGAATATATTTCTTATGGAACAGTGTTCTGGGTAAAGACTAGGGCAGGGTTGGAATATGGATCTGAGGAATTTAAAAAGGAAGAGAACTATGAGGACTTTCGTGGCAGGAACTTGGAGCACCTTATAAATGGATGTTCAAAGGAGACTTAACTGATAATTTACAAAACAGAGAAACGAGAGGAAAGCAGAAATTAATGAAAGGTCCACAGGCTTTTAAGTAGAGTTTTGGGTGGTCTGATCACAAGAAAGCCCCATATTTCTTACTGCTTTCCACATACCAGGCTCTTCTCTGACGAAAGATTGTAAATTGCCCTTTATTGATGCAATGTCAGCATTACCCAAATCTCTTGCCAGCCCACCCCAGTGCTTGAAGGTTTCCACTCAAGAACCACTTGCCTATCTGTTTTTCTGTCTGGCACATGCTTATTGGATACCTACTTTGTGCCAGAGCAGAATGATACAGCGTCAGTCTGAATTGCTAGTACTTTCTGTATCCCAGGATCATGGGCAGTGTCTTCCTGCTGTTTTCTGAAGAACCATGATGTAGGCGGTCATTCCAGGATGTTATGAATTTGCTTATGGTACTCTCCTTCTTAAAAGTCTTCCATGGCTTCCCTCTTTCTCAAAGGGAAGACTTGGTTCCTCAGTTGGTCCTCCAACACCCTTTTGCTTCCCTTCTATCAGCTTTGTCCTTCCTGTCTGTCTTCCTGTGTTAATATTATTTTTTCTCACATTCTTCCAAGAGTCCTTATTCTTTCTGACTTTAGGATCTTCAACCTTGCCTAGAATAGCCCTTGACATATACCTCTTTCACTAGTCTGTGCCTATTTATCCTAGGTATCTGATTTCTAACATTATTTTCTGGGAAAGTACCCCTCCATCTGCTTTGCACCTGTTTAAGCTTACCTTCCTCTCACCTCTTGAGGTCCTGGGGTTGGTTCTTCCAGCCCTGATTATGCTTTATAGTGACAGATATCTCTTTTTATTAGCATGTGCCCTTCCCAGCAGACCTGCATTGTACATTGTCTCAACACATCATTCTGGGGAAGACAGACTACCAACATGTATTGAATGAGTGAATATGAGCAGACATTTGTAAAAAAAATCTGTTTCTCATTGCTTTCCAGGCTGAGCATGGGGGATTAGAGGTGAAGTACAGTAGGAAGGAAAATGAACCTCAGAGTCAAAAAGGAAATGGGATAATGCCAGCCTAGCCATCACTTACTGGGCAAGGTGTTTAGACAGGGAGTTACTGTGTATCAAGAACTGCTCTTTGTTAGTTCTCACAGCAACACTTCAGCTTGATATTATTATTTCTATTTTAAGATAAGCAAATTGGAGATCACGAGGCCTCACAGCTAACTAAATAACGTAGAGATAGGAGTTGATTTCATGTCTGCCGGGTGCCAACACTATGCCCTTTAATACCCCTGTGTTGTTGAGTATCTGCAAGCCTGCATCATCTCATTTTGAAAGGAGCAATATTGATGTAAATATCCTATGAGAACATATGTGCTATAATCTCCTTTTCTTCTGGTTTTGTCTCCTCAGTTGTCACTATCAGTGAATTCTAGGGTTTGGCAGGGTAGGGTTGTGAAGTTGTTCAATGGAATTCACAAGGTTTCCATTAGTTTCAGTTGGCTTTTGCAGCAAAACAAACCATCCCCAAACACAGTGGTTTGTTGCAACAAAAATGAATTATTTCTGGTCTGGCTGGGGTGACTTTGCAGTCTTGTGTCCCCAGGTCCTCTAGGGTTCAACAAGCTAGGCGGTCAAAGATGGCCTCTCTCTCTCTCTCTCTCTCTCTCTTTCTCTCTCTCTCTCTCTCTCTCTCTCTCTCTCTCTCTCTCTCTCTCTCTCACACACACACACACACACACACACACACACACACACACACACACACACACACACACACACACACACACACACACACACACACACCCCTGAGGCCTTCAGCTCTCCTCCCCTGGATCTCAGATGGATGGGAGGGCTTCCTGAGGCTGACCTGGAAGTTTCAGACTATCTTTCTATGACCAGTCATTGGGTGGAGGAACAGATGCTGTCTTTTGAAGATGGGGAGGTGCCAATATTTCACTGCAGAGGGAAACACAGAGACTTACTATGAACATCTTTAGCAGTAACCATGACAGCATGTGATAGGATATGATACAGTCACTAAACAGAAATACTAAGCATTTTCTTCCCCTACATAAAAAACCTTTTGAAAAATCAGAGAGTGATGACAAAGTCTATAATCATCAAGTGGTAAGAAAGAAACAAACCAAGCCTGGACTGAAGCATGAAATGAAGAATCAAAAGCAAACAAATGACAAAGGAAGAAACAGGAACTGTGCCTTCCAGCCGTTTCCAAGGTTCATAGCCCCAGAGGATTGCAGACATAGCCTAATAGAACTCTTCTGTAGAGAATGGCCCTTCAAGATGGTGCTCAGAGGTTTAGGATGCCTTCCTCCTTAAGAGAGAGCTGAGGGGGTTGCATGTGCTCTCACCACCATTGCTCAATTCCTTATTTCCAGATCCTCATTCATCTCTCCAGCCTCCTCTCCAAGCCTGGAAGACGACCTAAGATAAAGGTCATCTTCAAGGGTACAGGTTGCCGCTGTGGTCATGTCTGCTCATGTCTGATTAAACACTCCAGGCTCTACACCCCAATCACCTGTGACTATCTACATCGAAGCAGCTTAAGCTGAGAGACCAAGGACTAAGGTAGTTGGTAAGGAGCAGCCCCAAATTAAAGGCTTGTCCATAGCCCCCCAGGCTATTAGTGAGCAGTACACTCAGTGACACTGCACAGACTGGGTCCACAGATAGCTGGGAGGTACAGTGTAGAAACAATATCAGAAGCTCCTTTGGATATTTGTTAAATACAGGAGAGTAAAAGAGAGCTAGCTTGGAGTCAGGAGTTGTCTCTAACACTCAGCTGAGAGAGGCTGCTCTTTGATCTCCCAATCCAGATCTTATTGAAACAAAGAGCTAGTCTTGCAGGTATAGGTCTCTGAACACCTACTTGTTCTTCAGTGAAATGAAACACCATTCAGAGCATCTGTGCAACCTCTGCCTTTTCTTTTCTTTTTTCTCTTCCTCTCTCTTCTTTTATTTCATTCTCTCCTCTTATTTTCTTTTCTCTTTTAAAAGGAGAAAGATAAAACACCAAGGAGTACTAGAAAGGGGTGGGGTAGGGTGGGGTCAAGGGGAAAGAGGTAGGCAAATGAAGAGGAGAAGAGGGGAAGGATGCAGTCAAGAATCCAATGTAGGGCTGGGAAGGTGGCTCAGTGGTAGAGCGCTAGCCTTGAGCTGAAGAGCTCAGGGACAGCGCCCAGGCCCAGAGTTCAGACCCCACAACCGGACCCAAAAAACAAAACAAAAAGAATCCAATGTATGTCCTAAAAAATTAAGAAGAGTGAGGGAAGGGGTGGGTAGGAAGGGATGTGTGAGAATGTTGAAAGAGGAAATATTGATCAAGTTACATTGTATTCATAAACAGCTTTGCTAAATAGCAACTCCTTTGTATAACTACTTAAAGACAATAATAAAAAGACAAAAATCACCTGAAAGGTGATGCAAAGAAAGAAAGAAAGAGAGAGAGAGAAAGAGAGAGAGAGAGAAAGAAAGAAGGAAAGAAAGAAAGAAAGAAAGAAAGAAAGGAAGGAAGGAAGGAAGGAAGGAAGGAAGGAAGGAAGGAAGGGAGGAAGAAAGGAAGGAAGGAAGGAAGGAAGGAAGGAAGAAATACAGAGCAAGTTTATTTGAAAGCAGAAGTATAGACTCCATAGATAGGGGCTTCAGAGCTAGGACTCCAGTGGAGACCTCTTGGAGGGCAGTTATGTTAGCACAGGGGCTCCTCTCAGTCCTCTTCTAGGTTTTGTAATGATTGCTTGATGGCTTGTGTATGTCCCTGACTTTTTTAAATTGGTTGAGTGGGGACTCAGAGCATTATGGGATGAAGACACCTCAGAGCCCCCCAGGCTATTTGTGAAAGCAGTAGCCTCCCTAAACCATGCCCACAAGCCCTGCATGGCCAGAGGGCTGTTTGTTCATGGATGCTAGGGTTAACCAGACCTTTGTACTGAATGGAGCAAAGGTTTTGAACTCACATTTCAGCTTTAATGTTTTATGTAAACTTGGGGTCCTACTTTCATCAATCACTTTGCTTCAATAAGATCAGAATGCATTAACTTTTTGTCAGACAAAGATTTTGCAGAAAGAGTATTTGATATATTTCTTTGCATCTTCATAGACCCCTGACTTTATATGCATCTTAAGTTGGGAAATAGACATCCAGGTACTGATTTCTAGGTGGATACTGAGGTCTCCAGTCATGGAGTGACCTCCTCTTGTAGTAGTGCAATACCCAGTACAGACACCCAGTGCCTCACTAGTTTCTTCTCCGCAAAGACCCCAGCCCCTCCACAACCCCTCCCCCACCAGGCTCTGGGTGAGATTTGCTTATAGAAAAAGGAGACTTGTGTAATATCTTCCAGATGTCAAAAGGATGACGTTACTTGTGCAATTTAATTGCTTGTACTAATGAAGGGTTGAAAACCAGGGAGTAATTAAGGATTTGAGTAAAGCAGAAGTTCAGGTTTGGTATATTAATAGCTTTGGTAGGGGGCATAAGCAAAGGACAGTGGCTTCAAAGCCACAACCACTCACTCTTTTGAGAAGTATGTGACAATGGTGACTATATTTTATAAACCAAAAATATGGCCTGACAAAAGAACCCAAGATATGTTTAAAAGAAAACACCACTGTGACTTAGGAATTTATTTTTTTATAGACCTTAATGAATGAATAAAAATAGATCAATATGCTTGTGTATTTTAACTTGCCTTTTGAAAAAGAATAAAAGCACCGATGATTGGGGCTCTCCCAGAAACCTGTCTTATACATAAATCTCAAGAAAGAAAGTGGCTTTCTACCTTTTATGCATACAAGTGTATGGGTCTTGTTTTTATTTTGCCACATACTCCTTTGGTCAAATCGCCCAACTCCTTTGATACTTCAATTTCTTTGTCTATAAAATAATATAATTATTTTTTAAACAAAACTGCTAGAGATCTTCAAAATTTATTGACGTTCTATGAATGTGTTTGCCTAAATTATTCCCTTTGAAATATGTCCACCATGTTTTAACAAATCATTTCAATGATTGGTAGAAGCCAAGCAAGGATAAGCATAGGCCCCACTTGCTCTGACTCTGTGACCCACTATGGTCTCTCTGTTCACTGTGACATTTCAGTGGCTGAACAGGAGGTGGCAAGTATCAGGCACTTAGTCTCAGTGAATGAATGAATGAATGAATGAATGACTTTGCAACTTATAGTGCTGTGTGTAATAAAATTCAGGAAATGGCTTTTAGTCTCCTTTCCTTCCTACCTTTCTTCCTTCGTTTCTTTCTTCCTTTGCTCGCTTTCTTCCTTCCTTTGCTTGTTTGCTTCCTTCCTTCCTCCCTCTCTCCCTCCTTCCCTCCCTCCCTCCCTCCCTCCCTTCCTTCCTTCCTTCCTTCCTTCCTTCCTTCCTTTCTTCCTTCCTTCCTTCCTTCCTTCCTTCCTTCCTTCCTTCCTTCCTTCCTTCCTTTCTTTCTTTCATTCTTTCTTTCTTTCCTTCTTTCTCTCTCTCTTTCTTCTCTTTCAACTCTCTCTTTTCTTTCCCTCTTTCTTTCCTTCTTTCTGGTAAAACACTGGGCTTGAACTTAGGGCCTTGGGCTCTTGCTTAGATTTTTTCTTGAGTCATTCCTGGGGCTTGAACTCAGGGCCTGGGTACTTTTTGCTCAGGGCTGGCTCCCTACAACTTGAGCCATACCTCTACTTCTGGCTTTTTGCCAGAAGTAATAGCCAGAAATAACAGTCTCTCAGATTTGTCTGTTCCGGCTGACTTTGAACTGGGATCCTTAGTTCTTAGCCTCCTGAGTAGCTAGATAGGCATGAGCCAACAGTACCTGGCTATGTCATGATTTCTTGAATTCATTAATACTGTGATATCTTAGCTGAAATATTTTAACAGCTTTATTGATCTGCAATTCACATGTCATACAATTTATCCATGTAAAGTGTACAATTTAGCAGTTTGAGGTAAAATTACATAATAGCCCAATTTTAGAACATTTTGTTACCACATAAAGAACTTCTCTTTAGCCCCTTGCTCTGCACTCTTCAATACTAGGCAACTACTAATCTGTCTTCCTTTCCTTCACAGTAAAGTGCATATAAAGCAGAAGCAAAATAACGTATTGCATAATTACAATGAAAATTATTCATTTTATCCTGATGAATATGCATGTATGCATATCCATATATCCCACAGAAGCACATCTAAATACTGACATTTATAATTACAAGTATGACCTTTATATTTATCTTTGTTTTACAACTTTCTGCACTGATAATGTGCTAGATTCCTACCAAAAGCTTTCCTTGAATTTTAAAAGTGTTCAATATACTTACATCATGTTGATGATGCTACAAAATGATTGTAAATATACTCTTGATACCAGTGTGAGGGTAACTTGCTGTGATATTTCTTGCCCTACAGTCACCAGGATTGATTTGGCGGCTCTGGGGTTGATCTAGCTGGCAGTGCAGTGCTCCCTTCCTCCCTGGCCTATATACATCCCTCTAAAAGCAGTGAAAGAGGACAGCCTTTGCTGGGGGCCTTGTTTACTCAAGATTGAGTAGCTGTGCTCCCATGCTAGTCTCTCCAAACAAGCTCCTCAGGTTACATACCACCCTCATTTCAATGAAGCAATGAAGCAATGAAACAATGAATCAGAGTTCCTCCGATGTGTTTTCTAACTAATTCCAAGCATCTTTATGAAGGTATGATGTGTGTTTGTGTGTGTGTGTGTATGTGCATGCGCACGCTCGTATTGGGGCTTGAACTCAGGGCCAAGGTGTTCTCCTTTATCTTTTTTACTCAAGGCTGCTGCTCCTCCACTTGAGCTACATCTCCATTTAAAGTGTTTTTTTTAAAAAAATAAATTGGAGATAGAAAGCTCTTGGATTTGTCTCCCTTGGCTGGCTTTGAACTTTGAGCTTCAGATCTCAGCCTCCTGATAGCTAGGGAAACAGGTACGGGCCATCAGCACCTGGCTTCACTCTGCTTTTAAGGGTATATACATCCAGGGGTAAAAACAACAACATTGGTCCTTTATCAAAAGACAGAACTCAAGACGGTCTCAGGTTGCAAGTATGTAAGTGGGTTTGGGGAGAGTGTGGTATACATGTGGGTGCATGTAAGTTTGTGGACATATGAATCTATGTAACTTGTAAGTGCTTGTGCATTCCAGTGTATATTTGTGTGTATCTAGGTGTATGCTTATATATAACTATGGGTTCATGCATGTGTGTGTAACAGTGTTTATGTTCTACAGATATCCTAAAAGCATGTAAGGAAGAGAACATATGAGGGCTTCTAGCCCCTGCTCTACTGATTTATTTGGTCATTCAAGACCATCATCAGACTATACTGGGGTGGACGGAATGGACTTGGGTCCCATCAGGTTCCCAGTACCTGGGGATGGGGTCTCCAACCACCTACCATAGCAGATACTGGCATCAAGAGCCCAGTCTCGTCTCACCTGGAAGGTCAAGGAGGCTGCAGGCAAGGAAAGGCTCAATGTCACCATCACTGCACACCACAGGCTGCCCAAGACCAGACCGACAGTCATTCTTGGAGCCAGATTGCCCTTTTCTAGGAGAAATGCTGTATGTCCCTAAGCACATGAGGCACTCCTCCATTGTGGATAAAATCTAATGGAGGGAAGTGCTCTCAGTGCCTGGAAGAAATGTCCCAACTGGGATGTGTTACACATTTGCAAAAGTTTTATGACTGCCCCTGCTATTGTAAGGAATGCAAGATGATGTCTGGCTTTAGCTAAAAGAGCATAGTATAATTTGTATTTCTTAAATACACTTCTCTTCCCCAGTCTTGCAACATCTCTGAAATCACAATGCAGCTTTCAATCAGGTGAATTAACAGCATACTTTCCTTCTTTAGGAAACATAGAACAGATATCATCTTAGCCCTGGAAAAGGAATGCCACATGGGTTGATTGAGAGCTTAGTGTCTCAGGACTCCAAGCATGTGTTTAAAAGGGGTTGTACAGACTGTGGACAGGAGAGGCCATCCGCTTCCTGGTGGTGGGAGACTCCCGATAAAATAGAGAGCAGGCAACAGACAAGGATGGAGGTGGAATAAGCAACTCCACTGGGCCATGTGGAGGGCCTGGTCACCTTCCTCTGTCACCTGTCCTTGGAGTCATCTTGCTGTCCTCCTAAACTCTGAGTTCTAGCAGCAGTAAATCTGCATTTGAGATGTAGATCTACCCCTTCCAGGACTGCCTTGGCACAATCTTCCTTATGGATTCTCTAAGCAACCCTGTGAGAAATACTTCAGTGCATCTACTGAGGCTCAAGGAGCTGAGTGACCTCCTAGTTACCATGATTCTGAGAGCAGTACAGTAGAGAGTGAATGCAAGCAGGCCTGGTCTAGAACCCAGGCTTCTGTTCCAGATATGGAGCTGTGGCTGATGTAGCTCATGGGTACTACGGGCTGCTGACAGGATGGAGCTCACAGACTCTGTGATTCATTCATTCTTCTACAGCTATTTCTCAACATGGCATCATCTCTAGGCCCCATGATGAGCAGGCCTCAAAACTGACCAAGAAAAGCCTGGATCTTCCCTGAATGTATGGATACTTGTGGTTGTCACTGGGAAGGCATGTGCAGGAAGCCAAGATGTCCTAAGGGCAAGAGACAAGGTCACAGAGAAGCAAAGCCATTCACATCCCTGCTTCAGGCTCCTCCAAATGCCGCAGTGAACTCACCATTCACCCCGCCGTTTTCTCTTACTGGAAAGGCTCTCCCTCTTTCACATTCTTCTTGCCACAGCAGGGCTAGTAGCCAACTTCTTCTCTGAGGCTCCTTGTCTGAGTCTTGCAGCTCCTGCAGGCAGCAGACAACTCAAGCACATGGACAGTGCCTAATTGAATGTGAGGCCAGCCCACTGGGCTCTGGCCAGCATTCCCTGGGAACATAGGGCAGCCCCAGCCCTTTGGGCAGGGGATACCAGGCTCAATGAGATCCCTAATGATGTGGCTACCCAGTCACACAGGTAGAGGATTCAGAAAGAAGCCTGAAGTCCCAAGATGAGTGGTAATGAGGGCAAAGAAGCCTTGGCAGCTCCTAGGTACCCACATTTCTTTCTCTATCTCTGTCTCTCTCTGTCTCTCCCTCTCTCTCCTCCCCATCTCTCTCTCTCTACCTCTCTCCTTCCATCTCCCATCTCTTCCCTGCCTTTTAAAGGACAGTTAGCCAACCCTGACTATATAATTAGGCATAGAAAATAGCAACTGAGACAAAGGGCAACATGACAGGGAACAATAACATGGCATAAATGATCACTCTTGTTCCCATCAGGCCTAGCAAGTTCTAGCACTCTGACACATGAGTTTACCAAAGGTGAGGTAGACAGTGAGCCTTCCTACTTCCACTGTGCCCCAAGGCAGGGGATCCAATCAGAAGGTCTCTAGATGGGTGGGCCACCACTTAACCAATCAAACCAAAGATGCACTCCTCCCAGGGAGAGGGAAAGGTGGACACATGTGTAGTGGAACCAGACAGAGAGATTGTAGATACTCAGCTCAGGGTCCTCTCTTTCAGAGACTATGTTTTGCTACTCTCCTTTCCCAATTTTCCTTCTGCTTTTAAATAACCTTGCTCTGTGCGCTTTAAACATTTTCCTGCCTTTAATTCTTTAATTGTTGAGAAAACAAACTACTCCCTAGATGATATCATTTTCCTATCTTCCCCCATCCAAATGGTGAGGATCATTTTTGCATTTGTGTTTGTTCTGAGCCATGGCATGCTTTGATGGCAAGTGAAGCAGGCAGACCACTGTATTCTGGGAAAGACCCAACAACCTTGACTTTCTATGTCTTGCTTTTCCCTATGCACACAAGCCTGGGAGATGAGGTGGCTTCCATTCTTCCAATACTCTCCCTCCTTCAACCTTTATTTAGAAGTCCCCTGTCAGGCCTCCGCATCTCCTACCATCCATATTTCATATCTATCTTATTTTATTGATTGTGTGTGTGTGTGTGTGAGTGTGTGTGTGTTTGTGTGTGTACCAGTACTGGAGCTTGAACTCATAAGTTTCATGCTTTCCTTGGCATTTTTGCTTAATCTGGTGTTCTACCACTTGAACCACAGCTCCACTTCTGGCTTTTTGCAGGTTACTTGGAGACGAGGCTCATGAAGTTTTCTCCCCTAGCTATCTTCAAACTATGCTCCTCAGATCTCATCCTGGATTACAGTAAAGCACTCAGTACTTTACCTGTTTGTTTAATCATAAGATCTACAGGGACTAGGATTTCTGTGTTTTGTTCAGCTGTAATCTGTGCCTAAATCTGTGTTTTGTTCAGCTGTTATCTGTGCCTAATTCATACCTTGCAGAAAGTAGTGAAGAAGGACAATAACTAAGAAGTTCAAAAACTCACTTATAAAAATATAAAATAAACCTTAATGCCTTTTTTAAGCAGGTAGGATGGCTTATAAACAACTGATAAGGATCTCTCACAGTTCTGATCTTGAGAAGGCTAGAAGCAAGGTCAGCAGATTGGATGTCTGGTTAGGCATTCTTTTTGGTTCATAGATGACACCTTTTCTACTGAAAGAAGAGTAAAGGGGCTCTGTTGTCTCTGACTAATCCCATTTCCCCAAACCTAGTCAACCCCCATGAGGCCAGTCTCCTAGAGGTTGAAGTCCAACATGCAAACTTTAAAGATTACAAATACTCTAGAGGTACAAAGGTTCTGGCAGTTTCTGGAACTCCTGTACTTAGAATTAGCAGATACTGTCTATGTGGATGATGGTCTCCAGAACTGTAAATCCACTAGCTGCAGGGATCTGTGTGTAGTCACAGACAGATGCTGTTTTTATCTCTCCTTCTAATAAAGAGGTCTCAGGACCTAGAAGAGAAGGAAATCTCTTCCCTTTGGGTACTGAGGGCTTGAAGGACAGATTCAATTTTCCCAGCAATAGTTCATGCCAAGCTTGAACACAAGCTCTTGTTCTTTCAACAACTCAAAATCACAGGGCAAGATCTGCCATGTGTGTTAACAAAGGAGGGCAAGTGTATTTAGTTTTATCTGCATTATACATGATATCTACATGCTTATTATGTTTACTGGGTCATTCAACTGTAACAATCTATAATCAAATAATTGATTTAAATAATTTATTTCAAGCTGGGCTCCATGGAGATACATAGCAATGCTATATTGCAAGGTGGGTGTTGGGCACTATGGGAAGTTGGTAAGTTCCAGAGCCACCAACAGTGGGGATCCTTACTCTTGGGGAGCAGAGCGTGGTCTAAGTTCCCTTGGCTCCAAGACTCACAGAGTTGTGCTGTTAAGGTTATTGTTCTGCCTCGGGCAACCACAATACTGATGGAGAGAAAGCCAAGGGATCCCATGAAGAAGATGAGCTTATGAGAGCCCTAGGCTGCCACCTGGCATGCTGAGATCTTTTAGAAAACTCACAGGATCCATGATTTGATTCACTTCAGATCTTCTAAATACCTGGCCCTGTTCTGTTGTGGCCTATGGGCTGAGTAAAGGCCCCAGGCCTCCTGGCATATGGGGATGATTTTCTTGGCATTTTCTTTATTATTTCTGCATCTCCTTCACATCAGAAAGCTGGGAATAGGGCTGGGCTTCTTCACAAACACAAGTTGAATCATGTCTGCTGTGCCAAGTAACCAGAAAGTTGCCTCCTCCACAATCCCAGAAAGAGGAAGAGCAGAATTTTAGCTCCAGGTCACTCACCCTGTTGCCAGATCCTCAGGTGGAGACCTCATACTTCTATTATCTCAAACCATGATTCCATTACAGTAGCCTCACCTCATTCATGGTTTCACTTCCTGCAGTTACACTTACCCTAGTTCAACTTAGGTCTAATGGAAAATTCCAGAATAAAAGGAACATCACCATTTTTAAGTTTTAAATTGCATACCATTCTGAGAAGTAAGATGAACTCTTGAAATATCTCATTTCATCTAGTACATGCATTGTCCAGTGTATCCATGCTGTTTATGCTAACCTCTTGATAGTCAGAGACCATCTTGGTTATGAGATCAACTGCTGTGTTCAGGTCACCCTGATATGCTTTAATTGTGGTCCCAAAGGGCAAGAGTGGTGATGCAGAGAAGGCAGCAGGGCATAAGGCATGGAGGACAGAGGAGCTCTGGCTCTACAGCCACACTGCAGAGAAAATATAATATGTACAGAGTTCAGTGTGAGCCGTGCAGTTTGGTGTATCCACTCTGAATCTTGGGACATAATCCTCTGGGTAACAGGAGGTTGCTGTAGCTATAAAACTAGAATGTGAAGAGACCATGTGCTAGACATCTGCAAGTGTTCAGTTTCTACTCCAGAAAGAGTCCCAAAACATCAGCAGAATGTACTTGGGACCAGGATTCCTCTGGTATTCCACTCAGGAGTGTGAGTCTTCTAAAAAGTTTGCCTCTCCCAGCCAGACAGAAGACAGGGAGAAAGCGAGTGAAGATTTCATAAAAGAACAAGCAACTTCTAAAACAAAGAAAAAGGAGAGGAGAGCACATACATGTCCAGAGACAGTGTGACACTGTGGTGGTTAGCAGCAGCTCTGGGGTCTTCTGTTTTAGTTCCAGATTTCTTGTCTTCCTCCTCCTGGTTATAACAGTATTTAATCTTTTATTGTCCAGATGTTTGTTTCTTAGTTTCAAGTGGATTTTTTTTTTAGTCTTACTTATCACTGAGGCTCTGAGAAGTTAAGTGATTTGCCCAGGATGGTGTACCTGGGACTCACTCCTGTTCTACCTGTGCCTGGGGGTGGGGTTAGAACAACGGGACAGCTAGAGTACAATATTGTCCCCCTTCTCCAGGGGCACCATGGGCATACTTACCAATGACAGTGGGTGAAACACATTAGTGTGCCCAAGGCTTTAGGGGTTTTGTTTTTTTGTGTTGTGTCTGATTAGCAAATCTAACCTCCAAAGCTAGTTCTCAATTTTTTACCATTCAGTATCTGTGGAAACTGAAATTTAGGAGTTATATAACCTGTTTAGGCTTACATCTACTCTGTGAGCCTTTACTCAGATGTTGGAACCTATTTGTGTGAGTAACTACTTGTTTTGAATTGTGGTAAAGAATGAAACTCACAAGTATGAGCTATGACCACACTTCACTTTCTGAATTCACACCTGGGAGACACCCAGCCATGTGGTGAGAGGGCAATGAGGTCTGCAGCACTGGGCCTCCTCCTGGGCATTGTTCTTACGTTTTGAGAACATCCACCATAACTCTCAAAACACAGACATGCATTTGAAGCACTCCAGGTAGTATAAAACTGTGTAATACTTAATGGAACAGAATGAAGCATACTGCAGAGAGGGTAGATGAATAAAACCCAATCAACAACAAAGTTAGTATAAAAATGTGTTAATCAGCTGGGTACGAGTGACTCATACTTTTAATTCTAACTGATTAGGAGGCTGAGATCTGAGAATTATAGTTCAAAGCCAGGCCCAGACAGACAAATCAGTGAGACTATATCTTTAGTTAAACCTGCAAAAAGCTGGAATTGAAGGTGTGGTTCAAGCATAAAATGGGGTTTTACATGATGAATACCGGCCTCACCTGGAGCCCTTTGCAGGTATATCCTTGTCCTTCTTGCTTTCCCTTACCATCTCCCTTCCTGCCTGCTCCTTCTACCTGGCTTTTCTCTCTGGGTCCCTACCCTGTGGTGGTCATTAATTTGAGAGCTGGTTATTGAGTGAGCTGCTCTGGTTACCGTTAATATCTCTTATTCTTACTTGAGTTCTAGCCCTCAGTATGAGTTAGCCTACTGCTGATTGCCCTGGTAGACAAGGAAAAAAATTGTATGAATGGGAATTCATCCCAATGATTCTTTTTTTAATATTTACTTTTTTGTTGGTCGTGGGGCTTGAACTTAGGGCCTGGGTGCTATCCCTGAGATTTTTTGCTCAAGGTTAGTGCTCTACCACTTTGAACCAAAGCACCACTTCCCATTTTCTGGTAATTAATTGGAGATAAGAGTCTTATGGACTTAGATGCCTGGGCTGGCTTCGAACAGGGATAGTCTGATCTTAGCCTCTTGAGTAGCTAGAATTACAGGTGTGAGCCACCAACACCTGGCCTAACTATTCTTTAATGGCCTGTTCACTACCCACCATTAAACAGAAAAATAATTTCTCCTAATAATAGAAAATGAATAATCTCAGAACCTCAAGCTCTTGCTTGGTTTTTTTCTACTCATGCCTGGTGCTGACACTCTCCTACTTGACCCACACTTCTACCAACTTTTTGCAGGTTAACTGGCAATAAGAATCTCACAGATTTGTCTCTCTAGGCTGTCTTTGAATCATAATTCTCAGATCTCAGCCTCCTAATTAGCTACGATTAAAAGTGTGAGTCACTGGTACCCAGCTGATAATCGTATTTCATACTAACTTTATTTGTTGTTAGCTGAGTTTTGTTCATTTACCCTCTCTGCAATATGCTTCATTCTGTTCCATTCAGTGTCAGATGATTTATATACCTGGAGGATACAGTGCTTTCCATTAGGAAGTGCAGCTTAATAGTATCAGGATATTTCCCCCCCCTCCCTCCTCCAGTTTTGGTGCTGGGGATGGAACCCAGAGGCTCATGCAGGCTAAGCAGGTGCTCTACTGCTGAACCATGCTCACAGTCTAACAGCAGTGAGTAATTAATAGAAATGGTGAAAAGAAATAGAAGAAATTAATGTGGGGTAGGAAAGAATTGGGTGGTTTTTTTTTCAGACTCTTGTCTTCAGATGCGTGTTGCTTTTAGTTACATATAAAAAAAAACAAAACATAGAAACTTCTTTTCTTTGGGAAGGGCGGAGGTGCTACACCTTTCTGAGATTTCTTTCCACAACAGAAACCTGAAGGGGTGTGTGTGGAAGTCAGAGATGTGAATCTTCGAATCTTCCATCAGCTATGCCAGGAAGAGGGTAGGGAGAAATCCAGCCCCAGGATTTTCTCCCCTTTGAAAATTTGCAGAGTTGCTATTGAGGGATGGTTCCTCCACCCAGGGGCTCCTCCTTCATCTGTTGTCTGGAGACTAACTCTACTGAAAGAGAGAAAAACTCTGATATGAGCAACTGAAACAAAAATGGACTTTAAACACATTCTCACAAAACAGAAATATTCTGTCTGAGACTATTTCCAAACCAGTGGGATTTAGGGGAAAATATATTATTTCCAGGGTCCTTCCTTCTTTCTCTCCTTCCTTCCTTTCTCCCTCATTTTCTCCTCCTTCCTTCCTTCCTTTCTTCCTTTCTTTCTTTCTTTCTTTCTTTCTTTCTTTCTTTCTTTCTTTCTTTCTTTCTTTCTTTCTTTCTTTTCTTTCCTTTTTTCTTCCTTTCTTCCTTCCTTCCTTCCTTTCTTCTTTCTTTGTTTCTTTCCCTTCCTTCCTTCCTTCCTTCCTTCCTTCCTTCCTTCCTTCCTTCCTTCCTTTCTTTCTTTCTTTCTTTCTTTCTTTCTTTCTTTCTTTCTTTCTTTCTTTCTTTCTTTCTTTCTTTCTTTCTTTCTTTCTTCTTGTTTGCCTGCTTGCCTCTTTGCCTCCTTGCTTGCTTGCTTGCTTTTTCTTTCTCTGTACAGTCATGGGGCTTGAACTTAGGGCCTGAGTACTGTCCCTGAGTTCTCATACTTAAACCTAGCACTCTACCATTTGAGCCACAGCTCTACTTCTGGCTTTTTGATGATTAATAGGAGAAAAGAGTCTCACAAACTTTCCTGCCCTAGTTGACTTCAAACTGTGATCCTTAGATCTTAGCCTCCTGAGTAGCTAGGATTACAGGTATGAGCCACCAGTACCTGGCTGGTATTTTCTTTTTCTTTGTGGATGAAAATGCTTTAAAGTCTATCACAACAGCTTTTCCAAGCAATGATATGCATGTCATGTGTTGATGTCATAAGTGAGTTTAGATGTCATAAATTGAGTGTATCAATTATCATTAGCAATACATCAATACTATATTCGACATACCATACATAATATATAGCATATAAGTATATGATAAATTGCATAATTATATATGCAGAATACAATACACATGTAGAATAAATGGCAATGAATACTATATATAATAAATGTTACATATAATACATATTTGAATGTATTATAGTAGGTATATTTTTCAGTATCACAAACTCATGTATAAAAATAATCTTATTTCTCTGTAATTGCACATAACATGTTTCACCTTTATTGGGCTTAATACTAGAAAACTTAATGCAGTCACCTGCAGGTTTTAACACTGATGAAAAATATAAAAGATCTTTTAGTGCCTGTTCTTATTTAAGTTATACTAGTAAAAAAAATGGGTTTAGACCAATTCTAGGAATGCAGAGACATATCTCCCTCCCTCAAAAAATAAACGCAGTTCCTTTCAGGTGCACTGGCTCACACTTATAATCCTAGCTTCTTGGGAGGCAGAGAACAGGAGGATTGCGGTTTAAAGCCAGCCCTATCAAAAAGTTCAAGAAATCCTGTCTCAGCCAATAAAAGCTGGGCAAGAACCCATCTCAACCAATAAAAATTGCTTGTGGTGGTGCATGTCATCCCAACTATGTGGGCAGTGTAAATAGGGGGATCATAGTGCATGCTTTCCCAGGCATCAATCTGAGAACCTATCTCAAAAATAACCAAAACAATAAGAGTTGAGGGTGTGACTAAAATGGTAAAATGCCTTTCTAGCAAGCAAAGGCCCCAGTAGAATACAAAAAATAATCACAGTTCTGTCAATATTCAAATTTGAGAAACCTAGGGCTAAGCACTCATAAGGATAGCACTCATAATGGAAATGCCTTGCTCTTTAAGTCTCAGGCTATTTCTGTTGACTATTCTGAGTACACTCAACCATTATGTTTTTGGAGTTTGGGGTGGGGAATCTCCTGAAGCTTTGGGCACTCCCACCACACCCACATTCCTGCTCTCCAGAGATGTCACAGGCACTTGTACAGTATGTATCTGGACTGGCTCTGCCTGCCCAAAGAGGCCTCAGGCAGGGGCACAGAACTCCACACAGGGGCACAGACAGGCAAAGCCCAAGCCTGGAGAATGGGGGCACTTTCCTTAGGCCCCTAAAGAAAGACAAAGACTCCTCTCTCTAATTGGTTCTCACACCACAGCTGCTTCTCTTTTAGCCAGACTAGAAAGGTTGTTTTGCTTCAACTTAACTGTGCTCTGGGATTTGGAAAAGCTTTCCAATTGTTCAAAACCCTTGTGGAAACTGCTTCACGCAGTGTGTCTGTCTCCTCCCTGCTGTTCTGTTTACTTGTATGTATGGGATGTGGTCACTATGTTTTCATACCGTTTGTTTTTCTTTACCTTCTCTCTCTTTTTTTTAAGGCAGTCAGTTCTTTCAAAATTGATCCTATTATTTTTCTATTTCAACAAAGAGCATTCTATGAGCTAAGTACCAGCTTACCACACTATTAAACAAACACAAACAATCTATTTCTCAGTGGAAGAAATAATCACTGAAACCTACCAAGTATTAGCTGATGTTAACTTTCAGTTCTCTGGAAATAACTATCTGAACATTCAAATAAATGCTGCTCCCATAAGACAAATGCTTGGAGTAACCCACCCACTCATTCTTTAGCTTTCCTGAGTTTGTAGGTAAGGAAGAGAGGGCTCTGCTGTCTCTGTCTGTCCCCTGTATGCATGGATGCTACAGGGAGGGATTCACCCACCAAGTATGGATCAAAGTATCAAAAAACAAAATAAATCAAACAAGAACAACAACAAAACCAACCTTCATCTGTACTTCTGAACACAAATAACATTCTCTCTTGGTCATTATTTCCTAAACAATACAGTATGAGTATTTACATAGCATATTCATTGTATTGTGTTATAAGACATATAGCCGTGATTCAAAGCATAGAGAAGGATGTGTGGTGGCTCTGTCCAGAACTTCCATATGCCACATGCCATTTCATAGAAGGGAACTGGGCATCCTAGGAAGCTTATATCCACAGGGATATGATCTCCCCAGACCCTGATGAACACCATTCTACCAACCAGGGGCTTGGTTTTGTTTTTCAGTGAAAAACTGTACTGTTAGTAGTAAAAATTGCACCTTATAAATATCAAACACTTCTTATAGAATTCTACAGGTTAAATAGAATAGGGTTTTGTTTGTTTTTAGATTCAAGTCCTCCTTGACTGACATTCCACCAAACAAATGAGAAAGTGAGAGCAAAGCCAGGTAAAGTCAAGAGAATTGCCTTCAGTCAGACACACTCCTCTGAGAACTAAGCACTTACCAGACACATGATTTTTTTTTGTAGGCATTTCTTTCTTTTTTTGGGAGGGGGGTGGTCCGGTCGTGGGGCTGAACTCTGGGCCTGGGCGCTGTCCCTTAGCTCTTCACCTCAAGGCTAGCACTCTACCACTTGAGCCACAGCGCCACTTCCGGCTTTTTTCTTTTTGCTTATGTGGTGCTGAGGAATCGAACCCAGGGCCTCAGGCATGCAAGGCAAGTGCTCTACCACTGAGCCACCTTCCCAGCCCCCATTTCTTTCTTTTCTTTTTCTTTTTTCTTTTCCTTTTTTTGTCTTCCTTCCTTCCTTCCTTCCTTCCTTTTTTGGTTTTGTTACTGGTGCTTTGAGCCCTGTCCTTCCCTAGGTTTTTTTGCTCAAGGCTAGTGTACTACCACTTGAGCCATACCTTTAGTTCCAGCTTTTTGCTGGTTAATTGAGATCCTCACATCTCAGCCTCCAGAGTAGATAGGATTATAGATGTGAGCCACTGGTACCCAGCTTGTATCAGGCATTTCTAAAATGGAACAGTTCTTTTCAAGCAGCTGATAAGCTCACGGTGCTCTAAGTATGAAAAAAGTACTTATAAATAAATAAAGGACAGGACAGGTCCTACAAAAGAAGAACTACAAAAATGTTTTAGAAATGGAAAGAAGAAAAATGTCTACAGAAGACCTGAACCCCAGCAGCGCCAGGGCACAGATGGCCCTCTGCACACCCAGAAGGAAAGTTTAGAACTCCTGAATTGATCTAGCTGTCCACTAGTGTGGACAGATCTTCCAGAAGGAAGAATAATCTTTCTACCTGTTTGAAGCTTGAGCACCTGTGTAGTTAATCTATTGTGCTGAATACTTTATGGAAAATACAAAGAAACCTGTAACAAAGTTTCCACATGATTAGAATCTCAAGATCTCTCCAGACAGGAGGACCCTCCCAAAGACTCCCTCTGTAGCTGCAGGGTCCCTGTGGCAACCCTCACTGTTCTACCTATGGTCCTTAGCCTGGAGAGACTAAAACTGGCAGTAAAACACACAGAGCCAAGGTTAGCCGCACCGTGAGGACTCATGGGAATCCCCCTCCAGAGGAACTTCCACTACTCCTGGCCAACAGCTGAGCATTAGAAAGAATATTCTGTCTTCTAGGGTACAACCTTCAAGTGACAAGGAACTGGGAGAGTGACTGATAATCTGGAGGTTTCTTAGGTGGGTTTAAAGGCAGGGGATGTAGATTGCCAAGGGTTGTGGTCTTGAAGCTAAGTGAAACAGAACTTTTGGAGCTACAAGTCCTTGTGGCCTCCATGCAGCGCTACATCTCTTTTCTGGAGAGCCAGGGAGTGTAGGTCACCTTCTTCCTCATGGTCTATCCATGACACATTATCCATCAGAGTTTTTCTTCAGCTGGGTCCACACATTATTGATTAAGGTATGGTCCAGATGCTGATCCCATTGACCTTGGCGAGAGCACTTTCCTTGGCTCTGCATTGCTGGGAATTATTTACTGATTCTTGACAAAGCAGGGGACAGGAGGATACCCCATTAACATCCTCATGCTGCCTGGCAGAGGAAACAAAATGTGTGCATACATATCCTATTGAATTCATCATGTGTGTGCATACGTGCACAAATGTCCCTCCCTCCCCCGATGTGTGCATGCTGGTCCTGGGGCATGAACTCAGGGGCATTATCCCTGAGCATTTTCTTCTCAAGGCTAGAGCTCTACCACTAGAATCACAGTTCAACTTCCAACTTTTTGGTGATTAACTGGAGATAAGAGTCTCATGGACTTTCCCGCTTTGAACTGTGATCCTCAGATCTCAGCCTCTTGAATAGCTAGTATTACAGGCATGAGCCACCAGTGCCCAGCTCCTATTGGCTTTTCAATGCAGAGAACACACTGCTCATAGACCCTGGGGAAAACTTTATAGGCAGTGGGCACAAACACTGGAGAGATTTGTTTCTTTTTAACTTACTGTAGGCTATTCTCTTGGGCTACTTTACTTGTGTCATCTAGTCTAATTCTTATCCCCAGCCTGCCACGTTGGTATTATTTTTCTACTTTGCATTTGAAGAAATGACACACTGGTGTTGCCATAACTTAACTGTCAATGAACTTTGTGGTAGAAGATAGAGTTACAGTTGGGTGAAATTGAAATTGGAGGTGTGGCTCAGTAGTAAAGTGCCAACTTTGAGTAAAAAAAGACAAATGAGAGAGAAATACCCTGAGTTCAACACACACAGTATCAACACACAGAGACAAGTTGGGTAAGATGGGGGTGAGCTTGGGACTAAGGATATGGCCCAAGTGATAGAAGCTAATCTAGAGGCCTTGATTTCAGTATTACACACACACACACACACACACACACACACACACACACACACACACACACACTCACACACACACACACACACACACACACACACACACACACACACACACACACACTGATACTTGCAATCCCAAGTGTAAAACCTTTATGGATCTCTCCTGAAAATGAAACCAATTATTCCAGGTAGCCATGAGCAAGGCACAGTACTGTCTGTCAGGAAGGCACATAGCAGCTCAGCCCATGGGTGAGTCAGGCTGGCCTTCATTGAGAAGCCTTGGTGATAAGAATTAGAACTGTCACCACTGGGCGCTTAACCATCCTCTCACATCCTTTTCCTGAAGTGTTGAGCTGACATTACTACCTATTGTTCTAATTGGTTTATTTTTATGTAAACCCGACCTAAATTGAATTCACTTAGTATGAATTGTCCCTTCTGTGTCTCTTTTTCCTTCTGTGGTCCTAGAGAGTATGTGAGATGGGACCTATTCTGAGCCATTGATGTTCAAGTCTTAACTAAAAAGACTCAGCACAGCGGCTGCTGCAGCCGCAAAGTGGAGTCTTTCTCTAAAATAGCCACTTGGCAGGTGTTATCCAGCCCTCTAAGTCTAATGAGAATCGAGGAGGCTCTGGAATCTTTTCAAGTCTATCCGGGTTTGCAGGGAGTGCTGATAGCATGTGAGAGTGACCCAGGGGACAGTGGAGGAGATGAAAAGAGGCTGTTCAGATTAAAGAAGATTTAGGAAAGAAAGGGATTAGCAGGACACAAAAGCTAGATTTGCGGGTTTATTTAGCCAGTGCAGCATAGCATGCTAGGACGGGGATGTCCAGAAAGAGATAAAAGAGACTAACGCAGGAGGTCACAGGGCAGCAAAGATGAGCTGAACCCCCCACCACAGCTGCTATATCTTCTGATAATTGAAAACGAGCCAACAAGGGCTGCTTCCCGTGACTAATTCTGCCTCTTCCACCAAGTAATAAGAAGAGATACAATGACAAGCTGACTCTTGGATGACTGAGGGGTCAGGTCTCAAATAAGCTTAGGAAGTAGAAAGCTCACTTTATGCCAGTCTTTGTGGCAGGTTTTTTTCTATTTGAGTAACAAAGCAGTTTAACTGAATGTCTTTTTTTTTTTTTTTTTTTTTTTTTTGGTTGTGGGGCTTGAACTCTGGTCCTGAGCACTGTCCCTCAGCTCTTCAGCTCAAGGCCAGTGCTCTACCAATTGAGCCACAGCACCACTTCCAGTTTTCTGGTGGTTTATTGGAGATAAGAGTCTCACTGACTTTCCTGCCCAGGCTGGCTTTGAACCACGATCCTCAGATCTCAGCCTCCTGAGAAGCTAGGATTACAGGCGTGAGCCACTGGCACCCGGCCTGAATGTCTTTTTGAAGACCAAAAATCACAGACATCCTCCCCTACTGGTTATCTCTTCCCCAGTGGTGGGACCAGAAATCCCCCCAAGTGAAAGGATTATTCAAGAAAGTCAGCGGGAAGCCTGTACCTGTGTCCTGATGTGGCCCTCTGCCGTAGCCAAGGACACACACATCATGGGCAAGAATACTTGCTGCAAAGGCCAGCTCCTTGCTGCAAGGCAGAGAAGTCTTTCAGTATTTATTCCATATATTAGTATCCATCATCATTGTCCTTACTCTGCAACACAGAAAATCCTTAGAATAATCTATTCTCCTCCACCCATGAATGTCACTCAAATGTCTGAAAATAGCTGGCATTCTCTTTTCCTTCTGAACTGTTATTGACAGCAATCCTGACAATTTGTTTTTGGCTTCTTTACTGGCCATTAAAGGGGAAAACTTTTGATTTTGTGCCTATTTTCACATGGTTCTTAATGCTTGGAATCAGTCCTGAGATTTTCACCCTAATCAGGAGTCTACTAACCCTGTATCACCATGCCTGCTCAGAAGAGAATGAAGGCCCACCAAAGCTGTCCTCAGTGTCTCACTATGAGACTAGAGTTACTACCATGAATGGGAGCTGTAATGAAAACAAGTGACCACATCTGTCCATGTGGTATTTGTCAGACATTATTGAGTTCCTGCTACATACATGTTGCCCACTTGGTGCCTACTTTATCAGAGTCCTGCAGAAGCTCAGTTTAGCAGAAGAACTATAAACTTTAATCACAATTAAGTATGATGTAGCTGTAAAAATAGTAAGTTCTAGAGATTAAAATGTAGAATGAATGTTCAATGGGTATTTAATGGAAAAAAATGTTCCTCAACAAGAAAGGATATGGCAAAAGGGGAGGAGGGGGTTAGAATACTTGCCTAACATGCAAGAAGTCCTGGGTTCCATATACAGTGCCAGAAGGAAGGAAGGAAGGAAGGAAGGAAGGAAGGAAGGAAGGAAGGAAGGAAGGAAGGAAGGAAGGAAGGAAGGAAGGGAGGAAAGAAGGGAGGGAGGGAGGGGAAGGGAGGGAGGGAGGGAGGGAAGAAGCAAGGAAAGGAGGGAAGGAGGAAGGGAAGAAGAGAGGAAGAAATGAAAGGAGGGAGGAAAAGTGAGCAAGAGAAAAGGAGGGAAAAGAAGAGAGAAGAAAGAAAAAAGGAGAGAGAAAGACTGAGAAATAATTTCTAGCCTTAATTGGTGTGAATTTCTGGAGGTACCAAGTTTACTGAAAGAGGAGAGTTATCGTGATTAAGAACACCTTTAGAATGTGAATGTACTTGATGTTGTACAGTGGTAAAGTGACTCAGTTTTCACAACTGCATTACTCCTGTTAGTCCACCTCCTATCCCCAGGTCATATTTTTAAAAGATATACACAGGTACCTATATTGCAAAGTAGGATTGGACTGATTCAAGGTATTACAAGATAGACATATCAATTAATTAATTAATTGACTAATTTTGGAGCTGGCGTTTGATCTCAGGGTCTTACATTTACTAGACTGGTACAATACCTGTTCAGCCCTGCTTTTGCCTGCTCTTCCCCAGAGTTTTGCTTCTTGCCCAAGAGCACATCTAAGCCACAATCTACCCATTAAGCTTCCTGTAATTACTGGGATCACAAGCTGAAGCAGTGGCACAAGCCACTGTGTCCAGCATTCCTTCAGTAGACACAGTCTCTCAGAACTTTCTGCTCAAGCAAGCCTGATGCCACAATCCTCCCTATCTTAGCCTCCCATGAAGTTTTAGATGATAGATATGTACTATTCTACCCAACTACAGATTGAGTAGGTGTCTTACAAACTATTCTGCTCAGGAAGTTGGCTGTAAACCACAATCCTCCCATTCTCATCTTGTTAAGTAGCTAAAATTATAGCCATGAGCCACTAGTCCTTTGGCCTAGCTTTGGCAATTCTTTAATGAAAAGATTGTTAATGAATCAAATAGTGGCATTGTCTTCCATTGGGAAGCTCACCGTGTCCAGCAGCTGCCCAGAGTAGCTCTGCTTGGGAGAGGTGGGTGTGAATTTCACCCACTGACACTCCTGTCTCTTTCCCAGACCCCTTCACATATCCCAACCACCCCCACTGTCACAAATGAAGCCCAACACTCAATATTTCAAGGATCATAAGGCTATTAGCTTTCCATCACTGTGACAAAATATCAAAGATAATAAACTTATAAGAAGGAAAGTCTTATTTTAACCAATGGTTTCAGAAGTTTTGGTTTATACTCAACCTTATTACTGTGCTGTGGCAACTCAGCACATCAAGGTGTGATAATGTGGAGGAGGAGGAGTAAGCCTGTCTACCTATGGCAGTCAGAAAGCAAAGAGGGAGAGAAGAAGGGCCTGGGGTTCAAATATCCTTTTCAAATATCCCAATAATTTAACTTCCTTCCATTAATCCCTACCTCTTAAGGGTTCCATCCTCCTCAAAGTGCTACAAGTTGGCAAACACTATTTCAAGAAATGGGCCTTTGGGGCACACTTACCCATGTGATAGCATACATTGAAGGGTGGAAGCCAAGCAAATGAAGAATCACAAAAAGCCAATCATTGACACAAGTGAGGTGAGAAAAACAAACTGAACCTTATAACACTTCAAATACAGGTTAAGTCACTCCTGACATCTCTTCACTAAGGACTAAATCAGTAAGCTACTGGGAAGGAGTTTCTTAGTGAAAAAGCAGTAAATGAGTGAATAGTCTAGGCAACAGGTTACTTTCTTTGATAACAACAAGTTTAAACAACATTTATGGCACCCACAGAGTCCTAGGTCTCTCCTTCATGGGTCTGTGAACATAATTGGGGGAAAAAACTAAAAAATCAGAGAGACCTTAGAGGAAATGTAGAAATGACAGCTTTCACCTTTGGCTGCTAATCATGCAACATGAAAACTAAGGCTAAGAGTTTTCCAGCAGAGATCACGTACTTTGTACTGGAATGATATTCTAGATATTGGACAATATTAGAGAGAGAAAAAGACATGACTCCACACATAAGATTCCTAATTCAGAAGAAAGGTAGGTAAATAGCAATCAACAACTTACATTTTATGTGCTAGATGTAAGTTTACTCACCCCAACTCTACAACTCTTATTCTTATTCAGTGAGGAACTGATGCATTGGGGGTGGGGGTGTGAGGTGTTTGATGTAAAGGAATTAGCACATGTGGTGACATTATTTGGTACAGGGTTCAGGTGGCCATAGGCTCTTCTGATGAGAAAAATTCAGTAAAACAGACAGCTTGCTGTGCCTCTCAGTGGTCATGAGGATCAAATGCATTTAAATTCCTTTCACCCTCTTTCTCTAAGTTGGAGACACCCACAGTCCTCTTGCTAGTTTCTGTATAGTTTCATAAGCAATTTCTTAAGAAGTCTGGAGAGAAATGAGATGATGGATTTAAAGCCATCTTAAACTTGAGGGTGGACCCATCAAGAGCACAGCCAACACAGAACAGGCTCTCATATATTTCAAATGAATCCTCTGCGGAGAAAGCCACACTCAATAGAAATAATTTTGGGATTTGATTTTGCATCCTGTCCTTCAGCTTCTGATCCTCATACAAGTAGCCTGTTTGTCTTTGAGCACATGTTGTGGCTTGACTTCCTGTTCTTCTTCATGAAATGTTAAAATACTGTAAGAGTCTACTGTGTCCTTCTGATGACATAATTTGTGAAGTTATTTCTAAGATGATCATAAATGTGGTTAACAAAGCCCTGCTTCCAGCTAAAAGAATGGCTTTTAAAGTGAAAATAGCAAGTACCATTCCACTCCTACTACACATGGGAAGTTCTTGGGGGAAAAAAAAGCAGAATAACTTAAACTCAAGGGAATAAAGCTAATGTTGATCAAAGCCAGAGAACATGAATCCCAGCATGGTATCAATGGTGTTCATGATATAAATGAACAGTGTTTTACCAGGTAGAAACTGGGATAACTTTCCATATTAAAACACTACCTACTCTGATCCATCATAACTAGGTGACAAACTGCAGGTGTGTGGCCATGTCATATTTGTCGAGAAACAAAATAAATTCAATAGCTTTTTGCAGAAATTATAGTTTATTCTATGTATATATGTATGTATGTATGAATCTGTCTGTCTGTCTGTCTATCTGTTGTTTCTGTCCTGGGCTTGAACTCAGGATATCATACTCTCACTTAGCTTTTTGCTCTCTGCTTCCAGTTTTTGCTGGTTATTTGGATATAAGAGTCTCATCGAATCTGTTTGAGCTGGCTTTGAATATTGATCCTCAGATCTTAGCTTCCTGAGTAGCGAGGATTACAGAAGATAGTGAGCTACCAGCGCCCAGCTATTCTCCCATTTTATAGGGGAATAAATTGAAGTGAACAGAGTGGAAGATTCTTGGCCCAAACTTCACAATATTTTTTGCTACAACAGCAACAAGTGTTGGAGGTGAATACTGTTTTAACTACATTGCATGACTGGTTTTTGTACCAAAAACTTGTAAAACCATCAATTCCAAAGTGATCCATAAGATAATGGATCATTAGAATATAAAATGAGGTAGAACTATCTCATCAAATTAAAATTTTTTTCAATCCTGGGGATTCAATTTAGGGCCCTATAATTGCTAGGCAATATCTGTACCACTTGGGGCACAACTCCAGCCTCTTTGGGTATTTCACGATAGAATCTTACTTTATGTCTAGGCTAGCTTGGACTATGATCCTAGTACCTGTGTTTCCCTGAGTCACTAGAGATGACAGACATGAGCCATTGTTCTTCCTCCATAGCTAAATAACAGGCATGCAACGCCATACTCAGCCATTGGTTGAGACAGAGTCTCATGTTCTATTCTGCTCAGGCTGACCTGGTACCACTACCTCCTGATCTCTACTTCTGAAGTAGCTAGGATTACAGCCTTGAGCCATCATACTTGGCTTCAGATTGAATTTTAATGAAAAATAAAAGGGCTTTTAAAGTTGAGAATTGGTCATTATTTTCAAATTTTAAGAAAAAATACTAACAAAAGTCAAATAGTTTGATGTTTTAAATTTTCCAGCTTAAACTCTTAGCTTGAATACAAACTAATGTATAGTTGGGCTAAACATATGAGTTGGGCTAAAGACACAGATGACATCAACCAGCTGGGAGACAGTTTTTAATATGACACGATAAGACTTCTTAGGTCTCAGCTTGTTCATCTGTAAAATGGAATGTTGAATTAAGATGAATAATGTTTTATGGTCTCATTCAACAAAACTTTATTGGTCATTGTCAGAGATTAAATTGTTTCCCTCACACAAGAAAATCCCTTCTGTATCTCAGAGTGAGACTCATTTGGGTCTGTAAAGTAATAATTAAGTGACAATGAGATAATTAGAGTGACTGTGATTAAGTATCACTAGTGTTTTGGCCAGAAGCAGAGGTTCAGATCCAGAAATCTGGGAAAAAGACCATGTGAGGACACAAAGAGAAGGCAACCATCTTCCTATCAAAAAGAGAGGCTTCAGAAGAAGGAATCACAAGGGCTCCTTGACCTTGGACTTCTGACCTACAGAATTGTGAGAGAATGAATGTTTGTTGTTCCAGTTTGGGAAACTTTGTTATGACAGCCCTCAATCACAAAACAATCCTAAACAAAGACCACTGCTATTCCTTGCATTCTTGGAATGACAAACACTTTGAAGGTAGTGTTCCACTTCATCCTCTCTATATAGTTAGGAGAGAGGGCTTGGCTACCCGAATTCACATTCCTACTACTTGCTGCTAAAAAATTAATTGATTAAAAATATTAAATTCTAAAGATGTTTTGTCTTTTGGGTCGTAAGTTAACATTATGTGCAGCATAGTCATTAAATTTTATAATAGTTGTGTTGGTAGTCATAATAAGAAAGTAGCATTAAATAAGACCTCTCAATTACTTCGCAGATATGTGTTTTGAAACATTTACTCTACAAATGCATATATGCATTAGAGAATATACTGAACAGGCCGGGTACTGGTAATTCACTCTTGTGATCCTGGCTACTTTGGAGTCAAGGATAGGAAGATTGAGCTTCAAAGCCAACCTAGACAGAAAACTTTATAAGGCCCCCATAGTAGCATATGTCTGTCATCCCAGCTTTGAAAAGACGTGAAAAGTAGAAGGACTGTGGTCCAGATGCATATAGCCAGTCAGGAAGCAAGAAACTTATCCTCATCTCAAAAGTAACCAGTACAAAATAGGCTATCCTTGTTGCTCAGTGGTAGAATACTTTTCTGGCAAGTGCAAGGCCCTAATTTCTTTTTTTTTTTAATTTTATTTTATTTTATTTGTGAACATACTGTACAGAGAAGTTACAATTACATGGGCAGGATAATGCATACATTTCTTACCAAGCATTGCAGCCTCCTCCTTTGTTTACCCTTCACATCCCTTCCCAGCCTCCCCCCTCCCCCCATCCCAATCCTTCTCCTTCCCCCCCTTCCCCCCCCCCCACCGACGTTGTAAAGCTCGTTTTGGACATGACAACTTGTACTTCTCATTGTTGCAACAGGTCCACCTGTATCCTTAAACAACTGGTTTTTCCCCATCTCCTCCACAAGTTATACTGACATCAAACATAGTGAAAGCAGGGGTTATACTGTGGGGGAGGGACATACAAAGCAACAAAGAGATAATCTTATAAATGCATTAGAAACACATGCATGAAAGAAAAAAAACATTAAAATACACATCTAAGGGTTCATTTTCCTGACATCACATTATCTGACCTTTTCCACTTGACTCATACATCTACTAGATATTACAAATAAGGGAAACCATGGGACCTATGTTTCTTTGGGCCTGGCTTACTTCACTTAATATAGTTTTTTCCAAGTTTTTCCATTTCCTAACAAATGGGGCAATGTCATTCTTTCTGATGGAGGCATAGAATTCCATTGTGTATATATACCACATTTTCTTGATCCATTCATCTACTGAGGGGCATCTGGGTTGGTTCCATATCTTAGCTATGGTAAATAATGCTGCAATAAACATAGTTGTGCTGGTAGCTTTAGTGTGGTCTTGTTTGTAAACATTTGGGTAAATGCCCAAAAGTGGGATTGCTGGATCATAGGGGAGATCTATGTGAAGTCTTTTGAGGAACCTCCATACTGCTTTCCAAAGTGGTTGAACAAGTTTACATTCCCACCAACAATGAAGTAAAGTTCCTTTCTGTCCACATCCCCTCCAGCATCTGTTGTTGTTAGAGTTCTTGATTTTTGCCGTTCTAACTGGAGTGAGGTGATATCTCAATGTTGTTTTGATTTGCATTTCTTTTATGGCTAGGGATGTTGAACATTTCTTCATGTGTCTATTGCAAGGCCCTAATTTCAAAGTCAGTTATCAACGAAAAAAAAAAGGAAGAAAAGAATATTTTGGACTATTCCTTGATGGACTAGTAAATATGATTGCAAAATAACCCAGTATAGTCTACAAAATTAAAGAAACTGCCAAGTGCCCATGGCCCATGTCTGTAATCCTAAGTAGTCAGGAGGCTGAAATATGAGGATTTGAAGCCAGTCCAGGCAGAAAAATCCATGAAACTGTTTTCTCCAATTAACCAATAAAAATCCAGAAGTGGCTCAAGTGGAACAGTGCTAGTCTTGAGCAAAAAAGCTAAGGGGCAGTGCCCGGGCCTTTAGTTTAAGCCCCAGTAGCAGCTAAATAAATGAAAATAAAGGGTAGATTGACATGAATTTTATCCGCACAAATACTTTGCAGCCTCCCATTTCCCAGCAGCATGTTCAGGGTTAAGTGAAGTGCATTTTGTTTGTCTGTTTGTGGTACTGGGAGTTGAACTTTGTCCTTACACTTGATAGGCCAGCATGACACTGCTGAGCCAAGCCTTTAACCCTGGTTATTTTTAGGATAGGATTTCACTTTCCACCCTGGTGTGCACCTGAGCTGTGACCTGCCTGCTTTTAGGCTTCTGGTTGTTGCAGGGATCAGAGGCACACTCCATGATATCCAGCTTCCCTTCTGCAGAGATGGAGGCTTGAAGGCTTTTTTTTTTAGCCTGTGTTAGCCTGGCCCCACAATCCTCCCAATCTTGGGTTCTCATATAGTTTGGGATGACAGGCAAGAGTCATTATACCCAGCTATTGGTTGAGAAAAGGTCTCATGAAGCTTTTTCAGCTGAACTTTGATCTTCCCAGTCTCATACTATCAAATAGTCAGGATTACAGGTGTGAACCTGGCTTAAAGTGATCTTTTTACGTGGTCTATGCAAGTGTGTATTATACTAAGAGCAATTAGATCACTCAAAATTTAATATATCTCTTCATAAAGATTATAGGATGCATTTAGTACTTAATGTCCAATAAAGCTGGTTTTCTTGAAAGGAAATTTCTTCAAAATTATTTGATAATAGACTTAAATTTGTAATTCTTAGAAATTGTAATTACATAAGTATATCACATAAATATACCTCTAATTCAGTAAGTTTTCAAAGCACTGTGACTAATCTTTAATTTTTGTAATTAAATTGACATGCTTGAAAAGGCTAAAATTTTTGAAGTGTACATAAAAGCTTAACTATAAAATGTCTCCTGCCAGACACCAGTGGCTCATGCCTGTAATCCTAGCTACTCAGGAGGCTGAGATCTGAAGATCGAAGTTCAAAGCCAGCCTGGGCAGGAAAGTCCGTGAGACTCTTATCTCCAATTAACCACCAGAAAACTGGAAGTGGTACAGCGGCTTGAGCTGAAGATCTCAGGGATAGAGCCTAGGCCCAGATTTCAAGACCCACAACTGACAAAAAGAAACAAAAATAAAAATAAATAAAATGTCTCATATCACTGCACTTGAATAAAAATACATGCAATCATTATTTGTCTCAATACTTCAAAGAAATTTTTAATTCCTAGTACATAAGAAGGTCTTGGATATCTGAAAATCAGTGCTGTTTGTAGATAACCACACAATAATTGCTAAATCACTTAATGAATACTTTAAGAATTATCAACAATATAGTATGACAGTTAATTTTTAATTTCATTACAGTGAGTGTAACTACCCTGTTATTTGTGTTTCTGTGCTGCACATTATACCCCTTCTTTATTACTTGGTCCAAATGAGTATGTCATGTGACAGGGAATGAACCCCAGAAGAGTGAAATTTTAACTCCTTCAGTATGTAATATTCAATGAGTAACAAGCCAGGCACTGGTGGCTCACAATTAGAATCCTAGCAACTCTAAAAGCTGAGATCTGAGGATCTAGGTAGGAGAGTTTGTGAGATTCTTATCTACAATTAACCACCCAAAAAGGCAGAAGTAATGCAGAGGCTCATGTGGTAGAGCATTAGCTTTGAGGACAAAAGCTCAGGGATGGAGCTGGCACAAAACAAAATAAAGCAAAATCAAATTAAACCCTCAAAAGTAATTCTTATCAGAAATTGTAGTAACTACTATTGTTTTTGTTTTTGTTTCTGTAGCAAGTTAGGATCTGCCCAGCACTTCTACATGCATGTTGTGTTATCCTTCAGGGTCCCTGGAGGGAAAGTGTATATTATCATTTTTAATCACAAAGGAAATAACCAGCCAATATGTAATGTCAACATACCAGGAAAACTAAATTTTAATAAAAATTAGTGTTGAAAGAGATTCAACCCTCTTAACCTTATTTTTTTTATTTTTTTATTTTTTATTTTTTTGGGGTCCGGTCGTGGGGACTGAAAAAAAAAATACTAGAGAGCAAATAAATGGCAAGAGGAAGAACTTGGGGCTGAAAATGTTGGTAGAAATGTCCCTAGCTACTTCTGACATCTGGCAACTAGGTAGAGGAGAAGTCAGGTAACAAAGGCAAGAATGTAATTCCTATCCAGTTGAAAGGTAGACAGGTATTGGCATTAGATGGACAAGCTTCTTACTTCTATTGACCTCCCAGCTCTGGTAAATTTTGAAAGGGCAGGCACAAAGTGGCTGATGTGACATCATCTCCGCTTACTCCTTTCCATGGTTCCTTGTTCCCCAGAATGGCTAGGTCTAGGTGCTCATTGCTGGGATGGCTTATCCCAGTTTGGTATTAAAGGAGGTTTGAATTCAAGGCCTGGGCACTGTCCCTGAGCATTTCTGCTCAAAGCTAGCACTCTACCACTTTGAGTCACAGTACCACTGGTTAATTAGCGATAAGAGTCTTGAGCCATGCTTCCAGCCTAGCTCTTTGCAAGTTAGTTGGGAGATGAAGTCTTAGGGATTTTTCGGCCCTGGCTGGCTTTGAACTGCAATCTTTGCCACAAAAACCTTTTGTTATTCCAATTAAAGCAACAAGGAGACCAGTAGAATAAGTAGAGTTTACCTGGTCCTTATTAAGAATTGACCAAATATTCTTCAATGACAAAACTTGTTAGATGTGATGAGAATTTTAGCACAGATATGGTATTGATTTCTTTCTGGTAACACTAACAGTGCTTAAGTTAACCAAAGTTACAGAAAGAGCCTTAGCTTTTGCAAATCCAAAGCAACCTTTCACCAGGAAATCAGATGCATGTGATGGAGCCAAGCGAGACTCCAGTCTACTTTTACCATGGCGGAAGTAGTCAGGATAGTCTAGGCAGGAGTGAGGCCTATCTTCCAGGTTGGAGGAGATGGACTGGATCTGGACTCATGTAGACTGGTGGCACTGAACTACGAATCCAAACTGAACGAACTTCAGGAATCTCAGACAATTTAAGCCAAATAACTTGATTACAATGCCAGATGACAAGTTTACACAGACACAGGCATACACAAATAGGCATGCACACACAGAATCAAGTTGAGGTCGGCGCATAATCAAGTTGGTGCAAAATAGCAGCTGAGCTCCCAGGATGCCAATATGGTGCATCCGCCACATGGACAATGCTAGAGAGAGCTAAAGATTTTGACAGTGAGGGTGCATTGCTTCTAGCATACATGGAGCTTCAGGTTCCACCCCCACTACAAAGGCAGAGGAGGGATTACACAGGGGAAGGGGCCTCACATGGGAGGCCACAAAAGAGGGGAGGGCCTCACAGGGGAGGCTGCAAAACGGGTATACCTCACTGGGGAGGCCGCAAATGGGGGTACCTCATGGGGGAGGCTGCAGAAGTAGGTGGAGCAGTAAGCTTGGTGGAAGGTTAAGAGTCAGATGAGACCCAACCCTTAACCCACCATGTGGCCAAGATGGCGAACTCAAGATGGCGAATTTCTTTAAAAAATGCAAAAAAAAAAAACCTAAACAAAATGGAAAATCTGACAATTTTCAAACCTAGAATGACTAACTTTTGAGACGGAACCTGGGGGGGGGGGGGAGACCCAGCCTATGTTGCACTCTTCAGGGCACAAGCCAAAAAGTTGTAGAAAAGAGAAAGGGAAAGTTAGACATGATTGGCAGAGAGAGAGAACAAAGAGAGCCTGAAAGTAAACAGACTTCTGACCACTTACCATTGCAGTAGCAAAAACTGTACATCTGAGAATGGCATAAAAATGAGGCGCTCTGGCTTTCCAGGGAGCACAGGAAGCATTTCAAAGGGGTTTCACGGCTGGGGCAGACTCGCTGCACCCCATTAAATGTGTAGGAGAGTCAGTCTGGTGAGTGAAGGAGAGCTGACCAGGCAGAAGCGGCGTCCTGACTTCCCCCAGGGCCCTCTAGAGAAAATGGCCAAGCCCCCAAAACCAAGTGTCCTTGGCTTTGGAGGTGACCGGCCTTTCAGCTAAAGGCCGTAGGAGCTCTCTGGCATGGCACCACATCTGGACAGAGACTGAGCAACAAAGAACTGTAGAGTAGTTTCACTCACCAGAGTAGAGTCGTGTTATGGACGTGAATGTGAAGGCCAGCAATGGTATTGGTGAAAAGTCTCATGTGGTGTCTCAAAGCAGTTCGGTTCGCAGAAAAGGGGTGGTTAGGAAATTCTAACATTTCCAACTCAAAAACCCCATCCGAGTCACGGCACCATATGTAAGCTGTATTAAATAGGTAGGTTTCATTAGGTAACTGATGAGGAGAACATCACGTGCTATTCAGGCAGGAAAAGAAGTTTATTTACCAAACTGCTGCCCCCGCCATGCATGGTGGAGAAGCATGGCTGAAAAGGGAAAAGGGGGGTGACTCACCCCTGGGCCAGGACTTATCTAGGACAGGAAGAGGTGTGGCCACACTGGATCTGGATGTGACCTCAGGGTCTGGGACCCTCCTAAGGTCAGATGAGAGGCATGTGACCAGAGGTGACCCAGGATGTGACCTAGCAGGAGACTGCTTCCAGGTCTGCCAGTTACCTAGGTAACAGATACTGGGCGGAAAATTAGCCAAGAGGGAGGGCGGTACACCTGTTCAGACCTTACAGTGCTGAAAGAGATTCAAGCTTTTACCCTTATTTTATAGCTGAGGAAAGAGAGGACCAAGGAGATAAAATGACATGCCCAAGGGGCTGGGAAGGTGGCTCAGTGGTAGACACTTGCCTTGCATGCATGAGACCCTGGGTTCGATTCCTCAGCACCACATAAGCAAAAAGAAAAAAGCTGGAAGTAGCGCTGTGGCTCAAATGGTAGAGAGCTAGCCTTGAGCTGAAGAGCTGAGGGACAGCGCCCAGGCCCAGAGTTTAGGCCCCATGACCGGACCCCCCCCAAAAAAAATTAAAAAATAAAAATAAAATGACATGTCCAAGATCACTTAGTGAATGGAGATGTTTCCTCAAGACTGGACAATCCAATTTAGCAGATTATCCATAGACACTAACTACCTAACTAACTCACTAATTTAGTTAGTGTCTATAGAAATAATCCGAGGAGCTGATGGCAACACAAATGTTTCATGTCTGACCCCAAATATTTTAACTTAGTGTAGTAACACTAATAGTGTAACCATTACTGAAAATAAAGAGCTTAGGCTGTGGAGTTCAAACTTTAGAAAAAATACCTCCTTTCCTATATAAGAGAAATGATGCCTTTCTAAAACTCAAGAAAACTACATAAGGCAATGCAAGGGAAAATGAGGTCAGAATTAAACTTTAATAGGGAGTGAAAAGGTTCTCTTTTGTATTTGTGACTTTCTCCACCGAGCCCCTTGGAGTCACAGCATGTGAATATGCATATGACTGAGCTGAAACTATGAGCACAGGCCAAGTACAGACACTGCCCCCTCCTTCCAGGGTGGTCAGACAACACATAGTCATGCTGTTCAGGGTTCTTTGGAGTGAGCCATGTCTGTGGTTACACAATGAAACATTCTTTTCTAGAATCATCTCCCACCCTAAAACATGAAACCAGAATGGTCAGGGGCTATTCAAAGAACAAGTTGAGAAGTGATTCCTCTTTCCTCTGCAATGACAAAAGAAAACAATTCCTTTAGAATCACTATAAATCAGAAGCCACTTGGGTGGCTATGTGTTTTGGAAGGATATGAATGGAGACTTGTGGCAAGGACTTTTCTTGGTGACAAATGTTCTGTCTTAATATCTCATTCTCCATTCGGCTCACAAACAGGAACATGGACCTATGGAAGGATGGGAACTTGGACTAAAAAGCAGGTCCTTTGAAGTCCCAGGGATCTGTCCTTTCTCCTATATCCCATAGATATAGCATATATACCTGGTGATGCTCACCAGCCCAGGGACAAGAACCTTGAAATCAGAATATTTGATGGTTTCAAAAGAATCATCATAGTGAAGTCTTTCTTAAAATAGATAATTAAGCTAGGTACAATGGCTCACGTCTGTTAGTTACACAGAAAGTTGAGATCTGAGGATTGCAATTTGAAGTCAAGTTGGGCAGGAAAGTCCATAAGACTCTTATCTCCAATTAACTTAGAAACTGGAAGTGAAGCTATGGCGCAAGCAGTAGAGTGCTAGCTCAGGGACAGTGCCCAGGCCCTGAATTCAAGCCCCAGGGTTAGCTTTATGAAAAGAAGGCTCTTCAGATACCTGTGATACTTGGACCCTTCTGCCATAGCCATTTCCCTTTCTCCTTTTTTTATTTTTTATTTTGTAACACAGCCAGGAGTCAATTACCAGGAGGCCAGTGTCATGCCATTGTATCCCATCGCTATCAGAATCATAAGCAAAAAAATCCTCCTTTCTGGATAATTAGCAGGCATTTTCTTATTAACAATATACAAAGTTGGACAGAATATACAATATATACAATATACAAAATATATACAAATATATATATACAAAATATACAATAATACAACGTTGGACAGAATTAATGTCTAAGTGCTTGATAAGTCAGAAAATTTGGCCTTTTCTACCATGGAGGATGGGGGGAGATAATCACCAGTTTCTTCCTTGGAAAAAGATTTGTTGGCCTTATCTGATGATGTCCACTCAACACCTTGCCTGCCATGTGAACCATAAAGAAGAATTCTAGTGTTCATCTACTACTTAGTGCAAGATGAATCCTTAGCATCTGCTACAGGGTGTTTTATTATCTTCTATTCCCTAAGGGACAGATACTGGAAGGAATTGTGTTGAAAAAAGTTGTTGGCAGGGAACAAGAGGCAATCACATCCACAAACTAAATCCTGGGATCTATTGGTACCCAAGATCCACAGCATGGACCATCACATTGGAGGAAGGTTTTGGGAAGGAGGGGAAAAGTGTATGATCAGAATTGGTCACAAAACTTTTAGGACTCTCCTTCTTCAATAACTCAGGACTGATGGAAATGCTGAATTCTTCAAGACAAACTAGAAACTCTGTGAGTGAAGTCGGCTGGGATCCTTATGTGCACCAGAGAAAAAAGAATCTTACATCTGGATTTCTTTATGACAATGCAGTTTTAATTTGATATATACTTCAAAAAAACTTAGAAACTCTTTACTTCTCCTTTCATCTTGAATTCTAGCCCCCAAACCACCTGATTCAGTGTATACTGTTTATCAAGAGCAGATGGAGAGATTCTGGAACTGATACTTTGGCTTTCATACAAGGTGATCTTTACCAAGAAGACAAAGAACTTAGTGAACTTGATATTGGATGAACTTGGTGCACCCAAGCTTTGTTGCTTATGTGGACTCCCAGGAGCTAGGAGGAGGGCCCATACTTGGCTTTTCCTATGCCAAATACCAAACAAAACAAATGAAGTAGTAGACAAGGACTCTAGCTGGAGTTTTCACTGGGGTCATTAAGGGGTAGGAGTGTAGGGTGACCCTTTGGGAAGTCAGTTCAGGAACCCTAACAATGAAAACAATGAAACTTCCTGTGAGAGTTACCTGGCCTGCTCCAAGAGGGACTTCAGTGCTCAAAGCACTGGAACCTTTGGAGCTGCCTGTGGGTAGAGGAAGTGTATGTATACCAGGCTTAAGTCCATTGTTCCCTGGGATCTTGTGTGGGGGTTTGCTTCTATGTGTCTCTATACTGTTTTGCTAAAGTACATGGTTTCTTCTCAAGATTATGCATGTGCTGGGAGGCTGTGGTGGTGGTGGTGGTGGTAGGGGTATTTTAAAAGCAGGACTGGGAAGGTGGCTCAGTGGTAGAGCGCTTGCCTTGCATGCATGAAGCCCTGGGTTCGATTCCCCAGCACCATATAAGCAAAAAGAAAAAAAGCCGGAAGTGGCACTGTGGCTCAAGTGGTAGAGCGCTAGTCTTGAGCTGAAGAGCTGAGGGACAGCGCCCAGGCCCAGAGTTCAGGCCCCACGACTGGACCCAAAAAAAATAAAATAAAATAAAAAAATAAAAGCAGGACTGTGGGCCTGTGAGATAATACCTCCCAGCATCAAACCCTAAAGGCCAGGAACCTTCAGTACTAAGCCATAAACTTATAACTGAAACTTAGTTTGGAAATACAGCATAGTTACAAAAGTAGGACCAGAGTATGCTTACAACTCCTCCTCCTTCCTGGTACAGTGAATTATCAAAACAAGACCTCTTTGGTAGCACCAGATTTAACTAAGCTGTAGATTCATAACAAGATAGCTCATCCATATGCTGAGCCCTGCCTCTAATGTTTAAGTCCTTTCCAGCCTTCTATCTGTCCTAGTCCTTCCTGACCTTGAAAGTATGCTTATCTTTTAGATAAGAGAAATGGATGGGGTCTTAGCAACTTCACACCTATAAATCCCTTCCCAATTAACTATCGTTCAATTATTTGTTATCACTTAGTTTTTTTTCTTTACATATTGTTTCTTTCATTCTCATTGGGTAGATGCTGTTAGCAATAACCCTGGGCAATGGAGTATTGCATAGGAATAAGGACACCAACTGGAAAGGAACTTGGCAATACAAAGTTTATTTCTGGAGGAGGGTGTACCATCATCCAAAAATCTGGCAAGCAAGCACACAGAGCAGGCAGGCTGCTCCCTTTTTATCTCTAACTAGCAGGCCCTGCTCCTCTGCTCAGATTGGCTAAACTCAGGTTTCACAATCTGCAAAAGGATGTAGTTTAATAGGATACAACTAAAATTCAAGGAGCTTCTAACAGGATGTCAGGAAAAGGATGTATATAACAAAAATGTAGCTAACAAGAGTCAAGCTACTAGGCCAAAGCAGAAACCCTTCAGAAAAACAATTCTCTCAAGATTAACAGAGAGGAAGTCAACCTATTTGATAGAAAAGATGCTTTTCTCACATTATTATTCTTACCTGCTTCTGGGTTCCACACTTCCTGCCTATAGAATTATAATTTTGTTTTAAGATCCAATTGGAGGACTACATTTCATGAAAGAAATGCACCATTCCCTGCCATTCTGAACCTTTAAGTCCAAGGATTTCCTCTGCTGAAAGATGGCTTTCTTTCCCATTCTTGGGTGATAATTCCACTTGAGTGGTAGACAAGTTTTCTCCACTGGCTTGCCCCTCTCTGTTGAGAAGTCTGATGGATTCTCAGCACCATTGTTATGCCTTTGAAAGCCTTCTGCTGTTGGTATTTTGTTCTCTCTCTCTCTCTCTCTCTTACTCTCTCTTGCTCTTTCTCTTTCTTCCTCCTCTTATCTCTCTCTCCTGGGTTATTACTTTTGGCCTCCAGCAAATTTCCTCCTCTGGCCCTGTTACAATTTTCTTTTGGGTATGTGTGAAGCAGCCACAGGAATGAAATGGTGCTAAATGTACTTTCCTGTCAGCACCTGCAATTTCATAACAGAGAAGATTTCTCTTTTTTCATGATTTGACTAAGAGATTTCATGGGAATGGAAACGCCTTCCTGTGAATTTCACACTGATATGACAATGACTGCTGTCCAATCATCCCCCTTTGTAAAGAAGAGAGTTTTTGTTTCTTTTTTGTATGTTTATTGTGTGTTTGTGTGTGTGTGTGTGTGTGTGTGTGTGTGTGTGTGTGTGTTAAATGGGGGCGGGGGGAGTGGAGAAGGCTTCAAGGGATCCAGGGAAGAACAGCCACAGACTGAGCTTCAAAGGCACAGGAAAGACGCTGGGCTCTGGCATAGGACCATCCTCTCTGCATTGCCTCCTCTTTCCTCTCCTCTCAGCAGGGAGTAACTGAGCTTAAAGAACAGCAGGGTCAAGAGGAGAAAACTGGGAAAAAGGAAGGGAAGAGATAGGTGACAGTTCAAAAAGAAATGTACTCATTATTTGACTTACATAACTGCAACCCTTCTTTACATCCCCTTTATAGTAACAATGAGAAAAAGAAAAAGAGCAATGGGCCCAGGCCCATGCTAGGTAGAACTTGTCTGTCTGCATATGAGCACTGAGGTCCCAGGCTAACCCTGTATTCATGGGCTCTGAGGTCCCAGGTGAACCTGCTTCCTCAGTTGACTGCAAGGGAGGCAAGGATTTTAAATCCTGGATGGGGAGATTCCCTTGGTGAGTAGTATAGAGTGAGGGCCAAGCAACAAATAAATGGCAAGCTCAGATAGGGCCTGTGTTTCTCTTTTCCTGTGGGAGGATGGCCGGGAGCAGGGTGAAGGGAACTGGTGAACTGATGGCCTCACATTCCAGGGTAGGGTGGGGAGAATGAGAGAGTTGGCCCTAGGCTGTTCACCCTGCTCCACGGCTGCACCCTACTGGAGTTCTGAGGTCTGCTGGGGCCTATGGGTTCCCAGAGCTGAGACAACAGGAAAAGGAAAGAGGAAAACATTTTATTTGAAAGACTTTGTGACAGTTATTTTCAAAGCACAAGAAATAAGTCCTGGAAATCATCAGAATTTTGCTTTATTTCTCCTAGCTCGATAGTGTTTTTATTTAATATGAGGGCAATGGAATTGGGAATAGAGGAGTCCTCAGACCTTTCTCCTCAGGAAAGACCTGTCTTCCTCCAGGCCTGTTTCCAGTGGCAGGAGCTGGGTTTCCATTGTCTATCTTCAGCTTGTTTCTCTGGGTACAAGAGCATATCCACCCCTGGTGGACAGCCTTTCCTGATCCATGCCTGCTGCCGGGGGAAGAGCAGGACCTGGAGGCAGCTGCCGGGCTGCTGAAGGCTGTGTGCTCTGAGGACTGCAAGTCAGGAGCCTCCACCTCTGCACAGAGAGCCACCCATGGCTCCCTATGTAGGAGAGGGGGCAGCTCAAAAAGTCTTACCAGCTCTTTCTAATTGTGACTAGTACTTCCTTCAAAGTCACTAAAAGATAAGAAACTATTTTTTAAATGGCATACATGTACCTTAAGTTAATTGTGTATTCCTTTGCCAATACATTTTCTTTTCATATTATCATTACTATTATTATTATATAGTTATATAAAAGAGTTACAATTCCCTAAGTCAGGTTATGTTTCTCGGGCAATGTCACTCTTCCCTTCATTTTCTCTTCTTGTTTTGAGATAAAAATCTTGATTTCTTTCCCAGACTGTATTTGAACTCACAATTCTCCTACTGAGACCTCCCAAGTGCTGGATTATAGGTATGTGCCACCACATTGGGTTTTTACTAATGTTTTGAGGTAGTACTATTGCCTTTGGCTACAGGAACTGGTAAGTTTTGTGCCTCTTCCTTCCATCAACTGTTCTCATAATTCCCCATTTCCAAATTTCTATTTTGATTTTTTTGTGTGTAGGCTAGTACTGGGACTTCAACTCAGGGACTGGGTGCTATCTCAACAATTTTTTGCTCAGGCTAGTGCTCTACCACTTAAGCCACATACCCCTTCTGACTTTTTGCTGGTTAATTGGAGATGAGAGTCTCAAGAATGGACTAGCTTTGAACCAAATCCTCAGCTCTCAGCCTCCTGAGTAAGCTAATTACAGGCATGAGACACTAGTGCCCAGCCTTTTCACTTCTTAAAATGTGAAATGAAAAACTAGTCAATTGAGATCAATACCAATGCATCTACAGTTTTATAATTTCCTGACTCTTTTACAGCTATCAGAATGTGTTGAGTGATTTGCATATGTTCACTCATTTCAAAACATCCAAATTAATTTTAATAGAAAGAACAAATATGCTTCTTTTTGTACTTGAACATGTGCCTGATTTGTGGCAAGTATACATCTCCCTCTCTTCTTTTTATTTTTTGGTGGGAGGAAGGTAAATCTGGTGATCAAACCCAGGGAAATATTCTGCCAGTAAGCTACATCCCCAGCCTTAAGTATGCATCTCTTTTCTAATTTCTTTAGAAAAACACAAACACACCAGAGAGTAGTTTTGCTGTATGTATCAGTAACAGTGTTTTATGCAGGTAACAGAGTATGTGGTTGGATTCAGTTAATGGGTCTATATTGCATTGTTGGCTCACTAGGTTATACTGTGGTTAGATAGATTCACAGCTGCTGCTTGGCCTATGACAAGGATGACATCAGTATATCCACTGTAGGTTAGAAATACCATGGCTGAGCATGCATTGATTGTACCTCACCTACTGAGCATCCTGGCTTAGTATTACAACATAGTATAGCTTTGGTTTTTTCCCTCGGCTTGTCTCATGACTAATGTGGCCCACTGCCTGCCACTTTGTATCAAGATAAAGAATTTGGTCACATATCAATAGCTTACACAAAGATCCAAATTCAAAATACAGTTTCTACTGAATAGGGGCCCCTTTGCATCCCTGTAAAGCTAAATTATAATCTGAATCATCACAAATCAGGGATCATTGTTTCATCGGCTTAAAAGCCAAAGCTTTGTTGTTGGGGGATTTAATTTTTTGAGTTCCAAGTATATTTTAGATATGAGACCCTTGTCTGTTGTATGGCTAGTGAAGATCTTCTCCCAATCTGTGGGCTTTCTATTGATCTTGCTAGCTATGTCCTTTGCCATGCAGAAGCTCTGCAACTTCATGCAATCCCATTTGTCCAACCTTTCTTTGATTTGTTGTTTCCGGGTCTCTGTTCAGAAAATTTTGGCCTGAGCCAAGGAGACCTAGGGTTTCTCCTATTCCATCCTGTAATGTTTTCAGAGTGTCTGCTTTGACTCCAAGGTCTTTGATCCATTTGGAGTTGATTCTGGTGCAGGGTGATATATAAGGATCTAGCTTTAGTTTTCTACATGTAGTTAACCAATTTTGCCAGCACCATTTACTGAAGAGGCTGTCTTTCTTCCATTCTATTGTTTTAGCTCCCTTATCAAAGATTAGATGGCTATAGGTCTGTAGGTTCATTTCTGGGTTTTCAATTCTATTCCATTGGTCCTGAGGTCTGTTCTTGTGCCAATACCAAGCTGTTTTGATTACTATGGCTTTATAGTAGAGTTTGACATTTGGTATTGATATTCCACCAGCAGTGTTCTTTCTGTTGAGGAGCGTTTTTGCTATTCGGGGTCTTTTATTGGTCCACATGAATTTTTGGATTGCCTCTTCTATTTCCTTGAAGAATGAGGTTGGAATTTTGATAGGTATTGCGTTGAATTTGTAGATAGCCTTGGGAAGTATTGCCATTTTCACGATGTTAATCTTTCCAATCCAGGAGCATGGGAGGTTTTGCCATTTTCTAAGTTGTTTTAATTTCTTTTTTCAAGATTTTAAAGTTTTCATCATAGAGGTCCTTCACTTCTTTGGTTAAGTTAATTCCTAGGTGTTTTATTTTTTGTGGGGCTATTACAAATGAAGTTGCTTTCCTAATTTCAGCCACACTTTTCTCATTGTTGGCATACAGAAAAGCCATTGATTTCGGGGTGTTAATTTTATACCCTGCTACTTTGCCAAAGTTTTGAATCAGCTGGAGTAATTTGGGAGTGGGGTCTATGGGATTCTTTAAATACAAGATCATGTCATCTGCCAAGAGGGAGAGTTTTATTTCTTCTTTCCCTATTTGGATTCCCTTTATGTCTGCATCTTGTGTTATTGCTGTAGCTAGGCATTCTAATACTAGATTGAAGAGAAGTGGAGAGAGTGGACATCCTTGTCTTGTTCCTGAGTTAAGAGGAAATGGCTTTAGTTTTTCACCATTGAGTATAATGCTGGCTGTAGGTTTGTCATATACAGCCTTTATTGTATTGAGGAATGTTCCATGGATTCCTAATTTTTTCCAAAACCTTCATCATAAAGGGTTGTTGGATCTTGTCGAATGCTTTTTCTGCATCTATTGAGATAACCATGTGGTTCTTATTCTTGCTCCTGTTGATGTGATGAATAATATTAATTGATTTGCGTATATTGAACCAGCTTTGCATCCCTGAAATGAATCCTCTTTGATTGTAGAGTATGATTTTTTGGATGAATTGTTGAAGTCGATTGGCCAAAATTTTGTTGAGAAGTTTTGCATCAATTTTCATCAAAGAAATGGGTCTATAGTTCTCTGACGTCTAGATTCTTAATGGAAAATCTGGCTTGTTTCATCTTTTGTTAAAAGCAGAAAATATAGGAAGAACATGCTGAAGCCAATTTTTAAAGAGAGAAGCAAGCAGAAGAGAAGAGGAAGGTTGTAGTGGAAATCTCTAGTGGAAAATAGATGATCAGTGTGGCACCAAAACGCCTTGTGCTTGTACAAGAAAGCTGTCTGACCCAGAATAGGCAAACCAATGGAGACAGAAAACAGATTGATTGCTGTGAAGAACAGGGGGTTCAGAAGTAAGTGATGATGACCTTGGGTTTTGGGTGGATGATAAAATATTCTAAAATTAGATAGAAGTAATGCTAGAACAACTCTAGATCATCTGAAGAACCACTTAAGGATAGGATCACCAGATACAATTATTTTCTCAGAAACCAGAAACAGACAAATCATTTTGCCCATAATCGCTGACTAGAGGAAAAAAATCAAAGAGACAAGTTGGGTGCTTCTAAGGGAAATCTCACATCAGTGGTGTAGCAGAAAATGATCAGCTGAAGAAGAGGATATGGAAAGAAATGGACTGAACTAAGAGGACATAGAAGGAACACTGGTAACTTTCTGGAATACATAGATAAACTCTTGGTGGCAAATTCAACAGCAAACATGGAGAGGTCTTGGCTGAGTGCATGGGAGAGAAGAGGGTATTTGTCCATTTTGTATTGCTATAGTGAGATATTTGGAGCAGATTAACTTTATAGAGAAAATAGGTTACTTGGCTCTAAAGGAATGATGACCTTCTTGCTAGCAGAATATCAGCATAGTTCAGGGTATATCATGGCAACTGACAGTACAGATGTGTATTTGTGTCTTTCTCTGCTTCTAAAACCACCAGGATTCAACCATGGCGACCTTATCTAATCTGAATCACCTTCTAAAGATCCCGCCTCTAAACACGATAGTGAAGTTTCTACCCCCTAGTGCCTCAAAACTGGGCTTACATTTCAATACAGAAAGGCCTAAGGGACATTTAAACTATACCTAAGCCTGGACAGGGAGAGAATGGTGCATTATGGGTGTACTGGGTTTGAGGACTTTGAGAATACTAAGTGGAGAAGTTTGGTCCCTAATGTTCCGAGTTCCAAAAATGTGGACACCAGCCTATGCTAGTATTAAAAGATGAGGACTAGTGGAAAGAATGTCACTTGTGGTATGCCTTTGAAGGGGATATTGAGAAGTGATCCATCACTTCCGGTCTCTCTTTCATTTCTTGGCCACCAGGAGGTGAGCAACAACTCTACCACATGCTATCATGATACACTGAGCTGCCACAAATCCAATTCCACGGGATCAAATGACCATGGATTGAAACCACTGAAACCATGAGCCAAAGCAAACCTTTCCTCTGTTTGAAGTGATTTATATTAAGTATTTGTTGCAGTAACACAAAGCTGACTAACACAGTACACTGTGGGAGGTAGCCAGTGATGTGAGCTCTAGGTCTCCAGTTTGTGTTCAGACTTTTAACCACATACCTACTGCCATGATTATGGTCATGACCCCGTCTTCCAGCTGAGATATGAGTCACACAATTGACCACGTCTTGGGGCTTCAAAACGGCCTGTGCTTTTGTACAACAGAGGTCACGTTTCTTTCCCACACAGTGTTAAATTTCATGAGGAAGAACATTTCCATTGCAAGCCTGCTTTGTTCTGTCTATACAGAATTGGGTTAAGAGGCACCAACGTAAAATGTTAAGCTAGAAGTAAATTAACCTCTCTAGTTTGGACTCTTTGTTCTTGGGGAAGGAGCAAGACTTGTGATCTAAATACCCTGCTGAGCTCTGACTCCATCATTCTGCAGCTGGACAACCTTGGCTAATGTGCACATTAGGCTTTTAAACAGCCAGAGCAGAGACCTGCTTTGTGCTTCCCAGGCACTCAGCTCAGAAACACAAAGGCAAAACCATCAGCTGTCAGAACTTCAGCCTGTCTTCTCCAGATGAAGTTAATAACCTCCATCCCAACTGCCCTTTGCAAGGAGCCGATAGATACAATCTCGAATGTTGCAGCCCAAAGAGCATTGCAGGAGTTGGAGAAGTTCAGGAGAGTCATACCCAAGTCTCCAAGGACCATGAATTGAAGAGGAGGGAAAGGAGGTCAGGAAAAATGCTGAAGGTGAGAGCAGGGATATGAAAAAGCACAATATTCTATTATTCAAAGTTGGTCAGGTCAGATTCAAATAGTTGGTCCATTTCTGATCAGTGAACACTTACTTCCTGAAGTAATCTCAAGATAGCCATGTAAATGTGTTTTGTATTGCACCTTAATGGCCCCCAAGAAACTACTAACAGCCACCTACTTCTAGGTCACTAAGCCCAGAAACCCACAGACCTCTAAATACCAGCCAACATCTCTGCTACAGTTCAGTTCTACTATGCTTGCAGTGTCTCAATTGTTCTATCTGGATGTTTTCTTGTTTTGAAGAAATTTACAATGCATGTATAATAACACGATTTTAAATGGTACTTAATATAAGATATTTTTTCCTTCCTTCCTTCCTTCCTTCCTTCCTTCCTTCCTTCCTTCCTTCCTTCCTTCCTTCCTTCCTTCCTTCTTTCCTTCTGCCCTTCCTTCCTCTTTCCTGCTTCCCTCTCTGCTTTGTGTCTCTCTCTCTGTCTCTCTTTGTGTCTTTCTCTTCTCCTCACTCTCTCTTTCATTCGTTCTCCACTGGAGCTTGAACTCAAAACCCAGTCCTTGCAAGACAAGTACTCTATTACTTGATATCCAGCCCTTTTTACTTTAGTTTATTTTTCAGATAGAATTTATTTTTGCCTAAGACCAATCTCAAACCACAATTCCCCTAATTCTACCTCTCCAGTAGCTGGGATTTCAGGCATGTACCACAATACCCAATTTTTCTTCTAATATAAGATCACACTAACCTTTCTATCACCCAGGTTGGCCTTGAAATTGTGTTCTCTATCTCCTATATAGTTGGCCTGGGATTGTAAACATAAACAAAATGCCTGGCCTAACAAATCTTGATTCTAGTCAAAACTCTGCCACTTATCAGTGTGCTATCTGGATACCTTGGTGAATACCTATTCTATAGTTTCAATCTTCACTATCCCTTAAATGCCCTAGTCCCCAGGGTGGTGCTATGGAAAAGAGGTGGTATATTTAAGGGATGGAGCCTTCTGAGAGGTGCTTAGGTCACTGGAGTGCCCTCAGGGATCATGGGACCAGTTCTCTTTCTCTTCCTCTCGTCTCATAGCATCCTGTCCATAAGCTAGCATTTACCACCACCACTCCTGTGTGTTCCCCATTATTGCCATCCAGCCTGTTCACCAGAGAAAGGTGCCCAAAGCACCTTTGAACTAACACCTCCAAATCACGAGCCAATATAAACTTTCTCCTAATAAGGTTCTGTCTTGGGTATCATTATAGTGACCCAGCCTAGATCCCCTTCCCCTCAAGGTCCCTACATCCTAGGCATCACTCATTGCTAGTTTGCTCAAGAACTCTCCAGAATCCTGGGGTGCCTCATGTCCCATCTATACAAGGGGTAAAAGGGAGACAAGCAGGTTGAGACTCAGTAGAGAGCATAATTCTAATAGCCTTGTTTTGATCTGCTGTACATAAAGCTTTCTATGTGTTCATCCATTGTAAAGAATTCCATCTATTTTAAAATGCTTGAAATTTAACAGTCACTCTTGGAAAGGTTAAAATGAAGCCCAGAGAGACTAAGCAATATGCCCAGGGACAGATAGCAGCACAGGTAAGAACCTGTTTCTAACATGATTGCTTCATTGCTTTGTGTACTCCCTGTTGGTCAGACATTCTGGAATGTTCTATGAATAACCAAGAACAAACAAACCCAAGGTCCCTGTGCCATGGTGGAGGATCACCCCTCAAAGGCACAGCTGGCTCTGAGACTGACCATGATGAAAATCTGGAAGGCACAGGGAGAATACTGCAAGCAAAGGTCCTGCCCAAGGCAGGGACTCCCACTCCATCCGGCCCAGTCCACTGCATCTCCAGGCACACACCCGCTGCCTGGAAAACACTCCAGGCTATCGAAGCAGATGTGGTTCTTCTTGTAAGAGTACAAGCAGATTGATTTCCTTCAGCATCTCCCACCCCCAGCCTCCTGCAGAGGACTCAAACTCCTTCTGGCAAGCTCAGTTCATTGGTTTCAAACCCAAGTTCCAATTCCAGATTGCCCTTTGATAGAACATTTGGAAAATCACCATGTTCAGAAACAAAGTTTTAGAAGATACCATGTGTTTTTGAAAACATTCCAGTGTTTTTTTAAGTGTGGAAAAAAACAATCCAGAAGTTCTATTTTTTTCTTGCTCTTATCTGATCGTTCTTGTTTTCTACAGGAGATAATAGCATCTCTTCCTCTGGGAGCAATGAAGAAGAACTGTGCAGGTCTGTTTGTGACATAGAGATTCCTCCAGAGACTGAGGACCAGTCCTTCATCCTAAGTCCATTGTTGGAGAGGTGCAGCACAGTAAAGCTAAGGATTTCTGGAGACCTGCACATGTACAACAGCATGCGTGGTTATTTGCTGACTCTGCCATTAACCAAGGCCATTCCTGACTAGGCCAGAAGAAAGCAGAAGAAAGGTAGCCCTAAGATGTAGCCATATCTGAACAGGGCCTGAAAGCAGATGGGGAAGAACAGATCCCATTTCTGAACCACAGAAACAGGTAATCTGGGTACAAAGGCAGGACTAAGGGGCTGCAATGCACAGAGGTGACTGCAGGAGAATTACTCTCCTAGAACCAGATCCAGGATCCTGACTAGAATGGATGATTTGCTGATGAATCATCAAAGCTCAGCATAGTGTCAGCGTGGAGCTGAGTGATATTGGCTGCAGGATTTCAGTGATATTGGCTGCAGGATTTCTTTCTCTGGTATATTGCACGTGATTTACCTGTGGTTGGAGAGGTCCCCTCTTATCTCACTGGACCATGTGGGAGAAGCCCATTGGACCTGAGCAGTAGCTGCTACATAGACACAGGCTTATCTCATCTAATTAATAATGAGGTGGTCACACCAATTTCTCAGATGATGGGAGAGTCACAGACAGGTGTATGTAATGGTGGTCACACATCTCCAAAAGCTGGCATGAGGGCACATATTCTACCTTCTTACCTGCCCTAATGAGAAGCAAGTCAATACCTGTCCAGCAGCTGGGACACCTGGACCCTTTTTTTCAGTGTCTCAAGGCCAAAGTAAAAAACAGGTGCACCAATCATGGGTCATTATTTATCAATGCAATAAATAGCCTGTCTGTAGTTCAAAGATATCTATGTGTTTTAAAAGCCTTGGCTTGGTAAGTACATTATGCATTCCTTGGAGCACTGTTTTGACATTTCTTTTAAATGTATATAAATGCTGCCGTTCACAAAAATGGAAGATCCAGGCCCATGGGCCCCTGAGAGGCCTCTCCAACATTGCACATAATAAAAGCAAGAAGCAGAACAGCCATTCTGCTTCTCTTTCTCGCGAGGTTGTAATGCATGTGTGGGGTGGGGGTGGGGGACATTGAGTGAGCCTGAGAACATCAGTAACCACAGGCTCCTCAAAGAAGCCCAGTTAGTTAAGCTCTCCCAATGCAGTTCAGGAGACTATATGTCCTCCTTAGAATGCAACAGTCCCAAGCACAGGTCACAGTACAGAGATGGATTCTCATCTCTAAGTAGGTTCCTTTATTTGTGTGTGTTCCAGTAGTGGGGCTTGAACCCAGGGCCTCATACTCTTGCTTAGCTTTTTCCACTCAGAACTCTAATACTTGAGCCACATCTCCATTCTGGGATTTTTTTACTGATTAATTGGAAATAAAAGTATCTTATATTTGTCAGGAGTCTGAGATCTGAGGACCTTGGTTTAAAGCCAACCAGAGTAGCTAGGATTACAAGTGTGAGCCATCAGTACTAAGTTCTAGGTAGGTTTTAATGAAACTAAGAAGCACAAGAGGGTTCGTCCCTCCAGGTGTCTCTAGAATCACAGGGGGAAAGATGGAAGTCCAGAGCTCAATCATTGCTAAAGTAATTAAAGTAGAACCCAATGTCCCAAGACCTTCTGGATTTGCCTCTACAGAAATATGTAGAGAGAAGAGGAATAGACCACTCCCTTCCAGCAGGGCTTCAAAGCCAGGGCTTCCCTTGGCCTGACAAACTCTTGAAAGACAGGGTTTAACTCTTTTAAAAGGGTCTTTAATTTTCCTTCCTCACACATGAGTAGTCTGACAGTGCAGGCAGGTGCGTGCGGGGGGGAGATAGAGGGCAATAAGAGCAACCTGGCTAGTCTCAGTGGCCTCTTGTTGGCTAGCAGTTAGGAAGGGCTCCACCCCACAGAGGGCCCTGGGCTCTACTGAAATGGAGGATTCTACAGCCCGCCCCTACACAGATGGGTCCACTGCCACCCTCTGATGATCACAGCTGTGTGTCCTGACATTCCACATCAGTGACCACACAGATCCTCTAGGAATGAAACTTGGCCTGGAAACACTGTGACAAAGGATTGTCAAAGTTGCTTTGCGGCCTGACACTGAAGGGATCCTTTTTCTTATGAGAAGATGGTGTCCTTTGAACTCAAGAGATAATAAAGACCTGTATATTTGAAGGAGTATGTGGTTTTGAGGTGGGGGCAAGAAGTAGGAGAGCCCTGAGCCTTTGGGTGTGGTGCTCAAAAGGGTAGAGGCTCAGGTGTTCTTCCACTAGGGCATTGTGAGCCTAAAACTATTACAGAAGGGAGGCCCAAATGGTCTACCCTTTAGTAGTATAGTTTGGGTGCTGTGTGTCCATCAAGGCCTTTGTGTTAAAGGCTTTGTCTCCTAGAGAAGTGGGGGAAGCTTGGGGACTGTGGTTTAGTAGGAGGTCTTTCAGTCATTGGAGGTATGCCCCTGGAAATGGGATGTGTCCCTCTTTGGCTTTGTTTTGCTTTGCCTTGCCTACTAGCTCATTATGTGAACTAGTTTCTTCTGCCAGAGGCTCCCATGATGATGTGCTCCCCCTTCACAGACCTAAAGCAACACCAATCTGTCAAGAGCTGGAATCTCCAAAAGCATGAGCCAAAAATCTACCTGTTTTCTTTTCTCTCTTTCTTTCTCTCTTTCTTTTCTTTCTTTCTTTCTTTCTTTCTTTCTTTCTTTCTTTCTTTCTTTCTTTCTTTCTTCCTTCCTTCCTACCTTCCTTCCTTCCTTCCTTCCTTCCTTCCTTCCTTTCTTTCTTTCTTTCTTTCTTTCTTTCTTTCTTTCTTTCTTTCTTTCTTTCTTTCTTCCTTTCTTTCTTTCTTTCTTTCTTTCTTTCTTCCTTCCTTCCTTCCTTCCTACCTTCCTTCCTTCCTTCCTACCTTCCTTCCTTCCTTCCTTTCTTTCTTTCTTTCTTTCTTTCTTTCTTTCTTTCTTTCTTTCTTTCTTTCTTTCTTTCTTTCTTTCTTTCTTTTCTTTCTCTTTCTCTCTTTCTCTCTTTCTTTCTTTCTTTCTTTCTTTCCTGTTGGTCATGGGCCTTGAACTCTGGGCCTGGGTGCTGTCCCTCAGCTCTTCAGCTCAAGGTAAGCACTCTACCACTTGAACCACAGTGCCACTTCCAGTTTTCTGGAAGTTAATTGGAGATAAGAGTCTCACAAGTTTTCCTGCCTGGGCTGGCTTTGAACTGCGATTCTCAGATCTCAGCCTCCTGAGTAGCTAGGATTAGAGGTGTGAGTCACCAGTGCTCAACCTGTTTTCTTTATAACTTAATTATCCAAGGTGTTTTGTTATAGTGATACGAATTAGATTAGAATTTGGTCTAGAGCAAATCATGGAGCCCTCCAAAATAACAGTGGCTTACAGAAGAGAGAGAGCTGTCCATATCTGCCATACTTGCAAAAGCCAGTGCTCTTCAATCTTGTACGGACATGCCTTTCACTATCGCTAGGATGTGATTGGTCTTCTCTGAGTTCAGGGTGGTAGGTACAATCAGCAGAAGGAAGGAAGGCATAGGCATGAGATCAGGGTGGGCATCAGTTGTCCCTGAGGGAAATAGCCAGCCAGAAGCTGTCCTGTCTTCTCTGAAAGATAATGGCCAGAACTCAGCCTGATTTATTTACCACCTTTCAAAGGAGGCTATGAAGTGGAAGGAAGGCAGCCTTGGGGTACCACCAGCATGCTGTAGCTTAGCGTATTTCAGAGAAGCTGATACTTTCCCTATATACATAACCCTGCCACTGAAAGCGCCATCTTTACTACAACAACTTTCCTAGAGCACAGGGTGGGCACTGGGGCAGGCTCCCTTCTCCAGGCTCTCTTGCTTCTAGCATATCTGAGTTAATCTATTTCTGGGTTGGGCTGCAAACTGGCATTGGAGTCTTGTCTATGGGACCCAGGGTGAAACTTTCCTCCCAACAGATGGAAGTCAAGGTTGGATCACATGCCAGGTGGGGTCCCAGACCTGAGCTATTTGCCATCAGAAGAACCACAGCCCTGTGACTGATGGTCACTGCATATTACTTTAATGCCTGGAGGCTTTCCACTAACAGCCACCAAGAGTCTTAGAACCTTGACATCATATAGGAATCTAGGGATTCACAAAAAATATGTTAAGTCTTTCCCAGCAACTCTAGGCACTGTCTGAAGATATTTCCCAGTTGAGACAGTGACATTTAAAATGGCCTTGATGATGAGGATGTGACAAGAAGGCAGCTCCCTGTCTGAGGTCAATCTTTGACAGGACATTAGAGGGGATATTCACTCCTCAGTTTCCAAATCTATATCTATTGTGTCTCTCCAGGCCAGAGGAAAGAGCCTGTGGTTGTTGTTCTGTCCAAGAAAGCTTACCCATGGGCATTTGCAAGTATCTGTCAGTTGGCTATTGAATCTCAGAGCTCATGGGTGTCCAGATGACAGTCACATCACACCAGAGTTACTTATAACATGGAGGAGAATATATGTCCTTCAGTCTGGGAGGGATGTTCACATAAGCTCTGGAAGTGAGAAGAAATGTCACAATGTAATGTAGAATTTTATTTCAGAAATGACAAGTTAACCCTATGATGAAGAAGTGCCGTGTTCTTGGAATTAGGGAATTACTGTTTTGTGGGAAGAAATGTATGAGAAACCACCAGGTCAGCTCATTGCCTCATACCGAAAAGCTGGGATATCCCCTGTGGCCTGACCTACATCTGTTCATGTGAAGCTCTGAAGCACAGTAGCCTTGTCTGCCAGCTCTCGCATCCAGCCAGGTTCCTGAGTTTATGAGAGCCAGCAAAAAGGAAGAGCATATGCAGAGTGCCCACATGTATGGGTCTTCCGGTGAAAGAGGTTGGCTGCCCTGGAGGTGAGCCTTCCTAAACATACCTGCCTCTCCCTCCTTTCCAAGTCCTTTTGCCTAGTGCTCCCTGTTCTTCAAGCTCTGTACATCCTGCTTCTCTCTCTCCTTTGTATCTGCACACCTCACCAGTATTTTACCTTCTAAAGACATCAGGAAGCTCGTAGCCAGTGTTTTCCACTGACCAGTCCAGCTTCCCCAAAAGGGATGGTTTGGATGATCATCCATTCAATGAGTAATTTACCAACAAACATGGGTGAAGTTCATGCTTCATATCAAGTGCCGTGCCAGGTGTAGAGTACCCTATTCCCTGTTGGGAGGGCTTCAGTGAAGACAACAGAGAGAGACATTCTGGAAACCTCTCTGGAGCCTTGGAGAGAATAAAGTAGTGAATAAGGTGGCATGCCACCTCTGGTCTCCTGTCTGGAGAGAGAAATCCTCAGAGGAGAGCTGAGCCACAGCCTACACCAGGCTGGAGCAGAGGCAAAGGCTCCAGAAGGGAAATCCCCAACATCAATGATGACAATCTTATCATCAACCTCTGGAAGACTGACCCAGTACAGAGCAGGCTGCAATCCTTTCAAAAGGAATTGTGGGGATGAATTATTGGTAGGTAGTTAGAAAGCTGAGTGATCAATAAGCAAATGAGATCGTTAATTCAAAAAAGGAAAACTTATATAAAAGGAAGAGAAAGAATACTATATTATGTGACTCAACTATGTATAATAGTAATACAGTCCAAGCCAAACAATGTATTAAGAAATATTGATCCCACCCCAAATGGTGACCTAACAATGCAGGGAAAAGCTGTAAAAAAAATGAGCAGCTCACCAATGACTCCACCTAAAAGGGGAATTAGGACATAGCCATGAGTACTTTAACCCAGAATGCTAGAAGAAAAAGCACCAGGCTTAAGAAAGGTAGCCACAGGAGAAGAAAAGAATAGGAGGTTTGAGCAGAGCTGGTGAAAACCTAGTGGCACTGACATTTTATCTTAAGCCTATGTATTCCTTCGATTTGTTAAAAAGAAAGCCTCCCCAGAGCCAAAGGAAGAGATAAGGCTTGGTGGGCTGTTATATTGCAAGGATCTCTGGGGTAGGTTCCAGAGCTTATCAATACTGAGAAGAGAGGTTACAAGGTCATCACTAAGGTTAGGGCTGGTGTTCCCTATGGCCTTGATGGGGCTACCTGGCATTTCTAACTGCCAAAGCAGTCCTCAGACCAGAAGCCCAGGTCCTCTCGTTATCCACAGTCGCTGAGAGTCACTGGGGTGACTAGGTACTTCCTGTGTCTGCCCCAACTCTCACCATTAAATATATGAAGTTTGAAGTAGATTCCATCCAAAATATGGGGAAGGCTTCCTGAATATTGGATCCAGCCCAACTCTTAGGGCATCCTTCCTGATCAACCTTGAGACCTGGGCCCTAGACATTCAACATATATATATATATATATATATATATATATACACACACATATATATATACATATATATACATATATATGTACACCAACCATACACAAATGGACAAACTTCATTGCAAACTTCTGACCACTCTAGAACAAGCCAAGCTAATGAAATCCTAATCCTGTGATGTGAATGTTCCAGAACCTGAAGACCCAACATTTCACCCTGTCCCCTGGGATGAATGGGTACCAAGTATAGCACATCTGCTCTGACCTTGTCTCTCAGAACTCTCCTATCATAGCTTCTCCAGGTATGCACAGATGTGTATCATCTGCACAGATACGTCTGGATTTCTTTTGTGATTCATATTCCAAACACATGCCCTTTGCCATCCTCTTATAAGCATACTGCTAAACAGTTTTCCAGACAATTTTGGATGACCTTCATCTTAACTCAAGATTGTGAAAAAGCTCTCCTAAGTTTTGGGTTACTAGGGATGGAACTGTTGTTTGGGAAAAGTTGTCCAAATCTGGCTCTGTCCATGGCCCCTGCTGTGGTTCCTGTGGAGGGAAGAATAAGCCCCAACTCTGAGTAGGGTTAATTGACTGGGAAGACCAGCAGTCGTGACCAGTGTCAATCAGACTACTCTATGAAAATGGATATGACCTCTCTGGGTGGTTTTCTGAAACACTGGAAAAACAAAGAGCTGTGCAGTGTCAGAATTCCTGTAGAGCAAGTAGGGTCCATGGTGTGAAGGGCAGGGTGTGAAGGCTGGTCAATATGAAGTCACATGGACAGCTGACTCCACAATTGGAGACAGAGTCTCATAGTACGAACTCAGAGAAACCCACAGTTGCAAGTGTAAGAATGATAATCACAGCACTGGTAGAGGTGTGGCCATATGACAGGCCTGGAACTCCATGATACACACACACAGGGTCAAAGCTGAGGGGTCTAAAACATGAGGCCTCTCAGCCCCACCTCAGACTTACTAATTTGTATTCTCATTTTCACAAGATCTCGAACTGGCCTGTATGTGTATGTATTCAAACTAGTGAAGTCCTAATCATGCACAGCAAGGTCTTTCTTCCTTTTTAAGACATTTGTATAAATAGTATAAAACACACTTTCACTCTGCCACTGTTACCTGAGGACCCTTACCAAAGGACTTCAATGTTCTGAGGCCTGTTTTCTTCTTGGTAATACATTTTGCTGCTTCAGACTTTTTGGAGGAGCAAATGATATAACACCGGCAAACAGGTCTCATGATAACAATGCTAATATATATATATATATATATATATATATATATATATATATATGTATATATACATACATATATATATTTGTCAGTCGTGGAGCCAAACCTGGGCACTGTCCCTCAGCTCTTCAGTTCAAGGCTAGCACTCTACCACTTGAGCCACAGCGCCACTTCCAGCTTTTTCTGCTTATGTGGTGCAGAGGAATCGAACCCAGGGCCTCATGCATGCAAGGCAAGCACTCTACCACTGAGCCACCTTCCCAGCCCACAATACTATTAATTTTTTTGTGTGTGTGCTAGTACTGGGGCTTGAACTTAAGAATTCTTGGGCTGGGAAGGTGGCTCAGTGGTAGAATGCTTGCCTTGCATGCATAAGGCCCTGGGTTCAATTCCTCAGCACCACACAAGCAAAAAGAAAAAAAGCCGGAAGTGGCACTGTGGCTCAAGTGGTAGAGCACTAGCTTTGAGCTGAAGAGCTGAGGGATAGTGCCCATGCCCAGAGTTCAGGCTTCACGGCTGGAACCCCCACACACACAAAAAAAGGAATTCTTGCTTTCATTTAGGTTTTATATACTCAAGTAGTACTCTACCACTTGAGCTACACTTCTATTTCCAGATTTTTGGTGGTTAATTGGAGATAATAGTCTTACAGACTTTTTCTGCCCAGGCTGATTTTGAACCATAATTTTTAGAATTTAGCATACTTAATAGCTAGGATTATAGCATGAGTCACTGACATCTGGTATAGTGTGTGTGTGTGTGTGTGTGTATGTGTGTGTGTGTGTGTGTGTGTGTGTGCAGGTACCATGGCTTAAACTCAGGGGCCTCACACTTGGCTGGCTTGACATTCTACCTCTTAAGCCATGTCTCCAGTCCAGCTTTTTGCTGGTTAATTGGAGATAGCGTATCTCAGAGTTTTTTGACCCTTGGTTTATTACTTTTAACTATAATCCTTCAGATTTCAGCCTCTTAAATCACTAGGATAACAGGCATGAGCCACCACTCCTCAGCTTCACTTATTTTTTTAAATGGACATTTTCCTCTTTGTCTTCTTTACGTACTTGCATCTGCTTATGATTTGTCTCTTCAGCTACTTAGGTAACTCAAGGAAGAGATAGGTTGAAGACCCAATGGGCTTTAGAGTTCCAACAACTCTAAGTGTTAAGCCTAGAGACAGGTTAGTCTGCATACTTCCACTAACACTATTTTATTAATGTTTTTTATTGTAAAAAATAGTGTACAGAGGGGTTGAAATTACATGAATAAGGTAATGAGTACATTTCCTATCAAGCATTGTTACCTCCTCTCTACTAAAACTCTTGAAATATTAAATGTGGAAATCCACTGTGGTACTTGAGGTGGGAACTTTGGGAGATTTTTAAAAAGTTAAATGAAGCTATAAAGATGGTGTCCTCAAAGAGGAGGAGACATTTGAATTGGGACATTCCAGCATATTTTGTAGACAGACCTACCGACAAGATGTATCCCAGATGCAGCCACCAGATATTGAGCCTCAGAACTGTGAGCTAAAGAAACCTTTATTATTTATAAATCATTCCATCTGTAATAATCAGTTCTAGCAACAGAAAATGGACTAAAAGACTGTTCACTCTGACCTCTCCTGAGCAGGCTCGACCTGACCAGGAAGTTTCTAGTCTCATCACTAAAGTACTGAAGCCCTACTGTTAATAGAGCCCAGATGTCCTGGTAGGTTTAGTTGTGGTAGTTGTAAAGTTGTTAAATTTATCAAACAGCTTCTATCACTGTGTTACCTGGTACCATCTTCCTTCAGCCTTGTGGGTAAGGTAGGCCAACTCCTCAAAAGGTGGTGAAGAAAAGCATGGCAGGTGTCCTGTGTTAAAATAATGCCAGGTAAAAAATTATATTTGGAAGAACATTGTTAGTAATTTCACATAATATATACAGCTATGAATAGTTGAATCAGAGCTTGTCTGTGCTGTGAACCCAAATTCATAAGCATTTGAGAATGTCAACCCAGCATCCTTCTCTGGAAATGGCTCATTGTCATAAATTCTTCAAACAAGTTAATACAAAGTTATGAGAACAATAAATGCAACTCAAAATCATATTTTTAGAAAATCCCATAGCTGAATTGACTTTTAGGATAATATATAAAAGAAAGAATCTTAACCTTGGGAACTGATTGTGCTGTTATTTACCATTTTTACTGTTCTATTTCCGTTGGTAGAAACAGGAAGAGAGCCATAAAGGTCCTGTCCATTGAATAAAAGACCAAAGCAAGAATGCAAATAAATAATGGAACCCAGTAGTTATGGTAGCTGACTACCCCAGGCCTTTCTCACATCCTCTCTGGGGAAAAGAATATTTTATGCTAATGCTTGATGACAATTGATGGCATTTTTACCCAATATGTAGATTCTAGTGGAAAAATAACAATTTCTATGAAGAAAGTATTTTTCTGTTGGGTGCCAGTTCCAAGGTCTCAGAAGTTTGAAAAGTCAAAAGTGTTTTTGTTCTAGTCAAACTTGATTGATGCTCTTAAATCATTATAATTAAATTTGTAGCTATAACAGCATGTTCTCTGCTTCTTTCTTCCTATCTGGGGCTTCCATGCCAGACTTGTGATGCGGAGCACAGGGATTCATTTCCTATGGGTGACACAAAGATGCCCTGTGACCTCTGAACTTTTTTTCTGCTTCTTTCATGAATCAGAGAGGCAAACACAGAAACTCTCTCGTGGAAAGGCAGGGCTCCTTGCTGCTTCCTGGCTATCCTGTCCATGGCATAGGGACATGTGTGGGACAGGTCTGTCACGTCAGGCCAACATGCACTGCAACAATCAAGACAGCAGCCCCTGTGTGCCTTCCAACTTCAAAGCTTCCTGCCTTCTCAAACACGCATTCCCAGCCTTATTTTCCAATGCCACAGCCATGCAGTTCCCCGAGAGCACCAAAGGTCAGGCTTTCATCCCAGGCCTTAAAGGAACACATTTGGAGCCTTTCCTTTTTTGTTTTCCTTTGGGGAAGTCATAAAAACAGCTTTGATAATTAGTAAACAGCCAACATTTCCCCAGCACTCATAAAACATGAAGGCAAACGGAAAACCCAGCTTGGCTTTCAAGTCTCCCAATGGCTCAGGTTCCAGAGGCTCACACTGCTAGAACTGTCCATAGCTCCTGCTTCACAGTTGAAGGGGAATGACCAGGTTCAAGTTTCTCTTCTGCATATGGCATGTAAATTCACAAAAGGGAGAGAATTGTCCTGATTTGTAACAGATTAGAAACCAGGATGGAAACATACAGAATCTTTGAGTGAGATGTTAAGAACATCATAGAATTTCTGTATGCTATACATATTTTTGTATATTTCTTTGTCCTCCTGGTAACAGAAAAAAAAATGCATACAGAAGAATTTCTAAGAGCATTAGTAAGTTAAACAAAAACAAAAACAAAAAACAAAAAACAACCAAGAACCACAACCCAGAGCCAGATGCCAGAGGCTCATGCATGTAATCTGAGCTACTCAGGAAGCTGAGATCTGAGGATCACAAAAAGCTGAAGTGCAAGTATGGTTCAAGTGATAGTGCCAGCCTTGAGTGGCATGTGAGTGTAAGGCCCTGAGTTCAAGCCACCCTACTGGCACAAAACAAAAACAAAGACTATAAAAACTCAACCCAGCCTTGTAGTTAACTCAAAAACAATGAAAAATATTAGCAGGCAAATCTGAATCCATAATATGTGGTTTTAGAATCCATATGACAAGAATTTTCAGACCGATCAGCTGTGTGCCACACAACACAACTGCCCTGCAAAAGACTTAGCTGCCACAGCCATTTCTGAGGCACATTCATACAGTTGAGGCCTTGGCTGGTCCAAGTAACAGGATTAATTGGGATGATAGGAGTTGTCTCCTGTGGTGGGGGCTGAGCTCAAAGGGCCATAAATAAGTTTATTTCAAAACACATAGAATCTCTGGGAGTTTTTGGCTGCACATAGAAGACAAATACAATGAAAATAACTAGTGTTGGCTAATTATTTTACAAAAGGCAACATCTTGCCACTGAGCACACATAAAGCCCTGGGTTGAAACTCCAGCACACACACACAAAAGGAAACATGTTCAATTCATGGACTCCACAGGAAGTGGACAAAAGAAAAGAGAAAAGTTATATTACTAGCTAAGTAAATGAAGTAAGAATAGGCCTAGTTAGACCTACTCATCCCAATAAGCCAATTTCATAGGAGCAGATGAAACACAGATCACATACCCCAAAACGGCCACCAAGGACATAAAGCTTTGCTGAGCAGGGCTGTGATCTGGGTTTGTCTATCAGCAACCTTGTCACAAAAGTTTGGTTCCATTTCTTGTCTGCTGACATTCCTGCCCTCTGTCCTGTACTACTTGATCCTGATTCACAGTCCAAACTGATTCTGTTGGTTTCTCTTACTCTAGCTCTAAGGAAAGCAGGACCAGCTTCTAAATGGGAGAGAGCACTGTCTCCCATGGAGACCCATAAACTAGAAACTTCTCTGAGCATGGAAAAGAATTGAAAGCAAATAAAGAAAAGAGAGGGGAGAAGAGAAGGAAAGGGAAAGGCAGCAGAGAAGAAGAGAGGGGAGGGAGGGGAGAGGAAGGGATGGGAGGGGAGGAGAGAGGAGGGGAAGGGAGGGGAAGAGAGCAACAGATGTCCATCATAGCTTATAGTTATTTTGTACCTTGACATTAACATCACCTTTTAAGTAAGAAGATGTCTTCCTTTCCAAAGGATAGACTAGGCCCACCAAGTTTACCCCAAGACAATTGTGCGCACAATTCATTAATTTTGCAAAGTTAGTCTTCTCCCCACCATCTTCTCTGTGAGCATTGACATCTATTGATAACTGGTGATTAGATGCTTTTGTGATCCCAGGTACAAGGCCCTAACCACCCTCTCTCATGTATATCTGACTCTTTGGTCGTGTTTTCCAATAGAAACATTTGCTTGGATTGGCAATTTATATTTTAAAAGTTCCTTCAATTTTAAAATAAGGGCAATTATAAATTTGAGAAAAGATGAAGCCTGTGTCTCAATTTGTACAGTATTTAAGGGCTTTTCATGAAATACTCTTTTAAAGAGAATAGCCTATTTTTCATCTTCTTCACATTCACTAATAGTTTCTAAAGAATGATTCCTGTTTACAGATGTGTATGGACAAATACTTATGACCCTTTAAGTCCATTATAGGCTATGGTATATTAGGATGTGGCTTAAGTGCATCCCCCAGGGGTTCAGGTGTTTGGGACCTGGTCCTTAGTGTAGTGCTCAGCAGGACATTTAAGAGGCAAGGCCTAGTGGGACGTGTTTATGTCACTGGGAGCATAATTTTCAGATTAGCATAAATGTCATGGGATTGTCATAGAAAAGAAAGACTTGTCCCTCCATAGTCTTTCTCTGGTTTCCTATCTTACCTGTGATCTTTCCCTCCTAAACCCACTCCTGCCATTGTACTGACACTTGATATGAGGTGTTCTGCAAGAGCAAGTACAATCCTATGTAGACGTTCAGGCCCAAAACTGAGCTTAATATATTCCCATAAAAATAAAAAGAACTCAGCCTTAGGCATTTCATCATAGTGTCAGAATATGGGCAAAGTACTATAATTTATACATTACAGATGAGGAAAGAACAATATGAAGGGATAGAATGATTTGCTACTTAGTACAACCACTGACCAACTTGGGAATCTCTTTCCTTTGGAATCCATCCTTTAAGGGAGCAATTGCCCTAGACAGTGCTCCTCTCATGGGTAGCCTGGTCCATCTACTTCCCAGCTGCCACTCACCAGCTACTGTAGGACTTAGGAACTGCAGACTTAGGTTCCAGATATCTAAAGACTTGTCTAACACAATCATTGTGGGAGCAACAATTGCCTTCTACCTTAGAGATTCTACTGTAGAGATTGAACAGGGCTTAATAGGCATGTGTCTGACAGTGTTGAGCTGTGTTTGGAGACCGTCTCTGGAGTCGTTGGCTAGTTCTAATTACCAGGAAGAGCTGGGGCAGAGCCTTCATCCTTTCATCCCTCTCAGGAAGCTGGCAGTTCACACCCAGAACTCTGGGTCCTGCACATAAAGTACAGATCTGTTATGATTGTAATGAAGTGCTGGCTGTCAAAATCCATTGCATGAGTGACAGAGTGGATACTTGCCTGCCAAGACTTTAGTAGCAGCAAGGAGCCATAAAAGAAAATTCAGAAATTTGATTTTTTAAAATAAAAACTAGCTATTTCTTTTGAGCAATCCATCTCAAGAAGGAGGAAAATATCCAAGGATGAAAAAGTTCAAGTCCCATATCAGCAAAACTACATTGATTAACCTCAGGTGTTACCCTAAAAAAAAAAAAGAGGTCAAACCTTTTATTTCAACAGCATTAATAGACTTCAAATAATACACTTGACTGGAATGGAGTTTTAGTGGAAAGTCCCAAACAACACAAACTGGTTCTCATCTGGTGTGAAATTTTATCTTTCAAAAATCAAGAGCACTCCAACATGCCAAAAGCTAATGAATACAAACTCTGGGCTAGGGAAATTGATCAAGTTGATAGAATGTGGGTAGAAGAATTATATCCTAAAGCTTGATCGCTGATACATATTCAATTGAGATGGAGGAATAAAGCTGTTGGTTTAGGCTAAAGCCCTTGATAGACCATTCTGGAAGGTTCCTCTCAGAGCTTGGCTTCCAAGGACGTTCTTAGGCACTTAGCCATATCAGATTATTTTCATCAGGCTGGAATTATATACAGCTTTAGAACATTTTACTTGAGTGTTTTGTGTGGAAGGAAAAAAAATCCAAGTATCATTATCACTAGCCCCAAGGAGGACTCTGCAGCCCCTATTGAATAGTAGGGCTTATGAGGCAAATCTGCCCTGAAAGTAGTGAGGAATCAGAGTGGCCTAGACTCATACACTATGCATTTTTCACAAGGTGTTTCATATACCAGATATACTACTAGTGTAAGGAGGAGAGGCAATGAAAATAACCTTGTGACCTGAGTTAAGGAGCTAATGCTTAGGGCTCTGTCCAGGCAGTTTATGGTCAAATGTGTTTCCTCACAGAAGCCCATTGTTAAAAGGAGATAGAATAGGAGTTGAGAGTAGCATTTATTTTATTTTAGACCTTCTTGTTAGGGATAGTTCTTATTGCCATAGCTGGTTTGGCGAGTTCACAAATGTGACTTCTCTCTTCTGTAGTTTTCATAGGTTTCTCTCCTGTAACACCAATGCAGGGTTTGCCTGAAGTGAGAAAAGACAAGGTAGAGAAGAGAAGAAAATGGACAGAGAAAGGCCTGGCCATCTGGTCTACTGGGTTTATAAATGGACTGGAGCTAGAGTCTCAGATTTGCTGCAGTACTTCTAATACCCAAAAATGTTGCATGGGGAAATCAGTAGAGCTGCTCCAATGTGATGGCCTTTCTGTCCTCATTATTTTTGTTAAAAATAAACAAGCTGCCAGATCTGGTGGCTCACACCTGTAATCCTAGCTACTTAGGACGCTAAGATCTGAGGATAGCAGTTCAAAGCCAGCCCAGGCAGGAAAGTCCATTAGACTCAATCTAATTAAGCACCAAAAATCTGGAAGTGGAGCTATGGCTCAAGTAGCCATAAGGCACTAGCTTTGAGCAAAAAAGCGTAGGGACAGCACCCTGATTTCAACCCCCAGGACTGGCACTAAATAAGATTAATTAATTGAACAAGC